>NC_140032.1:9122224-9722224 GCF_963513975.1 Fringilla coelebs
ATACTAGAATGGTAATTTTAAAGTTCTGCCTTATATTTGCTTGATCTCAAAGCCATGTATAGTGTCACTTATCAGAAAACTCACAGAATTCCATCCAACAGCCCCTAATAATGCCCATAAAGTAAAAATGAATCACATTAGGGAAATAAAGCAATCAAGAGGGTAGCAGACAGCCTACCAGGCAAGGCGAAGCTCTCATCTGATACATTATTGCAGTTCCATTGTTCCCACACCTCTGAGCTCTGGGAGAGATCCTACATCAAACGTGGACTACACATTTTCAGAAGATGCACTTAGCCTTTTTTCTTGGCTTCTTATCTAACCTCCTTAAATCAAATGATCATTATTGTTTGTCATTTTGTCATAGCTCAACTGGCCATTTTCAATTCAAGTAATAACAAACTGGTCTGGGCCTCAGATTTTATTACAATGTTTAAAGGTGGTTGATCCTAGAAGTTTATCTCATATAGTAGCAGATATTGCATAGGTTATTTATTGTGATTGAAACTCTCTGTAAAGTTGAGGAGCATTCAGACTTATTAAAGGGTTTATAGGGTAGGATCCAGAAGGAAGGGACCATCCCACTCTCCTGTTCTCTTGGGATACTGCATGAACATTACAAGTGACCAGGAGCATTAGCTGGATCAGAAACAGTCTGCATTAAAAAGAATCCTGGCACTCACTGGTTTACCTTAAATCAGTCTTGTTCTCCAAAACTGGGTCTCAGTAGCAGTTAAGAGTCTTTTCCATAATCTCTGTCCAGCTTCTCCCCTCAGTTCAGTCTCCCTAAGTAGCACAGATTTCACCCACAAAGAAGAGGTTTCCTGAGGAAAAACAAAATCTTACTGAAACTTTCTTATACTGTTGACTAAGTTAATCATTGCTCATAGCTCAGAGACTTCAGATTTTCTTTGCATCAGCTGCTGACATTGACACATGAAGGTCATTTAACTCAATGCTTATGTCAGCAGGTAAAATGAACACTTAACATTGGAGAAAGTTACATTTTACTTAACAAGGGCCATTAGTTTGCTAGGACTGCCCTTATTTGATAGCATTAGAAGGGCAGCAGCCCTACCAAAAGCACTGCTGTTCATTGTTCATGTTTTCCAGTTACTTCAAAATAATTGTACTTTTTGTACACAACTATTTTCTTTCCAGAATGCATTAATCATTATTAAATTTGTGTCTTTATAGACTCTTAATGTGACAGAAGAAAAATTTGTATTGGATACACTAGCAGGATGCATAGAATATAAATCCATATTGGATGTGGTGGTCAATGCCTTTTATGTTCAGGATGGGAGATACTGCCCCATTTCTGAGCGTAATCTCTATAGAGGTAAGTTGTCTTTACCAAATGCGTTTACCACAAAATTTCAAAAAATATAATTTTACTAGTGTAAGTCTTGGTATTATATTGCATTGGAAGCACTGTCATTGTGTCTAGTGCAGTGGGAAGTACAGGACCTTTTCTAATGTCCTAATGAATGTAAAGTCCAAAATCTGAAATTGTTATTTAGTCTGAAATCTTTCAGGTGTTTACTGGAATTTCACCTAAAGAGGGTAAGATGCAGTTGGAAAATAGGTTCAGTGGCTGGAAGAAGCATATTGGACATTTAACCATCGTTCAGTGATTTCCCTTTATTCTCTTCTATGGTCAGTACCTCTGCCATTCAGACACAAAAATGTGTAACAAAGCTCTGTGTGCTGAGGAACACAGCACATCTCACAGTTTCAGACACAATTGTCTCTATCCATGCGTGGGTTTCTTCATTACTGACCATCACAGTGACATAAGTAACTTAAGATACTTCCACCTGTCTCCAGGAGTGAGGGCAATTATTTTCATTTTATTAATTACTTGGTTAGAATCAGTTCTGATACAATTATATCTGAGAGTATTCACCCAGTTAATTAGGGTAGTTACTACTCCCAAAGTTATTTTAGGTATTGAGAAGTACTTGAAAAATTAATTTAAAAAATATTTTCTGCTACTTATTTAATACACATATACTGAGGTTGATCTATCAAGTCCCCAAATAAGCTGGAATCCCAAATACCTCTGTCACTGGTTCTCTAAGTCAGATAAGTTCTGAATCTTTGTGGGCATATTTAAAAGTCAATTTAATTCAAAGTGGTTGAAAAATAGAAAAAATGTATCTAATATAAATATATCTACATTTTATGTTTTAAAAACTAGTAAATTTTTATCACAGTTCTGGTTGCTTCTGTCACAATCTGGAAAAATACAGAAATCTAAATCAAACAACAAACAAAAGGGAGCCTGAACTGTCAAGGATGAAATTATTAGTGTATCGAGTTTATTCTGAATGGTAATGCCTCATTGTCTCCATTTCTCCAGAGCCATGTTTTTCATTGTCTGGGGCACATAAATTATACCTTTAAGCTGAGTGATGCTATAATTGGATTGTCAGGACTGGTCCACTCAAAAGCTTCCATTAATCATAGGCAGAGGGTAGGAACAGAAAATTTTCCTTTATCAACAAGTTGAGAGTCTAAGGTCATTGGCTTACATTTTTTTAAGCTGCTTGTGATTCCCTTTGCCAAGCTGCATTGACACTTAAATGATCAAAGCTGCTTATAAAGGCTGTTGCTATGTGTGAGCAGATTTGAATTTAATAAAGCTTGTAGGAGATAAATGTATATTCTGCTAAGACTGATTAAATACGTTGCTGTACTAAAGCACATGAGATTGAAGCCTAAAGATACACTGAGTTGGCTGCAGCACATTGGCCAGAATGCCCTGATTTTACCATTACAGTTTGGTGGCAGCTAAAACAGTGCACTGTAAGTGAAACCTGATTGATCAAAGGGAGTGGGGACAAATGAAAACTGATACAGGAGCCCATGAACTTTACAGGTCTACTAAAATTTCACAGTGCTGACTGTGCCTCTTCCTGTATAATAGAATAGAATCATAAATCATTTAGGTTGGAAAAGACCTCTAAAATCATTGAACTGTGTACTTGCCATAGAGGGTGCAAGATTCAGGTTTGAAATTTCACAATTTAAAAACTTGATTTTATTCCAATTCAGAATAAAAACAAAGGTTACAACATTTTAGGAAATATGGTCACTTGTAAAAAAACCAAAGCAAATACTAGAACTATTAAATTTTATGTTTGATTTTTTTGTTATCTATAATGTTGTTATGTATAATAACCTATGAATTTGTAACAGAAGAGTAAGAACTATCCTCTCTAAAAACATTAAAACCAGAGTATGTTGAAAAATTCACTGTCAAAACTGTTGAAAATTAAGGTAACAGTCTAAATCACAGAGTATGTTGAGTAAAGGGTTATTAGGCATAGTATAGGCTTTTTAGAATTGAGTATAGGTTTTTTAGAATTGAGTATAGGTTTATTTAGTATATTGAGTATAGGTTTATTAGAATTGTCTGCTGCATTTTAAATCTATTCATCTTTTGATAGTTATCGGTTATCTAGCTACTTTTCAACTAGAAGAGATTGGTCTTCAGCACTTCAGCAGAATTGTGAAGTCCTTGGACACTGCAAAAATGCAAAAGGTACAAAACATTTTAGAAAATAATTATCTCTTCATTGTGCTTGATTAATCAGATGAGTTTTCTCAACTTTGAGAATAAATTAAATTGAGAAATTACTGCTACATTCTGTTAAAATTCAGAAATTGAATTAGAATTTTTTACTCAAAAAACCTTCAATTTCTTTACTTACAGGGGGATTTTTATATTCAGTCAAAGATCAATTTAAATGTATTTTATATAATCTGAGAAGGTCAAATAATCACATAATTTACAGTTTATGTAATTTACAATTGTCCTAAATTGCACACTCACTCTTGCCTCTGCTCACATTATTTCTTTGACATTATTTCTTTGCCTCCGCTCACATTATTTCTTTGATTTTCTTTTTCTTTCTTCTTCATTATTTCTCTGCTCACATTATTTCTTTAAAATCAAGTTTTTAAATTGTGAAACTTTAGACAGGAGAGGTTTTTTCCATATGCAATGAATCAATTGAAACTTGTAGTTCCTGATGTTTAGTGTTCTTCTTTCCCTTAAACAATCCACTGCCACTTCATTATCAAGCCTATTGTGCTTCCATCACTTTTTCTCCTTCCCAAAAAAATACTTGCTGGCTTGGAGCTATGTATGTACCAATTGCCCCAGTACAACAAGTACAACATGCAACTGACCAAACCACTGCTGCCAAATAAAAAGTGGGACAAAAAAATTCTGCTTCCCTGTCCTTTTCTGAAGTAATGAATTTGGGGTTTCCTCCGCTATTTTTTTTGCTATTTTTTATTGTAACTGTAGAAATATAAATATCTTCTGTTTCTCTTTCAAAATCAAAGTGCTAATTATTTTAAAAGCTATGTTGTACAGAGGAGCAGAAGGATAAACTGAGCAGCAGTGCTTTCTCATAAGCCCTGTTTTCTCAGGAAAATGGGCTAAAAATTAAATCACTGGTGACACAGCATCTGTAACCTTTGATTATCCAGATGTTTCAGAGCATTGCCCAAACACACTGTTTGAATAACAAAGATGGAATTAAAGAGATAGGCAAATTTTAATAATTAATACTCAAAAGGCTAAGGTTTATCCCTACAGTGATTACTTTGAATGTTCATGTGGATGCCAGTGTCTCTTTAATGAGTAGAATTGCTTTGCAATATGTAGGGACAGAGTAGGTTAAGTTGTCTGGTTTTAGATGGACTTACTATGGAATGCTTATTATTAATTCCATTCAGAGACAAAAATTATATATTTCATTAACAGTTAAAAAGAACAGAGGAGTGGCTGGAAGAATTATCATAATCTGGTAGACAGACAAATCACTCTGTCTAAAATGCTCTCCCAGGCCCTTCTTTGGTAAACATCTTAGCCAGAGCGACTGGATTGGATGCATCTTGAGCTCATTCAGCTAGCAACACAATTTTCCCACATCATGCCAATTACCTCTTGTTGATTCCATTCATCTAGCTTTACGTGGCTTAAGCATCAGTGCCCTGATGTTCTGGTTTAGATAATGCTTCTTTCCTTGTTTGGAATAACTCTTTTGTGATAGGGAAGTGCTGTATATTCCAATGCTGTGCACCTGCTATCATTGTAGCAGGTGTGACTTGGTTTGCTTAAGTATCTCACCAGATCCTCATCACCATGGTACCTAGATTTCCTTTTCTTGTATTAGAACAGTTTCTTTGTCTCCAAAGCGATGCTAGATTAAATTAATGCACCTGCAGCAGAGGGTTTAGAAGCAGCATTTTGTCCCCCCAGCAACAGAGACAAAAGAGCAAAAGGCAGATCTGCAGCCTTAGCAACAAAAGTTATCAGAAATTTGGGAACCTCCTTCAGGATGCTGACCTCTAGATTTTGCCTGATGACTATTGTGTCTGAGTTCAGTTAAGACACTGAAAAAATATTCACATATATTTATGAAGGACAGATTTACTTCAATTAAAAAATAAATTCAGCACATCACAGGACAAGTGGAATTTTCTTCATCATGCAGATAAACCTCACTCAGATGAATAGTCTTCAGGTGAATGATGTCAACCTATGGGAGATTTAAGACCTTTCTCTTAAAGACCTGTATGATGGAATCCATTCCACTCAAAGTCACAGTGTTTCCCTGTGTTTGATGAATGTTCAAATATTTTCATTTAGGCAGAATAGCATTTACACATGCTCATCTGCTTGAACAGCAAATCACAAGCTCTCATTCTGTAATATTAAGAATACATGCAAATTTTTTTTATGATGAAATAATTACAGAACCATGGGATAAAACCCATTCTTGTAACTTTAGTGTGATTATCCTTTGAAGAAATTAGCCATGCATTGCTGGCTCAAATCTATTTTTGTATTCTATTATTCTACATGCTATTCTTCTACATTTATTTTAAAATTTAAGGGTGTGTGTGTTAGAGAAAATACACTATTGAAATAAAAAGTTGAAGTAAACAGCTTTGGAATTTCTGAATTGTCTGTAAAAACTACAAAATAAAAGGTGTTTTCTTTCTAGCATTTAGGAACCTGTTTTTTCTGCTTCATGTTCTGATTGCTTCTAAAAGCAGTTCTACAGAACTTCTGAGATAATCAAAGGAATATCACTACATAAGAAGTGGGCACTGTAATAGAATTTAAGATGAGGTAGGAGTAGCAGGACATGATCAGCCTCGTGGTGGATGGTGGGTAAAACCAGTCGAAGCTGGGTCAATAATATTTTCAGGCAGTGGCTGATCTGTGTGGAGAAACAGAACATGCTGTTTCCTGCAGTTAATTGCTTAACTCAAGAGTCAAAATCTTTTGTGAATGGAAGCATTTCAGCTTTGCAAATGCCTTCATGGATGTAAAGATAATACCAGATGAGGAAATTTCCCATTTTTTATTTGTTTTCTAGAAATCCATATGATCCCACTGTGTAAAAGTGTGTTAAGAATATTAAGTTCAAATTCTCAAAAGTAAGGTATTCATTCAGCCCACTGGTAAAAGTACTTCACAAAACAGTCTTTAATTAGACACACTTGTGTTCCTACAGCCAGAGTATACATTAAAACATAAACATGGGTACAATTCATTGCTGGTGTAATTCCATCACTTCCAGAAGGGAAATGGTTCTTCATTATCATACTGTCTGAGTAGTGAAAGTTTTGGAGTGTTCAAGACGGAGGAGTAAGCAGAATAATGCTGTTACCAAATGACTACAGTGACTTTGCTAAGGAGACAGAGCCTGGTAACATCCAAACAGAAATTTGAGAGAAGCCCCATTCTGCTGCTCTAAAAGCAATGGCTGCTGATATTGGGGTTTTCCACCTGTGTCACATGTGGCCAGAGACAAAACAGAAATGTTAGGGATTTTTCCTAGCAATTCAGTTCACAAACCAGAAAAGTTTCTTTTGTCTTATCACCATCTGTGATAGGGATTATCCATACTAAGATTGTGAATTTTGTTTCAGGCACACTGGTCAGAAATGATGTCCAGTCATCCTACATTGCCATTTGCAATCCCTGCAGTGCCTGGATGACCATTCCAGGGCTGTGTTCCAAGAATTCTCTAGTATGATGCATATTGTGGCATATCCTTACTGTAGCATTTCTCTGGGGACTGTGACTAAAACAGTACAAAAATATAGATCACAGTGTTGATATCTGATTACACAGTGAACCATTCTCTGTACCTCAGGAGTACATAGTAGCATTTATCAATCACATAATTACCTATTTGTTTTAATATAGGGGGAAGTGTTAGTAACCAGTACAGGACTGGTGCTGCTGTAGGAAGCCTCAAGCTGTAACAGCCAGCTGTTAAATACAGCAGCTAGAAATCACTGGGTGCCTTTATTATAGTTTCATCTGCCTTGAAGAGTTAGTGGAGTTGCTTTGTGAAAGATAGTTACAGCTTATATGACAGACAGCCAGTGAGAGCTGAAACAGCAAATTCAGAGGTGTAGTTTCACACGGCACTGTAGTGGACAACTGACTGAAGCCTTTGAGGATGGACCAGGCTGTAGAAGAGGACACAGAGAGGGAGGAGTTCAGCTTAATGAAAGCTAGTGAAAAAAAAATGGAATATTTACACATCACCACCTACAGTATTTCTGTTTCTGTGAGCTCTCTGAATACCTAGAAATTTGAAACCAGCTCAAACCTCATATTTTAAGTGTATCAGCTCATGATCAATACTGTATTATAGTCCCTGTATAGACACTTGTCTACATGGGTTTTTATAAACTTCATGTGTAGTCAGGGTTTCCCATCAGATCGGTGCTGTGGCAGGGGATATGTTCACTGTAATCACACTGACTGCTGGGATAAATGCATGTGCAATTTTGTTACAATCACTGGTAGAAGTAGTGTCTACACCATGCATCTTTTCTGGTGGAATTCAGTCTAGACTTTTGGCATTGTATTCTACATTGCAGAAGTACAAATTACTTTTAGGTGGCAAATTAAATCCAATATACATGTGCTACAGTGGAACATCCTCTGTAAGGACAGTGAATGACTTTCTAGACCAATGGGAAGAAATGCATCCCCCACCATATACTTATTAAATGCCACGGAATCTGGAAGCATCAAAAACCCAACTTCTTCACAATTCAACACTTAGTTTATAATCAAGCTTTTAGGGATGAAATAACTCCTTTTGGATGGTGTGTTAATAAGCTGACACCTGCAAATTTAGGGAGCAGCAGTAGTTTCTAGACAAGAATGGGGATAATATTCATTTATTATCCAAGGGGATAATATTCATTTAGTCCTGCAGTGCTGGTCAGTCTTTTGACTACCAAAAGCACAGTAGATTAAAATATGGCTAAATTTAAAGGTTAATTCCTTGGAAATGGTCACATCAAGATTGCATTTCAAGTAGCAGACTGCTTAGATCTGTTGAACATCTGCAGCAAATACCTTGAGTCAAATCTGAGTTGCTTGTAGCTGAATTATTCACAAAGTTCTGAGACACCTTGGACCTGGCACCACATTTGAATAAAGGAGCTCCCTGGTAGTTCTGCAGAACTAAAAATTCAATACAAAAAATTCCATGGCTCTGTGTAAGGTGGGGCTCATGCCAAGTCTAATCTAATAAGCTCTGCAAGTCTCCATTTGAAGCTTCTCAAAGTGACAGTGCACTGCTTCCCAGTATGTCTCATAATGTCAAAATTATTTAGTGGACCTTTTTGCTTTTACTGTGATTATTTCAGCGCCATACTTGTACTTTCATTTCCAGTAATTTTAATGGAAGACCTAAGGTTCAAGTTTGGAATTTATATTGCTGTAAATGATGCAGGCTGAATCTGAGTGCCATTTTTCAAGAGTGTTTCAAAAGGCCATTTGAATACTTCAAGATTTAAAGAAAGGCTTTTGACCTTCTGGTGAACTGGAGTGGCAAACAAAAGTTCAAATGTTAGTTGTTATTTCTCCAGCATGTAGACCCCTACGATGTATAAATATGCCAAATTTCAGTCTTTTCTTTTAATGGGAATATGCCAATTAATTATATTTCGATAAGAGAAAAAGCCACATTGTCTAGCATTTATTATAGTTTTCACCAATCTTTGCCCAGTTCCCAAGGAGCTGAAAAGAATTTAAATCATTCAGGTGCAGTGTCTGGCCTGACATATTTCTGGGCTTCATGGGTCTTCTAGTTCTAGATAATCAGAAGTCCACTTGGGTATATTAGACTCTGAAACTCTACTGTAAAATTATACTAAAATCAGTGTATTCCAGTAGTAATTAATTTTGAATAAAACCTTTTTTTTTCGCAATGTTTGAAGCAAATTAAAGATGAATCAACACATCTCTATGTTGTAGCCTGTAGTTTATTTTTTGTTTTACCACAAAAAAAGTTTTAGTATCTATCAGTTTTTCACAAAATAGAGCTAAAAGACACGGGATTGTCCACCAGCTAATAAGAACCTAAAAATACAAAGCATCTGTGTTTGTAATGACAAGATCAAATACAAGCAAGTTCTTCAGCAGTGTTTGTAGTAAAAGCAACTGTCTTTTTGTAGTCTTATATACACCATGTCTCCAACATTCATATTTAAAAGAAACCATATATTATTAGTTTCTTAGGTTCTTTTTCAATGACTTGTACCTGAACACATGGATAAAAGATGAATGGAGTCACATCTACGATTCAGTGTATGTGAAAGAGAACTTGATTGACCCACTGCAAAGGTAAGTAGTGTTTAAGTAGCCTCTGGCCACCTCAAAGTTTAAAAGCTGGGGGAAAGCTTCCCCTGAAAGTTCACATTTCTGTTAAAGTGTTTCTCATACTGAAGTCACTCAGAACCCTCCTTGTCTACACAAGTCTTTAGCAGTCCTTTTTACTTACCCAGAGGCAAGGTTCTCTCTCATAAAAGTCCTTTCACAGCTGTTGTACATTTGCTTCCTAATGCCCCTGAATAGATAAAACATCATATTCTGAAAAAAAGTAAAATAGAAGGTTCAAATTATCTTAGAGTCATGCCTCATCAGTCACTTCCACATCTGTATGACATTAACTATTTTAAAAAATGTTTGACTTCCCTGATTTTGGCTTTATGCACAGATTTGTTTATACTGATGGTGATAAAATCCTTTCTGAGCAAATCAGATAAGCATATAAGCAAGTATTTTAAAGTTATTATTTATTTACAGAATTGCAGCATCATTTAGCAGCTTAAATGCTCTGAGGTGCAACAGCTCATTGGTTAGGTGGTGATATGGTAACACTGTACCCTTGCCAAACTGGAACATTTTCATGTGGAGAATAGCTCTGCAGCCTACCGGGTCACTTTTTACTCTCATTTGTACCCAGAACATATAAATTACACCAGTGTGGCTGCAGTCACACAACCTTCTCAATGCAGTAGAGATTAACCCAGATGATGGCAAAAAATGTTAGACAAAAACATGCTATGAACAATACCAGCTGAAAGGAGTTTTGCATCTGGTTCTGTCATATCAAAGTCCCTAGAATAATCCTTTCACACTGTGTAATTTATTAGCACTTTAGCAAACATATATAGTATATTTGGCTTGCACTACTCTGAATTCCACTGAGCTCTATAGGGACCACAGGGATATATCTGAAGTCAGAATTTGACTCAAAATATTCCATTGTAGTGATTCTAGTTATAATAAATGTAGAATAGTATAAAAATACAGATAGAGAGGTATGGATATACACATCCATCCCCACAGAGCTCTTGCACATACACATTCATGCAGGCTGAGGCCACTGCTTGTTTCATTAGCACCAAGTTTATTGGAGCTGTCCTTCACAGTCAGTTACACTCAGTGTAATGAACCCATGTTTTGCCTGGAAGTGGCAAATGTAAGTTACACAAGAATGTTCAAGACTAGATTTGGTTACTGGGTTTGAAACATCCTTCAGGGGTCTGAAGATGCAGTGATGGATTTAGTCAGTTCAGTAGCTGCAATTCTTTTAAATGTGTCTTTGTGTTCCTCTTTCTAATATCAGTGAGGTTAATATAAAGAGTCTTATTTATTTTAGTGGAGCTTCATTACTTGCATAAGCTACTTGCAAGCCTCACCCTGTAATGACAGTAACAGTCATATAAACAACTTACTGTAAGTTTTCACTTAAAAAAGCAATTGGCTTTTAAAGTTCTGGGGAAGCTCCACTGCATGTGTAATATATAAGGATATAACATATACAGAGGAAGACAATAACTGGCTTGAAGCTGTCACTGTAATTAGACTGTGACACCCTGTTTGTGTTTTACCTTTAATCTGCATCTTCCTGTCAATCCTTAGAAGAAGTCTGAACCTTGATACAAGCCCAAAGGTACAGAAATCAAAATCATCTTGGCTGCCCCCAGGGCTCACTGAGGGTTCATTTGATAATTCACCAAACTCCTTGGATCTTTCTATTGTTTCTGTTAGAACTGCCTGTGCTCTAAGATTGATCTGCATGTGCTCTGTTGGTACATGTGGCAGCACTGTTTATAGTCTCTTCATCTAGGTATGTGAAGTGTGCAATTAGCCTATGACAGCTGCTTTTCTGACCCCTAATCTGGTCCTGCCACAAAACCAACTGGTCAGAGAGTTGTTTATTCCATAAAAACTGTGGCTATTTCACCACTAGTAATCTGAGTGGACAGCATCTGTCAAGAGGTGAAATAACACAGTGTAGCTAAATCCTGAGTACAGATTCACAGATTAGTTTTAATAAAATTGAATGGCAGAAACCATTACAGAATTTGCACCAATGCCAAACTTATCTACTGTTTGTAAGTTTGTATGAAAGAAAAAAACAAAATAACATTGAAGAATCTGGGTTTATTTGAAGGTGGCAGCCAAAAGTGCAGCAACTGATTGAAAAGCTCACAGATAAATTAAGTAATCGTACCAGCACTGTCAAGACTTCAAGAGTCACTCAGCCAAAGGAATTTAATTTGACTGTACCCAAGCCACGTGCCATTCCTCCACCTTCACCAGCACCTCTGCCAGTAGTGCCAAAAAGACAACCTGTAAGTTGGTTTCTTTTTTGAACGACACTAAATTTCATGTATGCTTCTGCACAAAATGGTAGGGGAGTTAATCATCTAAATTTGGGGTTTTTTGCAAATGAATTCACATTAAAATAAAGGGAGAAGCAGTTTCATTGGAAATGAGATGGACTCTAGGGTTGCAGCTCCTCCTTGACGGTGGAATTTTATTTACCTTAATGCTGAATCTCTAAAATTAAAGCTTTCAGTTTAAATTCATTGCTCATGTAAAAATTTGTCTTTGAAATGCTAAGTTATTTTACTTATTGTCTCATATTGTGATTTAGTTACACTGGTACAAATCAGAGACCCGCAGCTGATGTTATCTCACTGGGGTAAAGCAAACAGGATCTGGGATTAAGCTACTATGACTAACTTAATAAAGACTGCAAAATCATCTGTATTTAAATGGAGTGGGAAGTGAGCTTAGAAATCATAGATTTGGGCATTATCTGCCACCTTGTATTAGCACTTCAGGTTTTAAATAATACATGTGTTGAATACTCTTAGAAGCCATTTACATCTTAGGATGGCAGAGCAATTTAATGGTAGTGTGTTATACAGTTAATGGGATTTTACATTGAAACAGCTTAATACCAGGCTCTGAAAAACTGCATTTAATAACTGCTTAATCAGTATAGGAATGAGTCATGTTGCTGTCATTTTAGAACTTTATGCTGTGCAGCCCCTCTTAGAATAAATTTGCTTTAATGCAGATGCATTTAGTGAAGTTCATTTGTGTTGTTTGGATTATACTAAATTTGGTTTACATTCTGGCCAGGTTTGCAAATTTAAAGCTTGTATGACTCTAAAGCCATTAGTGTAGTAGTGGCATATCTTCTATTCATTTCTGTACCTCTCTCAGCAAATTAAAATTCACTTTACTTTGCCCCATTGTTGCCAGTATGACCAATTTACATCCTGAAATGAACAGAGACTGAAAACACAGCTCACATGGCAGGAGAGGGTCAGTAGGGTGAGAGCCAGCCATAGTGTGGCTCCTGTATGGTGGAGGGTTCTCTGTCATTCAGAGGAACACAAGGCTCTTCCACATCATATCCTACAATCTGCTGCAGAAATGTTCTCATCCATTTTCTCACAAAAGTGTTCATTTTAGGAGATACCAATTTTTTACTCATGGTACTCATGCACCTGTCAAAGAATTTGTCATATGGTTTATCAGCAGGGACTAGTGTAGCCACGACCCACAGTTACTGCTCCACATTGGAACAGCTGAACAGAACTATATGGAGGCATCTGGAATTTGAGCAATAGGTTATTCGTCCCTATGTTGCAATTAGTTCATTCTGATTAGTAGGATTATTATTTTAGGTATTGCTTTCTAGCATTATTTTATTCCAGGCATTTCTTTCCAAGTAAGATGAGATGTGTCACATACATTGGGTCTGGAGCTGGGATGGCACTGCCATCCTGTGTGCTGAGCACACACTGCCTTCCCAGGGGAGTGCTGGCCTGTGGGTTATTGCAGAGGGCAGGGCAGTTGTCCTAGTGACCTATAATGAGATGGGATTCCCTGTGGCATTCACATTCTCTGAAAAAATTCCTTCACCCAGGATTTTTCTCCTGGGAAGCTGAGAAGCCTCAGAGAAAAGGAAAACAATTCTTATCTCATTTGCTTCTCCTGTGTTGTGCTCATGTGGAATGTGTTTGGAGATTGTTCACCTACAGGTGATTGTTCCATTGGACTCTGGTGTGAGTGTTTTGACTCTTTGGCCAGTTGGGGCCAAGCTGGTTCAGGACTCTGGAAAGAGTCACGAGTTTTCTTTCATTACGATCTTTTTAGCATGCAATAAGTATCTTTTCTGTATTCTTTAACATAGTATCCTTTAATATAATATAGTATCATAAAGTAATAAATTAGCCTTCTGAGAACATGAAGTCAGATGCATCATTCCTGCCTTTGTCACGGATGCCCCTGCAAATACAGTAATTCCCCACTGGCGTTGGAAAGTAACTGGCCTTGGGGTAACATGGCCCTAGAAGCTTCGGATAATCATTCATCATCATAAATGTTCATCACTAAGTAAAAAGTAAAAACATTTTAATTTTGAGATTTAATAATAAAACAATTCACTCCAAATATTTGGTCTAAAGGTTATAAATTCATATCTCCACTGGCCTTGGCACACGTGCACATGGATGCAGACACGAGTGCCCATATGCATGCACACATTCACAAATACAGTTCTACAAGGAAAAATGAGTGCTTTACCTTGAGGTGTGCAAAGAAACAAATGGAGACAGGTGCATAAAGCTGATAACATGCAAAATTATTTAGACACATTTAACTTTCTTGGATATCTTGGCCTAGAGTAACAGAATCCATTCTTTTAGTGTCAGCACTATACTAAAATGATAAGATTATTCAATTATGTTATTTTAAAATTTTCTGTAAACCAGTCATTTATTTAAAAAAAAAAGGCTGCACTAGGATGTTATTGTAACACCATTCAGCCAAATTTAATGTATTTTTTAGGTATTTTTTTCTATTATTTCAGCTGTGTTTCATGAATGAAGTTACTGATTGTTTAAAATAATTAAATGGGTGAAATCACTTAGCAAGTACAGAGGTTTTCTTTGCAAATATATAGACCTACCAATATATTTGTGATATTATCTATAAAAATAAAAACACACAATAAAATAGCATTGCATTAGCTTTTCCTTTTCCATCTTATGACAGTAACTTTAAAAAAATAGAAGAGTAATGAGCACCAAAGTTCAAAGTGATTATTCATTTTTCTCTTTCTTAAACATCTTGTGGTACCTGCTCCCTAAATAATCCTCTGGTTAAGGGATGTCCCAGAGGCTATGTGAGGCTGACCACTGCCTGGGGAGGGAAAGCAAAGTTGGTGTCTCTCATTCCCAACCCCCTTTTTCACATTTGGATTAATTAGGTACGGTTTGGCCTTTTTTGATCTCTCTGTTGCTGAAATTTACAATTTATTAATAGTGACTTTTTATCCTCTTCCAACAATTGGGTAATTGCTGTATTGTCTGTCTGTCTATCTGCTTGGTACTCATCCCCATGGGCTAAATCACAAGGCAAAGAATGTTTTTGAAACAGCTAATGGAAAAGGCTCCTCCTTCAATTACTTGGAATAAGCATAGCAGTTTCTGAGGAGAGATTTTCAACTTACTCTGGCAGATGAGTGCAGTTTGCAGGTAAAGCACATGAGTAGGAAGTAGAGTGAAATAAACTGATACTCACTGCCTGTGGAACCCTTTGCAAATCATCTGGGCTTCCATTTCTCCATCCATAAAAGCATAATAAAAATTCTTCTGGGAAATACTTTCACTGCTACTTCACTTTAAAAACTCACAAAAATACTTGAGCAGTCTCACCAGTGCATTTAATTGCCAGCTTCTTCTGTTTGTGCATTTGTTTTACCTGTAGATAAAGATGTCATGCAGCAAAGGCAGTGTAAAGTCCATTAAATCCATGATTTTTTGAAAGTGTAGTTCATCATGTAGTCCAATAAAGCAAGATGGGATTCCCATGTTCCCTGAACTGACCTCCAGTACAAGACAGAATATATATTTTCCCCATTAATTTTGTAACTTTTAATTGATCTAGCATATTTTTAGCAAGATAAATATTTAGGCAGGTGTCCAGTAAACTGTCAGACTCTCTCACCCATTCCTCTCAAGGAGACATCCACTCTTTTTTCAGAGCTTACTCTGGGATAACTTTATTGCTCAAGCAAATACAGAAATTAGCCTGAAGTCTCTATTGTCCTGGCGATCCAGCTGACAGCCAGTCCTGTCCTGGTCATTTTAGCTGACATGTGATTGCTTTCCCAGGTCTTTGACTGATGCTGGAAGGACCCTCTGAGTCCTTTACCTCCCAAACATTTAATCCACACCTCCAATGGTTTTCCCTTACAAGGACATTGGGACAGGCATGGTAAACCAAAGGCCCATTTTGCCCAGTGTTTTTTCCCAGCAGTGCTTAAACACTGAGCTCTGGGAAGACCAGAGGGATGGGACACCTGCTGCTTTTCTCCAGCTTCCTTCTCAGGGTCCCACCATTTCAGCTCAAAGACCTTAGTTACAATGAAGTTCCTGGGTATTTAATAAACTTCAAAGGATTTCTCTTCCCTGAACTTCTTTGGAGTCTGTAACTTGTTTCTACTACCACACACAGTGCCACAGCTTAACTTTATTCAGCTGCCCTATCTGGCTGTTGTTGCTGTGAAAGTCAAATTTATGAAATGCCAAACAGAACTGTTCCCATTCTGGAAACATTCTTCTCCCCTTGATAGGGCCTATAGGATTTATTATTGCTTTAGCCTTTCTTGTACTACTTCCAATATTGTCTTTCTTTCTGGTCTTTTGAGCAAAGGTTATGTTATATTGAACAGAACTGAAAAGCTGGGTAGCTCCAACTAATTGGAATCTGTCCCTGTCTTCTAGAGTGGCACTAATAGAAAAGAATCAATATTTTAAAAAATTAATTGCTGCTGTTCTCCAGTAAAAGTGGATGAGCTTTTTTTTTGCCTGCAAGAATGTGTCACTTGGAATGTTTTATATCCCATATTCTAGAGATTTTTGTCTTTTAATATAGGTTCCTCCAAGCACCTATAAGCCTCCAAAGGAAAGAAAGCAACTAGAGGAAATCAAAGCAAAAAATATCCAAAAAGCAAAAGTAAGTATATTTTGTTCTTCTTCTATCCTTTCCTTTCTTCTACACTGGTTCTTCTTTATTGTTTTGTCTTCACAAATCTTAGAACTTTATCTGAAACATATCTGCTTTTGCAACTAAATGGCTCATGGCTTTTTCTCTAGAGTCATGAAGTTTGTATCCTCTACTCTGTTTTACCACCCTTTTCCCACCTTCTTTGTTTTATTATTAATAGTCCAGGACAAGGTCCACCTTTTACTCACTATATGAGTATCATACATGAAATTTTGCAAGCAGCCATATAAAGTAGCAGAAACATGATTACTTCTTTTTTTCACAATGGTTCCTCTAGTCCCATGGACATGTGGATATATAAGGTATTCACTTATTTATTAAGGCTTCAAAGTACAAAATAAGTTCAATATTTTTGAGGGTTTTTTTCTGAAATAACTGAAAAATAACCACATGTTATTCACTGTTTTAAAATACCAGCAGATTCTGACTTCTTTTTTGTGCAGACTTCATACTCTTACGTATTCTTCATACATTCCCTTCAGCAGACTGAGAGGGTATGAAGTCATCCTGGTTTGTAAAGAAACAGAGTACATGGTCTGTGTGTTAAGACAGCAGGAGAAGGGAGGGCCTGGAAAAAAGAAACAGATCTATCTATTTGATCCAAATAGCTAGATGAATCTTGTTCAAGGAGGTAGCTCATAGTTAAAGCAGATTGTTGTTGTCTTCTACTTGGAAAGGAATTAATTAAATGTCCATTTCCACTTTCTTTCTCCATTCCCACACTGTAGTCACCGTATCCAATCAAATAACAATATAAACTTGATAAAAGGTATGCCATGTGGCTCCTTTTTATCAGTATTCTCCCACCCCCATTCTGAAAATGCCTGACTGGTTTTTACTAGCCAATAAAGTCTATTCATTACTGGCTGTCCTCATGTCCATGTGAAAGGGACACTGGATTCTGTTCCTAAACTGTGGTGAAAGCTTTAATGTGTAACAGATTCTAACTTTGCATTCCTTTTGCTGATCCATCATCTATGCTTGATATTTCATTATAAAACAATACAACATTGTTTTTTATCCTTTTATAGTTTCCATATCATGGGGAAAGCACATCTATTTGTCTGGGTGCTTATTTGCATGTTAAAAACTTTCTAGAAAAACTGGGAAAGAAAAGCCAAATATCACAGTGCCTATATCATCAAAAATCTATGACAACTGTAAAATCATTTAACAACCAACCACATTCTTCAATAAAGAAAATGCATTAATACAAGAAACAAAGATAAACCACCACAGAAATTATAGCTACAGTAACAGCAGTTTTTGTCACTTCTTGAATGCTATTAAAGGCATCCAGAGCATTCACAAAGGTCAATTCCCTAGACTGTTTGCTAAGCAAGCTGAAATGATGGGTCCTAGCAGAAATTTGTATGAAAAATGCCATTTGTTTCATAGCATTTTTGCAGAAGCTGTAGCTGTAACTCTAAGAACCACATGTGAGCATTTGTGAGGAATGAGAACACTGGAAGCCACACTCTAGACATTTATAAAAACACTGATGTTATCAGCTGCTGCCCAAAAAGCCATTAGAAAATCTAGTCAGTGTTTCACAGCTTTGATTAGAGATTTGGTTTACAACCAAAATAAATATCAAAAAAACTAGAAATATGGTTGCCTGTACTTCCCTGTATAATGACTTGGCTTTAATGCCAAGGGTGTGCCTATTGAATCAACCCCTGCTGGAGTGATACCCTGTATCTCAAAACCAAAGCCATTGTTTGTCAGCAGTCTGGAAACAGTTACTGCCAATGGTACTGATGTGCCATGGATAATTATGATATTTTTAAGCTCATATCTGGACAAGCAACATGTTTCATATGGACAGACCTATCAAAGGCTTGATGTCCTGTGCAAAGGATACATGCAGGCAGAACTGTGTAGAAAATCAATTCTTGCTTACTTCAAGTCTTTAATCAGGAGTGAAAATGTATGTAAATACTAAGTCAAGCTTTTGGAATCCATCTTGGGACCGATGTTGTTTCACATCTTCATTAATTACTCAGATGAAGGGATTGAGTGCACCCTCAGCACACCTGCAGGTGATACCAAGCTGGGTGGTGCAGCTGACACACTTGAGGGACAGGACTCCATCCACAGGGACCTGCACAAGCTCGAGAAGTGGCCCATGGCAATCTCATGGGCTCTAACAAGACCAAGTGCTGCTGCTGCACCTGGGTCAGGGCAGCTCCCAGTGACAGCACAGGCTGGGGATGAACAGATCCAGAGCAGCCCCGAGAAGGACTTGGGGGTGCCGTGGGGGAGAGGCTGGACATGACCCAGCCATGGGCACTCACAGCCCAGAAACCTCCCTGTCCTGGGGCCATCCAAAGCACCGTGGGCAGCAGGTGAGGGAGGGGGTTCTGCCCCTCTGCCCCACTCAGGTGAGACCCCACCTGCAGCACTGCATTCAGCTCTGGGGCCCCACCACAGGAAGGACACGGGCCTGTTAGAGCAAGTCAGAGGAGGCCACCAAGAGGGATGGAGCACCTCTCCTATGAGGAAAGGCTGAGAGAATTGGGATTCTTCAGCCTGGACAGGAGAAGGCCTCAGGGTAACCTAACTGGGGTCTTCCAGTACCAGAAGAAAGTCCACAGAAAGGATGGAGAGAGACTTTTTACAAGAGCAGGGAATGACAGGATGAGGAGGGGTGGCTTCAAACTGAAGGAGGGTAGGTTTTGATTAGATATTAGGAAGAATTCTTGACTGTGAGGGTGGTGAGGCACTCACACTGGATGCTTCGAAAAGTTGTGGATGGCGCATCCCTAAAAGTGTTTAAGATGGGATGAAACTCTGAGCAATCTGGTCTAGTGGGAGGTGTCTCTGCCTATGGCAGAGGCTTTGGAACAAGATGATCTTTAAGGTTCCTTCCAACCCAAACCATTCTATGGTTCTGTGAATATAGTGGCTGGGGCTATAAGACTTTTTGAGATATAAAATTGTTCTTAGAGAATTTAAATGTACCATGCTCTTTAAGATAATTGTTTTAATTTTAGGATCTGCTCCTGGAAGCAAATACTAACCAGTTCAGGTGTGCGACCGTTGAACCTGAAAAGAGAGAGGTATGGTGCAAAACACATGCTGAAAAATTCCCCAGTAGGGAGATGAAACATGACTGGAGTATTTAAAGATATCTTACTTAGAGTATTTTAAAAAAATGTTTATTTGAGCTTAAGAATTTTGTGCTATGATTTATAGCTAAAGAGTCATTTCACATCCCTATTCCTGCATTTGCCTCTTTTGTAATGCACAACCCCCTTTTCTTATATTTCTGGTTTATAATTTTCCTAATTTTGAGACAAGCAACCTTTCCGTGAAACTGCTCCAATACATCTCCAAACTGGCAATAATTCTCTAAATCCACATGTTATTTTTCCATTAACTTTGATGCCACAGAGCAGCCAAGCTGAGGGACTAATGGTCCTGTTCATACAGAATCCTTGCTTTGGTTGATTCCCAGTTCACAGTTAAATCACCAATATCTATGTATGTAATATATTCATTTCAGCATCAGTGCTGCATATTCTATTCACTGTGTTCATCCCCATGATACCAGACAGTTTCACATCAGTATCTATAGCTAACATCATTAAATTAATAAGCATGAGTAGAATTCTACCACTAATTAATAACTCCATGAAGTGTGTTTGACATCCTATTTTGTCCTCTCAGTATCTATTTCAGTTAAAAGATTAATATATTCATATATATGTAAGTAATATTTCATAGTCAAAGAAAGAATCACTGTTACTTCTTAGCATTATTTAGTCAATATTTTGACCGATCTTTGTATGTTTGTATTCACACTAGGTTGGGTGTACATAGCAAGATTTTGTGTGTATTACAATTCCAAAATATGCAGAATTTTCTACTCTCCAAAGAATATTTGATGAATATTCATATGTTAGTTTTGATAAATACCTAATATCTTTTGCTGAGTAATTGAAAATTTGTTTCTGAAATGAAAAAATGTATTTTTGGTTTGAACTGCAGAACATAAATGACAGTATGGAGAGTAAACCAGTGTTCAAGGCTCAAAAGATCCAAAGCAAGGTGAGTAACCTTCAAGGAACTGTTATCAAATGTACTTGCAAATTTGACACAAGTGCAAATCTTGTTGTGAAAGAAACTTGACTTGAACCCCTGTTTTTACACTAAGGTCTTTGGCCTGGAGCATGGAATGGATTGGGTCTGTGGTTCATAGATTTTGTCCTATGCACCATTAATAATCCACAAAGACGTGGTCAGGGAGTGACAAGAGCAGGGCTACTCCAGGATGGAAGAGAAATAAGGAGCCAAAGGTGATGAAAGCACAGGCAGTGCCCTCACCATGCAGGACATACTATCTGAAAGTGAGGAGGTTGGTGGCAGTGATGGGTTCTGCTGATAGCAAGTCACCCTTGGACAAAACAAGGTAACAAGTCAGGTCTGGGGTCCACCCAGAAGTCCAGTCAGGAGACAAAGCTACAACAGTAACCCAGGTCACTGACAGCCGGAGATAGAAATGGAGACACAACCAGGGGCAGAAGAATTCCCAGCATAATGGAAACCAAAACCCATTTCTGAGTGTAACTGAGGCTCCCAGGCCAGTGAGCTGGAACTCCAGGAGTGAGTGCAGGTCCTGGGTGAGACTGGTCAGGGAGATCAAAACCTTTAGGTTCCCTGAGGTAAATTGTGTGTAGTTGCACAATGTAACCATATTGCCTTTAAAGTGTTTTCAGTTACAAAGGGAGAAGATTTTATGTAAAATAGTATGAAATGAGAGTTGTCCACAGCAAAAAAGAATTGTGAAACCTTGGTTTAAGAACTCAGCATAAGGACAGAACAATCTTGCATCAGTACATCACTGTTTCAAAATGAGATCCTAAAGAATGCTGAGCAATCATTCCAGCTAATGACTATCTGATGCACAATATACAATCAGGCTGGGTGCTTGCCTTGTTTCCTTCAGACACATACTGAGGTCATGAAATCCACTATCCTGATTGCTTCTCTTGTAGAGTTTTCAAGGGTCAGAGAATTGTAAACATGAGAAAAGAGCTGTTCAGCCTTAGCAGTGGAACACATGGAAACTCACATTGATGTTTCTGCAATAACTGCACTACAGATTATCTTCAGTTTTGTATTGTTCAATCTGACACCTTTCATTTGTTTCAAGTTCTTATACAGAATCATTTCAGCTGTGCTTATATTGTGGTCTCAAATATCTTGTGAGCAGGTCTGCCTGCTCTTTAAAACCATGTATTTAGGTGCAGCTCATAAACACTGTGAAAAGATTGATTCTCCACTTGGGGGACTGGGCATCTGGCAAGTATTTCTAAAGCCTGTCTGGCATTTATCGCACACTGAAGTTATCTTTAGTAACAGTATCAGCTACTCAGTCTGCTTGCTTACAGTCCAGCAGCATTTAAATTACAGTACGGTAATAAGATCCTAGTTCATTTTGCACAAAAAGAAAGAGGAAAAAAACCCAAACCAGGAAACATTTACATAGTTAAAACAAACACACGACCTGTAATTATGTGGCCTCCATTCAGAACTGTATATTCCATTGCCCTTTCTGATAATATAAAATAACAGAACTTTAGTGCAGACTAACAAGAGTCAAGCCATCTGCCTAAATTGCATTAAGCAAAATATGGATCTGGCATCCTCTAGCATTGATTAGGGCTACTTCTAAAACTTGCTGGTATCTCCTCTAGATGCATAAACAGTTTTATCTTGTCTAAACACATTTGCCTTAAGGTTGGTTAGGTGATATTCAAGATGCTGCTGTAACTTTCAAACAGAGATAGGCATATTGTTATTGACTTTTAAAATACTTTCCATTCCTGTTGCCTTCCTGCCTGTGCCACTCTCTGAGTAGACAAATACTAAGAGGATGGTTTATCCAAGATATATATATATAATTTTAATCTATCTTCAAATTAATGAAATTATATAATGTTTTAACCAACTAGTATTTTGCTTTCCTCTTTTTAGAACACCCACAGTATATTAAATCTTTTTTTTTTTATTTTAGAGATATATATTATGTGCAGCAGCAATTATTTCTCTTGCTGTTCCAAAGTATTTATTTATCATTTTCACTGGGAGAATGAGACAAATGCATCATCACTCTATCTCAGTCTGCCTCTTGTTCATATCATATTTGCTCTTTACATATTTATTTGTTTTGGTGAGTTGTTGCATGTTCATTAGGTGGCAATAGAGAATATGATATTTTCCCACAAGAATTAGTGCTCTGTAATTTTCCCACTTACTTCCATTTTCTCATCTTGAAAAAAGGGAAGATATCTCACAACAGGAAGAGAATGAGTAAAATTCAGAAATTCCTTGATACTATATGACATAGAAGAATCTATTCAGTTATTTTACTTATACCTGCCTGCACATGTCTTGGGAGTCCTAATTATTTCAACTATATTGCCATATTTCTGTTTCAATGTCAGTCAGATTTCTGGTCAATAAACCGTGGAACTGAAGTTTAAGGTATTTTCATAAATAATCATTCTTAGTTCAGTTCTCTATCCAAATTATAGTTGGTAAATACAGAACATGAAATCTGTATACACAGAAAACTGTAAAAAGTATAGAAACATCTACATGTGTCAGAAAATATCTCAGGAAACATTTTATACACAGTACAGGCATAAGATACAAACTGTACTTACAATGCAGAAGGCTTTGAGATGTGTTGAGATGCAGATCAAAAAGCAGAACATCATTGGGCATTAAGAAGTCATAGTAAGTCAAACAAAAGAAATAAAATACATTGGTTTGGATTCTTTTCCAAAATTCTTCAAGTTATCATCATTTTGTCAAGAAACTGACAGGTAATTAATTTCTTTGCATTAAAATATGCTATCTGTGTAAAACCAGTAATTTTACTTAGTGAATTCTAGGTGATGGAATGTGTTTGCTATCCTCAACCTACCTAATTAATATAATTTAAAACCCATGATTTTTCCAGTTATGTATTTCAGGAGACTTCAGTTCATATTTCTGCATACAGTATTTGCAGTATGTAGCTTGAGTGATTCTGTGCATCTGTTTCTCAGCTGCTCATTAAGTTCTTCATTTGGAATTTAAATACATGTTTGAATTCTGAACACAGAACTTGTCTGGATTTAAGTCAAACATGTTATGATTAAGCTTTGTTTTCTGCAGGAATGATCCCAGTTCTTATGTCAGCAGCACTGCTTTGCCTTGGTTCAGATCAGGTCTCTTGCATGTGTCTGCAAAGGTGACCCATTTTCTCTGAACACCCTGACAGAGAAATTGATCCTTTCCTCCATCAGTATTTAGAAGTTGTCTGGGAGTCAGTCTTAACACAATACTTTGAAGAGTTAACAAAGCAGCCACAGGATCTTGTCCAAGTTACATCTTGAAGCCTAAAAGTCACTGAGAAGTGTTCTTCACTTCTACTGCCTAGAAAATGGATATGGCAATGGGTGATTCCAGTTGTCTTGGAAATACTTCTACATTGTAATAGTGATTATTTATAAAATGCTTTCAAGATCTCCCTATGAAAGGTGCCACTTTTGTTCTACTTGACTGTTCTGGCTCACTAAACATCTTTCAGAGAGGCAGTTTATTGTCTTTGTCCAAAACAGATCAAATCCTTTTGCACAGCATATGAGAATTGGAAAATATGAAAGGAAGTGAAGACATTCTATGGGATTTGACATGGTCCAAGACTGATTACAAATTTATAATCCACTTGGGGGACTTTGCTGATTTCTTAAGCAGCTTGAGTGGTTTATGAGAGGCATGCAATTTCATTGTGAATGTCAGATTAATGCAAGATGAATGCTTTAACCAAAATTTATGCTGTCTTGGGTCAATTTATTTAACCCACAGAGATGTTTTTATACTCTGTTTCATGGTTTACATTACTAACTGTGGAATATACATTCCCTTTCCTGACAGATTGACAATATACCCATTAAATTAAACACAGCAGCTATTTTGAGGGAGGGTGCCCTCTACCAGCGGAAATTACAAGAGGAGCTCAAAAGGTAGGACCACGCTTCACCTAAGATTGCTTTTCAGTTCCCTGGATTTAGGATATGAGCCACATCAAAAATAATTAAGTAAATTCCAGGTAAACTAAACTAATGGATCTGTTGTAGGGCTTTCTATTCTATAAAAACAGTTGACAAAGGAAGAGAGAAGTGGGTTGAAGTGGATTGAAGAAAAAGTCTACAGTAAAGTAATACTTTTTGTGTAGATGCTGTACAGTGTTACTGTGTTCTGATTTAGCACTCTGGCTAGTGTCCCCTTGCAAAATCCAACAGCTATCACTTTTATATTTATTCCAATCCTCCAGACTAAATAATGACATTAATACACATCTATTTCTGTGTCCTTTGTAGAAGATGCATCTATATTAAGCCAAATAATTTCATGTATCTCCATTTTCTTCAATGGTTGTAGTCAACTACATGCCAAGTTTGATACTTGAATTTGTTTATATGTACATTAAAATACCTGTCCATTTCTATCACAGTAAGATATAGCACATTAAGAATGGTCTTTTCCTTAAAGCAAGATAGGCCAAGAGCTGAGAGTGACAGCAGGACACGTAGGAACAGTGTCCTCACTGACAGCAGCTCCACAGTCCCCTGGCAGGCAGCAGGACAGATTCAGGGACAGGCAGCAGCGTCAGCCAAGGGTCCTACAAGAGTGCAAAGGGACGAGTCCGGGCCAAGGTCCAGCCAGGAAGCCAAGTCAAGAAGGCAGAGTCAACCTGGCCCCGGGCTGGGTGCAGGCAGATCTACGGAGTAGCTTAGGCAAGGACCAGGGCTGTTAACCCAGGCTTAAATATGTCTCCTGGGAAGAAACTACACACACCAACCAGGACTTTTCATAGCTCTTCCTCACACAGTTCTTTTCACTTCAGTCCCATCCAGTGTTAGACAATCACACTGCAGCAGAGCTGTCTTTGAACACAAGCACTGAATCCAGGGTGGTGGGGAAGTGGGGTAATAAGAGGTTGCAGGTCCTTTTGTGCATTTAGCACTCTAAGAAACCTTGACATAAGGATTCCTCCTCCTTCAGCAACACAGGTTTTCAGAGGATGTTTACTAGGGAAAAGGTGACTCCTGGATGGCCCCTGAAGGTTTTGTTCTACAGCTAGAATCACATAACATTTTCACTAAAAAACTTCACAAAGATAAAACTTATATCATGTTATCCTGCTTTAGTATTACTTCTAATCCACCTGGCTTAGCAGGCTAAGCACTAAATATTGATAGCATTTTAAGTCCTGGAAAGACTGTGTAAGTTTGGATTTGATCTTTGGACTTAACAGTATTGGTTCATGCATCAGGATTTTAGCAGGTAGATATAAAACATAACTCAGGTTCTGTTATCAGCTATTCACATATATTGAGGTTCTTCCATATTATATATGCTACTGTTCACTCTAGCTGGCAGAATTTGTTCCACTCAGCAAAGGAATAGTTCCCTGCAACTTGACGCTATTTTATCTTAATGAGTTTTAATCTTCAGCTGCATTTAAGACAAAACAGATATATATATAGAAAGAGATAAATATATAGAGATATATATAGAGATAGATGTATCACATGTATATGCATTGGGGAGCAGCAGTAAGAGGCAATTCACTCCATGTTTGTGTCTCTGCCCTAGTTACTGGCTCATTCCCTCCTCTGCTGCAGGACTTTCATGAGCCTGCCCCAGGGCTTTGCTAGGTTTTTCTCTCTCAGCTGAGCACAAAAAATAGGGATGTGACTTTGTTTAAGAGCTGAATACTTCTTTCCCTCATTACAGCAATATTATTTAATTAACAAAATACAAAACAGAAAGTTTTTTGTTCTTTGTGTTTAAGTGGACAAGAAGATTGTCAAAGAGGAAAGATATTTGTTCTTTCTACCTCTAAGCAAAGCAGTCCTCTGAGAAAATGTACATCCCTTTACCTAATTCTCTCTGCTCCTTATGAGAATCCATACATAGCTAAAGTTTGCCCTCTCTTGGGGCTTTGTTTTACTGAAAACTTTCAGGTCCATGCTCTCATGCACTTTCTTCCAGTCTGGCTTTCTCAGGCTTTACACATAGTAGGAACATCTCTTAGACTGGAATTAAAATATATCTGTCAAATGGCTTTGTGATTACTGCCTTTTTTCTCTGCAGAGACCAAACACTTTCTATCAAAGGCTATGGAAATGCTTTACAAACCAAGGCAGGGCTACAAAGCTGGATCCCTGAAATAGTATACTACTTTTTTCTCTCTTGCAGAGTTGAAAATTTGCAGCAAGGGGCTGGAGATTCATCTGAATTCTTGGAATGGCAGAAACAGATGCGTGGAAAAGATTTGGAAGATCAACTGGCTGAAATAGAGTGTAGGAGGCTTCAAGGAAAACTGAGTTATGAAGAGGCAGTTCTAGCCCATCAGAATGTAACCCAAGAAAATAAGAAGAAAGCTGGTCTATTGAGAGAAGAGGTAATACACACAGGGATGCTCAAATTTTGCTGATTTCCAATCTGTGCAAATCATAGCACAGATGATACCTGCTATTAGAGGTGTAAAATTCTATGCAGTGTCTTTACTCACTGGAGTCTGCAGACAAAGGAAAAAGAGGGCTCTAACTTCCAGATACAGCGATGCTTATACATGAAAGTACTTTTTACAAGTTTTTTTTATTTGATTAACACTTATGAAGTAAATTGAATAAAAGCAGAAGGTCAAAGAATGCTCCCTTATATTCTGTCATTATGCAAATCCTTTTTCAACAGATACTGAGATACTAAGCACCATTAGCATTGAAATCAACAATATATAACTGATTTCTTTATCTTGTTAAAATGAGACCCCCAAATGTGAAAGTATTTGTTTTCTTAAACTGATATAATTCAATTTACTTCATACTATCTGACACATCTAGATTTCTCTTAGGTAAAAATGCAGACAAACAACCCTGTTTGGATCCATCTGTATGGAATTTCTCTGCATATTTATGCCAAGAAATATTTTCACACTGTTTTCAATCTGGCAAATCACAGTTTCTCAAAATCATTGCTAGATCTTTTTGTTGATGACTCACATTACATTTTCCCAGTGCTTTTCTTATAAACTAAACAGGTGATCAAGAAACAGCAAATACTACAGATTTTAAACTTTTCACAGCCACCATCACATTCTTTTCTATTTCTCCAGTTTGTTGCTATGCCCTGTAGGCCAGTACCTGTCCCTTGACCATCTCGCAAATGTCAGTGCAGTGTCTCAGCAACATAAAATGAGACCACAAATGTACAAAATTTTCATAAACACCATGCTATAAAAGGAAAATTTGATTAATGAGTTCCTTTTCTGTCCTATAATGCTTTTCAATCTTTTCTGGCATCGATGTTTGGTTAGAAAGACTATAGCAAGAACTTAAAGTGAACCCTAGTGTACAACTGAACATAGTATAATTGCTCATACTCATTCCAAAAGTATTGCAATTGTTATATTCACTTCAACTTCAGAGTATATGTGTTTGATTAGTTAGCAGAAATGTCTCAAAATGAATAGATTTGGGGGTGTGCAAATAAGACTTGCTCTAACCCAACCAATTCCACATAGCTCTCTTTGCTTATCAACAAGCAGAGCACGTCATCCACATGCAGATCTCCAGATATTCACCAATGTTCAGCTGTCATGCTGACCTGCTTCCTTCTTTTAAAACTCTGGTCTTCCATCTAAAACAGGAAGAGCAGCAAGGAATCTAGTCTGAGAAAATAAATTTTCCTGCTTCTTCTTCCTTTCCTCTGACAAAGAACATGGTACCCAAAAGTGGACTTGCCATTACAGAGCTGTAACTTGAGCCCAAGAAGTTCCTGCAGGCACACAACTAACAGTATTTTAGATTAGCACACTTCTTGCTATCTCGCAACCAGATCCAGAAATGACTCCTTCTGTCTGCTCTTGGAAATGTGTAGGAGGGAATTATGGAAAGCAGCAGTACAAATGTCATGAAGGGCAGTTATGTGTAAATAAAACACAGAGAGGGGAGCTTAAATCTGGGACTCTTTCTTGTCCCCAGCCATTGTCCTTTTCTACTTTTGTGGATGATGTAATAGTTTGAATCCAATTGTCCTTACCCTGTTTCAATGATTTGAGGCACTCAGATCACCACTTCTCAGGAGTTGTATTGACCTGTTTGTTTGTGATTTAGCAAGCAGAGCTGATGCACCTGTATGCAGAGAAACGTCTACAGGAACAGAAAGAAATGAAAGAGCTGGTGGAGCAGGTCATGGAAGGACACAAGAATGTAAAGCAAGCAAAAGCAAAGATCCAGGAATACAAACAACAGATAGGTATATATATTGCCAGAAAAATGAGAGGTGATCCTAAATATCCCCAAACTACTTAATCTTTCTTTTAGCATGCCAGTTACAATTTTTACAGAAGAGAAAGTGAAGTTGAGGGAAAGATCCAGGCTATACATTCCCATGAATGTATGAATATGAATTCAGAAATCAGCTGGCAATGGGCAGATCAGAAATTCTAAAGTACTGGTCACGGGAATTACTCTTAGTTTAAACAGGAGATATACATCACTAATGTTCTGCAACCAGTTTCCCTTCCATCCAAAAGTAGCTCATGTTAATGACTCTACTTTTTTGTCAAATGCAGAATTCTCTGGTTGTGTATCTCCATCCTTGTAGTCATAAGGATTGAGGCAGGCAAAGTGTTAGTCACTCCAAAATGGACTAGCAGAGCCTACCAGCCTTGGCAATTCAGTTATTTCTAGGATATACACAGCTTGGAAGACTATGAATATTTTCTATTTTATAATATCCTTTTATTAAGTAATGAAACAGTATGTACAAATGAGAACAGAAATTACAAAGCAGTAATTCAAAGTGTCTGTGTATGTATATAGTACATTTATGTGGTGCATAGAAGGATAGATGGTGGAGGTGGGAAGTACTCATTTATTTCTTTAATGATTCCTCCCACCAATACCAGACTGTTTCCTCAAGTACCTTTAGATCAGTATTATTATTATTCATTAATGCATATGAATTTTCCTCCAGATGGACTACTTGTTAAAATAGGCAAACAGCTAACTGAGATTAATTCTTATCTTTCAGTTCAGCAGGTTTGTGAAGAAAGTGGAGAACTCCTCCGGCAAGCTTTAGAAGAACAGGAGGAGAAGAACAGGAAAAGATATGAACTAATTCAACAAATACGAGCTCTTGAGTCTACACCTAGCATCAGACACAAGTTTGTTGATTTAACAGAGGTAAGCTCAAGAGGAAAAACTACTGTTTTTACATAAATGTGTACTGTATATGTTTCACACATTCAGAGGGATTGTGGACTGCAGATATATCACAGTCTGGATGGATGAAGTACAAAGTGACCCCATGCATGTCGTATTTTGTCATATTGCATGACAGAAGTTAGATATGAAATGGAACATTGACAAAGTCTATAAAATTAAAATTTTATCAAGAAGAATATTCTGATGTCAAGTGAAATCTTAGTCCTCTTGAACCTTCTTTGAATTTTGCCAATGGGATCTGGGTTTCCCAATATCTTACAAAAAGAGTCTGGACAGTGATTACAAGATGTTCTGTGCATCTTCACAAATTCAAAGATCTGTCAGTCAGGGTAAGAACTGAATCAACACCAAGTTTGGACTCATGTATACTTAGTTATATTGCAGTGGTGATGGCCATGGTAATTATCAAGATTGATTTCCTTCACTTTCAAAACTGTCAGCATTCAGATGTATGAAAGAGATTGTCAAGAGAACCCAAAACCTTCTGAGCTGTTACAATTCTGTGTAAATTACTTGTGTGTGTAAGTCTATAATTTATACTAACTGTATTAACTGTATCTCAAACTTCTTGGACTTGCTGTTGATGCACATCAACTCATATGTCTGGGATTGGGCTCTTCAATGCCCAGACTTAGGCAGCATCCAGGAATCTCTTATCTTATTTGTTAACTTAATCAGAAGATTAGCAGATTGGACATAAGGAATACATTTTTTACAATGAGTGTGATGAACCACTGGCATAGGTTGCCCAGAGAAGTTGTGGATGCCTCTTCCCTGGAAGTGTTCAAGGCTGGGCTGGATGGGGCTTGAAGCAAACTGGTTAGGAGAATGTTCTTGGCCATGGCAGGGCTTTTGGACTAGCTGGTCTTTAAGGTCCCTTCCAACTCAAATTGTTCTGTAATTCTGTATCACAGCTTCACTGTTTAATTATAGTGACTATTACAGTAGCACTCTAATGAATTGGCACACTTTTGGTGATAGCTTACCCTGGTTTTCTTTCTACAAAAGGCTTTTTCAGGCTTAGTGCAATTAAGTATTTGTCCATAAAATTCCCATTCATTCTCCTAATTTTTAAAGTACCAGTTCTTCCCTTCATGGTACTTTAGTTGCTTGAATACCAGTAGTATCTACTGCATGAGTGTAGAACTTTTCCTATTTTAGGAACTACTTCACTGGCTTCGCTGAGCATTTTTGAAATGCAGACACTCAAAACATTCAGCTTCTACCACTCTATGCCTCAAGCAAATTCTTTCCTAGACATGTTTGATGCCATGCTCAAACACTACCACTGATATAGATAGATAGATAGATAGATAGATAGATAGATAGATAGATAGATAGATAGATAGACAGACAGACATATATACCCTGTTGCAAAACATTTCCCTTTCACTTCCTGTGAATACAACTCTATGGTCATTTCAAGTTTAATACTGGACTTGAAAGAAAGGAAAAGTATATGTAAGAGCAAGGGCCAAAACTGAAAGCCTTCACAAAGCTGTTTGGAAATGATCCATCTTTGTTTGCAAACTAAAGTGCAGAAGTCTCACTTTAGATCTCAGCATCTCATTATCATTCACATTGCAAAGTGGCTATTAAAGAGCCTTGATTAAACATTCAGATTCAAATATTTTAAATTTGGGCATTAGGACCTGAATTTTCTGGGTGTGGAGCATTGTTTAGTCCTAATAATTTCAGACAAAAACAGTAGATACCATTATAGATCAAATGCATACTTTGGAAATAGATAAATACAAAAAATGCATATTCTTAGTGTAAAGTCTGTTCTGGTTTCACACATTAAAAAAATTTATTTTTACACATTTTAAAAATTCAAAAGTCTAATTGAAACTAAAAGTCAAGTAGATTTTTTTTTATAGCAAATATATTGTATTTATGATTAATCTTCTATATATTTCTCAATGCTTTTTCTTTAAATGTTTTATGAAAGATATGCTCTAGATTTTAAAACCAGTTTTTAAATACCAGTTAGTTTAGGACCATCCCTATATTTCTGGAAATAAGAATATATTCAGTGTGAATTCTAACACAATCAAAATATTCTGGTTTTACTCATTTACTCTCCCCTTGGTATTTACAGTGTTATTTAAAGCTGTATTTTGTGTTCTCTAGACTGGTGGCCATGGTTTATTTGGTGAAATGTCAATAGTGGAACTACGAGAACGCCTCACCCTACTCAAGGAGGCACAGAAGGCAGCAGAGGAAGAGAAGAGAGATCAGATAATTCATGAAAAACAAACTAAGGAACAACTTCTTCTAGACAAACTGGACCAGATTTCCCAATTCAGAGCAGAACTTGGACGAGCAGCTGCTTTCAAGTCAGTATAAAACAGCATGTGACATTTAAGACATTGCAACTTTGGTAATATTTTGCCAGCCCTTGAGGAGAAGAACAAGTAGAGAGCAAAATACAGGCCTTCTGTACTTTTGTCAAGGATTGCACTGGGGCCAGGATTTCCTTTTAATTCTTGAAAATAATTTTCATCAGATTTAACAAATCTTTTTCATCATTTATGGTTGAAGACATTCCATAGGCTAGTGTTGACAGTATTGCCCCAGGATTCAGAGCCAATAATATAAATTTAGCAAGAAGTTTTGCCTTTCTTCTGTTCCTTTTCAGCTAATCAGAACTAATTTGATGTTATTAGAATCATTCTAGCTTGACACTTAAAGTTGTTTCTCATTCTCATCTAAAACAATATTAGAGCTGTATTTTTCTTCCTTGAATTTAATCTGTAAAGTTAAAAGGAAGGTCTTATTCTAGAAGTTAAAAATATTTTAGGAATATTTTTATAGCAATAATGAGCTATAAATTAAATACATTTTAGCACTAAATCAAAAAGAAGTTCTTTGCTTACAGGCTAAGCAAATTCTGCATTCATGACTAATATTTATTATTTATTATCAAATGTATTAATCATTGTCATAAAGGATACATAACCATCACAGATGCTTCATATATGCAGAAGACAAGTCCCTTCCACAAGGGTTTTAAAGTCTAAGTTGAAGCTATTTACAAATAAAGCTGAGCAGGAAGAAAGCCTGTGTAAAAGTATACAGCATGGCACATCTCTTGATCTTATACCATTTTTACTGCATCTTAAATATTTGCCACTTTTTTGTTTCAAACTGTCTTTTATCTTTTCCTTTTTGTGGCTTTGAGAGATAAGTCCTTGTCTGCCATATTTATTTTGCAAAGTGATGTTCAGGCTGACATTCAGAAGGCATATTCTATCAGGCTACAAACACATGTTTGTAGACATGTCTTAGATTCACATTTATTGCCAAAGGTGGCTTCTCAAAGTTCAGTTCATGTTAATCATTTATCATCCAATTCTACATCTCAGTTACAGAAGGCAGTATTGATGTATTCCTTTAGTTTTCACTCTTCTCAGCTGTAATTTGGTTTGTTGCTAACAGCCAGTCTCCAAAGACTGGGGTTTTACTATGTTAGCATTTGAGAAGAGAGTTTAATGTATTTAATGAATCAATAACTGCAGCTGCAGTGGATTGACTCCACAGAGCAGTGACCCTCTTTTCTATGGCACGTATGAAGAAAAGATTTTAAGACTTAAGAACCTGAAATGGAGTTGGAGCTAGAAATATACTCTCATTGCTAAACACTCAGTATTGTGAAAGCCTGTGGGAATAACTCAAGCCACTGCTTTCCACTAGAGAGGCAAACTAAGCATTAAGAACTTGTGTACTAAATAAAACCTGTTCCACTGGTACCTGCTTAAAGAATCATCTGTTCTAGATGTGCAGCCTGTGAATTTTGTATAGGGTTGGGTTCCTTTAAACTAGACTTTTTGGCTTAATTCAGAACTAAAACTGTTCTGATCCTGAAATAAGCTGTGCTTGAATGAGAAGCTTTGATTCACTTTTTGTTCTGTCATTTGAAATGCTTTTTAGAACAGATCAACATGCCAAAGATAGTAGAATCCAAATTAAATTATACACTAAATTTCAAGCCTCTGACTCAATCAGTCAATCTGGTCAGATTCTTGATAAGTTATACAGTAATTTTAATGGAGCCCTGTCTGCTCTCTAAATAAAGAAATATAATGTTTCATTATAGATGTTAGAAGGCACTTTCCTTTCACGGTTCTAGGCAATTTATGTGTGTATACAATTTATTTATATGTTGGAAGTAATTCCTATAAAAAGGCATCATTATAGTACACCAAAAATGTTGTTCTTTGGGAGCGTACTTCATGCATTTTCATACAGAATCCAAATCTCTGGTGTTATTTTTGTTAATACAGAAATATGGCATGCTGGCCATGGCATTTACAAATGCTAGACACTTTCATGCAGTTTTTATTTCTCCCAATAGAAACTATGAGGCTTTGTGTATTAAACCTTGAATCCTGAATTACTTCTCAAACCACTGTGAGTGATTAATTGTTTGGGTTCTATTCTTGATATGCTGCACAGGAGATGTAAAAAGCTGATTTTTATGTTTACAGAATTGATTCATCATTATAGGGATAGAATAGCAAATCTTACCAATGGTCCTCAGAAGTTAGCCTTATGCATCAATATAAAATTATGTGTTACATCCTAAATTGCATTATGTTGAAGGCTGCTACTAATCAGCTAAAGTATGGCAGCTAAACTAAGCTAAACACCTGCTTTAGTGACAGCTGGAGTTTAATCAGGTCCCTACCAAGCAGGTTCCTTTCAATAACATTCACAGTCATTCATCAACACAAAAAAAGCACATTGTGCCAGCATATAATGAGCTATATTAAACAAAATAGGAAATGGAACATGAAAAATTACAGAGACATTGGCCTTTAATAGACTGCAAGCCATGACATCTATCACAGCAGTGGCTTGGTGAATGCTTGCAGGATGGCACATATACTGGACATCCCTTTAATTGCTAGAATTTCACACAGTTTGGAAATCAGCACTGTCATTTGAAGTGGACAAGCAACTCTGCTCTCAGCTTTCAAACTCAAGCACCAGCAGATTTGTGTGTGTTTGAATACAAGCTAATGTACTCAAGTTACATGCCTGTGTACTTGAGACACAACTCCCTTTCATTCTAGTGAAGGACATCAATCAATCTAATGCCCTAAGAATCACACAATAGCTCGAACCAGTTGGCCTGAGGCTCCCTCCATCCACATTATCTGTGGTTTGGGGGGAGAGTTACTTTGTGCTGGACTCAAGGTCTGGGACTGCAAGCTCTCACCCTTCACATGGTTTAAAGCTGTCAGAGGAGAGAGCAGCACTAGTCCTCCCTGACTTCCGTGTGTGAGGAAGATGTACAGACTCCCACCAAGTCAAGAATTCCCTGGATCCCCATCTCACACTGTGGTAACGCTGTGGCACGCTGGACTCCCAGCACTGCATTACAAATGATGGTGTTTGCCAAGATGGCAGAGCAATCCTTTCCCTCCCTGCCACTGCCAGGGCTCAAATCCCTCCCTGACAAGCGGCATCAACCACAGACGCTGAGAGAAAGGTAACCCCTCTCTCTTGGCCTGAGCTGGGGAAGGGTGGGCATAGTGTGAAGGCAGCCAGAGCAGGAAAAGGAGGAGAAGGAGAAGAAGGAGGAGGATGTAATGAGTTCTTCACTATCATTGAAACAAAAGGGGGAAATTTATCAGTAATGATGGATCAGAAATATGAAGATGTGAAGAGAAGCTGTAAAAAAAAGACAGGCTTTTCTCAATGGTGACCATTGAGGGGACAAGAGGAGTATCAGGAAACACTTTTTACTGTGGAGATGACAAAGCATTGGCACAGATTGTCCAGAGAGGTGGTGGAGTCTCCATCCTTGGAGATGTTCAAAAGCCATCTGGACACAGACCAGGGCACACAGTCAAGGTGGCTCAGCTTAAGCAGATGGGGTGGTCAAGATGACCCCCCAGAGGTCGCTGCCAGACTCAGCCATTCTGTGATTCAGTGACTGAACTTGGATTATGCAACTTCAAAATTTTTACTTCACATGAGGAAAACACTGTTATGAATAACAATAATTTCCCCACCTAAAATTAGGTGCTTAATAAGTTAATTTTTTTGGAAGGGAGCCAGATTTTGAATGCTTAAATCACTCACATTAGTACAAAACAGTAATCAGTCTAATAGTGTAGTGTTCTTAAATGTCAAAATAGTGACTGCCTTAATAGTGAACTGTTAAGAATTAGACACATTCACTGTGCTAACTGCAGTAACTTTGAATTATGTTGTAGGACAGAAAAAGGCAAGGTACTGTGAAGTACAGACAGCCCTACTCACTGAGGCTATGAGAAACTTTTTTTTTAATATTGTTACTTGCACTATAAGCAATTCTGCTTTTAAAAAAATATTTCTGTTTTTGCACAAGACTCCATTTTGTAAGGTGAGCTTATAAATACAGCCCAGCTGCTTGATATTTCGGTGCCTAGAATGGTCAAGTGGTCATTTTTACTCAACCTCCTACAAATATTGAGTCAGTTAAGAGCTGACTACATCTCTTACGTACATCTATCTCTTTATACTTTAGATGCAAAGCTTTGAAAATGTAAATGAAGAGTCAAATATAGATTATAAGAGGAAATCTCTGAGCAAATCTTCAAATTCCCCATTTTTTAAATATAGCTGAGAAGAATTTTCATAAAATGTCACATAATTTTCTATTGATCTGGAGAGGATTTTTCTGTGTACTAGCCCATTCTGACTGGCTGTTACCTTACTTCCTTAGGAAATACATGATATGAGGTGACAGAGATCATAGGAGGTTTTTCTGTCCTGAGCCCTCAAAGTTCTCAACTGATGACAAAAAAACCAGAATTTTAAAATTTCTTTTTTCATTCCTTCCTCTCTCAGAGTTTCTGTTATGATATGGTGTGACATCTGAAAATCTACGGGATTGGCAGCTTTTTGGAATAGTGTAGATGACTGGCACAAGACTACATTTAGAAGAGGAATGAATATTACTGTGGAAATAAGCAACTATTGACAATGTTAATATAGAAGCAGCTGCTGCTGCTCCCTGATGTTAAACCTCTTGCTATATTTCCTTTAATTGTATTTAAAAGAATCTGGATTTGCATGTAAGGAAAGATTTTGTTGTTTATTCTCATGGACAAGATTTAATCACGTACTTACTTAAAACTGTACTATTCTACTATATCCTTTGGAATGCAACGCCTTCATACAGTGCAAATAGAAATAAATCCTGTCCTCAATTAGATTAAGTGATAGCACACAATTTTTAGATTTACAATATAGTGTTAAAAATTAATCTCAGTGTAGCAGAGTATATCAGAGTCTTAAAGAGGATAAGGAAACATCATCCTAACCAGATAGCATGACATGGAGCCGACAGGTTCAGGGAGAGTCTCAGGAAAGGAAATGAGAAGCCAAACTTAACTGTGTGCCTTACTTAAGAGTTCACAGTCACATTTCAGAATGTGACACAGGTCAAATTTCCCCTTCATCCAGTTCCTAAGGATTTGGGGACCTCTAGTCAGGAATGGCTACACAGAAAAAAACTCGTTATCACAGAGAGTTTCCTATAAGCAGAGATAAAGCTAACAAGGCAGGCAAAAGCCATCTCTCCCAAGATGAAAGAAGTGTTTGGATCCCTGGATCCTTGATACAGACACTTGTTAAAGGCAAATTGGTGGGTTTAGGATCAGAAGGTACTTCCTTCTTCCCCATCTGCCAGCTTCTCAAGAAGTATGTCTTATACTGAGACCACCCAAGATATAAGGAAAGAGTTCAGTTGTAAAACATTTCTTTCCAAAAGACAACTTGTCTGTGAAACTAGTCCTGCCACTGACAGAATGAGAGCTAGAGAATCAGTGGACAGTGCCCCAGTGCACTCTGCTCTGGGTCATTTGGAGTCTTTATTTGGTTTCCAATAAAAGACGTTTCCAAAAAAATGTCTTTTTATGTTGCAGTGATGCAATTGTCATGTTGCACCACTGCAACATAAAAAGACATTTTATAAAACTATCCTTTGCCAGCTGCTCCTAGCAGATCTAACATGGCTATACAATTGTGTATATTCCTTGGAAGATCTGACTCTTCCTTTAGCTCTGAATTTAGCCAGAGAATCACAGCTGCTCATGACATAATATTAACTCTACAATTTGATCTTACTAAGCTAAATTCGAGGGCAATGTTGAATAAAAGAGAAAGTTGGCTATCCAAGTGGGTCACTCTGTATACAGGGTGTAACCTACACGGAGAAGTTGTGAGTAAATCGGGCCAATTAGGTGAAAGTATGTAAAACCCGTTGAAATGGAAATTCCAGGGGACAGAAAATTGGCTACAATAGAAGGGGGGGGAAAGGAAGACTATCCAGTAATGTCTCTGGTATGCCTTACTTTTAGGCTGCACATGCTGATATCAATTTATGCTCACACAGAGCAACTAACTTTAATTAAAACATCACCATCCCATTGATTCTGTATCTGGGCATTGGGATTACACACAAAAAAAAAATATTTTATTTGCCAAGGAATACAGCAATCAAGATGAATACTAATGATCATATAAGGCAAACTCCATAGTTCACACAAACAAAGAGCTGCAGTATTATCCCAGGTTTTGCACATTTTTTTCCTAAAGAATGTCATGTCAGGCTTGAAATACTTAAGATATTGTCATCATGGCATCCTGTGAGAAAAAAATTATTTGATGTGGTTTAGTAATGCTGTTCTGTAAACAAAAAGAGGCAAACTGTGAGTACCACATGCAAGTTATATTTATACAATTTAAATCTCTTTTGAGTCTAACTGGTTCTCAGAAGCAAGAGCAAATTCATTATTACCAAGGTAATGTGTGCTCAGATGGACTTATTCTGTGGGATGATAATATTTTACCCTCTCATTGTTTCTTTTTGACTTTTCAGGCAAGAAGAAAAGAAGAAGTCCCAGCCTGGTGAAAGGCCCACGAAAGATGAACGCATTTTAAACCTGCAGAAGAAGATTGTAGAAAAAACAATGGAGCGTAAAAAGCAAGCAGGACTCTTGAAGATTAGCCCCCAGAAAACCCGAATCGTGTCAAGCAAGGTCTGGTTATTACATAAGGAGAAAAGATCTGCAATAGACCTGCTGTTCACAGACCTTTGCTCAACTGCCAGCACTGGCAAGGGGCAGAGGCAGATGGTGCCATACATGGCTGGCAATAACAACACCCTACCCCCTGCCTAGGCACTGTTTCTACAGCCGTGGCCTTGACCTCACCTTCTTTTCACACATTCTGCTGTCACAGAGGAGGACTCATGCATTCAACACCTGCCTTCCCACTCTTACCACCACACATTCATCCCATCAAGACAGCATCTTACCCCATCTCCACCTCTTGTCTTTCCCAGCTTCCTATCACACACATCCTGTCTCACCACACTGGGATGCTCACCCCTCTCCCACCCAAGGCATGTTACAGTTTATCATTCCCATGGTTTTGTGGAGAGTTGCACCAGTGTTTGAGTCATCTTAAACTGGGCAACCCACTCTGCTGACTTTTCTGTTCATCATGCCAAGCTTAATGCTAACAAGTTTCCCAATCATGTGAGCAAACAAACTGTGTTGTCAGCCAGCAGGATTATCAAACAGAAGTTTAGTGCATTTGCTAAAGAGAACCATTGTATCACCTGCAGTCTGATCATCTCTCTGTCTTTCCTGCAGGAATCTTTTCAATGGAACCATTGGAAAGAACTGGAAGAGAGTAGGGAAAGACAATTCAGAATCCTTCAGCATGGTTTTATGGACAGAGAAGCAGTTCAGAAAAGGGAGCTCATTGCAGCAGCAAGAAGTGGAGCCAAAGCCTGTATACTGCGCTCTGATCTAAAATAAAATACATTTGGAACAAATTCAGGTCTGCTGGAAATATCCCAGTGTACCTACAAGGTTGACTTTTATTCTTTATTTCACCTTTACAGTGTGATTAGAAAAATGTGGTCCTACAGGCACAATAGAATAAAAATGTACGGGGGGGTTGTAATATCATTTAATTTTTTATGTTCTTTTATAATGATAAAATGATTAATTATATAATGATTTTTTTCTGCTATAATCAAAAGCTTTAAGAAATTGAAACTTTATCATCAGAGCTCCTACAGCATAATGGCAAATATCTGTGTAAGAATGTCAAGAACTGTATTTCTGATTTGTATACTATGCCATGGTTTGTGACACTTACTTTTCCAAAAGAATAAAAATGAGGGTGAACCCCAAGGAATATTTGTTTACATTATGCATCTTTTCAGAAGGCATGGTCAGCCCAAGTTCCTAATATGTCTTCTTACATGACAGTAACTATGTAAGAGGATTGCCAGTTTCAACACTGTTTTAGAGGATGAGGGAAAAACTGTTTAGAAGATTTAGAGGATGTGAAAGCCTCCAGAAGTCAGTCTGGATTCACTGACCCAGCCAGACCGTTCCTCTATTTGCAGATGTAAATTTCTTCAGTCTTAAAACAGTAAAAGGAGAACATAACATTGATCTCTTTAGGGAGCTGCTTTCAGAAAAAGTAAAAATTCTGTTACTCACCTGGAAGATAATTTGCCCTCTTACAATTTCTATACTGTGTAAAACAGCTTTTAAATCACAAAACTTACCCAGGCACAAAGCCAAGGAGGATATAAATCAAAATTAAAATCTGCCCAGCATTAAGACTATGTAAGGTATTTCTATTTTAACTCAATGCCACTTACTAAGTGTTTAATTATGGCTATTGCAAATATTTAAATTGAAGGAGACTGTCACTGACATTAGAGTAAGGCAGCTGCTTCTAATGCTCTCACAACATTGCATTTCTCACTTTTTATTGAAGGAGGTCTAATGGAATTCTTTTATTGCCATCTAGCTGTGAAGATCACTTCCACAACTCACAAGCTGGTAAAAAGTGCTGTATTTTTCACTCCAAGTAAATGCTCTAGTAGTCCACAAAGGCAATGCAGGTAGGGCTCATGCTCCAGAGCAAGAGTTAAGGAACACAGGAGAGTGAAAAGAAGAAATCATAGAAGTAGAACTACATAGAAAAGGGAACTATGATACCATGTCTAGTACAGTATTGTATGTCTTTAAATTACATCCCCTTGATGGCAGGGAGTTTGTCTTCCTTTGTGGTTGTTCAGCATTCTTTTGCACTGCATTCCAGAGCAACAAAGCTAACTGGTGACTCTTAACACCTTGATTTTCCAGAAGCCAGCAATTAACAGCTGACACTCATGCTCTAGGATATTGCATGGCTGAACAGTTCTCAAACCTTTTCATAAGAATTTTAAAAAGGAAAAAAAAAAAAAAAGCATCATTAAGCAGATATTGAGATAGTGGAAATTTCAAATCCCCATTACACTGCAGGCTTCTTCCCCTGTGATTTTGGACCAAGTTTTCAAAATTCTTATTGAATTGCAATCAAGCTGGTTCAGAATTATTTCCTTCTCCATATTTTCTTTGCTCTCAAATGAAAGGACTGAGGAATAGAAGAATCTCAATAATCCAGCTGTGGAATTTTTGCCTTCAGAGATCACAAATAGCCCTATTACTACTTTGGGATCTGATGCATAAAGTCATCTTCAGAATCAACATTTTGAGGAATGTAAAAGAATGTGTTTTGAAGAAAATACCAATATATTCCTATATTGGTATTTTTGTATCAATATAGCCTATTAATTTTTCAGTGATGGCAGGCCTTGCAGCAGAATACACAGAATAACATAAAAAATACCACCTTGCTCCTGACAAATGTGTATAACTTGATGCTGAATACAACAGATCCTATCCAGAACCACTCTGCCCTGCCTTCTAGAGCACATTTCCTAGTATTCCTGTGTGGTACATGGAAACCTGAGGTGAGCAATGCAGAGCAATCAAAGGTCTGGTGGGACTAGTTAGCCTTGTGTTACAAAAGCAGCTGCAATGGCCCTGGAGCCAAGTGAGCAGTGAAGGCACACAGCTCACTGAGACTTGCTGCCTCAGCTGGTGCCTGTGGCAGGGAGCATCCACCTCCTGCTGCAGCCACACACAGATAACTGAGGGAGCAACGCCTCTACACTTGCTTCACGGAAACGCAGGTGGATGAATAATTCATGATTCACTCATTTACACATTTGTTACACCATTTGCAGCCAAGAAGAGGTGCCTGAGTGAACAAGGCTGACTCTGAAATCATCCATCAAAACAGAGTAACAAAATCAGAGGTTGCACCTGTCTGATCATAGTGACAGGCTCGTAAGGAAACATTTACAGTGCTGGAAGCTGTACATTCAGAGATCTCTCACTTCAGCCCAAGCAGACAGACCACATGTCCTAGGGTGACGTTATGATGTTGTATCCCCCCCCATTCGTGTGTTCTGTTTATGCTGGATATTGTGTTCTGTGCCTTCAAGACTGGCTCTGAAGAGTGAAAGTTTTGTTTTGGTTTCTTATCAGCTCCCCCACGGCTGGCGGGACACAGAGACGGGGCAGTACATAGTGCAGCTTTTGCTTTTTGCTTGGCTTTTCGCTCTTGCTTCTGCTTTGCTTTTGCTTTGCTCTTGCTTTTTGCTTCTGCTCATTAGTTAGTTTAGCTAAGCAGTCCGATTTTTCCCTGGACTGTTTTTCCTTTCCCTTTTCTGGAACCCCTCGAGCCTGCTCCGCACTGGGCCCTGGGAACACCGAGAGTTTGCACCCTGTGGCTGCAGCAGCTGCCCCAGCGCCGGAGGCACTGATAACAGAGTGACCACCCCAGAGAGACTTTCTGAATTTGTCATCTTTTTCAGAGTGGTGTCATCCGCTATTGGTCATTTCATGTGCTGGGGGTGCTGTTCCTGTTAAATAAACAGGTTCTTCCCACTTCTCTCCGAGGAGTCCATCGGGAACTGGTTGGAGGGAGGGGCCCCCTTTTGGAGGTTTTCTCCCAAATTTGCCCTAAACCAGGACACCACAGAAGCCTTCGCATGCCACTAAGGAGGTGAAGGAGGTGTAACAAAGCCCAGATTACCTGAGAAAGACCAAAGGGTTTTGCCACGTGACAGGCACTGGACACAGGGTGCTCCCCACTCAGGTACCACGGTCACTTCTGGTGGCATTTGGCTCCCTCTTCCACATCAGCCTCAGGAACAAGGGAAAGCTCACATTCCGTGACTGCCATGCCAGGCAACCAAAACTGCCCTAGAGAACATAGGTGTTTTATTATTTAAATGAAATTAAAGATGCAGAGATGGTTACGTTGGGATAACAGGGGAAAAAATACCTAGTACAAATCTCCAGCACTCCTCTCCCAGAGGAGGAGAAGGGAAGACAAGTCACTAGGGGAAGCTACCAGTTCATCCATAAACAGCCAAATTGCCAGGTCCAGAGCAGTAAATCCAGAAAAGGACAGCTGTTTATTGTGCTAAGGTAAAACTGTTGGAGAAAACCCTTTTTGATAGTGAGGTAATGACCTTGAAACACCTCTGCAGGTGTGTATGAGTTAGACATTGGATCTGGAGTAATTATTCCATGGGTAAGAGGTAACTATCTCCCACACTCATGGCTCTGATGAATTTTGCTCAGTCCTTTGGAAACACACTGAGAAAAATAATTTCTTCACAGAAAGGGTGATTTGATATTGGACTGGACTGTCCAGGGAGGTTGTGGGAGGTGGTAGAGTCCCTATCCCTGGGGGTGTTTAAGGAAAGACTGGACATGGCCATGGTCTTGTCAGTGAAAATCAAGAATAAAACTCCTTAACATCAATACACTGTTAGGAAGGAGGCATTACTTTAGTACAACGCCAGATGCACAGGAGGTAACTTGGCCTAATGTGCATGCCTGGCTGAAGACGATATATGTGTTTATTAGCCAGAGATCACAGAATCACAGAATGTCCTGAGTTGGAAGGGACCCACAAGGATCATTGAGCTCACTTCCTGGCCCTGCACAGCACCTTCCCCAAGAATCATGTGATTGTCCTGAGAGCCATGGTCCAAGCACTCCTTGAGCTCTGCCAGGCTGGTACTGTGACCACTTCCCTGGAAACCTGTTCCACTGCCCAACCATCCCCTGGGTGAAGCCCCTTTTCCTAATATTCAGCCTAAACCTCCCCTGGCACAACTTCAGGCCATTCCCTCAGGTCCTGTCACTCACCACAGAGCAGAGATCAGTGTCTGCCCCTCTTATTCCCCTCATAATGAATTTTTAACTGCACTGAGGTCTCTGTCTTCTCAGGCTCCTCTTCTCCAGGCTGAACAGACCAAGTGCCCTCAGCTGCTCCTCACACGGCTTCCCCTCAAGGCACTTCACCATATTTGTCATCCTCCTTTGGATGCCCTCTATTAGTTTAATATCGTCCTTATATTGTGGTGTATATATTAATCAGAGAAGTGTTAGATAAAAAGTTGCCTGGGTTTGCCCAGCGAGCCTCAGAGGAGCCTATTGAGGATCCTTAGGAACCCCTGGTGGTCTGCCTGGTGTTGGTTTTCACCCTTGGTATAAAAGCTGCACAATGTTTCTGAAGGAACTGCATTGGGCTGGCTTGGCTTGTTACAAGGGGCAGTGACCACCACACAGCTCCATCAAGTGCTCCTTCTGCACTGTGGTTGACATGGTGGTGTTCAGTCATCAGCTGGACTCGATGATCTCAAAGGTCTTTCCCGACTTAATTGATTCCACGATTCTGAGATTCTGGGGAACGTTCCCACAAGACGGGGGTGGGGACGGGAGACTGCGGGGGGGAAGTAGGGAACCCCACCCCAAAGCTCACACACACTCCACCTCCAGGTACAACAGCTCTGGAGAGCACAGCAAAAGCACGGTCTGGCTTCGGCCGCCCTTTCAGGGTCTGTCAGGGCCGTACGAACCCAAGGACCAGGAGACCTTTCCCGAGGCGTGGCGACCGAACTCAGTGGGCCTCTACAACCCCGTTTAGGCCCCACGGCCGCGCGAACTACAGCTCCCAGCACGCCCCACGGCAGCCGAGGGCAGAGGAGGTGGGGCCGGCCGTCTAACCGCTGTCTGATTGACGTGCGTATTGACCACTCCGCGAGCGCAGAGTCGCAGCTCAGCCAATGGTAAGCTGGCGAGGGCGGGCGCTGCCGTGGGCCGCTGCCGGCCGGCTCTGAGGTGAGCGCGGCGGGCCGGGGGCTCGGCCGGGGGGGGGGAGCGGCGCTACTGGGTCCGTCCCTCCCGCTTGCCCGACGGTCCGGGGCGGCAGGTGAGGGAGGGGACGGGAAGGGAGGGGGAAGCGGAAGGGGAAGCGGCCGTTCGCGGTCGCAGTGGGGGGAGCGGAGGAGATGCGGCCGTTCCTGCCGGTGCGCGGGGCTGGGCCGGCGCCGCCCCCCCTCCGGCCTGAGGACGGTGCCCGAGCCCCTTCCCCGGGTGCGGCCCTGTCGGAGGGGCTCCGCCGCAGCCCCCGCCGAGAGCCGCGTGGCGGGTCCGCCCTCCCCGGCCAGGCCGGGTGCTCCGGGGCCGGCTCCGCCGCCGCCCGTTTCGCGGGGCGGCCCCGCCGCTTCTGCTCTGCCCTGGCCGGACCGGCGGGCGGGCGCAGCGCCGAGGTGCGGGCACGGCCGCGCTATCGCTGTCCTGCCCCGCCTTCCCGGGAAGGGTCTGTTCTTCGCCGGCGGAACGGCCGGGGCTCGGTGGATGTAGCTGCATGAAGTTGTCGCTCTGCCCTCCCATTTTGTGTGACAGCCGGAGTGAGGGGAATGTTCCTCGCCTACCTCAGCCCGCACCTGCACTTCATTACAGAATGTGGAAAGACTCAACTTTTTTTCTTTTTTCTTTTTTTTTCTTCTTTTTTTTTTTTTTTCCGTATTCTGTTTTTGGGATTATTGAAAGTGAGTTGTGGCGTCTCTCGGAGAAACTTGTGCAAGCAAGAGCAGTGAGCTTTACTTCTGGCCTGTATCCATTTTTCTTTGCTGTGTCTGGAGTAGGACATACGGCCGATGAAAAGGTTCACTGTGTTGTTTTGTTCTGTGAGTGGGTTTGAGGGATTTCTTGGTTGTTTTTGGAACTGTTTTGGGTTTTTTAGGTTATTCATGAACCTGTCATATTTGTCTGTAGGTGTAACTGCCTGCTTAAAGCAAGCAGACTGGTATATTTCTGTTTATAAGCTGGTTATCTCTCATCTTTACTCTTTTTATGGTGCTCTCACCAAGGTCTCTTAGTATGGGAACGTTTTACCTAATTTGGGTAACAGACTCAGTTTCTTTTTTCACTGAAGTTTAAGAAAATGAAAGCATCTTTAAAAGTACTGGAAGTACAGGATAGGAAGGTGTAAAACAGTGAAAAATTAGTGTTCTCCATGGTTAAAACAATAATTGACACTAGCACTTTGTGCTTGGTAGGTGTGTCTTCTGAAGACAAAAATGTCGTTATGCAGATGCATCTTTGATACAGTGTTTCCTGTTGTTAGGGGTGCAGAAAGACGTCGGGGTAGAGCTGAGGAGCATTAAAGGCATGGTGATGCCTTATACTGGCTACCTAGAACAGAGCCTAGACAGAGTTAAAGTGGGTGTTTATTAAAGGCTTTTAACAGGTATCCCTTGGGCAGTGCAAGAGCCTCGCAGAGGCTACAAGCAAGATGGACAACAGTCACGAGTTTTTCGGGCAGATATATGTTTGGTCTGTTTGCATATCAGGGGTTAATTGTCCAATTACAGCTTCAGGTAATAAAGTGACATTCCCCCAGTTTACTTGCCCCCAATTTACTTTTGTTTATAATTTTTGGGACTGAGGCTGTGATGATGACCTTGGTTTTAAGGCCTGGAAGGATTGTTTTGTCCAACCAAACTGTGATGAGAGCTTACTAACACTCTATATGAAAATGCAGAATTCAACATTAATCCAGTAGAGGATCTGAAAAATATAAAACTAAAATGTAAGGCATCATTTGGATATTACATCTTGACAAATTCAACATATTGGTGTTTGTCAGCTGTGCCGTGCACATTCCCAATGTTTAAATTGACATTATTGGTTTCCTTAAGTAGGTACTTCAGTGAATTTGTCGTGTTTAGGATAAATATGAACTTAAGTCTTATTTGTATTAGTGAGACAGGGAAAATGTCTATCTCTTGCTTCAGACAATTTGCCTCCATTCACGTGGGAGACCAAGACTTTGTTTTGAGAGTGGTGCAAGAAAAGTTTTCAGTATTCTAGAGAATCAATTGCTTTTGGGTGGTAATTCAAACATGTTTGATTAACTCAGCTTGAACTCGGTGAAAATGTTGACTTTTTTTAGAGGAAAAAACAAGATACTTAAATAATGAATAGCAGTAGTTACCACTCCTACTGTAAACATTCCTGATTTAAATAGCTTGACCTTTTCTCTCAAGTATAGAGAAAAGCTGGTACTTGTAGTCTTTGAAATGTTACTTGTTCTGAGAGCAACACTGTTTAGGAACAATAACTGCATGTGCAGAACGCTGCATATGACAGGAAGGGGAGTGCCCTTTTCTGTTATTGTACCGTCTTGCAGTGAAGCAATAGAAAGTCTGTAAAAGTTAAAAGTATTTATTGGCTTGCTAAGTTGATCTGCTAGGTTTTTACACAAAGAAAAGTCTTTTTACTTCTTAAAAAGTCGTAATTTTAGAATTTCAAATTGATGTCTGCATGCATCTTGCTAGAAGTCTCACAAATAACTGCAGCTAAAGCTGTGAGTGAGGTCACTGGATGTCTGTGGATTGAGGGGGGGAGGTTGCTGCAGTAATTCTTTGTATTAACAACTTTTGGGAGTCTTGGTGCTGCGTGGTTTCATAGTGACTGCTGGAAGAAGAGTGTTATAGGCTTTATCATTAACTTGGCCTGTCTAGTCCTGTGTAACAAACTATGTTATTAAGTTAAGTGGTCCTGCAGTTTTGAAGATTATTGAGGAATTTTTCCAGATGAGTGTATCTCTTAAGGTGCAATGAGTATACCCTGTTCCTGTAAGTTACTGAACTTGATCTGTGGTGTATTTAAGAAAGTGAACTCTGCTTTGCTTTCAGAATGTTTGGGCACTTGATGCTCAATGAGGTTTCCCAAGTAAGCCAGTAACCTGTGGAAATCTATAGCCTCAGAAAAGGTTTGTTCCTAAAAAACAAGTTACTGGATTGTAAGACTCTTTCCACAGTCTTAATAGATTCCTTCTTAGTAAACAGCACTCTCCTGAGGTGAGCCATGTTGATATTGATAAGCCTACCTGTGATGATTTGAGGTAGTTTTACAGTGATGAGCTTCCCTGTGGCTGCTTATTCTCAACATAATTTTTGAGAAGCAGCTTCTGAAGAGGTATTGAGCCATGGGAAGCTGGAACATTTGTATCTTATTTCTACTCTCTGCATTAATTATAAAGAAATCTAGTTGTCAGTGTTCTAAGATTCTGAAAATTAAACCATTTAAATAGCAACAGTGTTCTCCGTCACTTATGTCAAAAGGTGGTTCTGTTCCCCACTGCAGGTGAGGGTTGACACAAGATCCTCTGAGACATTTCACAACAATCCTGTGTTTATAAACAGTGCGGTAATCCTGTAAATAATCTGGGTTTTTGTCTGGATAAAGAAGTGTGTGAGTATTTAAAGTGGATAGGATGGTCTTAACAGGTCTTTTATTTTGTATTACTTCTGTTTTCACCATAACTTTAAAATTGAAGTTGGTTTGTTGCCTTCATTTTTTCTTCTGTTACAGCTCTTCTTTTGCATTTAAGCCACTCATAGCCAAAGAGAATCTTTGCAAACTCTTGTTTGGAGTCATCACAGGTGTTCCCCGCAATATTTTTAACCTTTCTGAATATACTTGGTTAGCAAACTGCTGGGTTGTTTTCAGTGTTAACTCTGAAAAGCACCAGGTCTTGTGAAACCTTCTGGGTATTTTACATTCAGACCCGTGCTGCCTGATGAATACAATAAGCTTATTTTTTGCTGTCTTTCAGCAGTGCAGGTATGTTAGTGTTGTTGTTCTGAAAGAGTCTATTTAAAAACAGTTCTGACAACCTGTAATTTAAAATAAGCTTATATAAAGTTAATTTATTTATATTTCTTAGGTGTGTGCATCAACTAACGTTTTCCAGCTTTTAAATGTCCAGGTATTTTTTCCATTCGATATCTGAGGAGAATCGAGGAAAACGTGTCTTGGCTTTCTTGATGAAATAAAACTTATAAATTATCTAATGGCTTAACTTCTTAATGTACCTCCAGTGTTGCTCACTCTTGTTCATCCTCTTGCTGTGTGCAGAAAACTGGTTTACCTAAGTAATTTTTAATTTCATTTGTAGCTGGCCAGTGAAGATAGTAACTTGTCTTGAAGCAATTATTTTGAAAGAGCAGATATGTAAGGTTTAGGGATGGTTCTCTCCCTTGCCTCCATCCCTCATCCCTTGTGCTGTTTCCTCCTTCCCCTCTCTCTTCCCCTGGTCTCCTAAAACCTCCAAATCCCTGAATAATGGTCATATTGAACTAGGAGCTTGTATAGCACTAGAAAATGTGCTCACAGAACAGTCTTGCTGTTTTTCTGGTTTTTCTTTGGTTGGGTTTTTGTATGATTGCAGCATTAGTCATGGTCTGGTTTTAAAAGTTCTTTTCTTCTATCCCAGAAACTCAGTAAAGTGAGTAAAATAGTATCTTCCCAAGATTGTTGATAAGGCTCACAGAGAAGCTTTTTTTCTTAACTAGTGAAATGAAATCTAGACCTTAAGAACAGTGGGATGAAGTGTTAAAAGAGAATTCTCATTACCTGTTACACAGGCACAAATTGTTATGGAAGTGATTGCATAGGTGAGTCCTGCATTGAGGCAGCAAGAGACTGAAGTCAGTCTGCCTTCTTTGGTAGCCTGAATCTTTAGCATCCCAGGTGACAACATAAGACTATTTCTTATCTATCAGGAAAGCTGAACATGTCAGTTTAGATTTCCAAAAAAAATTGGGAGAAAGTGTTACACATAATAGTTCCGAAAATGAGATCTGTTGTGCACGTGGATTCACTATGCATTAAGTCTGGCATATGTGGTTCAACTGGGGGCAGAAAAAAAAGGCATATTGACTTTCATTTTGGCTTTTGTGCTGGTTTTAAAATGAAAAAAATGTGAGAAAATTGATGAGTCGTGTATTATGTTGCTTACAACTATATGTAAATACATTTTCAGGCTTTGTAATAAGCATCAAATTGAGTGTAAGCGTTTTTTCAAGTGTGTTTTTTTGAATAATGTCACAGTTCAGTGTTAACAGGTCTCTTAAGAAAGTGATTTAAGAAATGGAGTAAGTTGAAGCAGAAAAAGATCAGTCAGGTTTCCTTTAATTGAAGGCTAGGATTGTCTACCAGTGCTGTTTTATCCCACTGTGTGTTCACATGGTTCCCCATCTGGGAGTAGACTACAGAGTGTGTGCTGGTCTTTGTGGCAAAAATCAGTCAGCTCTGGAGACAGTTTAGCAGTTCTTGTTTAAGGTAGTGTCCCAGTTTTGGACAAATTTAGGAGGAAACGTCCTGAAAGGCTGTCTCCTCTAATAGAAGGCTGGTTTCTGGTTTTAGCAACCCCTCCCCCACAGGTTCAAAAGGAATTCCCTTGGAGAAAGTGAAAAAGAACCTGTTTATTTAACAATCAGATTGCTCACAGGCATGAAAAAAGGAGTGAATAATGTTAAATAATAAAGCCTCTCATTGCTCTGAAGAGATAGTAGATTCAGAGTCGTTCCTGTAGGTGTGGCTCGACAGTGGGGGCCCCTGGGTGATGTGTTTTGGACTGGAGAAAAGCTGAACAGTTCCAGAAGAAGAAGCCATAGGCCCAGGAAAAAGCTTCCTGCCTCAGCTAAAGAAGAAGCTAGCTAAAAAAAAACAAGGAACAACTCTGTCTGTCTCTCTGGAGAAAGAAAACTGAGAGCTGGGAGAAACCCAAACGCTTATCTCTGTGTTTTTGATGTTTTTGAACACAGGCACCACAATCATTCCACTACTTCCCCCCCCACCCTCAGCTCTAAATTGAAGCTACAGGACTCTGCTCTATATCTGAGCACAGAGCAGACAGCAGGGGATACCAGGGCGTACAGTCGCCTCAAGACACATCATTGTTCTTTTCCTGGTCCCTCCACTGTGTCCACTCACACCCAGCACCACTCTGTGTTGGGCAGGTGGTAACTGTACTGCAGGCAGGCTCCAGGATGGGACCTTCAGTACCCTGTCAGTTACTCAGAGCTGCCTTGATGCTTTTGACCTCTCCCCCTTGCTGGGTAGCTGGACATGCACATGTGCAGGTAACAGAGAAGCTACAGGGAGCTCATATTCTCCTGCATGTCAGCAAGTATTTTGAAACTGAAATTTGTCTGCTTCACTTGCTTTAAATTCCTCTCAAGCTGTTTGGCTCCCAGCTGTTGGAATCTGGAGATGGGTTGCAGAAAAAAGCCGTTCATCTGGAGTTTAGATTCTCTGAAGATGGCTATTTATGACAAAATTCCCACTGATTCCTGCCTGCAGACATTGCCTTTAATATCATTCAGTTGCTTTTCAGTTCAATGTCATTGGGATTTCTTGGGAGTTGCTGTCAAACTCACTTTTCCAGGTGTTTAGTTCACAGGTGAGAATGATTGTGGCTTCAGGCCCAGCTGCAGGTGTCTGAGGCTCACATACTGAACTTGGGGATTTCCCTCCCCTCTGGCTTTGGGCAGAAACTGGTGGCACAGCAATGGGAATATGGGAGCAGGGGGGATTGGAGAGTACAAGCAATGGAGACATGTAACCTTCTCTCTTCTCTTTGATAGGTTTGGGAGAACATCATCCAACAATCTTCAGAAACCTGGAGTTTTTATCAGTGAGCTACTTAAAGGAATCTAAGGAAATTATAGCCCTAGCTTCCTTGCCATTACTTTTTTGGTGTTTGTACCTCTTTTTCAGTGGTTTTAGACCAAGAAACACTATGAGCACAGTAAGTATTTTGCTACTCAGTGCAAACCTGATTCATGAAACATGTTTTCCATTGTATTTCTGCAAACTGTCTTAAGAGTTTGTAGCTAATACACAGGAATATAAATATATTGAATCTTCATGTACATTCAGATTTTTAATCACTCTAGGTGCTAGCAGTAGTACAGAAGTGCTCACAATATCAGCAAAATCTGATAAACTCTGAACTAGTTTCTCATGTGCAAACCATCATGATAGGCTTTTTCTTGGTGAGGCAGCTGGTAAGAGATCTGGATCTGGGCTGATTTTTTTTCCTTGCTGGAATCAATTCAGATAAGAATAATCCATACCACCTTGTGATGATTATTACAGCCATTCCAGGAGTGTTTTCTGTACCTCTGTGTGCTTTCATTGGTGTTGCAAAATTGAGGGCTATGTTAATACTGCTTGCACAGAAAATGCTGAGTCTTTGTTCTCTCTTAGACTCAACGAAAGCGCCGTGGAGGAACAGTTAATTCTAGGCAAGCTCGAAAAAGAGGCAGACTCATGGCTTCTACAGCTGAAATGGCTTCCGAAGCAGAGCCAATAGAACTTGAAGAAAGTGGTAAGCTTTCTCTTGAAGTGATAAGAACAGAAAGTGCTTCTGCAGGGTTTGGGTCCAATTTAACATGTATTTTTGCCAGTTTCTAGGCTGTTTACTGGAGAAGAAGGGAAATATGATTTTAGGAAGTGCCTAGTGGCACACACTATGGCATGGCTAAATAACAAGCCTACTGAAAACTGGTTTGGTTTGTTACTGAGCTACAATGCATTTGCCACTAGTGATAGATGGGTTGCACAGGAAAAGTCCTAAGAGCTGCTCAAATGTCTGCATGTCTATTCAGATGAGATGGGAGTTACAGCAGCTGCCACTACACAGAGTGGCAAACTAAATTTTGAAACTCCCAATTTTGAAGACGATAAGGAAAACTTTTATCATTAATTGTGCCCAATCCCTCAAGGGAATGTGCACAGCACCGTACTATTATATCCTATATGATTCATGTTATATTTCTGTGTGACAGGCATTCTCCTGTCAGATGAATTGTCTGTTGCTGTTATGATCTGACAGAACTGTATGAGGAGCTTGGCTGCTCTTTTGCATTTCAGCTTGCTGAAGACAGGGCTGGTAAAGCTCGCTGTGGATTGCTGAGGGCAAAGCTTGAGTAAGATGTTGGACTCATTCCTGAAGAGAAGATGGACAGGAGATGGTTGAATCTTAGGCTATTACAGTGGCAGGCAATTTTCCTCCTCTGCAGTCTTTGACCTTGATTCTAACTGTTTTTCAGCTGGTGAAGAAGTAGTAGATCTCACATGTGAATCTTCTGATCCTGTAGTCGTTGATCTAACACACAATGATTCCATTGTGGTAAGTAGTGAATAGCACACTTGCCTAAATATTGTAGTCAAATTAGTTTTCTGATGTGTTGCCTGATAAAACTTACCCTTAAAGTCAGATTCTAAGTTCAGATTTTGCATGTCAGGGCTTAACACAGGACCTGTGTTACAGATAATAAAGAAGCTGCTCTGGAGGTGTACTTGCAGTTAGTGATAGGGTAGTATAAAATAACTTTTTGCTCCAGAACCTGGAGTTTATACAGATCAGCCATAAGTAATGTAACATAGAGATGCAGTTATAGTTGAATTTTTTCTAGATATATCAAAGATAGAATCATAGAATTGTTTGTCTTGGAAAGGACCTCTGTGATCATGAAGTCCAACCATTCACCCAGCAGCACCAAGCTCACAACTGAGCCATGTCTGTAAGCACCACATCTGCCTATCTTGGAAATATCTCCAGGGGTGATTTCAAGCTAATGCCAGTGGGCTGCCCTTGGCAGCCCCTTGCAGTTCTTGACAACTCTTGGTGAAGAATTTTTTCTAATACTCCTATAGGCAAATGATTTAAAGAAAAAGCCAGAGAGAGTAAGTAAGATAAGTTTGGGGTAATACTCCCAGAAGTCTTTAAAACACCTTATTGTTTTTTTCTACTCCTTTGAAAGCTAGAAGAGTCTTTGATCCAGCTGACAGTGTTGTTTATCCCCTCTGTTTTGGGATGCCACTGCTGCTGTGCCAAGCAGAAGCCAGCAACAGGAATATCATAGGGAGAGTTTCTTGCTGGGGTTATTCCTGAGCCTTTGCAAAGGAAGGGCCTCAAACTTAACAACAGAATTTGTACTTACCCTGCTCCAGTTCCACCAAGAGTGGGTTGGGGGTTGGGTTTCTTCAGCAGCTGCTGTAATATGACATGTTTATGGACACCAGTGCTGAACTGGCCTGTTTGAGGAGTAAGAGGGAAAGAATCACCTGAAACCCTAAACCATGGAACTGAAATGAGGGAGCAGGGAGGAGGGCATTCAGGTGATTTGTAAGTTGCTTCTATTCCTACCCCATTGGAGCAGTGGGAGCAGAACCATCAGCATCCACATAGTTTTTTACAGGGAAGCATTTCATATACTACTTTTAATAGTCCTAATCAAAATAAGAGTAATAGCCTTTCATTCTTAGCTTGTTTTGTTGGAGCTGCTGAGCCTAGCTGGTCTTTGTATGTAAGACCAGGGGTGCACAACAAAGTCTAATTGTATTTTCTTTTCTCTCCCTTCCCATGTGTATTGATGCAAGATTGTTGAAGGTGAGTTGACATTTTAAAATTGCTAATGGAATTCTCCTAAATGTAATAATTACTATTTTTTGTTTGCCTTTTTCAAGTAATTTGAGCAGCATTTATTAAAACTGCAAAAGGCCAAGGACATTGCTAAAGCATCTGGCCAGTGCCTTAGAGAATGAATCCAGTCAGTATCAGAGCTTGTAGAAAATACTTGAAATAAAATATATCAAAAGCTGCTCTAAATATTTATTTTCTAAAGACAGAATTTCTTTAAGCCCCAAGGTGACGATAATTTTAATTAGCACTAGAATATTGGTTGTGAATGAAAAGAAAAAGTCAGAAGTTTTGTTTAACCTGTATTGCAGTAAAGGAACTAAAGAAAGTGATTTGTGCTCATAGTATGCACTAGTCTAACATGCCTCAAATTTTCCAGTGAGAAATATTAATTTTTTTTCTACTTTAGATGTTAAAATAGTTGCAGGTCTAAAGAAGTTCATCTTTTACATCTTTCAGATGTAGTTCTAATTACATTATTGGAGATGTATTAGTATGTTGTCAGCTGCTTATCCAGAATGTAATCTGTTCTGTGCTCTGAATGAAGCAAGAGTAAGTGAAAAATGCCTGCAATAAAAGTTGTAGCTGAACACTTAGGAAGGAAGTGGTTTTAATTTTGTGACTTTTTGCATTGTCTTATTGTTTAGTAGCTTGATTATTTCTGCATGGATACTGGAGTTGCAGAGATAAGCTTGTGTTCAGTCCTCTCTCTTCCAGATCACAGCAATTGTTGCAGTTCCTCAGCATAGGATTGTAGCAGTTTCTGTCAGTAAGGATTGGGAGAAGTGTTTTCCCTTTACAGGGGAGATTAATTCACAGGTAGTGTAATTACATGGAATGTGTGACACTGAGGATCTTCAAGATTAGGTTTTAGCTGTTTGTAGAGTGAAGAGTTCAAATTATTTGTGTCAGTATGTAGCAGAATATTCACAATGTCTGGACATGTTCAGCCTTAATATTTGGAAACTAGTTTAAGATTGCTTTTAACCCAGCTGAATATGGTCTAATCTTGCATTTCAAGGATAGTTCCAGGGAGAGAGATAATAGTATAGCTAACTTAACAAAATTAAATTACAGAGAACCAACGGCAAAGGAGAAATCTGAGACTAAGAAGCCAGCGACAGGCAGACAGCTGTGTACTGAGCAGTGATGATGAAGATGAAACAAGAGATAATGACGTGTATGTGGCTGATAAAGCAGCTCGAGAACTGGGACCGCTGGAAGAGGAAACTGCAAGTTCAAAGTACGTATACCTCATGAGCTACCAAACGAGGAGTTGTGCTTCTTTTGAGACAGGACTGAGTTGTATTTGTCATCACCTGACTTCCTTTGAAGCCTTCACTTTCTCAGTTCCCTCTTTTAATGAGTATGACATTCCATGTTGCACGATAGTCAAATGATACCGTTTTCACTTTAGGATGAAAAGCCAGCCCAAAACTGATCTACAGCTTTGTATACAGCCTTAAAGAAGAGTGTGGGGTATGGCAAGGAAGTGAGAACTAGTCACAGGCCAAAGCTCATAATGTATTGCATTTCCTTTTCCTACAAAGCTCCAGTAGTTACATTAGATATAAAATACTTCTGTTGGTGTCCATGAGGTTTGGTATCATGCGACTGGCAGGCAGCAGATTGGCAAATCCCAGTAAAAACACTTATGCTTTCCCTGCTTTTTTATATACTGTACCTTTCTCAAAGCAGCCTCTGTGTTTCCCAAGGTATACTTGAAAGGTGATCCTGGAGGTCATGCTCTTATGGTCACTTCTTGTTCTGTCCTATGGATGTCATGGAGCCCTAATATGTTTATATGTGGGATGGGAATCTTGCTGTTTGACTCAGTAAAGACCCCATTCTGCAGAGAAAGAGTAAATCCTGCTGCAGTGTGTTAGGCTAAGGAAATGAAATCTGGTGTCTATGTGACTAGGCAAGTTGAAGTGATGCCTTAAGTTTTAGCATTTATATTTTTCAGATTCTGTACTGCATTAGTGTATAATTCTGAACTCTATATAGAATGCTAGTTAGATGTCTTCCCATTTTGGTCAGGCTAAACAATCCTTCTGGGAGCCAAGGTCACACCATTTGCCTCCGGCCCTGGAAGGTATAAACAAAAATTAATTGTGGGGGGGAAGCAAATCAGGGGAATGTGATTTCATTACCTGAAACTATAATTGGACAATTAACTTCTGATATGCAAATAGAGCAAACTTATATCCAGCTGAGAAACTCGTGACAGTTGCCCATCTTGGGTGTGCCTCTGTGAGACTTCGTACTGCCCAAGGTGTATCCTTTGAAGGCCTTTTAATAAAAACCCACTTTATTCTTTCAACTTTGTCCAGCCTCTCTTCTAGGCAGCCTCTCCAAGGCATCAGAAGGACATAAGAATTGTGGTATAAACTTCTTTTAAAGTGGGGTTTTTTTGGTGGGTTTTTTTTTTCTTTTGGGGAGCAGGGGAAATACAGGGTTAAATAAAGCTCTTATGTGCCTTGAGCCTTTTGGATTACTGAAAGGCAGTGTAGGAGAGAACTTGAATATGTAGCTTTTGGTGCCAGATCATAAATATGCTACTGAAAAGTCCTATGTTATTCTAATCCATAATGTGTTTTGCCAGTGGACTTGTAAATGTTTAAATTTTGGTTAAGTAATTCAGAGAACAAATACCACTAATTGGATAAATATAAAAAAGTAATAGTTGGTTGCTTCAGCTTCCTCTGTTAAAGATTGGACCTTCCTGGTCTGTGTAGGTAAGGCTGAAAGAACTCAGTGCTGCAGCATTTAACATTGACAAAAGAGTCCTTCCTGGTGCTGGGGATTGCCAGAGCCATCTGTAGTGTTGGACTGTTAATCCTTCTAAGATCATCAATTGGAATTTGTTACTGAAGTGTTACAGCTGGTGCCTCAAGAATTTGAGGAGTAAAAATGGGAGAATTAGTGGGGTTTAATTCTGCAGATGACACTAGGGGTAGATGTTAGTAGTGCTTCCTGCTTGAATTGAAGATAATGGGAAAAAGACCATCTCATGCTTTCTATGCCTGTTTGATTAATAAATTACAAACTGTGATTCAGCATGAGCAGTGACATAAGAAAGCCAAATGTTTAGGTAAAGAGTTCTGAAGGTTTAAACAAGAGATTAGTCTGTAAAGAAAAGTGTCAGGAAGGTCTTTATGTTCCTGCTAGCTGCTATTATTCAGCCCTTGGGCTGGGCCATGTTCCCTAGGCACACAGGCTGTGTCTGTTGCTAAGTGTGTGTGCAGTACTGCTGTCCTGGAGGCTGAAAGCAGCAGAGGCTCATCTGTAACCACAGCTTGGTAACAGACACTGAGTCGGTTTTTCCACCTTGGAACTGGAAATTTGGGGTTGAGTATTTCCTTGTGTCAGTGTGTTCCCGACCTACATTTTGTAAGGAGGAGTTCTTGAAGTGCCTGTGTTACTGGGCTGTTGCTAAATTAGAGCAGGGGATTTTTGAACTTCTGACAGCCTCTTCCCTTTCTAGAATGACTTGTTTCCAAGGCAGAGCTCAGTGCTTTTGTTACAGAGCTATCATTGATGGCCTGTTGGAGATTAGTGCTGAACAGAGCAAGAGACTGCTGTGAGTTCTTGTGCTAGAGCAGGGTGACTGAGTGCATCTTCCCCCTGGGGAAAACCTTTCCTTTAGGACAGAGAGACCCAGTCTTGTTATTACATGCCACAAACTGGAGAGTTAAAGGTGCACAGGAATCTTAAAAAGAAATGGACCATGGTGCACTCAGATGGTGATGTGACATTTTGTGTGTGGGTAACCCTTGATGTGCAGTGAAATTAATGGCTGCATGTTCTTTCTTGTTCTGTTCTCTGTACCACAAGGCCGTCTGGTACTGTTAGCTGTCCAATTTGCATGGATGTCTACTCAGAGGTAAGGACCTGCATGCTGTCATCCTTTATATGCTGTGTGAGGGAGAAAGGGGCAGAGGGGGCTCATTTGGCTGGTGTGGGATGTTACAGAGAGCTGCCTTGAAGCACAGAGCTTGCCTTGGAGCTCATAATAACTTGTCAGTCTAAGTCACTTCTTGGTGGTGGGGGTAGAGGGAGGAACCCTTGGCAGGAGGGCACTGAAAGACCTTTAAGTTCCTTTCTATTATAAGAGTAAAGGACAATTCCAGATAGTCTAAGTCCTGTTTGTGTGATGGCAGTAGACCAGCAAAGTTGAATTCTTTACTTCTAATGGCTGCTGTGGTTTCTTTTCTTCCAGATTGTGCAAAGTGGACGACTGATTGTGTCAACAAAATGTGGCCATGTCTTCTGCAGCCAGTGCCTCCGTGATTCCCTTAGGAATGCCAACTCTTGCCCAACTTGCAGGAAGAAACTCACTCACAGACAGTATCATCCCATTTATATATGAGTACTTTTATTTCTCAGGACAGACTCAACTGGATTTTGGGGGAAATGTTATATTTTCAGTGCTCTGAAGATTTAAAGAGCAGCAGGTTGTGCACAAATCCAAATAAAACTGGTTTTTTTGGAGACCAACTTGAACGTATCTAGACAGCTTTTTTATGGTCCAAGTTGCTTCTTGTTACGTTCCTGGTTATCATGCTACATCAATGACTGTCTAAACTAGATCAGCAACCTAGACCAGGAAGGAAGCAGTTAATCCATTTCCTTCTACTTTTTTTAATGCTTAAATGAGGGAGTGTGAATATTTTGTTTTTTCTTACTCTATTAATTATTCCTACCTTCACATACAGGTATGGAATAGTTTCCTTTCAGAAGACAGATTAGCAATTCACAATTTCATTATGCCATTTTTCATCCTGTAAGAAGCTCATGACTCTTTGCTTTCTTGCGTATCATCTTTGCCCAAGTAGAGTGAGTACTGTGCTGAAGGGTGGTTTTTCATAAATCAGTCTTAAATTGACAACAAGGGTTATGCAATAAAGTGACCTGCTGTTAACCAGCAGTCAAGTGTTTTGAGCAGCAGATTTGAATGTGCAGATGTTTTTATAAGCTCCATGAGATCCCAGGTACATAGACACATTGCAGCATGTACAATGTGAAAATAATTCCTTGTTTCAGCTGCCAAGAATTCCTGTATTTTAATCCCAACACTGAATTTATTTTCTCACATGATGAAATGGTCTCTTGGGTTTACTTGTGCTGTAACACTCTCCTAATAACTGTCAATGGTACAGTCTTCTCTAAGCTTCCTAGTGATGAAAGCAAAGAAGCAAATTCATCTGTATGCTGAATACCAAACTATCTACAGATCTTCTTACTGTATCAGCTGTTCCCAGTGTAATGCTTTAAGTTCAGTGTGTTCTCTTTGCTGTTGTTACACTGAGAGCTGACTGGATGTAGCCTGGTGAATAGCATTAAAAATTAAATAACTGTACTGCCATTTTTGACTGGAGGCTTTAAAAAGTGTTTGGTAGCAATGTTGACAGCCAGTTAGAGAAAAGTTTAATCTCCCTTTGCCCTGAGGGTTGTCCAGTTTTTTTTAAAATGCAGTTTTAAAAAAGAAGTCAGCTATATCTCCTAGGAAAGACAATTCCTCTAGTTGAGAAGGCAGGAATACTCCAGTTTATGCACTCTTATCCAGTCACATTTTCCCCAGGACTGAGTTCTAAATGTCTGTTTTAAACTTACAGATAAAATGTCTGAGCTGATCTGGAGTCCAGGGTGAGCTGATACAAACAGGTTGATGCAGACAAGATGATTAAAATCAGTAGTTTGTGATCCACAGCTGTGGTAGGTGCATCCATGAGAACCTCCAGATTTAAACCTGGCCAACTTCTCTGAAGTTGGTTGCTTATAGAAACCATTATAAGAACCATTTTGTGCCCTGGTGCAGCACAACTGAAGGGTGTGTTTAGTTAATGTTGGTATCACAAGTGTCTTTGCTAACCTGTCCTTATCTGTAGGAAACCTTTAATTAGAGAAGCTCTTCTAAATTAGCTGTCTCAAGCTGCCTTGCAACCCAAAGTAAAGTTGACTTTTTTTTTTTTTTTTTTTATTAGGATGTTTCTGATATAGAAATAGAGAGTTTTGTTACATAAAGGCTGCCTGAAGAAATGCAGCACCTTCACCCCCCTGGTTTGGAGTGGCTTTGGTTCAGTGCTGTTAGCAGAATATGCAGTTGCTGTATTGTGGTAATAGCAGCGGTGACTCCTACAAAGTTACACACAAGTGGTTCCTGTGTGCTCTCATGGGGAAGATAGACTACAAACAAGGACTAGAGCTCTCAGGATGCTGCAGTGACAGTGATGGCTGCAGCTGGGTCCCAAAAAGCAGAGTTGATGCTTAAAGTATTAATTGTGTGAGGAGAAGCAGCCCAACATTAAAACTGTAGAGACCCACAAGGGTCACAGAAGCTACTTTGTCCCAGTAGCTTAACAAAGAATAAATTACTTGTTTTCTTGGAGTGGCTGCTGTATGAAAGGAATGATCAGAAGAGGATTTAAGGGATTACTGCTGAGGATGAGGGTGAGTCAAGTCACTTAACCATGCATCTTTCACAGTCTACTAGCCATGGCCTAAATGATTTTGCACAACTTCCTCCATGTAAATACCACTTTAGAGTTAGTGTCTCAATAAATAGATCTAATCAAAATTTAGATATCATAAACTATAACAAAGAGTTTTTAGCTTTTGTGTACCCTGTGAAGTGCCACAAATTTTGTGCATCTCAAAAAGGATATTATGTCTCAATACATGGGAAAAAACCCCAGAAATTCATTACATGCTTTTTTTCTTCAAAGGAAAAAAAAAAGTCTGATATATTTCAGTTCCAGCAATATTTCACATTGGCAAGAACTCATAGAAAATGAAAAAATCTTTATATTAAGTAGATGTCTGTCTTGTTGTATATAGTTCAATTTTTCCTGTATTTAATTGTATTCAAGTCTGTCTGCCCATCTATGTTGCACTCTGCTGGTAGGCAGAGGATTCTCTTAACAGGTGAAAATAAAATGATTGGATTGATCAATCACAAGTGCTTCTTTTCATCATGCTGGAGTCATTGATTTGGGGGGAAATAATCCTGAAGGCCAGAGCTTTTCAGATGCTGGGGCCACTGTGGGTTTGGGGAGCCAAGGAGAAAGGCACCACCTGGGGCAGGAGGGATGTGGGGACAAGAGAGTGAAGTCCTGCTCAGGATGGGGGCAATGGGGCAATGCAGAGGTGGAGAGGTGGCTTGTGAGTGGGGGGAGCCTGGCAGCCAGTGCCAGAGAGAGCAGTGAAGAGAGTGGGAGGGTGTTGGGCCACCTCCCTGGGGGTCCCATTGCCTGCTGGATGAAGCAAGCACTGGAGAGAGGGCAAGGAGGAATGCAGAGCAGAGAACTGGATGCAGGGTAGTTTCAAAGTCACAATAAAGCTCACTTGATTTTTTTTTCTCCAAAGAAACTAAAGAGATGCTCTTTCCTGAAGGTCTTGGCTTATCTCTCTTAGTTGCTTTTATTGTATTTTGTTTTTTTTACTCTTTATATTGTACACAAATGGAGTACCTGCCTTTCCAAATGCTGATGAGTAATTTGCTATTTCATTACACTTTTGTTTTTATGCTAAAATAAGCTTATAACTTTTTTGCTTTCTGCTGTACTATCTTTGCCTTATTACATCCCATTCTGTAATAATGGCTCTTTTTTTTTACAAGTCAGGATTAAAGTGACAACCTCTATCATGCAACAATGTAACCTGCTGTTCAACAGCTGTCAGATGTTTTAAACAGAGGGTTGTGTGGACAGGAAGCCTGTTGTTATTGGGAGTCCTTGCTGCTTCAGTTAAACCCTTGATCTGCTTCTGGTGGAATATTGGATCCATCAGATCTGCTCTCTGATTTGCAGCCACATTTGGCACTTTGGGTGGATGAAGCATGCAGCAACTGCAGGAAGCTGTTCTCACTTGGGGTTTGGTTCTGTATCACAGTTTTGGAAAGCAGAAGGGGTGGATATGAAAAAAGCCAGAGAGAAAACCAGGTCCAGGGCATACCAGCCCTGGTCTAAGGAGCTGGGTATGAGCCATGGTGCAGTGGCTGGGCTGAACATGTGATCTGGGTAATGTTTGCAGTGCTGCAATGTCTGAAGTGAAGGCTGAGATTGGGCGGACGATCCTGTGGGCTGGAGAGGAGACATGGCTATGGATTGGGGACCAGTGCAGGAACATCACACACTAGAAATTGGAACTACAGAGCAAAGCATACAGATGTGTTTGCAGCCTTTTGTGTGTGAGCAGCCAGCTGGCAAAGGGGTATTGCCAAGGGTACGTGTTGGTGTATGGCAGGTGAAACAGATTAGCAGGGCCATCCATAACTGCATTCTGGTTGCAGAGCTCAAACCTCCATTTACCTGGATTAGGATGGTGACAGGTCAGGGGCTATGCTGACAGGTGACACGATGCCATCTATGAAGTTTTGTTAACTGTAGAGATGTGTCCTTGCATCGTGTCTTATCTACACTTGCTGGCAGTGAATGCTAATTTCATATGTTCTGTTAAAATCTGTTCTCTAGGTTAAGAGCATGCAGTTGAGCCCTTGGGCTTCTGAGGATGGTTTTACATCCAGATACTTTGTCTTTTTATGTCAATGTTGCCTGATGATGTAAAATCTATCTTGGTTGTTTGTGTTTCATCTAAAGACCAAATTCTCTGTGGTTTCTACAGTTGTCTTAGGGCCTGCGAACAATGAGATGTTTTAGAGCTGCTTCATATTCTTTCTGGAATCATAAATCCTCCTACAGATTCTCTGAGAGTTCTGGAAAGGTAAAAGGGGCAGGAATATCTGGTCTGGGGCATCCCTCTCACTGCTGCCACCACCACCTAACAAGGTTTCTATATCCAGCACACAAAAAATTCAGTTACTCAAGAACTGTTATTCCTTTTTCACCCTTTTTCTCTCAATGCCCTCGTGCTCTTTGTTGGGCACCAAAATCTGTCTTGGTTTCAAGGACAGGTGTCTGCTAAGGAAGGCAGGAGCCTCCCCTGGTATGGAAAATGTAAACCCCCTCCCTCTGAATTATTATAATTTTGAAATTAGCGGGCTCTCAAGCAAAGATATGAGAATTGGTACAGCAGTTCTTCACTACTGTGTAAAATGAAGCAAACAAACAACACCAACCGGGGCCCGGAGCGCAGCCAACCTTGCAGCCGCAGGTGCGCCCCCTTCGCTGCAGTTCCAGGCACGGCCGGCAGGGGCGCTGCTGGCCCCCGGCGGGCAGGGCCGGTGCGGTGACTGCCCCGCGCCTGCAGGGGGCGCTGTGGCGCGGGCTCAGGGGGCGCGCGGCAATGGCGGCTCGGCCCAGAGGGGCAGGGACGGAGGAGAGGCTTCGCTTCACAAACCCCGGGGCAGCCGGTCCCGGTGCCCCAGCAGGACTCTCAGAAGCAGCAAGCTGGCCTGGCAGGACATCTCAGCAGGCAGGGGGAGCGGGGCTACAGTGCAGTGAAAGCTCAGAGCAGTGCTGAAGAGACAGCAGGGGCAGGACAGCAGCGACCCAGCTCCCAGCAGGGCAGGGAGGGCCGGGCTCAGGGTCCCGGGCAGCCGAGCGGGGGGACGGATCCCTCTGTCAGTGAGGGGGGTGTTCATGAGGTCCCAGTTCAGTGGCTGCTCTCAGAGCAGAGGAACAGAGGCTCACCCCACAACAGCAGTTCCGACCACCATCCTCCTGCAAAGCCAAGAGACAGAGAGCGAGAGCCAGCCTGCAGCTGCCCCAGCCCCATCTTTTGTCAGCCCTGTCCTCACGGTGTCTCTGCCCCATCGGACAGAATCTCCCAGGTAAGAGAAATACAAGATGCCCTCCTCTCCCGAGCTTGGCCATTTCTTGTGTTTTTCTTAAGTACCTAGTTGTTAGTGTTTCCTAGCAAGTTATGGGAAAAAATTCTATAAGTAAAAGGAGCAAAAGGAAAGAAACCTAACCCCCAGCACCAGAGGAGAGCACTGCCATCTCTGTCAAGGAGAGCTGTTGGTGCTGTGTCCAAATGCTGTCCAAGAGTCCGTGTGTCCCTTCAGAGAGGGGTCCCACCCATGCCAGTGGTGCAGGATGTATGCAGAGGTGATGTGATATGTACTGGTTTTCTTAGGAATGAGATGGAGGTCTCAAAGACCATTTCAAAAACATTTTGATTGGTTGCCACATCTTTCACTCAGTACAGCCCTTGATTACACCAGCAATGTAAACCTGAAGGCCTTACTTCCCCCTAGTAACTCTGCTACCCACAGATTGTAGATTCAGACTTTGTGTATTTTTATTTTCCATAGTAGATGTTACCTTGAGGTTTTAGGTAAGCAGTTAAAATCAGATATACTAGGAATGGAGAACTGCTTATTTCTAATCCTGTTTCCTCTCTCATATTTCATGAAGAAGATATTAGCCTTAAAAATCTTACGCATAAAAACAACAGGTTATGATATTGATTTAATGCAGAGGTTACAAAGGTCAAGGGATTAATGGTCATAGAGGTGTGTCTATTTGAGCACTTGTAGGTGTCAATTTTAAACACATTCTGATTCTTTATGCAGGAACTTTTTCCCCTTGGAGTACACCAAATGTTTTCATACACAGTAAGGGATTCTTCATGCTTCTGGGGAAAGAGAAGGGCCTCTGCTTTCTCTAGCAGTAGTGTATCCCACTTAGTGCCTTATGGGATGGGATAGATAGAGCAGCATTATTTTTTTAATGTAAGCTTCTGTGTAGCTCTTTTTGCACATCTTGACTTGCTGCATCATCACAAGTGGGCAATTCCTAATTAGTGTGATTAAAAGCACATATATTGCAGTGGAATGGAACACGAAAGTTAGTCATTAAAACTCTGCTGCAAGGAGGTGCTGTGCTATCTCTTCTTTCCTTTGCCAAAAATTCCTCTGCAAATCTAATTTCAAGCGTTGCTCAGCAGAGGAAGGGTATGATACTGTGGCTATTTCCATGACCGGTATTACAACACCATTTCCCCAAATCATTTATTAGTTGCCACAAAGATTGAAGCGTATTTCTAACTAATTCAGAAATCAAAATTTTAGACATGGATCATGCATATATTTGTGCCTTCCTTTTTGCTGGAGTGCAGACAAATGAATTTTAAAAATAGCCTGGGGTGAAGGTTTAAGTCATTCGTTTTACAAGGCTCTTTTAAAGCTTCTTTCCTAACCTGCCAAATTATAGGATGGCTATAATTTGTTTAAGTCTTTCAACATTTAAGAAAGTGCCTGCTGCATATTGAAGCATTAACTCCCCTTAGCTGAGCAAATTGAGCGCGGGGCTGCAGGAGCAGCCGGGGCTCCGCTGGGAAGGAGCTGTCTGCTCAATGCCAGCCCTCATGAATTGCAAAGAGCTAATTAGAAGAAATGCTCACAAAAGACTGATTTTCTGACACTTCTGCCTAAGAAATATTTGAAGTGCTTTGGGCATTCTGAGGGTTTTCTGTCTGTAGAGACGGTTTGTTAGACTTGCCATCAGTGTTCCTTTTATTTTTGTCTCCTTCCACCTCTCATATCTGAAGGCAGAGAGCATTGTGTGGAACAAAGTGATGCTCAGCCACTGTCACCATAATTCAGAAAGAAAGGGGACTTCCAGATGGAGGTGCTTGGACCCTAAAATTGATTTTTTATTATTAATTTTATTTGATCAGCAAAAATCAACCAGTTCCATAAACTTCTACAGCCATCTACAGGAGCTGCAAATTGTCCCCCAAAGCTGTTTTCAGAGGGGAGCAGAGACAAGCAATTCAAGCAATGTTGGAGGCTGGGGATTTAATAAATGCGACCAGGCTCCCAGGCATGAACTCAGGCAGAGCCCTCATTTTGAACCTTCCTTCCCTGAGAAATCAGGGCTGTTGTTGGCCCTGTGTTCAGGGATGCCAAGGGAAAAGGCTGATGCCCAGTTTGCTGGATCTGCTGTGAACCTACTACTCCCTCTGGCAGCAATGGGGTTTCAGTGAGCCACAGCAGGGCAGTACCTGTTCATCTGAAGAGATGAATGAAATAATTGTGTTGTGTGCACAGCAGCTCCTTGGAAATGCAAGAGAAGTAGGAAAGGTTTGCAACCAAAAAATGGACAATTATACCTCAGTATTGCTACCTAGGTATTCTATAGGATTTTGTTGGTTTTAGTATTGTTTGGTATCTCTTAGGATGCCTGGAAAAAGCTTTCTGGACATTATTTTGAAAACAAATGTTTATGTATTTATCTGTCCTACACACTGATTTTACAGCTGGACTTGCAATGCTTGGATATCCTGGGCAAGAGTGAGGTTGTCAAGTCTAACCTCCTCAGTCATCCCTTTGGGCTTCCTCATCTGAAATTGCAAATATCCACAAGACTGCATCCTTAATATCTGAAACATCCCTTGGGTAAGGTGTTGTGTTTGTAGGCTGGGAAACACCTTGTGGTCCTGGCCTTGGGTCCTGCATCCCCCATTCCCTGCCATAGTGATGCCCAGACAGAATTATGGCAAGCCAGACCAGGGCACAAGGCAGTTCACTAGGATAGAAAACACTTTGTGTCTGGTTTAGGTTAGATCCAACACGTAGAAAGAGTTTGAGGCTGTTGCTGGTGTTTGACAGTGCAGCTTTGGCTGGTTCCTGGCAGGCAGGAGCTCACATCCCCAGACTGAGTTATGTTGCTCCTACCTCGTGCTGCAGCCAAGATCCCATGGGAGAGACCATCCAGCACTGACATGCCTGGAGTGACTTGGGAAGCTGCCCCCTTCCTGCTGCCAGATTTCTTCTGGAAAAGGGTTTTGTGCTAGGTGGGAATATGTGGGAAGTGTCCTCTGGGATGCACTGACCTCAGAGACAGGAAGAAGTGACAGTGCACAGGAGACTTGGGTTTCTTTGTGTGGGCTTTTGTGCCATGTCTCCCTGATTTCTGGTTGTGGGATTAATCAAAACTTACAAATAGGATAAAACCAAGGTGAGGAAATACAATGTTGGCTGGTACTGTTCCATCTTGGTCTGGGCACACACCCTGACAGAGGCCTGGGATAAGTGTTTCCAGCCAAGTCCAAAGCATATGTGCATGTATGTCACCATTATCTTTATTCCTCTTATGGTATAGTGCCAGCTTGGAAGGAATCCTGATCCAATCCTTCTTGGCAAAAGCATAGTCTAGACAAGATGGCCTAGCACCTTGTCCAGCTGAATCTTAAAAATGTCATGTGTTGGGGAGTGCCCCACATCTCTGGGGAGTTTTTCCCCATGACTGACTGTTCTCTGTGTGAAAAAATTTTCCTCTTGTGTCCAGTCTCACCAGGAGTACTCATACCTGTTAGCTCCCGTCTTTTCCATGTGACTCTCTGTAAAAAGGGAGTCTCCATCTTCTTTGTAGCTGCCCTTTAAATTCTGGGACATGGCAATAAAGTCTCCCCTAAGCCTTCTTTTCCCAAGGCTGTACAAACCCATTTCTCCCACCTTTTCTGTTATGGCTGGTTCCCAATCCTCTCATCACCTTTCTGACCCTTCTCTGAACCTTCTCCAGCCTGTCGATATAATTTTTGTGTAGTGGGGACCAAAACTGAAGATGGTATTCCAGGTGTGGCTTTACAAGTGGGATAATGACATATTTATCTTTGTTGGTGATGCCCTTGTTGATGCAACCCAGAATCCTGCTGGCTTTCTTTTTATATTGTGTTGAAATATTGTTGGAACGCAGAGTTGCAGATTTTGTTCATTAAACAAGGGTAATGAAAATGATTAAAAATGAATGTCTTTCTCACTAGTCTATTTTTGCTTTATGTGTTCAGTAATTTGAAGAAATTAGTGGTGAATAGCAAATTTTGTCAGTGCTGTGAATAATTATACCTGCAATTATTAAACACTTGTTATTAAATTTGATGAGGAAGCTGGCAGTTCCTGTTTAAACTGCATACTGTTAATACTAAAGAAGCCAAGAGAAAAACAATGGAGATGATTAGGGATCTTGCTGGGACATATTGAAGAAATCTGACTTTTATTCAGCCTAACAAGGGAACTGTTAGAGAGGATTTAACTCAAGTGTTTAGTATATTGAAATTTATTGCAGTGACAGGCCCAATAAGAGGGAAGCAATTATTAAAGGTTAATGGCAAACATTGAAATGTGCATTTGTGGTTCTCCCCTTCAGCACTAAGCTGTGAGCCAAGCATCTCACCAATACCATCCCTTAGGTTTTACATGTGAGACAAGAGGATAGACCTCTGACCAACACATGGGTGGACAGATGGACAGAAAAAGACACAGGTCACAGAAGGGCAGTTTGGATTTAGCAATGGAGTCTCTGTCAGGAGCTTCCCAACTCTTGGGAGTGTCCCATAGTGAGCCAGTAAAAAGTGAGCAGTGTTTCCCCATTGCCTCTTTGAAGATTGAGGTTTGAAAGTTAAAATTTGAACTGCTTCATTTTAGGAAATGAGGCACACTGTGTGAGGTCATTAAAAGGCCTTGCAGTTGATACTTCAGGCAAACAAGCAAGGAACGCTTGGATACATCAGGTGAGCTTCGCTTGAATACCAGCAGGCAGCCAATGAACTTAGGGGAGCAAAGAACTTCTCTCCTGATGTGCTGTTGCTGTGAGGGCGATGTGAGGCTTCCACTCTCAAAATCCTCCATAAGTAAGGGCCCAAGCAGCCACAGAGGCTGCTGCAAAATCTACCAAGTGTCAGAGTCTTTTCTGCCTGTGGTGCTGCTGCACTGCCTCCCTCTGCTGGTGTGGCTGCCTGGGATCACACCCAGCGCAGATCTTCCCTCCTGCACTCTGTGAGCCAAGGCTGGGCCCATGGTGCTGGTAACACCCCTCCTGTGCTTCTCTTGGCATTTTCCCACTTGACTATTTTCTCTCTTCCCTTCCTCTTTTATGAAAAAATAAAGTTGAATTGTCACTTAGAATACCAACATTTAACCTTGTTTGTGTTTTCATCTTTCTTTTGGGTTTTTAATCTTTCTTTTAATCTTTCTTCAGGTTTAGAACCTGATTCCTTTCTGCAGCTGTGGATCCAGGCAAAACTTGCCTCTCCTCATCTTTAGTAGATTGGAACAAATGCAGCCTTGTGCAAGCCCTGAAGGGACTTTTGGGGTAGGCAACCTCATAGCATAGTGTTGGTCACAGCTCTTAATGCTGCCCCTCTTGGCTGGACACCCCACTCACCAATGAGGAGAAGAACTTCCTGCCTCTTGCTGAAGAAAAAAAATCTTGAAAATACTTCTATGGAAAATAAATAAAGCCCCTCTCAGGGTTTTCTGGGCAGCCTAGAAATTAAGAATTACAAAGAATCGTCAAAACCAGAAAATATTTTTCTTCAAGAGCTAAGTATTTTCTTGAAAAACACTTTTATTTATGATTGTGGTCATAAATCAGTGCAGGACACACATACAACATGCAGCTCTTGCTAACTTCCCCACACCAAAGTGCATGGGCCTTTGTGAGCTCCTGTGCTGAGCCAAGAGGGGAATCCCTCCCCTCTAGCTCAAATTTGTTTCAATTCATGCTGATTTTACTATAACAGCAAAATTAATAGGAATTAATTTCTCTGTCAAGCACCTGAGCACCCTTCTAGGGTGAGGATGACTGGCGAGGCAGCTTCTGCCTCTGGGGCTGCTCCCTCACCGTGGTGCTGCAGCAGCTTGGCCACTTGTGAGCTGATTGTGACTTTGCCAGGTGCACTTCAGTGTGAACCAGTCCAGGAGCAAAGGCCAGACAAGCCATTTTTCTCATTCTCTGGCTGGAGAAAGGACAAGAGTCTGCCAACAGCATAAAATATTGGCACTGCTACTTGGAGACGCAAAGATCAGACCCTGTTCAGAACTGAGGACCACCTCCAAAGCTATTTTTTCCAGGAACCTTGACAACTGCTAGCACATTTGGTTGGTACAAAGCCAACTGGTGTTGTAAAAGGGTCAAAAGGTGAGAAGGTATTGATTTGTCTGACACAGAAGGTGGTCACTGGTGCTACACTGCATGCCACCACATCGGTCACCTGTGGGCCAGCGAGGAGGGGAGGATCCCTGAGTTATAAATTCACATCATGTTTTTGCCCTGGAGAAAAGGTGCCTGATGTGCTTAAACAACAACCACCTCTGTGTGCTCCAGGGTCTGTGAGGAAAAAGAAATTATGGCTCAGATTAGAGAGGTGAACAAAATAAACACTCATATTTTTCAAATGACCTCAGCTCCAGAGGAGAGATTAACAGGCAGCATTGGGATGTCTCCATTAAACAGATCTCCACTAATGGCTTCAGCTAGACAGAAATATTTTTTTCCTACTGCTGTAGAGCAGATGAAACTACTGGACGAAAATAATGGATATTAACTTTCAAAAGCATGGTGATTTGGACTGAAATAAAATTCCTGTGGTTGGCACTATGTACTTGAGTTATAAGATCAAGTAGTGATTTACTTATGAAATTGCTACAGGGAGGTCTTTGAAGTGGTGAATTGGGGTAAAGCAAGCCATAATATATTTAGCAACAGATAATGCAAATTGCAGAAGAGAAGAAGAGAGGAAAATAAATTAACTCTTTAAAATGTTGTTGAGTATTTATGGGGAGGTAATAGGTTTCATGTGAATCAGAACATTAATCCTGGGGTCCTGGAGAAATGCCAGATCCAGTAATTGCATTTTGTCAGCCCAAGTCACATCCACAAGAAAGTGCTGCAGGCTTGCACCTACTCCAAGCCCCTCCACCACACAGAGAAATACTTTCACCTCTCTCATGCCCTCCTCAGGGTTCCCAAGTCCCCTCTAAGGTCATCCTGATGTTTCAAGACCCTTAAAGATGCAAAGTAAAGTGCCTGTATTCTCATAGGAAATATGTCAGTGTTGCTGCTGCAGCTCCCTGCCAGCAGTGACAGTCTGTGCCTGTGCCCAGCTGGAACCTGGGGATGGCCACAGAGGAGGTGTCAGGTTCCTTCACCGGCCTGAACAACCCCAGTGCCAACAGCTGCTCCTCACAGGACCGGTGCTCCAGACCCTTCTCCTGTTGTTATTGTATTGCAAAGGTTCCATATTGCCAGAGTTTCCTACCTCCTCGATGTTTCTCACAGGCAGCTCCTCTAAGCGCTGCCTCTTCCTTCTTCTCACAGGAGCCAACTGACTCCAGTCCCCCTCAAGTAACCAACCTACTCTTTTATAACACTCTTCTTCTTATTGGCTACAGCTGTGGCCTGTTAGAGTTAGGCCTGTTCTTAATTTCTAATGATTGGCTCAGCTGCAACTCCTTAGGGGTAAGATTGCTTTCTATGCTACCTTTAATTTCTTATACTGTATCCCCCTACATTATCCAACTTCCTTGCCCTCCTCTGGACATGCTTCCACACTTCAGTGTCTTTCTCACAGTGACTGGGCCCCAAATTGAGCACAACATTTGAGGTCTCATACTTCCCAGGGAAACAGGTGCACCCCACTCCTGAGTGGGCAGCCAGGGAGACTGGCAACTGCCAAGGGAGACGGGCAACAGCCCCCCAGGAACAGGGCAGGGCATCTTGTCATTGCCAGAGCTGCTGCATGTGCACAGCCCACAGCATTATATGATGTGCCCCAAGCTGAGGACAGTAACTATTTCCAGGCAGGGAACTGCAGTCCTTGCTTGCAGCAGCCTCTTTCCCTTTGCCCTTGTCTGCCTTGTTGGACCTTTTTGTGAGCCCTGAAGGCACCTGCAGGAACTGTAAATCAGTTACAATGACCACGTTGCAGAAGTTCAGTACGGCAGAGACAGATTAAAAGACCATAACTTTCATGAGCAGACGTAAGTGTTAAGAGAGATTTATTTCGAAACAGCTTTTGAGCTCTTTGGTGCTACCTGTGCCAGTTAGAAGAAATGTCTATTAAGTCTGTAATCTGCCAGCAACTATGTACACAAAATGCACTGAACTGATGCTTGTAGCCTAATTGAGATGCCTATTGTGCCCTCTGGATGTACCAGTGCTGCCTGGAACTCATCACAATAAATAGATATGCATGTTCTTACACAGATGGAAAGCAGAGCTGCTGTATGCCAAGGATTTGCACAGCATAGGTGTCAGTGTGCTTTTGATTTTCCATGTGGGTTTCATAGTTTTCCACGGAAAATAAACTTTCACTATTTCCCTACCACGCCCTAGCCCAATCCTCTGGGTAAAAATAACAAACACATGACCTAATGCAGTGCTGTGCTGCTGGATGTGGAGGCAGAGGATTTGCAGCATCCCATGCTGATGCTCAGGCACCATTCCACAGTTGACAGCAGCTCTTAGAAGGGCAGTCAAGCCCTCTGTGCCAGGCTAAGCAGTGCTAACAGAGTTAATACTGAATTGCTAAACTGGCCCCAGGATGTCTCTCTTGCAATAGAGGTCATGTCCTGCATCCTGCCTACAAAGCTCAAGAGTCTTCCTGGTCTTCTCTCTGCAAAGCAGATCCTACTGTGGGAATGGTGGTGCCCCCGTGGAATCGTGCCTGAGGAGGGGAATAAACCACCCATCTCACACAGACACCGATACATTTGTAGGCTATCACATTTTAACATCCAAAAAAAAAAATGCTTCTGTGATGGATGATTTACTTATTTCTTTTACTTCCTGAACAACCACAGACACCAGTCCAGCCTCCAAAGTCTCTGTTGCATCAGAGGCCATGGTTGAAAAGACTTCCAGCTCAGTGGGTGCTTGTTTGCATGACCATAATTGTATTCTGCTGCTGGTGAGGACTGGAGGGAGGAGGGGAGATGACCAGGCTCTCTTCATCTCCATCCATCCTCCCCTTTCCCAGTTTTCTGGGAGTTTCTGGGTCAGGCTGGGGCAGACCTCGCTCTGTTCCCACCACCAGTGCCTTTCAATGTGCTGACAACAGCGACTCAAGGGTCCATCATGTATTTACTGCTCACCATCTCCCTGCCTTCATTTCATAGAATATGAATATTTCACAGAATATATCCTGAGTGAATATTTCATAGAATATATCCTGAGTTGGAAGGGACCCACAAGGATAATCAGGTCCAGTTCCTGGCCCTGCACAAGACAGCCCCAAAAATCACACCATGGGCCTGAGAGCATTGCCTGTGTTCCAGGCCTGGGACTGGCTGTAGAAGCAGCGACCTGAGGCAGCCATTCTTGCCTTAGTGAGAGTCCTGTGTAGAACAGCAACTTGTTACACTTAGCTTAACTTTGATAAAGACACTGTTCTCTTGGGAAAGGTGCATAGCAGAGAAATAACTGGAGCCATAAACACCATGTGTGAATGTTGTTCCTTTGGCTCCCAGAATGATGGGAGGCAGCACATTTGAGTGAATGGCCACTAAGGGCAGAAATGTCTGGTCTAACAAGTGCATTGTGGTGTGGCTGTGGCCGTTTTGTCTTTTCTTCTGTATGTTCCCAAGACTTCCTTTAAACTTTCCCGCAGTAGAAACATGGATTGTGTGTAATAAAGATGGATCCTGCTGGAAGAAGCAGTTGGTTTTTTTCCAAGCTGTTGCATTAGCTTTATAAATTATCCTTTCAAATGTCTGGCATTGATTTCTCAGTGGCAGACAGCAGCCTGGATGAGACGTTGGTCTGGTCTTGCTGGATATCAACACTATCCTGCAGGAACAGACTTTGAAGTTTCGAAGAAATGCCCATTTTACCCAAGTGTGTATAGTATACACTTATGGTTCCCACATGGAGCTACTAGAAGGAAAACCAGAAAGGAAACAAGCATCTTCTGGAGTCAGCTTTTTGTTTTCTTAGCACACTGACTGAAATGTGTCTATTAAACTACCTCTTGCAAAACCACAGGGTATGGTGAAATTTTGTGCTGAAGATGATCAGTAGAAAGACTCCAGGGAATGAGGCTTAAAATAATATAACTTTTAGATTGTGGCAAAACTCTGAGAGGAAATTCCAGAAAGATATTTTAAAGTTTAAAAAGTGTTCCCCAAGATTTCAGGAGGTCCAAGGGCAGTGAGGGATGAAGAGCTGTACCCACAGCCAGCCCTTCCTCTAGGCAGACCTCAGGAAGGAACATCTACATTTTGATTTATAAAGTCAGTCCTTCTTAGGCAACTCAAGACTTAATACTAGGCATAAACAACATTTGTAACCATTATCTTACAGGACAAAACAAAACCAAGATCAAATGATTGATTTTGTTGTTTACAACATAGATACAATGCTCATTCCTAGGTGCAAGAACTTGAACTGCATTAGAAAACATAAGAGAAATGTCCTTATTTTCTTTTTTTTCTTACCAGTCTTTAAAAATCAGTTACTAATAGATCTTTCTGTCTTTTCCCTACCTTCTTTCAAACAATGGCCCATCCAAGGGCATCTCTCAGCTACAGCTGCTGTTACCTGCAAGAGAATACATAACAGGCTTCACCTCCAGGCATCACCTTGGAAACGGCAGAGCAGCTTTGTGCAGTGTCCAGAGGAGAGTGGGATGCTCTGCAGAGAATGAAAAAGGCATTGCCCTTCTCCAAAGAGCTCTCAATCTGTTGTTCATGGTAGCAGCAGTCCCAGGTGGAGGCAGATTGATGTGGGCTGATGCTGGCCATTGTCAGCCTTGACTCCAGAGCCCTGGGCACGGTGGGGTCAGAGCAGTTTGGTGCGCAGCTCGTGGCACCCAGGCCTGGGCTGCTGTTTCAGGACCTGTGTGAGTAGCAGTGGCGCAGGTCTGGCGAGCACATCTCTCAATGTCTCTTTTGTTATGGCAAGGAGGAGTTTTTGCACTGCGTCAAAATGTTCTGCATTGTGGAGTGAGCCTCTGGCCACTGCAGCAACATTACTCTGATTACAGGGAGTTGCATCGTGCTAAAATAAATCACATCCTCCACTGGCTGATGTCACTGTGGAAAGGAATGGCCTCACTGCCTGCAAATCTGTGGCTCTTAATAGACAAAATGTATGCATACATGGAAAGATAATGTATTCATAAAAGATAAAGCAGAAAACCAATAGCATGTACTAAAAAAAAATAGGTGAGTGACACAGACACTTACAGAGCTGCAGAATGAAGTCAGGCTGTTGTTTCTATCTTTTAATCACATTTTATCCCAACAGCCCAGCATTGTCACACACCCTCACCCTGTGCCCCTGGAATAGCTCTGCTGGCTGCTGGAGTCAGCTGCAGTTTCTTGTGACGTTTTGGCCGCCCCAGAGATCCCCTCCAACACATTGCCATAAATAAAGCCAAGTAAAGGCCTGGGAAGGCACCTGTAGCATAGGTCAGCATTTGTCTTGCTACAAACAAAGGGAATCCTGCTTGTTTTATCTCATTACTAGGGAATTGGGCAAGAGCTATCCTGTGCAAAAGCATGGAGTGCTGGGAGAGATGCCTGTGCTGAGGGTATGTTGCAGCCTGCAGTGACATGAAAGCCACATGTGCTCTGTGTTTACCATGAACTGAGCTGCTCTTTGTGATTTTTACACTGCAAAACACAGTATTGGGGATTCTGGTGAGACTGAAGCTGAAAAAAGGCAGAAGGGCAGCAGAGAGTGTGTGACCAAGGGTCAGAAGGAGTTAGCACTAATTGTCTCCAGCTGATCAGCTAGCTGTGATATTTGTACACACCTTTATTTCTCAAGGTGATATGGAGGTGCTGTAAGAATAATGAGCTCTTCAGCTTGCAGGCAGAAGGAAGCTTTTACTAAAGGTGAGACATACTGACAGTGTTCCTGACCCTGAAAAGACATTTACCTTCATGCTTGGACTTGATGAGACATAAAAGTCACCTGGGTAAAAGGTGGAGAGGCTGCACCTGGAGGGGAAATCAAGCTTTCCCCTACCCACTGCGTTCACTGTCCACCTTGGGAGCTCACATCATGCAGCCTTCAACACTCAGCACTGCCAGCTGCCCAAAGAGGGAGGCAATGCCTCCTGGTGCCAGTGGCCACACAAAACCCAATGCACAATTTTCACCATGGATGGAGGCAAACAGGACTCGGGACTCTGGGCACAATTTCATGGAGATAAAACCAGGAGAATCTGTCACCAGCTGATGTACCTGGGCTCTGTGTGTGTGTGTGGTCCCTCTACATCTCCATCAGGTTCAGAGGAAAGATGTGGCCATGCTGAGCAATTTGGCAGCCAGGCAGGGCGGCTACAAACCATAAAGCAGACAGGTTAATTTACTACCTTAACTCTTGAAGGCTGCCTCAGGCTGAGAAAATCAAATCTTCACAGAGAGTGAAGCAAGCAAAAAAACCACAAACATCTGTCTTTGGTGCTGCTGAGAGTCTGGGAAAAGAAGCCTACCTGCATCTCAAGATGATGGAGGCACCAACAGGGCTTTGGGCTTTGGGAAATGATTGCTATTCACAGTGGGAATGAAGTGAAAACCATTAATTAGCCTTGTAATTGGGGAAAGCAGAACTCTATTATATGAACAAGGGGGAATCAGCCTTTTTATTTACTAATGTTTAGGTTTTTCAGCTGAAGGCCTGAGCTTGAAGATGTGCAGCCATGCAAAACCTCCACACTGCTTTGACAAAGCCAGGACTTCCTTCCCTTACAGTGATCATAAATGGGGGGAAAAAAGAGAAAATGGGTGTTTAGTGTTGCCTGGACTTGCTGAGAAAGAGCAGGAGGTTACAGTAATTTGTATGTACCCTAAGCAATAATTTTAAAGAAAATTTTTAACTTTTTTTTTTTTTTAAGAAAGAGGTTTCATCCCTTGTGCTGAGGGAACATGGATCAGCTCACATGTCTTGCAGTGGGGCATTTCCAGATTGCCACAACACTTAACTCTGTGCACAGACCTGCAAAGGTTCTTTGCTCATGAGCTGATTTTGCACATGGGCAGGATACAGTGAAAGAAAGGGTGACTCAAAACCTTGACATTTTTCCTGGTCCCCTCTGTCTTTTGTTCTTCTGTTTGAACTGCATTTTCTGTACCATCTTCTCCTGCTTTCTGCTAACACATCCTCACTCCTTCCCCTCTTGGCTGCCAAAGAAGCTTTGCTGGAGGCTTTTTAGGAGACCCTCACCACAGCTGAAGTCCCAGAAACATCTCTAAAAATCCATGTCTTCCTGTCTTGCCTGCAGTCAGTACTTCTCTTCCTGTGACACTCGTGGGACACTCACCTGCTCTGCCTACCCAAATCCCAGCTCTCCTTGACTTGCAGCTCTGTGAGGTTGTGTTCTGGCCTGTTTTTGGGCTATGTCTTCCACAGCTGCTGTGTTTCCTTCATTTACAAGGATAACAGGAGGAACACACTGTAAAAACTCACCCACGCTAACTAGGCCAAGCAGATGACACTTCTTGCAGTTTAACAGTACCAGGGGAAGCATTTTCCAATTTTATGCAGAACTTGAAAAATGGTCAATGATTTTTTCTGTGCCATTGAAATTCCACTGGCTTTTTATATGATGTTAGTGTTGTGTTTTTTAAGAGAAAATGAAGGTTTAGTTCAACTATGGCAGATTTTTTACAGAGCAATCTACTTTATAGATGGGATTTATATGGTTCTTGCAGTAAGGCATCATGACAGATAGGCTCAGAAAGAAGGTTTGCACCATGACTTTTATTTCCATTTAATTCTTGGGAAACTGAACCCAAGGAGGTTAAATAGAGGGTGGGAATCATGGAGGGCACTGGGCAAAAAGGAAACTTCACCCATCCCTGTACTTCCGAAACCAGAGCACGAGCAGCATCTGTGGGTGACCCAGGTTAGATCAATTTCTAAAGAGTATCCTCAGGAGAAAATCTCCTTCCAAGAATCACATTTCTGGCAGGCCTTCCCCTACCAGCTTTCTAAGCTTTCAAGCTGCCAAAAATGAATTGCTCTCTTTGACAAAGCTTTAGAATTAATTCAGGCTGAATCTGCTGCCCCTTCTGGATTTGAGTTATTATCCATTATTTTCATCTACAATGCATTTGGCTACCACACACTTTTAAATTAAAACATTTTTCCACTTTTTTTTTCTTTTGCACTTTGAAGAAAATAAAATTGCTTGAAATGTAGAGAGGTAAACCTTCTTTGAGAAGTGCAGGATATTTGAGTAAATATTTAGCAAAGAGTATTAGTCATAACAGCAAGTTATTTTACTGAAGCATATGATGTAGTTGTTTTATATATCATTTATTTGCAGACATATAATAAAATATCTTTCTTTGTTTAGTCTGTTTCCAATTTAGTCACCAAGAAATAAAATAATTAGGAAAATACACCCATGTCTTATCTGGCACAACAGCAGTGCCATATTTTTAATTTGGAATGAGATGACTAGAAATGCTTCATTAGCTGAAGACAGGGAGCTGTTATATGGCCTGTGGAAGCTGAAATGTGATAGAAATAAATGTAAATAAAGTTATCATAACCAAACCCAACTATAGCCTGTATCCCTTGACTCCAGTTGGCATGAATTATTGACAATAATGTAGACGTTTTAAAAGGGGGAAGAGAAAATTTCTCATTTCTCAGTCAGCCTTGACTCAATTAACCAGAATTGGAAGACTTTATGCTTGAAAAATGATTTCTGATTATTTAAAATTGCAGGGCTTCTCACTTGTTGTTGTTCTGAATAATTTGGGCAACATCCTAAAGGGCTTTGGAACAAGTGGGAAAAGGACTTGTGAAGAAGAATGAAAGGAGGAAGGAAACGAAGGGAGGAAGGGAGGAAGGGAGGAAGGGAGGGAGGGAGGGAGGAAGGGAGGGAGGAAGGAAGGAAGGAAGGAAGGAAGGAAGGAAGGAAGGAAGGAAGGAAGGAAGGAAGGAAGGAAGGAAGGAAGGAAGGAAGGAAGGAAGGAAGGAAGGAAGGAAGGAAGGAAGGAAGGAAGGAAGGAAGGAAGGAAGGAAGGAAGGAAGGAAGGAAGGAAGGAAGGAAGGAAGGAAGGAAGGAAGGAAGGAAGGAAGGAAGGAAGGAAGGAAGGAAGGAAGGAAGGAAGGAAGGAAGGAAGGAGAGGAAGTGTCGGAAGGAAGGAAGGAAGGAGAGGAAGGAAGGAGAGGAAGGAAGGAAGGAAGGAGAGGAAGTGTCGGAAGGAAGGAAGGAAGGAGAGGAAGGAAGGAGAGGAAGGTGCTGCTTTTGTGCCCCAGCTGTGTTTACATGCTCTCCGTTGATGTTCACTGTAACTGGTTGGGCTGTGTGAGGTGCAATGTTTGCAATACCCAGTCTTTCCTTGTTTCACTCTTTTCACAAATAAATGGCACATGGTTGATGGTACAAGGCACTCCCTGAAAGTGGATGCTTTAAAAGTCCTGGTTTTTCTCTGAGATTAAAAATAATGGTATGCTCAAAGATGTGTGCTAAATGTTCCTTTTCTTTCATGTACAAGTCAGTTCACATGAAATTTCTACTATTTCTAAATAAATAACTAAATAGATCTATAGATAATCTAGCAAAAGCCCCAAAACCCAGCAACTGTAGCCTTCTGCTAATGGTTTGTGCCCTGAAACAGTGTACATTAAAAGGCCCATTTCTGCTGAAGCTTTTGATAGTGCACTTGACAGCTCTGATACTAAAGTGGCACAGAAAATGCCTCTGCCAGCCTTGCTAATGCACAAACTGCTTCCTTGCACTTACAGAAATGCCTCTTGCAAGCACATACTGTGCAAACATGTCAGTGTTTATTAAATCGGGGGCTGGGATGTGGAACGGCCTCAGTTTCCTCTGATACCAAGGCAGATGATGTTCCACTCCCTGCAGGAACAGCTCTTAGCTGGTAAATAATGCTATATTCTCTTTCTTCCTCAAGTAAATTCCCTTTCTCTAGCAATCTCACACTCTTGGAGTGATGCCAACCTTATCCAAATGTGACTTGCCCTTTGGGGAATTTCCTTGAATAATTTCTCCTGTAGGGATGAGAGAAGCTGAGAATTATGGCACCCTGTATTCATATAAATACCATGAAATGGTTGTTTACAGAGAACTGCTTATCAATCCAGCAAAAAGCCCCACTGTGCAAATGATGTGAATTGGTTAGAATAACAGGTAACTCTTAAAGGACCTGCAGCTGAAATCCACACATATTTATACTTGCTGCTATGAGATTTCTGGTACTTGGCATCTCTTTGGAACACATCGTCATATTAATTGTTCATTTTCCGAGGATCAAAAGACCAGGTTTGGACTTTAGGAGACAAGATGGAAATGATTCAACAATGTGGGGGCAAACCCAGTCAGTTGCAATAATCTCATCAAATATTTAAGTTGAAGTACAGATGCTTATTGTGGTAAGAAATTTGGTCTGGACTGGAATTTCACAGCAGGTTTTGGTATCGTTGATCTTGAACCGAAATTTCTGTTGGGCCCCCAACACTCCAGGTCTGGATACAGCTCTGCAGGCCTCCTGTAAATCCCAGTCTCCATGGATATAGGCTGCTCTATGAAGGGTGGAAATAAAGTTTCCCATGGGGTTGGGCTCTGTGTCTTCTCTGTCCTTCACTGTCCTTCCCAGATCTCTCATTTCCTCTCTGCCTGGCCAGGCAAGAGGCAGCATCTTTTATGCTGTGCTGACATGGGCTGATTGGCCTGTGAGTTCTTGCCTACCTGATAAGGGACTGGAAGTGTTTTTCCCCTGGTGGGACTACCCTGGGATGTGAAAGCTAATATCTGCCCAAAACTCATAAAATGACCTGTGGGGTCACTGCCTCTGTCAAACAGGACTGAAAGTGATTGGTGGATTAAAAAATTCTTAATTTGGTCACTGAGCCAAGGTGGTAGCATTGGTTTAGTTTCCTTTGCATACTACAGCTGTAAACAGTGTGTAGAAATTACTTTCCTAGCTTATTTTGTTTTTTAATGCTTAAACTTGTATGTTCTTTTGCAGACAAAACCCCCACTCCAAATGGGCTCTGTTTGCTGCATGGCATTGTGTGAACCAGGTTAACCTTGTGTCAGGGGTAAAAGCAGCAAAGCTTCGTTTTGGTGCTGTGTCCTCCACTAAGTCATGCAGCTGAAGCATCATGGTTTGGTGGTCAGTGTCTGCATCACAGCTTAGGGTGCAAAGAGGACAGGCTCATGGGGGTTTGACTCCATTCCTGTAAAATAGAGGCTTCAGATGGATCTCTTCTGTCTCAGACTCTGCTCAGAAATGGGTACTGCCACACTGCAGAAGACCTGGGGAAGAGAGGCAAAGGTCAAGAACAGGAAACACAGGATTATCAGCTTCACCTGAGTTCCTGCTACTCTATTTGAGCAGGGCACCATAAAAAGCAGTGCCATAACAAACAGTGCCATGTGACCACATGTCCTTTGTTGTTTGGTATTTTTAAGGTTGGGGCCATATATCTTCTGGAAAACATCCAGAAACTGATCATGGGGCATCCCAATAATAAGTGAAATTTTAAGGGTTATGTTGAAGGTGGTCTGGTAAACTTGGTTTGTCCAGACTTAAATGCAACACCTAGAGTATCCTAAGGCCCAGTTCTCCACCTTGTTGTGTCAGGATGGACAAAAGATGCTGACTGAGACTGCTGTTAATTCCCCAGGGGCTTGCTGGTGTGGAGATGTTCCTATCTAGGACTTTCTCTCCCCTGACATCCAAGAAAGACGATGCAAACCCATAAACCCCCTCACTGTTACTCTGGGCTGAACTACTTTACAAATGTCATTTAAAATTCATGAACTGGATTGCTCAGAGATGAACAGAGGCAAACAGGAAATTTTTATCCTTTTTCTCTGTTGAGTTTCTTAGGCATAGGGTGGAAACTTGGGTAATCCGTGAGCTCTGTCTCTTCATGTTATGAAGAGATCTGCTAATAAAATTACAATTCAGTGACAGGGAAAAGTAAATTATTGAAGAAACAGTTGACAGAAGAGCAATGGGATACACATTTTTTCCCCCGGTGATCATAAATTTAAAAGCCAAAGCAGAAAGATAAACAGTAAGAAAGATTCATAACTTGCCTTGTTCGTTTTGATAATGTTAAAAAGCTCCAGATGAAAAGAGTGCAAAAGCAGAACATGTTTCTTTCGGTACAACTCACAAAGAAATTGGACATGTGCTTGTAGGTGCAAATGACTGCCAGGAGGCAGGTTCTGATCTTTCAGCTGTCATACTCTGGATTAAAACTGATGGATGGATTTGGCATCTTTTAAAAGGTGAAATGAAAGGGTCAAAAGAGCCCCAAACCTTGTTATAAAGCAGTTGCTGGAAACAGGAGGAAGACTCCTAGAATTATTTGAACCTGACACGCGGAACCAAACAAAAATGCTGGGAGACCTCTCAGTGAATGCCTGCCAATGCTTCATTTTAAGGGTTAGTGAGAGGAAAAGGCAGGGAAATGGAACATCCCTGGTGATTGTAGCCTTCAGAGGGAGTGGAGAGCCTGGGTTCATGAAGGCAGGGAGCTGGCTGGGCAGGCAGGACTGGAAACTGTGAGCAAGGAAACTGCTGATGTATTTTCTTGCTGCACAGGGACTCTGTGACTAGAGAGGATCACACTATGAAAATATCCTCTTCAGTCCCCCAGCACACCATCAAAGCTCTGAATGTGTAGTTAACACCTATTCTGAAAGGTGGAAATTGGATTTTCTCCCAAATGCTAGCTGGGAGACTAAACATCATTCCCTGTACACTTTATTTCAAGGGTTTGAAAGCATCTGAGGGCAGACTTGCCCAAGCTGCTCTGCCTCATTTTAAACTGCTGCTGGAATTGCTGGTAGGAGGACGTCCTCCAGCTGTGCCAGTAACCTGCAGCCACAGCCTTTCCCTCGCAGAAGGGTAACCTCATGCTCTAGTTAGGAAAAACTGGAACCGGTACAGTCTTACCTGCTGTCCTAGTACTGATGTGCAAAACATTTCTTTGTTTCACAAGGGCAACAAGGGGACAGCAAAGTTGCTTTTTAATGCAGAAAAGGCAATGAATTTCATTATGTAAAATGCCAGCTGGAAGAGAAGCAACATTACATGACATAACCCATATTTCAGTGGCCAGAATTAGGTAATTCTTTATACAATGCAGGTTATGTTTCAAAAGGCATTCTTCAGAGCAGGCTGAAAGAGTCTACTCTAAATGGGGAAAAAATGAGAATCAAAGTAATGTTTGGAAAAACGTTGCTGAATGAAGATCAGTTCAGTAGAGATGTATGTTCTACAGTCCCACTGTAAGAAATTCACCTTTGTTCCATTTTTTACTGTTATTTGGAAAGACAAAAAATATTTTCTTGCTTTTTTGCTTCTGCACAACACAGGAGTCTTTCAGCAGAGGCACTGAGAACAAGAAGCCAGGAATCACGCATCTTCCCAGCTACAGCAAGCACCAAGTGGAGGCTCCCCTGGGATACTGTTCTCATGGTGGATGCCCTGGAGTAAGTCTGACTTCCTGCAAGACCTCTGTGCTTATGGCTTTAAAAAGCACATAGTTCAAGGACCAGAAGGTTGTCTAGGAAAAAATCCAAGAACCATAAAGCCAAACGGGTCATAAGGCTCCTGAATGAAGTTTTTTTATCCAGCATGTGAGATTCCTTTTATTTTGCTCTAAACCTCTTCAGCATTAGATAAAGTCTTTTCAGCTGAGGCATCTGGCTGTGAAACAAATTCCAGAGGAGATTGGGTGAAACTAATTTTGGCCATCTAAAGAAAAACCTGCAGTCTTTTGCTTTACAGAAAGCCTTGCTAGATGAATGATGCTGCCTTCATTATTCTTCAGTTTAGTCCCACCAAGCAATGAGAAACTCTCTCAACCAAAGCAAATAAATCAATAACCTCATCCAGAGAACGTTTACTTTCTTTGAAAAGGAGGGAGTGCCTAGAGTCCATGGCCATCCAGGAGCTTGTTGTCAATATCCATCATACATGAAAGGAGCTCAGACACTCTGGAATTGGGTGTGACAGGTGCAGGTAAGGTGGTTAAAAGGCAGACAGTGTACATATATGCTGTGATGCTGCACACCTAAGTGTAAATACATCCTTCCCTATACCTACACACCTGCATATTCACTCTTCTGTAGAGGAAAATGAACTTCTAGTAAAATAGCAGCTTTTTGGACAGCAAAGACAAATTAGTGCCAGTTGCTGAAGTTGTCCAGACTGGACCCAAGTCACACAGAATTCTACTGTCTCCGAGGGGCTTGGGCAAGGGACATTACTAGAAAATTCTGGAGCCTAGTAAGGCTCTGATTACTATCTACTATTGGTTGTTCAAGCTAGCAGCAATGAAATAACAAAGAGAAGTCTGAAGGCAATCAAAAGAGACTTCAGGGCCTGGGACTATTGGCAGAGGGATAGGGAGCACAGGTGCTGATTCCTTTGATCCTTCCAGTTACAAGGAATAATGCTGTTAGGCAGATCCATCAGGTAAATATGTGGCTCCAAGATTGGTGTAATCGGAAAAACTTTGAGTTTGTTGACCATGAGATGATCTACTCAACACCTGGTCTACTGAGCACTGATGTGATGCACCTGTCTCAGAGGGGGAAAAGAGCTGTAGCACAGGAGCTTGTGGGGCCCCTTGACAGAGCTTCAAACTAGCTTGGAAGGGGGAAAGGGATAAAACCAGGCTCACCTGTGAGGACTGAGGGCACTGCCTGCCAAAAACTTGAGGAAAGGAGCACTACCAGGATCCCTTAATCTGCTTTACAAGGTATTGGCTACAATGTACCACACCTGAAATGTTTCTACACTAATTAACAAGGCATAAGGAACAAACCCAAGGAGCTTGAAGCTTTGGCCTAGTCTGGTGGGATGAGTCCTGTTACTGGAGTGCCCTTTTGGATGCTACTAGGCTCTTCAGGAGGGATAGGCAGGGCAGAGGGATAGCACTCTATGGAACAGAAGGGTTAGAATATATGGAGTTCACAGTGGTGATGGCACAGTTGAGAGCCTCTGGATTACAATTAAGTGGCAAACAAATAAGGTGGATGTCATCATGGGAGTCAGCTACAGACCTACAGCCAGGATGATGATGATGCTGATGAATGAGGCTTTGAGGAACTAAGGGACACCTCCAAGCCAACTGCCCCTGTCCTTATTGGGGACTTCAAGGTGCCAGAAATTAACTGGAAGCATCACAGCTGGTACAACTGAGGCCAGAAGATTCCTAAAACACCTGGATGTGCTTTTAACTGCCCATGGCATTGCCATATGTGTGAGTTGCTCCTTTGAGTTCAGTCTATTAACAATATCATCAAGTAGCACCTGTAAAACTGGGAACTAACTAAATGCATAATTAAGACTCCCTTGAAATGAAAGAAACCATAAATTTAAACCTCCCTGGCAAAGAAACTATTTTTTCAAAAAATGGAACTGGCCTCTTAATTTTTACTTGAGGTTACAACAGTAGTTCAGTGTACTGTTAGACTCCTTACATCATTCTGTGTGCAACAGGAGACCAGTACAAATATTCCAGGGAGGTGGTAAAACCATATTGAGTTTTTCCAGCCTCTCTGACATCCTGAAGGCAGAACTCAAAGGTAACTGTGGCCTGAGATTCTATTCAGCCTTTTATTGACTTAATGGCTCACAGGGAAAATTACAATGCTGCTAAAACTGGGTTGGTTCAAAGGAAGAGCATGGGAAAGCCCTGCAGTGATCTGCACTGTTTATCCAGTGAATTTTATATATGGCATTCCTGGAAAATGTGAAAATGCAAAAAATTTTCAGAGTATAAATAATTTTTCCCCCAAAAGGCTTTTAAAATGCCATGCTTTAGATTAACAATGAGCTCGTTCAAATGACGGTGTTTATTTTCTTAAGGATGAGATGGAATGTTATAAGTAATTTAATTCAAGTAAGGACAAGAAACATAGTCATAGGTCTCCACAGCAGTCAAATTAATTTCCTCTGCCTTTTGTTCCGGTTCATACAAACATTCAAATCCACCATCAAAGTAGCAAGTTCATTTCTAAAACAACCTTTTGGCTCAGCAGCTAACTGTAAGTGGTAGCTAAGTTCAGTGCAAACCTGTAAGAGTACTTCATTTCCCTGCAGGTTTAAAAAAAGACCCTGGCCTGCACACTTGATAAAAACTCACTGTCCTGCACTGTGAATTTTAATATTGAAAGTTGGATTAAATAAAATCATCAGGATGTCCCTTATTTTCTGAAGTGTAAAAGGAAAGCATTTGTTTCTGCAATAAGATTATCAGAATTAAATACTGTGATGTCAGACTAAGTAACATTACTTTAGCTTCTGTATGGTTGAGTGATTTTACTATAATAGTTTCTCATAATAATGCTTTTTATCTGTAATACATAGGGGATAGAGAGACTGACAGAGCTATAATCTTTCTTTCAGAAGCATGGCGTTAAATGAAGAGGGTTCAAGTGAAAATATAATTTGGAAAGGAAGATAAAGACAGCCCTATATAAGACTGTGTCATCATTTCAAGTGAAAGATGTTAGCTCTGAAAATAATGCCATATATTACAAAGATAAGTCAACTTCAAATTTGTACTTCAGGGTCTGGAATTTATTTGTTTGTGGCAAAAGGCTGTGTATGCTTATGTGTACACAACTACTCTTGCCACTGCTATTTGCTGTTATGCTGTGTGCTGAGCATTGAATGCATTTTTGAAGACCAGGGCCCTGCCACAAAACACCCTTTGCACCTACTAGAATGAACAAACATGATCTCCTGGTTTCAGAGCTGTGTGAAAGCAAAGTTCCTTTATGTGTACAGAGGTAAACTGAGCCTGGAACAGCTTCAGTCCACACTGAAGCTTCTACTAGCCTTCTTCCATTGCTCTCCCAAAACCCCTGAGGCTGTCTTTCCCATGATCTTTTGAGTGTATGCTCATTGGTGAATGAAAGACAAATATGTCAATGCTCCTGAACTATCCTCTGACCATCACAACCACTCAAAGCCTTCAGAATTTTAATGCTGCAAGAGGGATTTTAGACTGCCCTAAGCACTCACCAGGTGTGCTCACACCTAGGATTTTTGCATTACACCACCCAGAGTAAAAGCATTTAATTGCATCCAGAGAAGGGTGAGGGAGCTGGTGGAGGGTCTGGAGCACAGGTCTGAGGAGGGAGCAGGGGATGTTCAGCCTGGAGAAAAGGAGGCTCAGGGGAGACCTTATTGATCCCTGCTACAGGGAAGGAGGTGGTAGCCAGGTGGGGGTTGGCCTCTTCTCCTAGGAAGATGACAGGGTAAGAGGACACAGTCTTAAGTTGTGCCAGGAGAGTTTAGGTTGGACATTAGGATGAGTTTCTGCACCGAAAGGGTGATTAGACATTGGAATGGGCTGCCCAGGGAGGTGGTGGTGTCACATCCCTGGAGGTGTTTAAGGAAAGATTGGACATGGCACTCAGAGCCATGGTCTAATTGACATGGTGGTGTTTGGTCATAGGCTGGACTCGATCGCAGAGGTCTTTTCCAACTGATTGGATTCCATGATCCTGTGAAGTGATCACCAATTTTAACCTGCTCACATCAATGATTTTTGCATCACGCCACCCAGACGCGTCAAAGCGCAGAGCTGCAGCATGTCACCTTTCCTGGGCCTGCGTGTGAGTGTGCGCTGTGAGGAATGACACGGAGTCATGGAATCCTTCAGGTTCTTACGACCTCTGAGACCACTGAGTCCAACCATTAAGCCAGCACTGCCAAGCCCACCACTAGACCGTGTGGCAAACTACTAAACTATCACGAAGCACCACAGCTACACGTTTAGGAACACTTGCAGGGACGGTGACTCAGGCACTGGCCTCTCGACACCTCAGGGCACAGCAGTGCCCTCAGCCCCAGTGCGCGCCGTAAAACCTCCATTTTCAGCCTGCCTTGTGTGGGATTTGGGAGCGGTGGTGCCTGTGTTGTTCTGAGGGATAGTTGCACAGAGGCAGTATGACAAAAGAGCCCTACATTTAAGGGCTGTGTTATGTCGGAACAGCAGGCGGGCTGCAGCCCCTTACGCGGAGCCTTGCCTAAAACACCCGCTCACGCCGCCTCCCCGAGCGCTGCGGCCCCTTTAAGGCGTCACATGGCTCTTGGGCGGCGCTGTAGTCCCTTGACCGGGGTGGCGACGCTGGCCGGCGCGGCTAACGGCAGACCAGGGGACTACGACTCCCAGCAGCCATCGCGGGGACGGATGAGCTCATCCGCCGCGCCCAGGCGGGCGTCGCGATGTACGCTGGGAGCTGTAGTCCAATGTCGGTACCGATGGTAGGCTACGGCGAGGTGAAGAACTACGCCTCCCAGCGTGCCGAGCGCGACCGGTTCCCGTCAGCGCCGAGGGGGAGCCCCCCAACGTAAAGGGGGATCACTTTCCCCTTGTGTCCGCCATATTGGACGGTAACTCTGCCCAGCGGCGCCGGGGCCGAGCGAGTCCCCGTGGCCGTGACAGCCCCGCTTCGCCCGCGCCGCCCGGGGAACTCCGGCCCCGCCCGGCCTCGCCAGCCCCGGGCGCTTGGCGCGACCCCGCGCCCCTTCCCCCCGCCTCCTCCTCCTCCCCGGCGCTCCCTCCTCCCGTGCCCGGGTGTCAGCACCATGAGTCCGGCCGACGCCAAGCGCGGAGCGAAGCGCCGGAAGAACAAGCGGGGCGGCGGCCTCGGCAGCACCGGCGGGCCGGGACCCAGCGGCGGCACCGGCGGGCTGGGCAAGGCCGGGGGTACGGCGGCAGCGGCCCCCGCCCCGCCGGGCGCGGTGGGCGCCCTGCTGACAGCTCCGGGCGGCGGCAGCGGAGCCCCGGGCGGCGCCGGGGCCGCGGCGGGACACGGCGAGGTGAGCGGGGCCGGGGCGGGCGCGGTGACATCGCACACCCGCGCTGGCAGCCAGGGGGCTGCGCCGCGACATCCCCCCGCGCCCCCGGCCCGCTCGGGCCCCGGCGGGGGTCTCGGGGCTGGGCCCTGGGGCTGCGGGGAGGGGGCGGTGGGGCTGGGCAGCGTCCTCAGCTCCCCACCCTTTGTGGGGGAAGGGCCGCGCCGGCTGCGCGGGGCCGCCTCGTCCTGGGGTTTGTCTTGAAATCGGCTTCAGCGTCCCCATCCGCGGGGTCCCACCTTAATGGAGGAGCTGTAAGAAATAGGCGGGCAGGCCTTGAGAATGCAAAAAGACACCTCCATTACGTCCTTTTTGCAGTGGCCAACTTCGTTATTAAGCATAGGAGGTTCATTGTAGCTTGGACCGTGGTTGGCACTATGGTGCCTTCGAATAATTCAGATCTGTTACATTATTTCTTATTAGGGTGAAATTTATTCGAGCAGATTGTGTAGTTTAACTGATTTTTTTCCCAAGAAAAAATACTGAATGGTCAAGCCCTTCAAAAGATGTCCTATTGGTTCAAGTAGCAAAAGAGCAAATAAGTTCATGTTCCTTTCTCTTGTGAAGGTTATCTCAAGTTTTTTGTTATCAACACAGAGCTTGTGTTCAGGTATCATATTTACAGCAGCATTTCCTGCTGACAGCATCTTCAGACTTCCATGTGCATGTCATACCACCTGCTCCATTGCCTCTTGCTGTCATGAACTTGTTGAGCACGTGAAGAGAAAATGAAAGAATTGAGTTTTGTGATGTAGCATGTCTGAAATGCCATGATACAACAAATGGGTTTGTTTTGTTCTCCATGTAGTTTTGTGCCCATCTATTTTGCTGGGTCAACAATCTGGTGATTGTAGGTTGACTTTTTTCCCCTTCTCTTTAAAGCTTGGGTTCATACACTTTTATACTTGGATACTTCCTTTAGATTAACTGTTTCTGTATGTCTGTCCTAATCTGACACTTCATGCATGCTTTCCTTTTGGGGCAATAGCCTATATGTGACTTAGATACCCAGAAGAATGATGTGCCTAATGGCAAGAGGTGTGCAGGTTTTTATTTGCAACTTTGCAAGTCATCACTCAACATTGTTGTAAGTAAACCTGTACCAAGAAGATGTGTCTCGTTTTGTTTCATGTCTACAGGTTTTGTTTCATATTTACAGGCACAGGTTCCTAGATATTGTTAGACATCGTCATGGCAAGGGAAATAAAAGCAGCAGCAAAATGATGCTCAGAATGGGACATTGATGTGGCTCCACGTCCCCCAATATTTTGATGTTTGTGGCATGTGGTTATGTGTAGTCTAGAACTTTGGTTCTCATCAGACTGTATGGGATCTTTCTGAAATTTATCTTAAAAGCCAAAATCATTGCTAGTCTACCTACTTCATGTTCCTTATTTCTTTCAGACTAGGTAGTTCCAAATAAAATTTCTCAGTCTCTCCGAAAGTATGTCATGTCTTGAAAATTAAGTACTGTGTTTCAGCACTACATTTTTGGCAGAATACATCTGTACATTACCCTTGCTTACATATTATTCATACTTTCCTTAAGTGTACACAACATGTGACTTAATGCATTTGTGACTTTGTCTTAATTGGTCTTTTTTTGCCTCTACTCTTAGATGTGTATGTGAATTGTCAAATGTTTTCATTTCCATTTGTAGTGTGATACAAGTGGTTCTGAAGAGTGATGGGCAAGTGGGGAGTTAAGTCAGTTAAACAAACAGATTAGTTAGTTAAACTAGAATACACCTGCAGCACAGATGTTGATCAGTCAAACAGTAAGCATGTTAGAATGAGGTTTTGAGGATAGGTGAATCCCTGTGCTCAGTTTTTTGGAAGGTAAATGCTTGTACCCCATAATGCTCCTTTAAAGTTGCTGCTGCTTACTCCATAGTGATTTCAGTGACCTCTTTCTTGACACTTTCAATAGCTTTCCAATGGTTGTGACATGGAAATTGCCAGTACTTCAAAATTTGCTGATAATCTTGTTGCAAAGATGAAATCTTAAAGTGTCATTGCATGACTCTTGCTGATGTGAGAATAGAATCACCTTAATGGCGTCTAAAAATTTGGTAGTTTAAGTACATGGTCAAAACAAGACTTGGTTTTTTGAGTGAAGGACTAGCAGGTGTTTTTTCTGGATGAAGTTGAGAAGGAAAACTGTATTTTACAGGACAGATCACTTCTAAATTAGGTGAAATGTTTGTTTTGGCTGGATGGAGAGTAAGCAACACACTAGTAGCTGTAAAGTAGTAACTAGACTTGCTTTACTTTCATCTTACCCAGAATAATGTGAAGCGGCCTTTGGTGGGTAAGAGAAATCATCAACCAGTTCTCTGCTGAACTAACTTAAATATTTGATCTTTGAAAAGATGTAAAATATAACCACCAGCCCCCCACAAAGATGTTTGCTGCACAGTGTAGTGTGTTCCGCTTGTTCTCATGCTCTCATTGCTCTCATGTAGTCCAGCTTTTGTCACTTACCTGGTTTTAGGGCAGCCATTCTGGGTGCGTGGGCGCATCCTTCTATTAGTGTTCTGTTAGGTGATTCTTCCAAAACTTGTCTAAAAGACAGAATGAAACAGGATGTTAAATGAATAATCCTGTGTGTGGTCCACATTCTTGTGTGTCAATAATTGTTCAGAATAATGTATACTTTGAACTTCCTTTATAAAACAGGTTGACTGTAGTTTAAAAATGAATGTATTTATGGTTCAGACTAAAAGCTCATGTACCAGTATTGAAATTCTAGCTAACCCTGTTAGAGCTAACAAATAAATTTGAATTGAGATTTTTATACATCTTATCTGGAAGGTTTTTGAAGACTGTAGGCTAAATTCTGCATTAGAGTACATGCTAAGTCTTGTTCAGGGATGCAAGTGGGCAACTCCTAACAGGATCTTCCTGGAAGGTATGTTATTCCCTGCACATGCTTTATAGCATGTGAATTCATCCTCTGAAGCACTGTCAGATGGTTTGGAGTGCTAGTGAAATTAAGGGTGCATTGGCAGTGTATCAGTGCAAAGAGTCTCAGTTTTGAAAACCTGTAACTGTGTCAACTTTAACTGGAACTGGAAACTCAGGCATTTAGTTGTCCAGTGCTGCTGCGGGACTTCTCAAGGATTTTTTCTTTTTAGTATGAGTATTTGTAGAACTAGATCTTGCTTTCTGTTCTGTTTTGTTTTGATTTAGTAATGCATTGCATCAGGCTTTTCTTAATTTGATCCTATAAATTTTTGACGGACAGTTGGATTATTGATGTTGTGAGAGGCATTTTATTATCTCCAGCAACCACTGCATAATTCATACATATACTATAGCAAAATTGGCTGTTCATTAGTATGTTCAGGTATTTTGGAGGGAAGAGTGGTGTGTCAGTAGCTGATCAACTACAGAAATACTTTTTGTTACAAGCCTGACCAATCTTGTGTTATTAAAAGGAATAATAATTTAGTAGCCATTTTACAATTCTCTCACTTGCATTTTTCAAAGTATTGCATGTCAAATGTAGTAATGTATTGAATCTTCTTACACTGGAGAGCTGTTTTAGAATTTCATAAAATACTTCAGCAGACCTATTTTTTTATTATGGGGTACTGCTTTTTAAATAGAGATTCTATACATAGCAGAATGTACATTGCCAATTTCTTCAGCAGCTTTGTAGCTCGTTGTGTTTTAGTGATATGTATGTTTGATTTGTGATTTCAGATTTTCCCTGTTCTCTCTTCCCCTTCCATGACTCAAACACCCAGAAATGAGCTTTGTCAGGAGCTCAGAAGTTCAGCAGATAGCTAACTTTTGTGCTTTTATGTAGGGCCTCCTCCTCTCCAAAAGCAAACTTCTTTTGGCCAATTTTTGTCAAGGCTCAGGTAAACTAGATAAATTAATAAAACAGTATTCTAACCTCTGCTCCTCAGGCTGAGGCAGCCAATACTTATAAACACTGACTTGAAGGAAAGCAAGCCTTTGTGACAGTCAGGTAGTAAATTTCTTCCTCTGATTAAAGGTAGTTTGCTTTTTTTTTTTTTTTTTGGTAATAGACATGCCGTGCCTGCCCTGAAGAGCTTATGCTCTGCTTTTTATAATAAAAGGAGACAGAATGGGATAAAACTATTAGGATTTGCTTTAGATGGTATGGTTGAGTTAACTTGCTAATTTAGAAGCAGAATCTAAACAGAACATTTCAAACTTTAAAACAAGCTTAGTGGTTGCATAACATTCACATTATTAGCTCTTTCATAGCATCTTCCCATGCTCAGTTAAGGCATTTTTCAGCTAATAGACCTGAGACCAGAGGCACACGAACCAGTGATTGGGTCAGCTCTCATAATGCTGCTCCTGGGAAGAGTGTGCCTGTGTGTACTCATGACCTTGATGTATATCCAATCCCTGAGCATTCCATTTCTCCCCCACCTCCTGCACCTGCAAAATCATGGTCACCTGATAATGACAATAATTGGTTGTGAATTGTTAAATGAAACATACCAAAAGTGTGTCTGAAAAAATGGCATCTGGTTCAGCAGTGTCTAATCCGTATCAGCTAAGGATCCTCCTTTGGCTTTGTTAGGAGACATTTGATTCCAGGTTGGAAGGCAGAGGATTTTTTTTTCCTTGCTATATTGGTTGCAAAATGTGAGAGATTGAGAGAGAGAAATTTTTTACTCTAAAAAACATGGTGACTCCCTTCCTCTCCTCCCTTTTGTTTCCTGACTGTGGAAGCAAAACTTTGGTGATTTAATTTGGACCTAGATTAGTTTAGAAAGTTAGTTCTGAAATAGGTGCGTACTGTGAGACTATCTAGGGTTCTTATCCTGCAAGTTTTTTGACCCCAAACAGTATATGAAGCTTCATGTAAGTATTTAATACTACATTATTTTCTTGGTTTTGGTATTTATCCTGTTGTAGTGGTATCTCATCTTGGGGGGAGTCTTTGGATCCTTTCTCCTTTACAGTGAGAAATCCAGTCAGCCTCTTTTCTGCCTGCCAAGGAGAGCTGAGTGGATGTGGAAATTGAGTTTGGTGGTGCTTGATGCCTATGAGACTAATGTTCAGACCTTGATATGTATGTTTAGCAAGGGTGGTCCTGAACAAATACAGACCTACTGAAGACATGTTATGGAGAAGTGATTGGGAGAAATAACTGGGAAATAAACTTGCTTTGCTTAGGATGTACAGGACTTCATGGATGTGCTAGGCAGTGTTCTGGGTTTGTATGGATCTGAGTAATCAAAGAAGGTTTACTATTTATTGAGGCTCCTTCACTGATGAGAAAGGAGGTCATATATCCCCTTTTATTAAGGTAATGGAAACAGTCCCTACATTTTCCTTTCTTGTGGTATTTTTTTTTTTAATTTTATAGTGACTAAGGTAGCTGTGGACTGGTCTGTTTTGAGAAAGAATATTCCATATGTGGAATTTTCCTAGGATAATGAAACATAATCAAATATTTTAGTTAAATGTCTCAAAGAATACTGCAGTTCAGTTCCTTCTTTGCTGCAAATGAAGAGTTCAACAGGGAAATGACATTTATGATGTTACTTCTAATGGTATTACAGGAACTGCCTAAATTGAGGCTTTTCTGAGAATGCAGTAGAATAAATATGCCTTTTTTTTTTTTTTGACGCAACAATTACTTAATTTTGTGTTGTAAAAATTCAAGGCAGCCTATGACATTACTGACCTTCACCTCCTCCCCTGTGAGGAAACACACCAGAAATACTATCAAAGATACACCTGAGCAGCATAGCATTTACCTGAGGTAAATATTTTCTCCTTAATATTCTCTTGTTATTTACTTTTTTAATAAAGGATGTACAGCTGCTTTAGTGATGCAGAAGTTAGTCCAGGCACTGTTTTGCAAAGTGGATTTTAGTGGCAATATTAATGGGGCTGCCTGTGAGCTTCTTCTAAGCTGTTGAACTGAAATTGTTCATGTTGGACTGGTGAGAAACTTCCTTGGGGTGGAAACTTTAACCATGTTCTTAAATAATCAACTCCCCTTCTTCTGTAAAAGCCACAAAGGTAGTTCTCTCCATCTCAAAATTCCTTGTAATGGTAGAACCCACTCAGGCATTTGAGAGGCAGGTTCCTATTCTGCATCACTCTGTAGAAGGCCCATCTCTCTCCACTGTTTATTCAAAGGAGCCTGGAGACATTTTGGTACAGGCTGAGTGCTGAAGTCAGATAAGGTGGAAAACCGATGTAGGAGGCCATGCTTAGCCTCTACCTGCCTACTCAGTTATGGTTTCTTCCTCTTAAAAAACCTAAAAAAGTTGGAGCTCAAATAGGTCCCCTTGGGTCATATCTTAAATCTTAAAGAGTAACTTTGCTCATTTGTAAGGAGGAAATAAAAGATTTACCTCATTGTACATTTTTCAGAAAATCTCTGTGTGCTTCCATGAAATATTCCTACACAAAGTCTCTCCTCAGGCCTAGAGGAACAAGCCACAATAGGTTGTGAGTGCCTCTGTATTGATACTTAGTGTGGAAGGTCACAAAGTCCTCATGCACAGTAGTCCTTTACATTAGTCCTCCTTTCACACACTAATCTGTTGAACTGGCTTGTAGTAGCTTTGACAGGTGTTTACTTGCAAAGGATGTTCAAAAACATGAGACAACAATCATCCAGGTAAATAATTAAGTTTTTACAAGGTCACAAATGTAATTATTTTGAAGTCCAGAACTGTGGACTGCCTGGATCTTGAGCATACTTGTCACTTACAGCATCTGGACTTCAGGGCTTCTCTTATGGACTCATCTCCTGCTCCTCTTAGAATGTGCCTGTGGGAGGTAAATTGCTTGTGGTCCAGGAGGAGCCACAATAGGCAGTGAGGACTAATTTCTGGGAGGGTTTGTGGATGACAGTTGCTTGTAGGAAAAAGCTGCTGGCTTTTTTCTTTTTCTTTTTTTTTTTCCCTTTAACTGCTTTGGCAGCAGTTCAGTGGTCTGTGTTGAGCTGCAGACAGATGGAGGATGTGATCAGCTGTTGGGGCAGTGTTTGCTGCTCTAAATAGCTGTTTCTTCTCTTCTCCAGGGAAAGGTAGCAGGCTGGATAGAAGTGTCTGGCTGGCAGCACAGGGGACTTCACTGTTCTAGATGTAAATTTTCAGATGCCCATCTTTATTTTTCCAGATATTAATTAGGCCTACAATATCAAAAGTGATTGTTTAGTCATGGCTTGCATTGCAATGTCAGCTTTGCTCACTTTGATTCCTAAGTCAGTTGATGCTCTTTTTGGAAATAGTGGTTTCTCTACTTAAAGCAAGACCCAACTGTGTAGAGAACTGGGTAGTGTTTGGTTTATGTCACAAACCTGTACATGTGCTGTAGACATGAGCTATTAAAGTGTGCATGCGTCACTAGAATGTAAAATTCTAGTAATTGATATCTGTTATTAAATAATAAATGATTGATAAGTTAGCTGTAGTAGTTTAATCCAGCAGTTATCATTTAAAAATGTAAAGGGCTCCATGGAACCATAACTATTTGTAATTTTATGAATTAGGAATAAAGACACTGGCAACTGAAGCCCACTCAAAGGGTTTTACTACTTAGACCTGTGTGGACAACAGTGAATTAATTGAGGTATGTTTTTGCATAGTTATCTTTTTACTTACCCCTTTAGCTTTCACCTCCTTAAGGAAATCTGCAGGCATAGCAGAAGTAACCTCTAAAGTTAGTCCTCAGAAAGGGTACTGGAAAATAAGGAGTGTAGTAGTAGCAGCTATGTTTCTCTACAGCATCAGAAGCTGAAGGAGGTTTTACAGTACTGGGAATCTCAGTTATAACACTCATAAAGCTGTTGAGAAGGGGGGAAATGAATATGGCATGTTGTATTAGGACCATCTTTCTCCTGAGCCAGCTTTTATAAAAAATGGTTATCTAAGGTAATATGTGATGAGGATTTAGGGTAGTAAGCTGCCTCTCAGGTGGGCTTGGCACAGCTGTGTGCTGGCTGGGCTGGCTGCTGTCAGAGCTAGTGCAGGATAACTCAGTGTTAGTGTTGAGCTCTGCCCACCAGCAATCATTTAGGAGCTGTAAGCATGGATATTTGCCAACTAGACTGACATCTGAACAAGACCCTGAAACAGCACCTTTTTTTGTAGAAAAACACTGCTTTCTCAGGGACTGTTTTTATTCTCCTCATATGTCAGAAGAAGCAGGTGGCAGTTAGAGGGTTGGTAAGTTAACAGAAGTCTCTGGGTAGTGAATGAGGGTGGGGTCATTGGAGGGATAGAATAAGACTAAAATGTGAGTTCTTTTTTTCTTGGATGAAGTAGGAGATGAGTTAATGTGAATGAGGGGAGAAAACAGTAAAAGATCAAGCATTGTTGATGGTACGTGAAATATGCTTGGCCTTTTGAAATGGACATTTGAGTTCAAGAAAGAAAGACAGACTGTTGAATGCACTAGCTAAGCATGGCATGATGTAGACTTGTGGTTTGAATTTGACTGAGAAGTTTTGGTCATGTGCCTCAGGTTTTGAATGTCTGTCATGATACCAGGATTGTAAAGTGAGGGAAGGAAAAGACTGTCAATTGAATCATTTTCCTTAAAGCAGTCTGTTAATTAATGCAAGCCGTGACTCTAAAGTCTGTGTATTAGGGGATGTTTCATCATGTGTAGCATTGAAATATGTTGGAAACCATATTAAATGTCGTGCACATGTAGTGTTGTAAAGTGCTGTAAGGCTCTACCTTGACTCCTGTTCTGCTTTCAGCTTTGTGCTGTCATACTGCATCAATGATGGCTCCTTAGAAGCAAAAGATGTGGCTTTAGGCAGGGGTGCCAGACTTGAATACACTACGCCACCCACTTCTCTCTTTGAGGCTTTCTTCAAAGAGAGAGACCCGGTACAAACAGCTGTATGTTGATGTACTTGAAGTCAGTGCACTAACTGTGGGCACTGCAAACTTCGTGATTTCTTCTGTATTTTGGAGCTAAAATAATCAAGGTTTTAAAGTAGGATTTTTTTTTTTTATGCCAAAGCTTGTTTTCTGGTTTTTGGTGGTGGGGTGTTATTGAGCTTGTTTGTTTGTTTCCCTGTGTGCAGAAATAGAAACTTTAGGTCTCAGAGCAGAGGTCTTCCTAAGCTAGGAAGGTGATGATACCATTGAATTGTACACAGAATTGCTGCAATTGGATGGGACTTCTGGTGGCGTCATCTGGTCCAACCTGCCTGCTGGATTATGGTCTTCCTAGAGCACCTTGCACCAGATGCTTTCCAGACAGTTCTTGACTATCTGCAGTGAGGAAGAATCCACAGCATCTCTGGGCAGCCTGGTTCAGGGCTCAGTCACCTGCATAGTGAGGAAGTTCTTTTCAGGTGGAACTTCCTGTGCATCAGTTTCCAGCTCTTGCCTCTTGTGCTATTCCCTGGCACCCCTGAGTAGAACCTGGTTCCATGTGCTTGACACCCTCCTCTAAGATGCTTATAGACATTGATAAGATGTACTCTTTGTCTTCTTTTCTTCTTGAGTCTAAGCAGGTAGTTCAGATATTTCTACTATTAGGTGCTTTTTCCACTGAGATTGGTAATGTAATTTTAAAATGCCTTGAGAAAAACATGTTGTAATAGGCAGACTTTTGTTGGTTTATAAATATCAAAGGAAGTTAAGGAATCTCTTTCAAGTTCTATAACTATATTAAACTCAACAGTTGACAATTTCAAATGTGTTGTAGGGCTCTGAATTTGGATAACACCATGATGCTAGCCCAGAGACACTTTCATGGGAAGATGCATGAGTGAGAATGTGTGTGTGTGCATGAGGTTTTTTGAAACATGGTGTTTTTGAATATGGGTTAAAGAGGTTGCTATGTAAGTGTAGGAATGAAGTAAATACTTTGTATGTGTGCATGGAAATTATTTTTGAGTAGGAGAACACACATATATGTGGGCTGCCAATGGACAAAGTACCTGAGTAAATATTTAAAGATTCTTTGCCACACTGTGTCTCCTCGTGAAACCAGTCACAAGAGACAGAAGAGTTCACCTTAAAAAGCAGTTCTGACCCGCAGTACGGTTCTGCCAGCCTTTAGTGTTTAATTGGTGTGGAGTTAATGACCAAAAGATTTCTTAATTGCCATAATGCTTCCAGGCTGCTTATCTTCAATAAGCTGCTGCCTCAACAGATGGTGGTTTAGCTGAGGTTCACTACAAGTTTTTCACAATTTTGTTTTAGTGGCCTTAACTTATCTGTGTGGCTGTAGCTAATGTATAGTTGAAACCTAGATCTTTACTGGAAGAGGCTTCAGATGATTTAAGGTTTTATTTTGTCATCTAGCAAGAGATAGAACTCTACTGTCAAAGAAACTGCAGTTTTATCTGTGTGATCATCTTTATTTTATCTTCACATTTTTTCCTGGCTACTCCCAAGATTTGTCTCCACTATACTGTCATTCTCCACTTCTTTTCAGGGAGTCTGCAGGGAATTGTACTGGTGTCTGCTGTGATTTGAGACAGCTTGCAGCAGCAGCCTGAAGCTGACTAGGCTGGGATTTTTTAGTACCATAATAGTCTGAGCCACAAGAATGAAAGTGGACAAAGTTAAAGTTTCATAATTTTTAGATGTAAAAAAAGCTTGAAAAATACTCTTATGCTTTCAAAGGAAAAAAAAATACAATTACTTTTCTGTCTAGAAAACAGGCTGCCATACTTCTACAGTATACACTAGTTAGAGATTTGAAACCTTATGTAGGAGGGTATGGAACTTTGTACTAAGAAACATTGCATAGTAACTAAGTTAAAGATTAATTATTATTTAATGTTTTCAGAAGTGCTGTCATTGGTGAACTAGCTTACTGCTTTTCAGAATTATGCAGAAATTATGACAATCACACACTGAATATTAATTAGGCTGCTAGTTGTATGTTTTTTGTAAACTTGATGGCTGAATCTTAAAAAATTAAGAGGAACGTTCTTCTGTCAATATTTAGAGTAATTCTGAGCCTAAGTTTTCATTTTTATTCAGGTGAAAAAATCTAGTGATTGTGTAAGGTTGAGGGGATTGTTCTGATCCCTAGAAATTTGTTAAAACCTTGCTAGAAATGGCCTGTGGTAATTTATTCTTGAAGTAGAATGTTCAGACAGAAGTCTGAATGTGTACTTGCCTTTGTGGCTTTTAAGAAAGGTCACAGAAATGAGGATCTGTCTAAATGTGAAGCCAGTTTTGAAACAAGCTCTGAAGTCAGCAGGTTGCACTTGATGGTGTTACCTGTTGGTGAGATTGGCTCATCCCCTCTGTCAGTAAGGTGTTACTGATGATTTGACAGCTAAGCTGCAAAAGTCCGTGGTAGTCTGTGTCTCCTCTGCTAAAGCCTAGAGGATCCTAACTGGTGTTAGACCTCCTTTGCACCAAAAACATTAAAAAAAAAAAAAAATCAAAGAAATTTACTCCCAACCCTGTTCCTATTTGTGATCACCCTGAGAAAGTCAACATCCTGATCATGAGCTTTTTCCATGAAGTCTTAACTTGGTGAAGTAGGATATAAATAGTGTACAATGTTACAGAATGGAGGATACAGAATCACATTGTCAATTAAGTTGGAAAAGACCTCTGAGGTCATGGAGTCTAGCCTTGACTGATCACCACCATGTCAACTAAACCATAGGGCCAAGTGCCATGCCCAGTCATTTCTGGAGTGCCTTCAGGGATGGTGACTACCACTTCCATGGGCAGTCCATTCCAATGTTTAACAACTGTTTTCACAAAGAAATTCCTTCTTATGTCCAACCTAAACCTCCTCTGGCACAGCTTGAGGCCATTTCCTGTTGCTGGTTGCCTGGGAGAAGAGACTGAGCCCCAGCCGGCTACAGCTTCCTGTCAGGGAGTTGTGGAAAGCAGTGATATCACCCCTGAGCCTCCTTTCTCGAGGCTACTCACCCCCAGCCCCCTCAGCCACTCTTCATGGGAGTTATCCTCCAGACCCCCTCACCAGCTCCCTGTTCCTCCTCTGGACCTCAATGACTTTCTTGTAGTGAGGGCTGAGGGTGACAGTCACTGCCCTGGCCCTTCTGGCCACAGCACTGCTGATCCAGGCCAGGTGCCGTTGGCCTTCTTGGCCACCTGGGCACACCTGGCTCACGTTCAGCCACTCTCACCCAGCACCCCCAGGTCCTTTTCCACGGGGCCCTTTCCAGCCACCCTGCCCCAGCCTGTGGCACTGCAGGGGCTGCTGTGACCCAGGGGCAGGACCCAGCACTCGGCCTTGTTGAACCTCAGACCCTTGGGCCCACTGATCCAGCCTGTCCAGATTCCTCTGCTGAGTCTTCCTACCTTCCAGCAGATCAACACTCCCACTCCAGCCCTCATTATGTGAGGTATTGTCCTAATAGTAAAAAATAATTCCCAAATAATTGTATTTTTACATTTTAATTGTTTTCCCAAGTTAGGGATGAATTTGTCTGATGGAAAAAAAAATTCTGTGGTTTCTTTGTTACTCATGTATTTCCTTCTTTTTTGTAACAGGAAATTAGTCTTCACTGTTTTATTTTGCTTGCATTGTCTTGTCTCTGACACTTCTGCCACAAATATATTCTTTGTACTTGAGTAGTTTAACTTTTCAAAGTTACAGGCAAAGTTTTTTTAGTGTTGATATTAACTCATGATCAACAAAAAATACTCATCATGGTATTAACTCATGATGCAATGAACTGCCTTTATTGATGCTTTTAAGACTTTATGACTAGAAATTGTCCTTGTCTTAAGTTTTTTATCAAAATGGTTATTGTGTAGGGTGGTGTTTGTGACCTGAGAGAGTTTGCATAGCTATAGCAGTAATCTGTTAATGAATGTTGCTACATGATCAGAACGGTGTTAGGTCTGATGATGATTTCTTTTGTAGGTGTCTCTGCTTAGTTGACTTTACTGGAGTTTAGTGGAGCACAAGTCCCTGTTGTTAAAGCATGAGAGGATCACTGGAAGATGTCTTTCTGGCACCCTTTGTGCCTGCCCTTCCAATATGCTATTGGGATTCTTTTCCTCTTAAGCAAAATTTGACTGACACTATTGAACAGGAAGAATCTTGGTAGCTCCTCTTTATGGAAAACCAGTCCTTGTGGTCAGACCTCTTGAGCTAGTTAACCTGGATAGTTGGAAATTGTACTGGCTAGGTTTACAGCTCCACTATGCTGCCATGAATAGGGCTGAGAGAGGCAGAAAGGATGTCTATGTCCCACTGCTACTGTGGGATTTATCCTTCTGATTAGACTGTCTTATTTTTCCATTTTCCTAATCACTCTTTCATTTGAGCACTTGTGAGAGAGAGCATGTGTAACTGTGAGCAGGCAGGTAGTTTGACCATCACAGTTTATCAGGAGCTGTGTAGCTTCCAGGGGAGTTGAGCTTTTTGGCCCTGTGTTTTCCCCTCTGTGAATCATATCAGGTAGACTCCACAAATTCTTGAGCTTTTAATCTTCTTTTAAAATATTAAAGCACATTAGTATTTGTAATTATATGTCTTGATACATATTAAAAGATAGATGATTTGTCTGAGGAATACAATTGATTTTCTTTAAGATCGTTTTATGTTTTGGGTTTTTGTTTTTGTTGTTGTTGGGGTTTTTTTTGTGTTTTTTTTTTGTTGTTGTTTGGTTGGTTTTTTGTTTGGGGTTTTTTTTGCTGTTGCTTTGGGGTTTTTAATTGCACTCTAGCAAGTAGACAAAAATCCAAGCAGCCATCTTTGTAAACCAGCCCCTTAAATCTGACACCAAAGTTGTTTATAATATTCCAAAATCTCTTATCAGTGCTCTGAAGCCTTAAATTCAAGGTTTTTTCCATGCTTACTTTTTATCTCATTCATCTGTCTTCTGCCCAGTGGAGACAGTATTGATTCTAGTTTTGTTACTTGTTTGTTTAACCTGCTCTTAAAATGACCTATTTGATGGAGACTCCATAATCTCACCAAGCAGCTTATTTTGACTTTTAACTACTTTGCTGTTAGTTTTCTGTTGCATAGAATTCTCCCTTGCTGCAATTCAAACGTTTTGTTGCTTATTCTGTTTGCTGTGGATGGAGAGAACTGACCCTTCTCTCTCCTCAGTGTTCTGATGTGTGTGTTCTCCCAGCCTTTCCTAACATTGTCTGTGTCTGGTGGTAGTTTTGTTGTGGCTTTTCTCCAGCTGTTCCTGTCTGGCTCCAAGACCTGTGTTCAGAGTGAGTTGCAGTTGTCCCTCTGAGACTTACTGGAGCAGCATTAGGTGAAAGGATTATGTCCTGTGTCACATAAGCTATGCATCCCAAGGTAGCATTCATTCTTTCCATCAGCCTGACCTTGTTGACTCCTCTTTTGCATATAGTCACTTAGAACTATTTGGAAATTCATGGTAATTGTCAAGATCCTGCTATTTAATTTGGTCATGAGAAAGTTTCAGTGCTTAAGGCTGTCAAAGACATTAATCAAGTAAATCATGACATTTATTCTTCCTCCCCTGTGTAAATCTTTCATTGAAGTAAAATTTACTAGTTTGACATAACCAAGGTGGCTGTTCCTTCTCTCCATATCATCTAAGTGCTTAAAAAGATTGTTTGGGTATGTTTAATTTTTCTGGGAACTGAAGACAATCCATTCCTCAGGTGTTTCTACCTTCGCTATCCTTTTTTTCCCCTTCAGTTTTTGATTTTGGGGGGGGGGGTGGGGGGGTGGGGGCAGAGGGTTGGGTTTTTTTTGAGGAGTGAGGTTGTTTCTTTGTTTTAAAGAAAGGGTTTTAATAGTTCACCTTTTCTAAGCTGGTTATCTAAGACATCCTCCATGAGTTTTCAAATATTGGATTATTGATTTTAAGGTGGCTCAAAGGGTTTCCTGAGGAAGTTTCTTGAATGTTATCAGATCTAGCCTACTTGGAAAAAATATAGGTACGGCTCTTTCCAATAGTCACTTGATTCTGGGTGGATATTTTTACTCATTTACTTGTGCTAATTGTGCTGGTCACCTGCTTGTAGTTGATCTCTTCAAGGATTGTTCTTCATCAATGTGTTTTCTCTCTTCATTCAGTAATGGAGACATTCTAGTAGTAGTAGTATACTGATAGAATGATTTCTTAGTAACCTCAAGCTGTTTAGTAAGAATTCTTTTGTTTTGTGCCTTTAGCCTTTCATATTTGTCCCTCTTATTCTCTTGCCATTGTTATGCTTGTTACTCCCTTCATGTGTGCTTTTTTGGAGTCATTATTCTCTTGCTATGTTTTCTATTCTCTTGCTGTGCTTGTTTTTCTTCAATTTGTTTGTTTCTATTCTGTCATTTGAGAATTAACTCTTCCTTCCCATAGACTTGTCATCTGTGTGCTCTTAGTGATGTGAAATCTGTCTCTTGCTATTCTTCTTTCATTTCCCTCTTCAGTAACAATGGAATTGATGGTTCACTTCCAGTGAAACTCGTATTGTTTACTGTCAAATACTTTTTTCTTGCTGCTGCAGCTAAAGGAAGTGTCTTCAGCTGCTTTCTGTGTTTTAAAAATCTGTGTTTCTTGAGCCATTCCCAGTAGATGCCTAGATTCTTATTATCTCTTTATAACTATTACAGGTTTTCTTTCCCCTTTCAGAAAGGATATCTGTCTGTTAGCCATTTTTGATGGTCTGTGGGAAGCTTGCAGCTTGATAGCACTCATGTGCTTTCCTCTTTTTATTATTTGCATGCAGACTTGCAGGATACCTCTCTCAGCATTTGTTTGGTTTGGGTTTTTCTTTGCATGTTTAAGTGTTTGTTGTGATTTTTGGTGAACTGACTGGATCCTTTTTTTGTTAGTATTCCAGTGGGAAAGGGACTCTTATGGAGTAGATCATAGTGTTAGTCCCATTCAGAGAATTCTAACTCTTGTGCTTTATACATTAGTATGCATTTGTCTAAGACTGATGGATTGGTTACTTAGATTTATGAACTTTTATGAATAATTACTTGTACTTAATTCTAGGCTCTTGCCCTGTATATCATCTTTGAACTCTTGATGTTTTGCTCATCATCCTAGTGAAAAACAGTTCAGGCTGACAACCAAGGGAAGGCTTTTTTGCATATGAATTCCTTGTAATGTACATTGTCACCTACCAGCACACAGACCCTTGTCACATGGTCAGAGAAGCCAAAGCTGTCCTTTGATAGCATTTTCAAATTTGTGGGGTTGTCTGCAAGGAGAGTTTGTTTCTAACAGGGTTGGGGTGTGGAGAGCTGATTGGGAGCTTCCTGTTTGTTCTCAATTGCTTGTAGTATCTATGAAGAGTGGTCAGTGTGGTGAATGACATTTAAGCAGCTTTTATTTTTTTGGGTTTGAAAGAGGCAAAGAACATCTGGAGCAGTATGCACCCAAGTAGGGCCAGGATACAGCTTGTTCTTTATGGTGTTTTTTCTGTTACAGCTGTTTACTTGGCTTTGTCTTTTGCAGTCTCCCATTGAGTTGCCTTAAAGACTTAGCAGTCACGGATGTCTTGGTTCAGCTGCCTCCTTCTTCTCCTTAATGCCTCACCCCCCCCAAAACAAACCCCACAATCCAAATCTCAAAACCTCTTTTGAAGAATCTGTAATGTAGAACTATGGGCCCTGTATGTTTTCCTTGTAATCTTCCTCAGTGTAGGAAATACAGGCAAATGTTCCTACAAATCAAGTCTAAAACATAAATTTGTCTCACTGTGTCATTATAACGTTTTCATCCTTCGGTCAGGGAACATTCCAGATGAAAGTTTTGGAGATGCCACTTTCTTTTTTAGTTCCTTCTATGTGTGTTGGAATCATTGTTATCTTCCTGCCATTTACACCTCTGCATTTTGGTGAGGGGTAGCTGAATAGATTCATTGGATTCTCTGATCTCTTCTTGAGTTGCAGCAGTAAATTTGGGTCAAAAGCTTTCAAGCTTTACATGTTTCCTCATTTAATTCAATAAATGTCTGCTCCCTCCCATGGTGGTGCTTGAAGCAAACCATGTGTTGTGCTTCAGCAGTGTATTTCACATGGCCATGAGAAACTACTAAGTGATATGACATGTGTGTGTATGGTGAGCATTGAGAGTTTGGCAGTTTGAGGATAATGAAGTACAAGGACTAATCTTGTGTGGCTATTAGCTTAACTTGGGGTTTTAATAACTTTGTAATGAATTATTAGAAACACAGCCTTTGAATGCAGTTCTGATGTTAAGGCTAACTTGTTGCATCTTCTGTAATTTTACTGATTGCTCATAACTATTAAAACTAGGACTCTGCTTCTTACTGATGCTGATTTTTGCAGAATTGAAATGGCTTAGAAACAGAGAATTATTTCTCTGCCTTGTACTGTCAGTGTCATATCCTAGTACAGCATATGTAATTTGCCTGACTTTTTTTTTTTTCTGTTGAGGGAAAAACATGGCTAGTTTTAGAAATTGCATTTGGTAGATCATTTGGAAAATGGCCTATCCTATGTCCAGAATGTGGCTTTACTTCATGCTTTATGAGATTTTTCCATCAGGAGGATGTGCGTTTAACCCTTTAACAGTTAACAAGTGAGGTCATTTTCTTGTCGCATAATTCCTGGAGTAGGGCATCTGCAGCATCTCCATTGTAGCATGGAAGTTACACAGTCAGGTAGTTAATTCCTAGATGTTGTCTTACACATCTTAAACTTGCCTTTGGATGAGTGCTTTCTACTGTTCATAAGGCACATCTTGGGGTTGGGTTGGTTTTGTATAATCCTATTAATTTTACGTGTTTCTGTTCATTATTGAAGTTGAAACAACAGATTAAAGCTCTAACTCTGACTAGGAAAAGAATTTATATGCATGGTTGTTACCTGTCAGGGCTAGTTGAGAGAATTTTGGGGTGTTTTAACTACCTGCTCAGAACACTTTGCTCATTGTACTTGGGAAAATGAAAGCTTGAATCGTGTTCATTATTAGCTTTTGGTACCTTTTTTTAGCATGTGGCTGCAAAATCACTGGGAAAATGTTGAATATATTCCTAGAACAGAAAAGACAGAATCCTGGTAGGAGGTGGATTGGCTGTGTTCTGCTGTGTCATATTTAGCTACAAAGGGAAGTATTGCATGTGGGAAGGGGTATGTGCTTCTAAAGAATTTGTAATGTGTGTAATTAAAACAAAATTTCCTTCCCTCCCTTTTTTCACTGAAAAGCCTGGCTTCTTGGTAGCTGCACATGCAAGTATTACAAATACAAATGTGTTTTCACTCAAGTCCAAGCTTGTCTGCACTTAAGTTAATTCTTTTATTTTGTATACTTACTGCCATTTCACTGTGCTGAAACTCATGAAATGCAATTAATTCCTGCACGTCCACCAGGGAAAGACCTAATTTCCTTCCCCTATGATTTTATTTTGGTTTTCAAGTTTGCTTTACCTTGCAAATTGTTCATACCTTTACACAAAATACTATTTTTTTTAATTTTAAATGCAGTTTTAAAAGATATGTAAGAGCTTTGTAAAAACTCTTGTAGACAAATTTCCCTTCCTCTCCTCTGCTGCTAAAAAAACCTTGCAGAAGACAAAGGCAGCTCTTACATTAAAATTGAGTTGCAGATGTATTTGGGAGGCTGCAAAGCTTTTTCATGTGAATGGTGATAAAAATGTGAAGGGATTTGGGCAGCTGTTTTGATTTTGTCTATCTGTAGAAATATATAAAGTGCCTTTCACTAGCTGATTCAATTTCATTTGAAATAGATCTTCACTTTCTATATCTTCAGTTCTGCCTCATATCCTTTGTGCTGTGGCTGATAGTCTTGTCCTTCAGTTTGAGTGTATTCCAGGACACTTGACTCTGCTTCCCTGGCCTTGGTTTAATTGTTGTTTTCTGCCCATCCCCAGTACCCTTGCAGGGATCTGAATTGCTTAGCTAAGCTAAACAAGGCAGGGCTCTTGCTGACAACCCCGTTTGGCTGTCACCATGTCTGTTCCACTTAGGCTTCTCTTGAGGGTGGTTGACCAAATGAGGTCTCCTCCAGAGGGCTGTGAAGCAGCACTAATACCTCCTTCCTCTTGAAAACAGTGTGATGCATCTTGGAATCATGTTTCCTTTTCGCAGTTGTAGTGATGAGCATTGGTGATCAGCCATTGGTATAACAAAATCCCCTTTTACTTCCCAATCCTGATAGAGAATTAATCTGAGAAAGCCTCTTTGGCTGCAAATACAGAACGAGGCACTTGTCAGTGTCAATGCACCTTTAAGACGTGCCATTTTTTGATTTGGAGATGGGAATTGAAAAATTCTGACAGTTGGAAATGTAAACTATGAATAATGAGCTGAATATAATGAAAGACAAGAAATTACAGAATCATCAATACAAATAATCAAATATGCATGTGCATGATTATACTTCTTAAAAAATAACCAATTTCTAGTAATGTATTTACTGTATTTACATGCAGTACCTCAGATCAGTGCAAAGCAAAATACAAAGAAGATAAGGATATTAATTCTACTGGCTTTAATTTGAATAAATGGTCTTATTTAGCCAAGTAGTTGTTTGCACAAGTATAGGCATTGTCTTGGTTTCACACAGTTTAAGAGGTGATAGCCTCATGTGTTTGTAGCTGTTTGAATTTTGTTCTGTTTAAAACATTTTCTTGAAGAAAAATGAAGACATAAGATGAACACAAGCTTATGTTATGGTTTACAGCTTTCTGACTGGTATTTAAATTTTACTTCGAAATGTGGGGCTTTGTGATTCTTACCATCTTCACCACTTCTGTGCTGAAGTGTCATTATTTATTATCCTAAGTAGACTATAATATTTCTATGCTAAGTTATGTTTTAACTTACTCCTTTAAACTTAAACGTAGATTTTAAAAAAATTATTTTTAATGACCAAAATAATTTTATTTTACTGTGGAACTGAATTTTTCCTCTTTGATGCTATGAGGAAATGGCTCATCAGCTGCAGCTGGCATTTGTACAAATAGTGATGCTGCACTTTGCAAAGTAAAGCTTGACAGTTGGGCAAAAGTGTAAGTTTAGGTTTCTCTTTGCCCTCCCGCTCCCAAGGACAAAATCTTCCATTTCTTGCAGTACAATATGTATTTCTGTATGGTAGATGTTATATATTTTTCTAGTATATGTTTATAAATGTAAGCATGGTAGAAATTGTGATTCTAATACTTCTCAGATTTTTCTAAGATAAGACAGATGGTTTTAGGTTCAAAGGAAGATAAAATGACAAGTTGGGATTTGCAAGCATAGGTACTTCTCATGGCATCAGGGATCTGTTGCTTTCTGCTGTAGTGATCTCTGCTGGAAGCAATTAACCATTATCCACCAGAGACTGCAGTCAGATTCACTATGGTGTTATTAACCCTTGCTTGGACATGTACATCTTCCTTGAGAAGGGACATGGGCAGGGCCGTGGAGAGAGCTGGGCACTTCTGTGCTCAGGGTGGGACAGCACTGCACCTATTGTTCACTGCTTTTGAAAAAATAAGGGAGATTTTGGCTTTGTAAAAACTCTTGTACAGAAATTTCTCTTCCTCTCCCCTGCTGCTGATTTCAAATGCAATAGAGTGTTTTTGTTCCCAGGTGACATGGATCTTCCAGCTTTTTGTCATGGAAAACCTTCAGTAATGGGTTTGCTAGTGGGTTATAGGGAATTGTGGTAATGCTGTTTTTCTTTTTGTGTTGCGTTGGAAGAAAACATGAAATTATATTGATAAAACTTCTAAGGGATATAGCGATTTAGAGAGGGATAATCAGAACTCTGAGCCTGACAAAACCCTGTACTTGTTCATATGCTGCAAACAGTATTCATGGAAGCCTTGCCAAATTTCATGTGACTTAGGTAGAGTGACCTCTAGGATGGCTGTGCTGATGGCCTCTGTCCGAGTGAACAATATTCTGTGAATTAAAAAGAAAAAAAGACTATCCTGGTCCTTTAATCTCTTCACAGTGGTGTCAAGTGGGAGATTATTTGGTATCTGGCAGGGATTTCTTCCAGGATTACCAGTTCTTGTGAGTATTTTGTAGGAATGATGATGTAATTGTCTGTGTCCCTGTCTTCCAAGGACCTGTTCTCTCACCCTTTCCAGTTTCTTGGAATATAAGGAGAAAATGGCTCATCAGATAAAAGCATCTTAATACATAACAAAAGGAGAGGGATGATGAAGAGTGCTACTTGATGTTTGATTCTGAGCCTAGATGAATTCTGTTAGAGATGATTTGCTACTTGCAGTTTTTAAATAGGGGTTATGCCAGATTATATGGAAAAAACACCCAACAGTAGTTAGTTCAGGAAGGTCTTTGGTCTTTGTCAAGACAAATTTCATGAGATCATGTGCCAGGCAGCGCTTAGATGCATTTTTAATTACAGCTTATGTAGGTTTGGTTTTAGCAGTGGAATTCAACTCAAGAGTATCTACAGAACACAGCAGGGACTTCTGGTAGGGTCTGTACACTCCATTCTACAAAGCAAGTGTTTATTTCTTAATTTTTTTTCCTTAGGTTATTTTTTGATAGTGATCAGTTGTCACATGAGACTTTTTTTAAAATAAAGCAGGGGAGGTGAATTCTATGGCAGTGGTTGTGGCAGGGATGAATATACCCATCTGTGTGTTTCATGGAATAAGTAGTTACAGTTGGCATCCTTCAAATTAACGGCCAAGGAAGTCATTTGACTTTGTTCAATAAAGGGGAATAGATAAGAAAAACTTACTGAGTACAACCTTGCTTTAACTTCCATTTAAAAAATTAAGTGAATATAGATTGTTTGTCTTATAATAGGATATACATAAGAGTTTCATCTTTTTAATTTTGGATTGTGAATTCTTCCCAATTCCTGTAGAGATCACAGCTTTTTTTGTGTGTGCTAACATTTTCATGTTGTGGCACTATAACCTGTGAACTCCTTATTTCCTAAGAGGTGCTCATTTCCTGGAGGATGTAGTTTAGGTTGATTCAGCTAAAAGAAAACTAAGTGTGCTATTGAAGAATGCGTGGGAGGAATGGCACAGAATATAGATGTTGCTTCCTTAAAACTCATTACAGAGTAACAGTATCTGTGTTCCTTTCAAAGTACAACTTCAAAGTTGTCTTTTTAAGGTACTACTGAGGAAAAAAACTTTCACTGGGGAGTTTTGTGTAGCTTTCTTTGCAGTGTAGATAATGTAATTTCAGATGGCTGTGTTTCTGAGTGTAGATTTTTGTCAGTCCAGGTTTGATGGGTTTGTGAATTTTAAATAGCTGTTTAGACTTCAGTCTGTTCTGATTACTGTGCTACAGTAGAATTGTTTTATTTTGGCACTGAGGATCCAAAGGAAAAATAAATGAAGCAAGTAAATAATCAGTTCTGTGTAAATCTACCAGATGTGGTGATTTTACTTACTTTTCAGAGGACTTCAGTCTTACAGAACTGAAGTAGAGGGAAAACTGATTTTCTTTCAATTCTCCATTGTCCAATGCTGTCTGATTTCCTTCCTCCCTGCTCTGTTTTTGAAGGCTTTGTGTATGTCTGGGAAACAAAAGCAAAACAAAAGCTTAATTATGTACCTTTTTTGCACATACTTTTACAAGTCATCCATGCACTTGATCAGCCAGAAGCTGACAATGCAGGATGAACACTTTTGCAAACTGTGGAGGAAAAGATGCCTTTAACTTTCTCAGACTACTAATATGCCTCATTTTGAAATACAGCTCTGTGTACAAGTGATTGATTATCCTTCCTCCCCCACCCCCATGATAAGTCTGTAAATACTTATATCTTACAAAAATCCTTTGGGAAAAAGTTTTGTTTGCTAGGTATCTTAGACTTGAGTTTTAGCAGGAGGTAGTAGGCACTTAGTCATCTTGGATATCTTGTCATCTTGTCATTTAGGATATCTCCCCAAATGGGTGAGATGGGGACAGCCTCCCCGTGCACCCTGACCTCACTCTTAGCTCATAACTGTTGCTAAACTAGTAAGTATTGGTCCTTTTGAACAGTCCTGTATATGCCTGCTACTTACACTTCTGTAATTCCTCTCCATAGACTGAACTTCTATGAAAACAAAGACTTCAACTGGAAAAAGTGTAATTTGAAATAATTTAAGTTCCTGTTGAAAACTCTGTTGGCATTTTGACTTAGTATCAAAGGTCTTAAAGGATATCAGTGTTGGAAAAGAAACAATTCAGTTTTGGGATCTTGCAGGTGTGGGGAGAGGAATAGTTTTGGGGATATGAGCCTTTCATGGTTCACTTGCTTCATAACCTACATGCAAGGTAATGGAGCTTTCTAGATTTAGCCTCCCCACCCTCAGATTGTCGGCTTGCTTGACATCAACAATTTACTTTAGGACCAGTTTTTACTGAACTATGAAAATAGTAATATGTTTACTTAAAGCCCAGTGATAAGTTTTAATAATATGAGTTGCTGAAGAAGAAAAGCCTTCAGAGAACCTGTCTTGCAGGTTAGTCAGATTCTGTAATGGTGTGATTTTACTCAATAAGGAAAACACTGGAAGCCAGTGTTATTACATAAAACAGATTAGAATTACAGTAGAAGTGTCACTAAAATTATTGAAATCTCATGTTGATTTTATTTGTATTTTTCCTCATTATTTGTACAAGAAGACCTGCTAATTATATTGGCTAATGAGGATTTAACCTGGGGTCTTAGAAAGTTTATTTTGGCAGTAGTACAGTTCAAAAGAGAGAAACAGTTTTGCTCATAAGCACTTACTGTAAAAATGCTTGGATAGGGAGTACCTAATTTGGGTTTAGTATGATGAGTGTCTATTGCCAAATATATCTTTAACCTAATATATTGTCCCTAAAATGAAGTAATAGCACACTTCACCTTTTGGAGAGGTAAACTGAGTGATTTCAACAACAGCCTTGGTAGCTCCTTGCACGTGTTGGGTTTGCAGTAGAGTGTAACTGCTCTGCATGTTTCTGTTTCTTGCTTGTCTTTACAAACAAAGCAAGTGTGAATTCTCAAGTTACATGAACAGTCTTTTCTTAGACCCAGCATTGTCTCTCTTCCTCCTTCCATCTCCATAGGTCATTTCCTGTGTTTAGCCCTTGACTGTGTCATTCCCTCTGGCTGAGCATGGTGGAGGGAGCATGGTGGAAAGGGCTGGTGTGTTCTACAGCCACATGATTTCCAACCTGCCCCCTCCAGATGTGTGTACACAAGATGGTACATGAACCACTCACGTGCTGGTTTTCACAGCTAGTTGATGTATCTCAAGTGGTGTTCTGCAGCAAATCTGCTTTTTAATGATTTCTGTTAAGTACTATAGCTATTGAACATATAGATGTGCTGTACACTAGATACCAATATAAATAAGGGTTGAGTCAGCATGCTGGCTGTATTCATGTGCAGAGCTTTTGCCCTCTGGAGCTCTTACAGGCTTCTCATGAATGCTTTGCTCTTGACTGTTGTTCAGCTTCTGCAACTTCTGTTTCTCCTGCTTCTAAATTATTTCATATCTAAAAGCTGTTTTTTCTGTACTTGAGAGTAGTATCACCATTTTTAAAAAAATCTAAATATCAGGAGAGTCACAATAGTCTTGTAGCTCTTCTTGGAATGCTTGTTCTTTCTCAGCTTTCATTTTTTTATATACTGATAATTGAGATAAAGATTTAAAGGTTCTCTGAAATTATGTCTAGTCCAGTAGCTTTTCAATGGAGTACCAAGGGCTGACTTGTGATATCACTGACTTGTTTATGTGTATTTTTTTCTTCATTAAAGCATTTCCAATCTCAAGAGTGTGGAGTGCACTAGAATAATGCAGGCTAGGCTGGGAAAGGATAATTTAGGTGTTTGTGAATATTAATGCCAAGGACAGAATGCTTGGTAAAATGAATTGATAGTCTGCAAAGTTACTCAATTGGCCAGATCAAGGTCTGCCTTAATAGGGATATTTGAACTTAAATTATTATCACCTTGTCTTTGCTTTTATTTGGTGCTTTGGCACCCTTAGTAAAATTAAGGATTTTTTTGCATAGGAGGTCCTCACAACTTTCCCTGTTGGTGACTGTTGCAGATAATCAGTGACCACTTTATCTGTCAGTGTCTCTCATATAATCCTGAGACTCCCTGGCAGGCAAGTCTGTGTTAGGATGTACAACTGCATTCTGTTCAGTGTCACTAGAGATGTGTGATTATGGCATGAAAAATTTAGATATTTGTCCATTTCTTCAGCAAAACAGTCCAGCTTCTAGATCAGGAAGGGATACTATTTAGTTTGTTCATCCTTTAACTTTATAGCTAATAAAACTAACTGGTGGTCTTTATTCATTCCTCCCCCACTAAGACATGTTTCACTGCTGCTTCATGCTAAACCATAACTGTGTTTGGAGTAGGAACCTCCCAAGCTGTTCCCTTTTGCCCATCAAACATTTACCTATTTTCAAACTATTGAATCAAAAGTCTTTGAAATTAAATTTTATATAACTGATGACAAAAGACTTCTTTTTCTCCTCAAAACCAATAATAATAGACTATGATATCTGCTTGAATGTTGCTATGCTAATGAACCTGGAAATGTGTTGTATATTACTGATTATTTTCTGGCCTGCTGTTGGGGCATGCTAATTTTGCTTTCTCCTTGCTCCAGTGCTAGGAAGAAAACTCTCGCCTTTAATCTATTAAAAAATACCATTTTAGTATGCTCTTCTTAGAGATCATGCTCTCCTACTACAAAAGCTCTTGTATTTTGGGGCTTATTTAAAATGAAAATAAGAATTTCCCTTCTATTAGAAAAGTTTCCTGTTTGCCTCCACTTGGGTGCCAGACTTTGATGACTGTGGATAGGGACCATCAGTGACTTTGGGCGAGCCCAGCTGGAGCACAGCAGGCCCAGGCATGCTGTTATAGAGGACACTTCTGCATTTCTTGGCTGTGTTGGTATTGACCATAAGTATTTATTTGGATGTGCTCATCCTCTCCAAGAGGATTCTTGGGTGTAGTTCTGGGTAATCATTCATCTGACTCCAAGATCTTCCTGGACTGTTTCTTTCAGTATTAGACCATCCTTAACAACAAGCACTTCAATGAAAAAATGATGAATACACTATTTTTTTTTCTAGATTATGTTTTGCTTTATTGGACATAGGCTTTGGTTTGCTTCAGTTTTGCAGTAGTTGATATCTTGCAGGGCTTATGGCATTTTTGTGCGTTTTGGGTCTGTACACTCCATTCTACAAAACAACTATTAATTTCTTAATTTCTGGACACTGGTGTGTCCAGAGTATGGAACAACCTTTTCTGTGAGAAACCAGGCAGTACTTTGCTTAGTCTCTTGGTAGTGTACTTTCTATGCCTTTAAAATGCTCATGGGTTTCTTAGGCAGATGAAAAATAATCAGTGTGTTGAAATAAATGAAATCTCATTGGCAAGAGTGATGACACTGCCAAGTAGAACTGTTCCATTTTGCTGTTACTCTAAAACACTGGGTTGTACCAGATGTTAACTGGGTATAATGTGGACTTAAAAGAGGATTAAGGAAGGGATAAGTGTTGATAGTTCACTTGCTGTGTTTTACATCATAATATCTCTTTAGTGCTGTAATACATGTTTTGCAGAGGCTGTAATCACTCCTACCTGTGTTCAGGAGAGGTGTTTGAAGCAAACCCCAAAGCCTTGCTGTGTGCCACAGGTCTGGCCAGCGTGGTGTCCTGTCTTACAGTGCTTGCTGGTAGAGAATGGCGAGAATTACAGTGCATGTGTAGAGAATGGAGAGAATTACAGTGCATGTGCAGAATAATCCTCCTGTGCACCTTCACAGGTCTTAATGTTCCTGGGGTGTCCTGCATCAGATTTTGTTTGTAATCTGCTATTGAATGTCTGTCTGATATGTCATCATTCTTTCCCCTCATCCACCAGGCATTTGACTTTTACAATGGCTTATCATGAAATCAGTTTCTGTGAGGGGGGAAGGATCCTAAATTTTCACTTACTGAAATCAGATCGTTTGCTATCTGTTGAACTAAAGGCATAAATAAATCATTCTTCATATCTGCAGTCACTTAGGATTTTGTAAGCATCACTCAGCTGCCAGCAGCAGTTCTGTCACCAATTTAGCTGTGGCTGGGAGAGGAGAGAAACAGCTCAGGCTGCGGCTGGAGCCTGCCCAAGTCAGAGCTTCACTGGGGCTGCGGGGTGGCAGGTCTTGAGCAGACAGTGGGACTTGAGAGTGCTGCCACCAAAGGGTGGTGGGTGATGGCAGTGGGAGGTGAGCAGAGCTGTTCCAGGTGCCTGAGGCAAGGCTGAGCACAGGAAAGCCATGGCAAATGGGATTTTGCTTTAGAATGCAGGCAGGAGAACAAGTGGCATGGACAAGACATCTGGATGGATTTTGGGGAGGGTAGCAGGCTGGTTTCTTTAGTGTTAGTCAGATACTGACAGATGTTTCAGCAAACTTGATTCTTCACCTCCCTATAGAAATATAAGGTAATTGATTAAAGTGGTATGGAATACAATTATTATATTAGGACCTTGTACAATTAAGTGTAGCTGTAATTGTCTCTTGGTAACATTGGTTTTTTTCTGATCTGTCTTTTGTAATGCACTTGAGAAAATCAGTGCAGTTTATCCTTGCTGTTTTTCTCTGGGAGAAATTTGATTCAGTTTTGCCTTTTTTTTAAATTTTATTTATTTTTGAGCATCACATTTCTTTTGGACAGTTTAGGATTCAGTGATGGTGAATTGAATCTAAATTTCCTTCCTGTGCCTTTCTTTTCCTGAGCTCTCCTGAGATCTTGCATCACTCTCGCTTTTATGATATTTGTGTGTCTTCACCAGGCTTCAGTTGCGAGACAGATGGGGGTGTGTTGTCTAGTAATGTGTCACTCAGCCTCCTGGAGGTCTGATTTCAGTAGTGACAGGCTATTAGAGCAAATTGTGGCAGTCTCTGAGTGCTTATTTTCTAATTGCTCAACTGGTTCTTCAAGGTCATTCTGGTGTAATCAGGCTGTATTGTTTAAACTGGGATTCCCTCTCTCTTCATGCTTTCTGGTATGAACTATGCTGTGCCAAGATGTTGCATGTCTTATTCTCCAGGAAAATCAATGTTTTGGAGAAGGAGAGTTAGTGTGGCAGTAACTTCCAAGAAATACAAGATATCTTTCCTTATATTTTTTCCATTGGAAATAAAATTCATAGTAAGAACAGAAATATTTCACACACACACAGTTTTCATTATGGTGAAGAGTGCTTGTGGAGATTGAGATGTTCCTCATCATCCATGTCACCCTTCCTTATGGCATTTACCTTCACAAAATAGCTTTATAAAACACAAAACATTAAAATCATTAATAACTCAGGAATGAAGAAATAAGGCTTTTTTAAATAAATAAAAAAAGGATAATCCAGAAGTGACAGTGTCTAGCTTGTCACTTCCACTTGAATTCTCTGCACACAGAGTTACATCTGTCAACATATGGCACAGTAACTAGATCTTGGATGGTCCTTCTGCCATTCTCCAGTCTCTAGTTGCATGAAGAATTCAGTGCTATTAGCTGACTTTGTCATCTCAGGCACTTTCTTATTACAGACTTTGAGTAACTGCAGTTTGTCTTTTAAAGGCTTAATAAATAAATAATAAAAGCAATCGTTTGCTTCTCTAGTACCAGTGAAGCACAAAGCAAGCATTAACATACTGAAATTATTAGTGCAACTCTGAGGTCCTTCAGTTTCCTTAGGACTCTTGGCTGAATGTCACCCACTCTTGGTGGTTTGCTAATTTTCACTTGTCCATTTTCTCTGTACTGTTTTTGTCTTTTGTTTTTCTACCAGTGCTTTGCTTCGAAACAGATCCTCTAATGCATATTCCATATAAATGCCATAAAGGCCTTTCACTGGGAGAGTATCTTTAAGTTCCTCCCTAATGAACATGCAAAAAATAATTCTCCTGGGTTTGCCCTGACTTTAGGTTATTTAAGCTTTTTTTTCTTAATGCTTCTTTCTATTTGTTTACTTGCTGTACCCTTACCAATCCTGACAGACTCCTTGCTTATGTGCCTCAAGAAAGGATTTAGTTGTAGTTGTAATACTTTTTCTTTCTTCCCTAAATTATTTTTGAGACTGTCTTGTATTTTTTTTTTCTGTTTTTAGCTTGCTATTGTTTGAGCCTCATTTGGACAACTTTTGCAAGATTCTTCTAATATTTTCTCTAATATGTTATTTAGCCATCTCCTTCCTTGCCTGTCACGTCATTATTCATCCCCACTTAAGTCTTTCTTTCTTTGTGGTTTTTGTTTCCTCTAGGCCTCACATACAATGTCTTATATCTCATTGTCTACAGACAAATTTTTGATTATTCTCTTTGTTGCCTCCTATTTGTGTGATTCCTCTCTTTAAATTCCTTGGTGCTTGTTCCTCCTGCAGATATTTAGGTCACTATTAAATTCTGGGGGAGGGTTAAACTAATATTTTTAAGCAAATTCTGCACAGTGCTTAGGATCAAGAGATGTCTTTTCTGACAGCTTTTTCCATGAAGCAGTCATTCCTGCTAGTCAGTATTTTGTCTTGGCTTCCTGTGACATGTAGTGGATAACAAAAACCTCCCATTGTTTTTGTCTTTACTTTTGTAGCATTTCTGAGTACCTTAGCTTGGTCACTCAATGCCTGCATGTTTCAGTGTGGTGGCTCATGTATTTCTCATTATCACTGTCTTGAATGTAAAGAAGGTAAATGTACTCCTTTAATGAATAAGTAATGTCTTTGGATGAATTTCTCTTTTCATTCGTTTTCTTCAAAAAACTGGTTTTAGCTGCAGATAACTGCTTCATTCTAAACTTTCATACTGGTTTCTTTATTTTTCAATATATATGAATGCCAATAACCAGTGGACATCCAGACTGTAGGATATCTTTTCTTGATGAAGAAGACTTCTTTTTATCAAACAACCCTGATTCTTTCTGCTTTTTGGAAAGTGCCTGAATAAAAATAGGGAGCTTGTTCCACATCAGCATTTTTGTTCCCATCATTTTAGACCTGAGATGTTTGACTTGCATGTGAGGGTTTTTTCCTTATATGTCTACTCTGGAAAGATAGCATAGGGTATGGAAGTGAAGTTGTGTGATTTCTTAGTGGTATTTTCTCTAGCAGTGATTTGACAATCCCCCACTTTGCCTTTGGAAAAATTCAGCTGAAGGCAGTGGCTTTGCAATAATCTCCCTGTCTGTAAACTGAGCAGTTGGGAGTACAGTGAGACGCTCCTTTGCAGTGAGGACAGCTCCAGTTAGAGTTTATGGCTTGGGCACAGGGCAGAAATGTTTCCTGCATTCTGTCAGTACAACACACAAGATCTAGGGTGTCTTGGTCAGACAGACTGGTTTTATTGTGGTCTTTAGTGTAATCTTAGGAACACTAATATCCAACAGCAATAGGTGGGAAACTGGAGGGCAAAAAAGATTTTAGAAAAAGCATGTGAAAGGTGGAAGAGAGGCATGAGATAACTGATATCTGAAATTCAAAAGCTCAACCAATGCTCAAGAAGAAGGAGAGACTAGAATAATTGACTGACTTTATTTCTCCTTTCCCATTTTTTAAAAATGAAATGCCTTTTCTTCAAGTTGGTATGATCTAAAGCTCTTCATTGTCACTGACTTGAATTCATACATTGTCTTGACTTTACTCTTGATTTAGTGTCCTCAAGTAGTGCTGTGAGAGAGCACTTAGGGCTTGTAAAAGGCATTTCATTGCTGTCTGGTGTAGTCTTTGCAGCACTTGTGTAGAAGAGATCTCAGAGGTTTCTGTATGAGTTACAACCTGGGGCAGGAGGGAGGCTGCTGCAGTGGAGTAGCTGAATGCCACTGGGAGCCTTGCTGTGGAAAGCTCTTCTGGTTAACACTGCATATTTTTCTAAGCAGTATGGTATTCAACTTTCAAAAGGCAAGAATCTTTGTTAATTGTTTTGATTTACAGTCGAAGTTCAAAAGCTAAATGCAAGCAATCAAATACTAAAGGAAAATGTCATTTTGCTTATGACTTTTCTGTTTTCCTGTATCAGTTCTTTCAGCTCAGAGTTGTTACTGAAACAGCTATAGTGGAAAAGTTGAAAATCCAAACTTTTGCATCTATAGAAGTTTTTTACAAAAGAAAAGATCTCTGTCTCTGCAGTTGAATGATGATTCAAATTTCAAAAGCTGTTGTATCAGTCTACAGATACTGAGGAAGATTTTGTTTAATTTTTATAAAGCTCTTTTAGCAATAAACTCAACTATTGTAACCAATCTGTTGTTATTTTTCCAGGTTTCACTAAATGGTACACAGTTTACAGACAGTTCTGTTGCATCAGAATTCACGGGTGTTTCTCAGGTATGTGCAGTCAAATTTTGTGGGTATATATAAAAGCAGAATTATTTACTAATGAGAGAAGATATCAAACAGTATTAAAAGTACTAAATCAAACTCTTCAGAAAGAATTCTGTGTGAGATTGGGATGTTGGTAGTTGAAGTCAGTTTCTGATTATCTCCTATTTAAGCTTTAAAAAGCAGTGGAATCTTTTATTTAAAGTAAAATTTTATTGTTATAGTACACTTGAAATGGGACCTGGATGTTAAAAAAATCTATGCAGTTTTATGGTAATAAAGTTATTCTTGGAAATAAATCTAAATACATAGCAGAGATGCAGTTATTTCTGTTCCAACTTGTCCTACTTCCAGCTTTCATTTATGAATGTTATATCTGAACATGTTTCAGAGATAAAGTGAGCCTGGGTGTTTTCTTGCAGAGATGCATCCCACATTTTTTGAAGCTTGACTAGTGGAAAAATATCCTGCTTTTCACAAAATGTGCACTTTGCTCTGATGACACTGAAGAGACATACAAATGTGACCTAATTGCAAGCTCTCCTAATCCAGCAAGAGTTTGCTGCTCATGTTGAAATGATCACATGAACAGTTACTGCATTCATCATGCTTTAAATAAATAAGAAACTGCAATTTATAGCTTCATTTTAGTGGGATGGAGTCATAACTGGTATCAGAGATGCTTGTGGTCTAGATTTTGTTGAAGTTTCAATTTTGATTCTTGATTTGCATTGTGCTCTAGGAACCAAGGGCTTTAATTTGAGATTCACATCTGTCGTAAATATGGGCCCAGGGGGAAATTGTTAGGGTTTCACCGAGTGTGGCCATAACAAAGATTATTGTTCCTGCTTTGTTTGCCATGGCTTTTTATTGATTGTGGTGCAGCTTTAAGGAAGTTACATGCACATATATTAACTTCTAGAAGTCCCTGCAGAGTGGCTGAGGTGTGTTTGTCATAACCTTTACCTTTGCAAAAAAGTGTCAGGTTGTCTTAGCTTCTGAACTTTTACATTTTTGTCCTCTTCTTTTCCTTCTTGTTGGAAGATGTCCTGCATTAGATGTTCATAAGGATTTGCCTGCAAAATAGCTATGAAGATGTCATCATTCTGACAGGGACTCACCTATTCTGGCTTCAAAAAGTTGATTTTAGAAGGCAACTTTCAGGGCAAAGGGTTAAGCAGCCATGGCCTCCTGCATGCAGGAGTTTTAGGTATGAATGAGATCTTCAGTTGAGTGCAGGTCAGCCAAGAGGAATGTCTTACTTGGGAAATGTGTTGGTGCTTGTAGAGCCTATAAAGGACTTGGTCAGTCCTGGCCTTTCAGCTGGCAGAGGGAGTCTTCCTGCATGAGAAGGTTTTCTAAAAACCTGCAGTAGACTCCTGGAGAGATTGTATTCTTTTTCCTGCCTTAGTGCTTAGGTGCAAATTCTAGAAGCGGCAGCAGTGAGCAAAGGTTAGCTGTTGTTAATAAATCTGTTAAATTTCTCATAAACTTTTGAAAGATAGGAAGATATTTGTGGAAGTGAAATTAGTCTGTCTTTTGGGCTTTTATGTCTAGAATTCTTAGTTTTCCTTTCCATATTGCTGAGTATGTCAGTTTTACAAATGGGAAGAACACAAAAATCAGTGTTTATAATGCTCTGCTGTTTTTCTTTAGATGTCAGCACTAGAGAATTGATTTGTTGTTGCAGTGAAGACAAGAAGAGAGTGAATTATGGTTTAGCTTGAGCTGGTCCTTTGCCCTAAAGAACTGTTCATCTGTACCTGTGCAGTTCAGCCTTACAAGATCTTTAAAGCTATATTTTGAGATTAGAGCACTATCAAGAGCAGTGCTTGAATTACTTAAAATTTGCTTTTTCTTTGAGAAGGAATTAAACTATTTTGATGCTTACATAAAAGGTGTTGTTAATTAAGGCAGAGTTAGCAGTTGTAATAAAATTGGGCAAATCTGTGATTCTGCCATTATATGATATTTTGTTCCAGTCATCTCTCATGTCTCATAAAATTGGGTTGTCTGTCTCATGCTGCTTGAGTTGTTTTTGACTGTCAGCCTTGGTGAAGAATCAGCATTGCATGGCTGAACCATAGTTTCATGCACAGTAGCATCTTGGAAAAGAATTCAGGTTTTGAAGTACCTCTGTCCTTGTAAGTTGCCAAGTGTGCTTGATTCAATAGCTGATAGTGGATTTGAGGACCCTACTGAATTGTTTTGTTGAAACTGATTTAAACTTTTATTTTGCAATAAGCTTAGCTGAAAGTGACTGTTTCAGGTAGTATTATAAAAGGAAGTGTCACTGAGCTTCAAAGAGGAGATATTTTTCTTTTTTATCTGTAAATGGTGACAGCAAAAGTAAATATCCCTTTTTAATTTTACTTGCTAGATTATTACATCTTGGCCAAAATATTTTAGAGGGAAAGACTGTAGACCATGCTCCTAAATGGGGGTGTATTAATAGTGCAAATTGTTTGCCTCATGGATATTGAGACTGCTGTGCTTGTTGGGACACTCCAAGTATTCACTTTTATAATGACTGGTAAAATATGTGTGTTGGTTTTGGGGGGTTTTGTTGTTAGTTTCAAACATCAGAATATCTTTTCTGATATATATTCTGTGAATAACCAGTTATCTAAAAACATTTGTTTGTAGACACCATTTACCTTTGGCCTGGGCCAAAGGGCACCATATACAACTGGCGAGCATTGTCTTCTTTGTAGAAGTGAACGAAAAGATACTTCGCTTTCAGAGAGCGGAATCAAGAATTCCAGCAAAACAGCACTTTCCACATCTCCAAAAGCAAACAACATGCTGCACCTCCCACTGTGGGTGTGTCCAGACTGTCGAAGAACAGTCGAAAAGGAGGAGAGGCATGCTACAATAGAGCAGTCTCTCGTGGTAAGTTCAAGTAGCTCAGTAGACTGAGAAGATGCGTCATTATGGGCTGCATGTCACTTTGTGCTTTGGAACCATTGGAGCTGTAAATGCTTAAAAAGCTTTTTAGGTGATTTTGAGTTGGCTTTATATAAAATGAACAGGAAAGTTGTTCCAAAAGTGGGGAGCTCTGTTTCGGAATTGTGGAGTTTTAAGTAGAGCAAGGTTTGGATCTATTTTTTACTGAGGTTTTTGCTTTTAATTCATTGGATCTCAAGCTTTGCTTTTATCCCCTGTACTTAAATACAATTTCTTCTACTTTTACCAACGTGACCTCACTCATTACATGTTTTTCTATTCTGTCTGCTCATGGTGTGTTTTCCTCTCTTTGAGAAGTAAACTGTCTGAATTTTCCTTGTTGTTTCGGTGTACTTCTTGAGTCACTGCACTTGCACTGACAACTTCCTGCAGATTTCTGAGTTCTGCTGTCTTTTCGTTGCTGTATTTTTTAATAAAGATGCACAACTTTGCATAGCATGAATGTAACGGTTTCCTAGTCTCGGTAGCACAGCGAGTACCAATTTAATACGTGGCGCTAATATTTCAAGCTGTGAATTCAACCTCATGTAAGGGCTGTGCTTAGTGTTGCAGGAAGATACTACAAGTTCATTGACAGGTCCAGCAAAACTTCATTAGAAGCAAACTGTGTTATACTGCAGAACCAAGTCTTCATGACTGAGCTGGAAGTCACACACTTGGGATAATTGGAAGTGCTGTAGATTCCAGCTGACACCTCCTTGCAGAGAACCAACAGGCTGTGCACACACCCATAGGAACATGCAGGTTTTTATTTCAGTAAATCTCTGTGAAGAAAGATTGTATGGAGGGTGTTGTTAAGCTTGTGTTAAAAAGTATAGATGAGGATGATTTTTGTGAGGAAAATTTAAGAGTATATCTCCTGTATACAACTTGTGTTTACAGATAGTGTTGCTATTAACAAGGGTAGTAAACTAATCAAAAGAGATTACATCTAAGGGAACTACAGTGGTGGTATGGTGGTAAACACATCCTAGAGAGTTCAAAGCGCAGCAAGACCAAGGCACATTATTGTTCAGTTGAATCACATTTTTTGACCCGTTTAAGCTCTGTTTAAGGATCTAGTAAAGAAAATGAGTGTCCTAGATGTGCAAGGAAGACAGGACTTGCTTCCTACATGTTTTGCTAAGTTACAGATACTCCAGGTGTAAGCAAAAATTCAGGTTGTTTTTTTAATTTGGCAACAATTTTCTTTTTGAAGAGGAATTTTTAAAAGCAGACAGCAAATAGATTTTCCAGGGTTGGAAGCTTGACTGTAAAAAGCAACTATATGAATTAGGTGACTAGTCAAATTAGAGAAGCCAGCTGGGAAAAAAGCCAAAATTAGCTAAAAAAAAAAAGTTACCAGTGGCTGCAAGTCAGAATACCGGTGGTTTGCTGTAGGTGTTCCTGTGTTCAGGTTGCTGCTGCTCTCTTAGCTTGCTTGGTAGCAACTGCATGCAGGTTTGTTCTTACCTGTCTGCATCTTGATCCAGGACTTGGGGCACCAAAAAAAACCACCTTCAGTCATGGTGCTGATGTGATAGAGGTCTCTGCCTGGTGCCAGGGAAATCTGGTGGCAGACTTGGGAGGGTGCAGGAGAGAAGCATGGCATGTGCTGAGGCTGGAGCACAGAGAAGGGAGAGAAACTGCAGACAAAAATAGCAGCAGTTTGGGTGAGTGGTCTGTGTCATCTGCTGGGATTGAACAGCACTGTGCAGATTGCATCCATCTCCAATGCAGCAGCTTTCTGACATCCATTGCTATGAAATACTGTGTCTGGCTGTTACAAACAAGAAGATTTTATCATTTTTACTAGAAGGGATTGTTAAACTCCGGAAGCCAAACATACTGTTTCATGGAGACTGAAGAGATAGTGCTGGTTTATGATTAAGTGTGGATGATGCAAGCCTTCCTTTAGCTTAGTTCATTGTTTATGCTGAAGTGCATAAAGGTGATAATTATAGCCAGTGTGCTTTGGTCATTAGAAATGAAGCTTTGTTTGTATCCTTGGTTGTCTCTGTTCATCTCTTGCATTTATTAGGCTTTTGAAAGACTAATTCTTTGTGCCTGCTTGAGTGTCCTCCCAAAATACATGCAGCACTAACAATTGCCACTTTAATATTTGTCTACCTAATAACATTTCAGACCTTACAAACTGTTTGGTTTTTTTTTCCTCAGAGCCAAGATTTCCTTTTGCACATGCCTCTTGGAAACAGTGGATCACAGCAGGAATCTGTAGGAGGAGGAAGAATAACTGTTGGTGCACAGACAGTGCCTGCTGCAGATCTTAGCAATTCCTCTCCTTCAGACATAGCATGCAACTGTGAGGCCTGTAATGAACGCAGGTAAGAGCTGAACTCAACCTCAGCAGCACAGAGGTTGTAGTCAGACTTTGGCAGTGTTGTAGCTTGTTTGTAGGTGTGTGCTTAAATTCTAGAAGCAGGTTGTCTGACAGTAACAGTAATTTCTGAATGGCAATATTTACCCAGTTTCATACTTCATTCTAGGCCTTTTCAGATGTACATTTTTTTTTTTTCTGGAATAGTAGGAATCAATACACTTATGTGATGCATACAAACAGAGGGTAATTATTTTTGTCTTCAAATGCAGAGAAAATTCAGCAGAGCCTGAACGTGAACCTCAGCAGCTACAGAATTACTGGTCTGAAGTCAGATACATGGTCCGGTGTATTTATCGTCAAGCTGGGACCCCTCTGGCAGATGACCAAGACCAATCGTTGGTACCAGATAAAGAAGGCATGAAGGAGCTGGTGGATAGGTATATTACTTCAAAGAAGATTCATTCTATTTTATTCAGGAATTTTCAATACTGGTTTGAATGCATGGGAAGCTATTAAATTCATGTGCTGTTTGCAGCAGGAATATACATGCATAATTACGAAAGGGTCCCAGAATGTTATTCTTCAAAAGGCCTTGTTCACAAGACAGTGTTAAGTTTGAATTGCCTCATGTGAAAATCTTGCCTTGTGGAACTAGCCTGAGTTAGTAGTAGTAGTTAGTCTTTGCACCTTACTGTGATTTTAATACCTGGAAGAAATTTTATAAAAATAAAGAAAAGTTATATTGGTCACTGATCACTAGATGAGAAGGATTCCAATTTTATGCTCATTTTAGAAATCATAATTGTAGCTTTTTAAGGTGTTGAAGTGAAAATGGGCTTAATGAGATCCTCAGTGGAGAGTTTTCTGCTTTTAAGAATAGTGTGGCAAACCCTGAAGGGCTCCAGTAGGATCATCTCAGTTTCTCTCTAACTCCATGTGTGGTCAAGGAGTTTTTGTTCTCCCTGGTTCCATAAGTGCTTAATATGCCAAGATCTGAGCAGTCTGACCTGAGCTGTAGTTCTCCTGTGCAATTTCTAGTTGAACCTAAATTCTGGTGAGGTAAAGACACATTTGAAAGAGAAATTCATCTAGCACTGCTCTTAATATGACTCTACACCTGAACTGGCTTTAGTAGATAATTAAATAAGCATGTTGCACTTTGTTTATATAAAATCTGTTTGGTTTCATACGTGAGTTGTGTACAAGCAGAGCAATATAATGTCCCTCCCTATTAGTCACACTTCGTTTATTCAAGTGATCAAAACATGCAATATAGGCTTGGAAATCAAAGATGTTTAAATGTTGCCTAGTGTGTTGGTAATTAAAACTGAATCACAGCTAAAGTGGTAATTGATGTTATGCATCTCCTTAATGGAAAAATTTTGGAAATTAGAGCATAATACTGTGCAACTTTCTTATGTACTCAGTAGCTTTCATTACTCAGAAGTGTTTTTCACTTTTGAGAGAGATTATTACAATACAAAGACAGAAACAGGATTTCAAAGAAGGAAACCTTAAATGCCAGTTGGATTATTTTTCACTTGAGTTTCTTATGGTCTGTAAAGTGAAAAATAAAAAAAGGATACGGTTTGGGCAGGCACCAGTGTGTCCAGTCTGTAGTGCTAATATCATGCAGAATTTTTTTACAAAGCTAGTCAATGTAGGTATTGAGTGCATTTAAAAAAAATCTTCCATTTAGGCAGTGTGCAGAAGACCATGCTGTGGCTGAATAACTCTGTTTAAAAGGCAGAAATTCCCACTTCCATGCTTGGCTCTTGTTAGACACAGCTGGCAAAAAATGGAGTGGCTGGTCATCTTTGTTGGAATAAGTAGTGGTGCCAAGTAATGTTCCTATTGTATGTTGGAATACTTGATGGCAGTATGATAGAACTGTTTTGTGAGTGGTGAGGGAAAAGCATGGATTAGATAGTTAGATGTCTATCCATCTAACTCTTAAGTACTTACCCCATTCATTTATTCTTCCCCACCTCCCTGTGCTGTAAAAAACCCAAAGCATTCTGTGCATGCTTAAACTCCATACGCAGAAATTTAGAGTGAAATTGAATTATTTAAAGTGGTTCAAAGCAGCCATCATGTTCAGTTTTCTTCTGTAGGCACTAATTCGTCACATGTTAAGAACAACATGGAGAAATTGTGAAGAAACTTATCTGAAGTCTGGGTGCCTGCAGGGTTGGATGCAAATGGAGTTAAGATTTTGAGCTCACAAGTTGAAGTGAAATTTTAAATCCTAAATAATTTTACTCCTCAGGTGTGCAGGCATCCTACTCCTTAAGGTATGCAGGGGCTCAGTCCCATATGTGTAGAAGTAGGGGACTGGACTGTGTTCTCTGAGATTCAAGGTAACCTTAGCCACTGTGGTTATTTTTGATGAGGATAAAGGTAACTGGTAAATACTCCTAGGAAAATGAAAGCTGTTGATCACATGCTCTCTTTTTTCTCTTTTCTGTCGCAAATATTGTAAAAATCAAGGCTTTGTGAAAGAGATCCGTACCAGCTTTACCAACGGTTGGAGCAGCAAGCGAGGGAATACGTGCTGGAAATGAAGGTTCGCCTGCTCAGACACCTGTCCCTGGGATCCAAGGTTGCATCGACGTTAGCGACAGAAGGGCCGCCCCAGGCCCAGCAGTTCATCTCACTCCTGCTTGAAGAGTACAGTGCACTCTGTCAGGCAGCCTGTACAATCAGCGCCTTCCTAGTTACTCTGGTAAGACTGAGAAAACAGCCTTTGTGCTTCTGCTTGCCAGGACTGATGCTGGCAGAGTTACTGCTGGGCTCTTTCATGTGTCTTCTGTGGTTGTAAATTGTAGGGTTCTTTTTGTGTTCGTCATTAGAGACAGGGAGATTCTGAAAATGCAGTGAAATATTTAGAAGTGTGGAATAGGCATCTCTTACAGTGCCTTGATGAATTTTTTTTTTTTTTTTTTGTTCACAAAGGTGGGATATTGTTTGTGGCACGTACTCTAAAACAAATCTTTAAGCAGATTTACAAAATATCAGATATTGTAATGTGGAAAACACTTCTCTGGTAATCTTTAATGGTATCTTCACAACCATGATTAGGGGACACCAATTTCTGTGTGTAGCACTAACTTAAATTGTTTCCATGTTCAACTTTTCATTCACAATCTAGGGTGGCTACTTGAAGACATTGTGTTGCCTTGGTGTTAATCTGTTATGTAATTCATTATTTCTAAGGTTCTACCTTTAATGCTTTTTTTGCCAACTGATTGTCATGTTAGACTTAGGATTACATTTTGGGGTATAAAATAGGCAGTAGCCTTAAAAATTTCTTCTTGAGTAACTGTCCATCGGGTGAGTAATACCATAAACAAATTCTGTAATTCTGTTTGTTTAAGGTCTTAGAAAGTTATTAATCCTGTTTTGTTATTAATCCTTTCTTGTGAATCCTTTGTTAATGTCGTCATCCTGCCCATCCCTTTTCTTGTGTAAGCTTTGTGCAAGGAGAAATAAAAAGGTGGCAAAAGTGGGGAATTGGGATTTTATTGCCAGTTAGATGCAAGTGACTGTCTGAAAGGGTTAAGAGAGGAAAAAACAGATGGAGCATACACTGTGATGGCCACAAGTGAGGATATAAAGTGGAGAGGAAGCAGAGTTTCATTACTGAGGTAGGGCTGTCAATAAAATTAAATTGGCAAAGCAGGAAGATGTTTCTTCTAAGAAACTTGGGCATATCTGATGGGATTTTTTTTGTTGTCAATGCTCTGTATTTGCTGTTGTCTCTATTATCTTTCTCATGTTTATCACTTAGATACAGAGATGAGGTCACTGCTGTCTCCTGTTTATTGGCTGCTTTTAACAGTCACTAAGTTTCTAACAAGGTGCTTGTGAAAAGGTTGCTCTTGAGGTTGGTTTGCATTGCAGCTTGTTCAGCTGTAAAGCAAATGGTTTGCAGTGCACCTCAGCTTTCTCAAAGTGGATCTGCCGATAATGAACCCTTTAATGCCAGAATTACACAGCTGATCAGAAAATAACCATTGTATACCTTTTTTCTGGCAATTACTGTGCATTGTAGTTATGAAAACTAGTAGGTATGGGAGGTTGAAATAATAGCCATGAGAAACCAGAAGATGCTTGGACTCCCTAGTCAACCCCTTTCCTAACAAAATTAAAAGTAAAATAAAATTCTTCTTATGAAGCATATGAAGAATGAAGCATAAGAAAATACAAAATATGCCAAATTTTTCTTGTCTTTATCTTTCTTCAGCCCAGTCAGTACCAAAAACATCTTTCTACTGAGCTGTGCCCTTGAGAAACTGAAATGTGAGAATGTGGGATACTGTCTCTTGTTATACATGTTTAGATTTATTAAATACCCTTTTTGTTAAATTGAGTAGTGTGTCACAGCTTGCAGTACAGGTAGTAGGGTCACTAGTTTTTTCAGTGTGCATGGATGTTTCCTCTCAAGATACCAGTACACTATGGAAGAAGGAATCTTTTCAGCTAAAATACAGAACAGGCAGCCAAGATCTCTAAACTTGCTGCTGCCTTCCTTTTAAGGATGAAAGCTTTGCATGTAGTGTACTATATAAAGACATAAAATGCCTTGAACCTCCACCTGTGAGAAACTGATTTCTCAATGAAATTATGAATAGTTGTCCTTCCTTTCAAAGGAATTCATCTGACTTCAATAGCAGGAACTAAAGCTTTGTGCCCCACCAGTGCAGGGAATGACAGATTATACTGACAGCAATTTGGGAGGACTCTGGTCAGTACAGAAGGGCCCTGAAATACACAGCATTCAGACTAGAGAAGAAAACTTTCCTGATGTTTCTTTGTGAGAAATACCGTAATCTGCACAAACTGGCACGCAAGAGTTTGTAGATAAGTGTTGATTGTTTTGTTCACAGCATAATATGGAAATTCCTTTAGAAATCAACCTCAGTGACCCTTGAGAAATTACTAGCATTTTATAGAAATTTAAAATATTTTGAAGACATAATACTCAAAGTGAGAAAGTACACATGTCTTGTGCAACTCAAAAAATCCCATCACCCACTCTTCTTAATAATTACACTTTGAACTTAATTGGATTTTTTTTAATGCTGATAGTCTTGTCTTCAGGTCTGATATAAATATGTTGGTTTGGTTTATTTTTTGACCCATTGTTATTAACAAAACTTTAAAATTCCAGGGTATAATGGTGTTTCTGGCTGCTTGGGGTTATAGTTCTTAAGGCCCACTTGCTGATCTGAGAGCCAGAATGTTTGCATTTAATTCTGCTGCGTGGTTGAGTTCTGGTATAGAAAACCTGCATACTGCTGGCTATATGTAGGAAAACTTGCTGCCTTGAAAAGTATATTATACATGTTTTGAATTCTTGTGTTTTAATGATAATAGTTTTAAGGTTTAGCTGTTGAAATTACATACAATTATGTGTTAAATAACCTCAGATTCAAAAATGTTCTGCTTACCATAGCTGTTGGTCTCATCTGTTTAGAGAACTTCATTCTTTAAGCTGTAGTTAAGGAGAACTGTTTATTTGATTTTATGTCAGTTATGAATAAAGATTATAGGTTGACATTGTGTATGTCTTATACCAGACAAGTTAAAAAAACTGAAAAATAACCATAATTAGACAATTGTTTGACAAGAAAACCTGAGAATTATGGGTTCAGATCATAAAATGCATCTTTTGGTGCAGAAATGTAAGGGAACGTTGAATGATGTAGACTGAAATTTTTTTAATTAATTTTTTTCTTAAATTCATGACAATTTAGAAGGAATGATGCTATGGTTATTTAAATCATTAAAAATTGATTCAATTCTGAGGGGGTGGGTTTTAAAACTGCATAAGATCTGAGCTGGTTCATACAGCCTGTAGGTTGGAGATGAGGCTTTTAAAAAAATTCTTCCCTTGTACAGAATTTTGGTTTTTTTCCTTAACCCTGGTTTATTTCTGGTTGCTTTATCATTATAGGAAAATGAACATTTGAAGAAATTTCAGGTGACGTGGGAATTGCACAACAAGCATCTGTTTGAAAATTTGGTATTTTCTGAGCCACTCCTGCAGAATAGCTTGCCAACGCTGGTGTCACAGCTAAGGTAGAGTTCAACTTTTGTTTTGTGGTTTCAAGAAGAGATGAAAGTTTGCAAGCACAGCATTAAAATAAAATATGCTGCTACAATTGAATTGGGAAAAATCTTTGTGGATCTCTCTTGAAAAGAGTGTTGTTGATTGAGTAGGCTGCTGTCATAACTTGCTTGTCAGAAGAATTAGAGCCCTAATTTGCTTAGTTGTAGGTTACCCAGTAAAATGACAGCATCCTGTGTAAATACTGATGGTATGACTGAATAGTACTGTTTTCAGTTATCAGTCATTGCTGCTGTTTCTACAGCTCTACAAGCAAATTAAAGCCTCATTGCCTTCTGCTTCCCATAGTGCACAGAACTGAATTTGGAGTTTTAAGCATCTTTTCACTGGAGAGACCCCCTTGCTGTATGCTTGTAGGTCTCATGGCTTTAAAACTCCCGAGGCATTAAATCGTATATTTTCTTAGTAGGGTTGCACTGCTTGTAATTTGTGTACTGCCAAAGTGTTTGGGTTTTCTAGGGAAGAGGTATTACTAGAAATTTTCTTTACCCTAAGTCCAAACATTTTTAACATACAGTCGTGGGTGGTTCTTGTTGACCTCTCAGTCTTGTTTGTGATGAAGACACACTTTTGATCTGTGTACATGTGGTTTAAAGGTATTGTCTTGGGTAATTTTCCGTGGTGCAAGGGCAGTTTGACTAATTCTGCTACAAGACATGTGCACAGTGAATCAAAAAATTTCTTTTGAGTTCTCCTTTTGCTAGTAGATACCAGCAAGGAAAAAAGAAGAGACAAAAAAGTTTAATTGTTGCCGGGCTCAGCAAGAAGTCCAAGGTCCCTCATAAGTTGCCTGATTTGTTTAGATGAAACTGGGTTGATATTGAAAGCATTTCTCCCCCTGCCCCAACAGCTGATTTTTTTGCTGTGTTCAACAGCATGTTAATTGTGTATTTTTCCATTGATCTGTGGCTTCTTTTTCTGTGATTATCCTTCATCATGTCCATGCTTTTTGACAAGGCCTCTCTGTGTCTCTTTACTCCAGCAATCCTGCCTATATAAAGGTATTTATATTGCCTTTATCTGCAGAGCTGAGAATGGTCTTAGTGAGCTTTATGGTTATTTCTTAACAAAAGCATTTTTCGTTTCCTGTACTTGTTCTGTGCTCCTGCAATTAAAGTCAGAGCGACTGACTTTAAGTCAGAAGTTGTGTTTCTGCTGTCACTGTGGTGACAGCCATCTTCAAAGCTTACAAATATGATGAAATCAGAATCTGTTCCTGCAGGACTTTCTTTTCCAATGCATTTGTGTTTTCTGGGTAGTTTATGTGAAACACCCTTGAACTTACGGGTTTGCCTATTTGGTTGACATGAATCATTTTTTGACAGGAAAGATTCAGCACAAGCTTCCCATTTCTAGGTTATTTAATGCGTATCTTGTTGTTCTTTGACAAACATAGATTCTGTTTGTGTTCATGGTCTCTCAGGATTTTATTGTTGAGTTCTGTGTCTTGAAGTGACAGAATTAGATTTCTCTGGGAAGGATATGTTTCTGCCTTCCATTGGAAATTAGTGGAGAAATGTTCAATCACAGAAGGCTCACATGGAAATGCAGTGATCAGCCTAGTCCTCTGGACATTTGGTGAACAGAGTATCACTTATGTGCAGTAGAGAAAGTATTGCCAGAGCTACTTTACAAAGAGCATTTGCCTCATTATTTTCTCTTCCTGAAGAGAAATGTGAAATGGCATTTTGATGTCTCAGCTTCACTTAGATTTTGGGTGTTCATTCTTTCTTTCATCCTTTGCCTAAATCACTAAATTTTTTCCATATCTCTGGCTTTTTCAAAAAGGTGTTCTGTGATTAGTTCCAAGGATGCTTATCAGATGTCAGGCTAGAAAAGGTGTTCATATAGGGAGGTTTAAACAGCAGCCTTGTGGGGATGGAGTTTGCTTAGCTGATACAAGATCAGCTGTGTCAGTATTCCACAGCTGACAGGGGACATCTGCTGGGGTAAACTACCAGGGTCTTCATGTGTTGTGTCTTGTTTGGCTGCATAGTCAGCAGCTGTGGCTTGTTTAGGAGGCAGCTCAGCTGCCGAGTCTGCAGACCAGCTGTAAGGGCTGTCCATGGCTTAGCGAGAGTTAATTAGTCAGCAGGGCTTCTAGGTCAGACACAGCATCTCATGAGGATGAATTTCATGAGTGTTTGAGGAAATCCAGTTCTTTCAAAGGTCAGTGGGTAGTACTTCCTGATCAAGGTGTCAATATGAAGAGTTTCTTAGAGGTTAAATAATATTGGTTGGGTTAGGATGCTTCTGATTACATGCAGCCTCTGACATGCCCTCTGAATTCACCACACTGCTTTATTGGGATGTGGTGACCAAGGAAGTGACCGATATTTGGGGCTGCTCTGTCTGCTGTGCTTTTCCACCATGGGATGGGACAGTGGTGAGGATATTTGCAGAGCTTTGGTTAAATGCCATTGTCCAAAAAAATTGTGTTACTGATGAAAATATTAAGGCATACAGTTTGTCAACAGGTATGGCTTGGAAGTCTCAGTTACTTTAAAGTGAGCAATTCTTGTTAAATTTTATGTATGTGTTATCCTTTTTATCACCTTTGTTTTTACTGCAGTTGAGGAACGTACTCCACCTCTGTTTAGAAGACTGAAACGTTAACTAAATTGTTACTTTATACTTGCCTTGGGGGGGTGAAAGTGTATTTACTAGGATCACATTACCTTTACTCAGAGTCACAATAAAAAATTAAAGTGTAAATGCTGTTGCATTGCTAGTACAATTTTTTAAAATTGAGTTCTTTATCTTCTAACTTGAGCATATTTTAAAAATTATTTAATGTACAACTACTGTGTGAAAGAACAGTAGTAGTCAGGAGCACTTATGATAAAAAATTACTGATTTTTATATACTAGGGATCTGATTTTCACTTAATTACATAATACTAGAAACAAAAGTTCCAAAAAAAGTAGTAAATTGTGGTCTAGTAACAGGAGTTGACAGTATTTGTACTAATAGTAAGGCAGTGTTGTGTCATGAAGGCACTGTATCCACTGAAACTTCTTTTTGTATTCTTCAACCCGCAGACATCCCAAGTTTTTATGTGCAGAGTTGCTTGTGCACCCTTCTCAAGTGGTTGTGTTGCAGGTTCTGGAGAAGAACAATAACACAAATTTGAATTTATTGGCAAATTCACACTATCAGCTGGAACTTGGTGCTTACTGAGTTGTCTGTTTGCTCAGCTCTTCATTATACTTAATTGCCAAGTTAAGGGGTTAGTTCTTTGCCTGGTGACAGGCAGGAGGACTATGTTGTTCTGAGGTTGGGTTGACATCCTATTGCAATGAAAATCTATAACCTCCCTGAAATGCTGGAACTGGGCTTAAATATCACATTTTGTGATGCTTCAATTTTGTTTTTTTGGTACTGGCTTTGATTGCTACACAACCTCTGTGACGAATTAATTATCAAACAGCTTCTCCTTAATTACCAAGTAGAAAAATGTTGTAAAGCTTCAGTTTATTTATGTCACTTGACAGGTCATTACAATTCAGTGTGGTTTAAACACATGTTATTGAGTAGAATTTGTCTTTTATTATTTGTCAAGTCAATGTATTGGGAGTTGGCATATTTACTTAAGAAGCATTATGCTGTGCAAAGATGCAGCAGTAGGAAGGGAGGTAAGTCTGTCTCCTATTTCTGGGGCTCCTCACAGACACAGTCAGCAGTGACTGGCATACCCATGTTGTGAATTCCATGCTGCTCAAGTGATAGTAGATAACTGCTTGGATCTCACTTGCCTCATTCTACAGCACATTTCCCACCTGGAACTCCAAGTCATCTAGTATTCTTTTTAGCACTGGTCATGAGAGTTCTGCCTAACAAGCTTCTGGCTTTATTTTTGTTATGTAGCTCTGCAGTGTATAGTCAACATATATATTTAGCCCATAGAATTCGGAAGGATAAATATATCAAGCAACCGAATTTGAGCAAATAGGTTTGTCAGTTGGTTGCTCATGGGAAAGAGGCTCTAGCAATGTGGCACTTCCCACATTCTTGCTATTGTTGGTTACAGAAGATTGGAATAAGCAGACTTTGGATATTTTTTGAAAAACTACTAAAACCACTCAATTTTTGGGACACAAGCAGCTCTGTGGGCCTAGGTGTGTGTCAACGATCACATTTTCACAACATTCTTTTTGGCTGGCAGATCATACAAGTGTGATTCTTCAGTGAAATGTCTCTTCTGTAACAAGTGCTGTTTGAACTTTTAGGCTTGGAACAACCCACGATTCCTGTAGTGAAGATATGTACAGTACCTTGCTACAAAGGTATCATCAGCTGGAACAGGAAATGGGCCAAGTTGCTGAAGCATGGCTTGAATGCCAGAAAAGAATAGATGATTATGTTGATGAACAGGTAAGAGTCATGCAAACAGTCTCAAGACTGATTATGTAGAGAGCAGCCCATGCAGGACTTGCCATCAGTGAAGAAAAATTTCTTGGGTATTTTTATCCAGGACTTTGAAGCCACAAAATGTAACTTTTTTCATTCATGTCAGTCATTCACAATAGAAAAGCATGAACTTAAAATACTTAGTGGTGATTGTACAATGACATATTCAAATTGTTGAAGCAATTGTTTAGAGATGGTCTTTGAACATTTTATAAATATGTTAGCCAGTGAATGAGCCACAGGAAATAAAAGTAACCCCTTCCACAAAACCCCCTAAGCTTTCAAAATAACAAGTACACTAAATGAAATCCAGAGGAAGAGGTAGATTTTAAAAGTTACTGCATGTTTCATAGTGTCATGATGATCATTGCACAGTTGTCAAAATGGAAACTGCAGTTTGTCTCAATGCATAAATATTTGAGACCTCTGAAGCAGTACTTTAATCAAGTATATGATCTGATAGCTTATTCTTCTGGATTTGTGCTGCATTTCAGAGAATAATCATGTTATTGTGCTGACTCTTTCGTTGCTGAGAGCTTAATTTTCAGAAAAATAGCTGTTTATTTTGCAAGTGGTTGTTTATACTCTTCAAAAATTTCTCCTGTGGCTTTTGCCTCATGCTCAAAAACATAAATTTTTTTAAAGCACCTCAGGAAAAGAGTAAATATCTGCTTAGCTCAATCCTAAGTGTTCTAGAAGAAAAAATATCATGGAAATGCAACTAAAGATAGAGAATTCTATAGAAATTGCCTTATATTTTGAAGTTTTATGAGCAGTAGGAATATGGAGAACTAATTTGAGATTCAGTAATACTATGTTGCTTCCATAGATGACAAACATACTTTAGCCTTATGATACGCTGTAAATGTCCTTCAGAAGTTGTTCCCTGTTTTGAAGATTTAAGTGAACTTTTACCATTAATTCCAGTGCCTTAATGATGGAGACAGGATATAACTAATTTTATTTTTAGAGTTCACTCTTTATTTGGGGACTGCATCTGTGAGCTTTGAGTTAAAAAGTTTTCTCTTGGTCTGGTTGCTTTTGCTTTTTTTCTCTTTTTCCAAGAGAAATTTTGACCAAATAATATTTGATTGCAGTTCAGTAAAATGTCATCACCTCACATCTTATGCTATTAGAAGTCATCTTTCCCATGGTGTCAGGGTGTCATGGCTGTCTGATATTGCCTCTCTAGTAATAAAGGAGCCCACTTCACTGCCATCATTCAGCTATTTTTTAAATGGCATTTCTGTAGAGTCACATTTATATTTGGTTTCTGACAGGTTGTTCTGCACCACTTGATCAGCTCTTAACTGATTCTTCTGTATTTCTTTTTATCAAGTGACCATACAGCTGGCACAACTCCTGTCTTGTAGCATTTTTTAAATTTGCTCAGTGAAGCCTGTATCCTGTGCAGACAGGCACTCTTCTCCCAGTTGGAAAATTTCGTGTGAAAACTTATTTCCTTATGACCAAAAGTACTTGCAATGATGTGGGGGTCTGTAGGAGAAACAATTGTAAAACTTAAATCCTCAAATTTTAAAGAAGATTGTTGTATAAATAATGGTATTTATTTGTAGGAAAAAGCATTTTCACAGTCATGCCTTATACCCTGTGTTGGTGACGACCTGTGGTTGTACTCTCTTGGTCAAAAATACATTATTCAGTATAACCATCATACCTGAATTTGCAGTGATATTTTTGTCAACAAGTTCGAAATCAGAAAGCCCAGCTGCTATAGAAACTGTGGATCTTAATAGTGAATGCATGTTCTTTAGTTGCTTGCTTCTTGGCACAACAAAATTGTGAGGTTTTCTTGTGTGGTGGTGTTTGAAAAGTTAAAAAGGAAAGGAGATTTAAGAATGGTTCTCACTTATGTATTGTGGAACTATACCCAAAGTAACCCATCAGCAAAGATAATTGATGGGCCCTCCACTATAGTATGTTATGCTATTTGTTGGTAAAAAAAGAGATTAACTCTTGCAAGCAACACAGATATTAATTAAGACTCTAAGATAGCTGTGTCATGCACACACATAACTAAATACACTGGTGGGCCATGTGTGTATGCTGTGATAAAGTTTAGAATAAGGAATCATCTGTATCAGTGCCTGTATTAGTCATATATTAAATCTGAGGAAAATCTTTGGAGTATCTTGAGTAAAGGAGAGGTTTAAGTGTATGCAGCCTGTACATCCAGATTCTGATTTCATTATCAAACTTACATTACATTTACCTAGGAGGTCCTGTGTTATTTCAACAAGTAATGGCTAGACAGTCATATGTGCTTCATGCCAAAGGATTTCTTTTTTTATTATTATATTATTTTTTTAATGGAAATATTTTTGCCCAGCAGAGCTTCTTGTTTGTTTCTCCATATTGATGTGTGATTTTATTTTTTTTTTAAGTCCTGGTCAACTTAATAGACAAAATAATATGGGCATAAATTGGCTTTTGTCTTTATGGTGGCTCTGTTGAAGCAATCGTTATTTCTGTGTGCTGAGACTTTGTGATAGGAGGAATTATTTTTGTTATTTCTAGTGGAATAGTCTAGGAAAATAGTTTCACACATGAAATTTGGGAAGATCAAATGTGCGATTTACATTTGGTGCAGACTTTAAAATTTGGAAGAAATAAGCCTCCTATGAAATGTGTCTAGACATCAGAGTTTTCACAGATGATTTAATATTATGTTTCTGTTCTGACCAGGCTGCTGGCTTCATTTCTTGTTTAAATCCATGTCAGAATGGAAGAGAATTTACTTGTCTGTCTTGCTTGTCTGATGGAGCTCAAATACTTTTTAGCCTCAAATAAATAGGGAGGAAGGAAGAGGGGTGATAGTGACCCTCTCTTCTCCATTGGGCAGTGTTACTCATATTTAGTCCAGATGTACAAGACTGAAGTGCAAATTTTTTCTTCTGATGGCATTTGAATTTATCTCTCACTCCCTAGCAGAGTTCTTGGGCATGGTTCATGTAGTTTGTATTGCAGCTGCTTTGCTCTGGTGAAATAGATATTCACTGGAGAAAAGAAAGGAGGGAGAGAAGTGGGTTTCTATTATTTATGGAATCAATAACTTAAGATACTTGTAGGCATGGAGTATTGGCAAGGCTGCAAAGGTGAAAGTAGGAAAACTTGAGTGTCAGCTCCTGTTCCCATTAATGCTCAGGTACCAGGCCTTACCCTGTGCTGTTTGCTGTGACAGTTTCTTGGCAGGCTTGAGTAGGCAGCTCCCAGTTAATGCACTGGCTGTTTTAAATATCATTCTCTGGCATTGAAAGTCTTCTCTTACAAAGTGTAGTGAATGCAGGTGGCTGACTTTGATGGTGAGGGTTCAGGTGTCAGGGCACCCAAACCAGTGAGAGCTGCTGGCCTTAAATATAGCTCAAGGGTTCTCAGGGGCTGATAGTTCATCCAGGATGAAATTTCTGATGTTGCTTGCCACAGGCTCTGCAAGTACCTTTTAGTGTGTCTGAGAAATGGTATGAGTGATTTAAGAATATTTTATGGGTGTCCTTTTTTTTCTTATTTTTTATAAACACGTGGGGACATAGTAAATTCATTTTTTGGTGTTAGCATTATCTCACTGGAGTAAAGGAAATCCAAATCCACTGTGGTAATTAAAATATGATGCTGATAGTTTCAGAAATTAGTTAGGCAGATTTTTTCCACTTAATACTGCTTCAGATCCCCAGCTTAAAATTTCATCTTCCTAAGTAAATAATGATAATAGCAATAATATACTTAGCTTGGTAGTAGGACTTAAAACTTTTTATCAAGTGTGAATTTTTGGAGGCATGCTTTTGAAGATAAAAAGAATGTTGCTGATGGTGTAACCTAGTGGTCTTTGGCTCACTAACCTATTTTATGAAGCAATCTCTTGTATTCTCTAAGGTGATAGATTATGAATATTATTATTATTTAGGTAAATTTTAAAAAACATCTGTAAAAGATAACCCAGGTACTTGTTTTTCCTCACTGATGAAGTAATGCTGTTAGATGTTGTAAGGTATGACAGGAGTAGTTTTGTTCTTGCATTGTGTTGTGTTAGAATTCATGAAAGCTTTTGTGTTCCCTCAGAGTCAATTTATTTACTAAATCAGTACAACATCATTTGTGTACAAAAAGTTACATACTCTTATGTTCATTTATGTTGATATGATTAGAGAGATAAGCAATTATAAAGTATTTTTCCAGCCTTAGATAAATCAAGGGGCATGAAAAACTTTGAGGAATAAATAGTGTTAGTCTAGGTCACTACTTTTGATTCTTTTGACTCTTTGACTGATTAGTTCCACATGTGATACTTCAGGGTTTACACTTGAGCCTGCACTGGGGCCTTGCTGTAAATCCAATATCTCTAGATTTTAATGTATTGCAGTGAATCTGAGATGTTGAGTATTTGATAGCAATCACTGTTTATTAAAAATATTATGAAACTATTTAATGAAAAGAGATACCAACATAAGGAGTAAGAGTGGAAAAAACCAAGTGGAAAATACAAGTGAAAAAATAATGTAAATGAATATAAAATCTTTTGTTTAAGTGACTCAGATTATTAGCAAATAAAACACATTTCATATAGACTAGGTGTGTAAGTGCTTGCAGAGTAGTATAGATAAGCTAGGTTTAATGAAACAGGCCAGTTGACAACAAAGTAGGTTTTCTATTGTTAAATCAATGAGTTTTCCTCAAATTCTGTTTTAGATGGCAATGAAAACAAAACAACGCATGCTAAAGGAAGACTGGGAATTTTTTAAACAGAGGCGTTTTATTGAAGAGCAGGTAGGATTTTTTTTTTCATACCCTTCTAAGTTATACTAATCCTGCACATATATTTCTAAGATGCAAACATGAGTATAGTATGTTGTACTAGTTCTGTGCAGTCTAATTCTGCAACTATGCCAGGCATGAAATTTGCTCAGTTAAAATAGAGAAGTGAGATCCAAGAGGAGCAGGTAAAAGTCTGTAATCTCAGTTACTACAAGGTAGAACATAAACACTATGGACTTAGGACTGAAAGCCAGGTGTTTAAAATCTTTGTACAAAAAAAAAGAGGAATTTTTGTTGCCCTAGAGTGGGATCCAAAACAGCCAATACATTGAGTGTGGAGCTGTCTTGATGTACATTGTAGGGAATACTGTGCTCAAGAGTTTAACAAATGCCTGCGTGTGTGCAGGAGTATGAGCCTCAGTGTCAGGGCAGGTGATTCCACCTGTTGGGACTCTGGAGATAGCTCCTGCACTTGTTTTTTGGGGAAAGGGCTGAGCAGAACTGTGTTCCTTTTTTTAAGCTGTAACCAGAGAGGGGCCAGTAGAAGTTTCTACCTTATTATAAAACTGCTGTTTAAGACTCAGTACTCTCTTCTGCAGCCTAGAAGTGTTCAAGTGTGCATCATGCTTTCCATAAGAGTACAGTGGGCTTCGGATAGAGTCAACTCTGGATGGAGAACCTCTCCGTTCCTGTACCAGTATGCAGAAAGAAACGCTAGTCATGAGCCAGAGAGAGTATGATAGTACATTTTAATAAACTTAAACTTAAGCTTAAATTGGCAATGTCTCAAAGCAGTCATCAGTAAGTACTTTTTCCTATAAGGAACATAAGCCTGCGTTAACCATGTATTCAGAACATCTGGTATACAGGTCTCCTCAGAGGACTTGAGGAAGAATCCTCTTTTTCCTTGATCCTAATTGGCCTTAAGTGAGCTGTAAGACCATGGCTGCTTAGGTAAGGATCAGGTCTGGGCATCTGTAGAAGTGGGAGCATAGGCACATCCTTGTTTAACCTAAGGCTTGTAGGTATCTAATGGAATTAGGTGCTTTCAGGATTAGGCCTCTGCCAGGTGGAGATTATTTGGATTGAAATTTTTACTAATGCAGTCAAGTCCTGTTTTGGGCAGCTACTCTTGACTCCATACCATTGTAGCTAACAAATTAGTCCTAAATTTTTTTGATTTGCAAGTTAAGGGTCAGTTTGCTTTTCCCATTTGTCAGCAGTGTCCTTTTTTGCATATCATGAAACAAGACAAAAAACTGTTCAAATTGAGAATGCATCAGCAAAAATACAGTGCAAGATGTACGTATGAATGAGTCAGGGAGACAGACTTGTCCACTTTCCTATTTCATAGTAGAGACAGATTTTATTTGAAGGGTATTGATGCCAAATGTTTGTCATTTGTAACTTTGAACTTCCTTTTTGTGATCAAAATGCCACCTTCGTGGAATTATTCTGAATTATTTTGCTTTTAAATAATTTTGCCCAAAGAACCCTTTTTGGTTATGTAACTTGTCATTATGTGCCATTGAGTTTTTAATGGGAAGACTTGCACTACTAAAACACTGCTTTTACCATTTACTTCAGCTTAATAACAAGAAAGCACTATCTGGGGAGAACAACTTCACAGACACAATGAGACACATGCTGTCATCACGTTTGAGCATGCCTGACTGTCCCAACTGTAATTATAGAAGAAGGTGAGCTGATGTTTTTAGTATGAAATCATAAAAAATCCTTACTTTTCTATTCAAGGAAAAAAGCAATACATTATTGGAACAAAGAATGTGGTTACTTTAAATAAATGCTAGTTAAACAAGATCATAAAAATCTGTAATTTAATTTTTGAGCAGATGTACTTGTGATGACTGCAGCCTTTCACACATTTTAACGTGTGGCATCATGGATTCTCCCATAACGGATGACATCCACATTAACCAGTTACCACTACAAATTGATTCTGCTCCGGATTATTTATCTGAAATCCGCCCACCCAGTATGTCTTCAGCAAGTTCAGGATCTGGTTCCAGCTCACCTATCACAATTCAGCAGCATCCCAGACTCATCCTCTCAGATAATGGTTCTGCACCAACTTTGTAAGTTGCTTTTTTTGTTTTGAATTTTTATAGTGAATTGAACTTAAGCAGGCAAATGACACTGGCAGGCTATCATTATGTAATGCTAGTTTTGCCTCAGAAAATTATTTAATAATGGTAGTGTGTTCAGCTGGCCACAACTCCAGCTGTATGTTGTGCAAAAATATATATATTAAAAAAGATGTTGTCAGATTTCTGAAAATTTCTGAAGATACTGAAAATCAGTATTGCTATAATTTTTTGTAGTCCATACTTTCCTGCTTTGCAATTACAGGGACATCAGATTCTGATCTACTTTAGAGCATTGTCTTAAAATGTCAGATTTTCTTAAACTAAGTAAGGAACTGGCATTCCTTTCTTCAAAGGATTGTCATTTCACATGAATCACTTTAGTTCCAAAAAAAGCCTTTATTATTTGGCTTTTTGGATTGTTGAACCTGTGTTAACATGGCTTGCATCAAAAATTTTTGTCCCTATCAGAAGGATCTGCCACCCAATTTCTTACACTACAATCAAAGTCTTTATCAGATTTGAGACATTAGTCTAATGGTGGACTTCCACCCCTTCCCGATTCCAAAGAGTAAAAGTTGCTTGGTGGGCTGGCTTTTGTACTCAGTATGGGTACAGCTAACCAAGAGTCTCCTCTGTTATATGCTATTCTAAAGAAATACTTTAAAACCCCATCTTGAGTTACTTGCATGGTGGGAGCACTGAAATAATGAAATACCTGCTGTAGGTACCGTCAGGGGAATTGGCCGGTGTGTTCCGTGCTCACACGCTGTGATGAACGAGGACAGTGCAGACGCGTGGGGTGTTTCTGGTGCCTGTCAGTCACTAAGTTCCATTTCCTCTAAGCATTTATCTACTGCCACCAATAGTTTAGTATTTCATTACAGAGCTGTAGCTTCTGAACCCATTCGGGGAGCGCTTGAAAACAGCTACGTGTTCTTAAATGTGTACTTTGCCATTTCTATAAACTCTCGCTAATTTTGGTGCCGAAATGTCAAAAATTGTTCACTTTGTCTCTTCAGAAGCTAGTTCAGTTGAATCCAAGTATTATTTACTGTCAGAAGCCTATTTTTAGGGAAATACCACTGCTCCTTGGGGAAGTGCCATTTTATGTCTCATACTATCTGCTGTGTTTTCTTTCTTTATTGCACATTTGAAATATGCCTAATGGTGCCATCATGTAATTAAATTTTGGCTGAGTATTTTATGGCATGCAACAAGATAAAAGCACACAGTTTAAGAGCTCTTTTAAGAGCTCTGGATTATTGTAGCAACATGAACTAACTGATCTTTGCAACACTTCCCTGGAGTGAGTAATTAAATGTGCATGTCCTTTTACTATCTATCTGTTAGGCAAAAAAATTCTACTAAATATTTCAGAGCAGATTTTGAAAAGCATGCAGATGTGGGGTTGTCTACCAACTAATGGCTATTGAGAAATTTAAGGGCTACTGTAATGTGTTCAGTGTTCCCTTTTTACTGATGTGGCATTTAACGTGTGGAAAAACTCAAATTATGTTGTGGTTTTTTCCACTTAGCAATTTCTATGAAGGAAGACATTGGCTTAAGGCTTTTTTCATCAAATTGAAGGTCATCAATATCCTGGTATTATTAATTCCATAGATTTTTGGTCAGAAAACAGTGTTTGAAAAATATTTTCCCAAAACCAGCAGAGAATCTTATTTTTAATTGAGTCTGTCTTTCAGGCATGTGACTGCTACATTGAGTAGGATTATGTGGCAGATTGTTTGTTTTACTTGCTTGAAAAAGTAAATTCAATTGAAGAACTTGAAAGACCATCTGTTGACTCCTAATTGGAACATTTATACAAGGGATGCCCTCAACTTTATTTCATCTTGGTATTCTAGCTGCTTTCACTATAACTGAGCGCTGGGATTGATCTAAACCTCTTTTCCCCTCAGTGGTAGTGATGATGATGATGTTGCACCATTATCAGCAAAATTTGCTGATATCTACCCACTGAATAATTACGATGATGCCGAGGTTGTAGCCAACATGAACGGAATCCACAGCGAGCTAAACGGCGGCGGCGAAAACATGGCACTGAAAGATGAGGTACAGCATTTACAGTGTCCCAGCTTGTTCTGCTTTTTGGATGTGCTCACTGGAGAAATGCTTGTCCTTATTAATGTCCCTGTGTTAATGAGTTAATGTTGTCCAGTCTCCTCAGGTGAGCAGTACTAGCAGCAGTTCTTCAGAAGCAGATGATGAAGAAGCAGATGGGGAGAGCAGTGGTGAACCACCAGGGACTCAAAAGGAGGAAATGACTCTAGGAAAAAGGGCATTAAGGAAAGATGAAACAAAAATGGATAGTCCACCACCTTCTTACCCCAGTCAGCAGGTACAGTCATCTAAAAGCATCTTGTAGTAGATTAATTTCTGAAATGTGGCTGTTGAATGAGGAGACATTTACATCATCAATTAATTTTTTAACTTAAATATTTTAAGTTGTCAGTAGGTAAGTATGACACCTAAAACAACTAATTGTTACGCTGTCATGTCAAATAATCTTTTAGTCAAAACCTGAAATATGTTAGTTATTTTAAAAGTTGCTTCAGGAAAAGAGGAAAAAGCTTATTCCTAGCTGCATGAATGAGAAACATAAACTAATAAACATTTCTGTTTGGAAGATCAACCTGGTCTTTGCTAAATGTTAGTGTTGCATTATTTGAAGTTAATTAGGGTGGGGGGTAGATGTTATGAGTACTTAGTTAACACATATTTCTTTCATACTCTATTTGAGGATTCCCTTTCCCTGTGTAAACCCTGTGTATTTAAATCAGTTGCATGACTTAACATCATGGGTCTTGGGATGTTTGGTCTGTTTGTTTTTAATGGTTTGAGATTATGAAGCTCTTGACTGTAAGGTCATCAGACCACTTAGAGAACCATACCTGGAGTATCTGCTCTGCAAGTGGCAGTGTTTGGTTTAAGACCTGATCACCAAAGCAAAGGATCCAGTGGATTTGTCTCTTCAACCACAAGGATTTCAATCTAAGTTACCCTGCAGCTCCAGCACAGGCTCACTGCTTTGAGAGAGACTGTCACTTATTTCTTCTTATTGCATGAGCAATTCCATACTGGTACACCTTTGAGAGCTTAGACAATAATCATCTCCCAGCAGATGTTATCCTCTGGGTAGGATGTTTTAAGACCTTCCACTGGAAGTATTAATGGTATTAAACTCATTTTCTTTCATCAAGTACATCAAGGGTTTATTCTATGTATTGCTGACCTATGCCATAAAAGTTACATGGGGTGAGACCTCTGTCAGACTAGTCTGAAACTGGTGAAGAGATTCAGTATTTGTTGTGGAAAATCAAATTAGATTATATAATTCTGCTTGCCTTAGGGAAGCAAACTAAAATGTAAGATAAAAAGATGGATTTAGCCTTTTTCTTTTCTTTGAGGAATAAGAGTATTTTCAGAATGATTCTGAGGAAGTCTTAATGACTTTCTTTTTTTAGTCTGATCTTCTGATCAGAGCTGAGTAGTGTAGTGTTGTATTTAAGTGATCAATTTCACTTGTACATGTCATGTGAATTTGAGATTATTTTGGCATTACCTCTTGGTTTTGCTAATTTACTCAGTACCTCTGTTTCTCTTGGATTCCTTTTCAGTACCCAGTTTATCAGAATTGGGTTTTTTGTTTGAAATATTTTTTCCATTTTCATTTGTTAGTAGATTAGTGTTGATTTCTGGATAGTACTGATTTTTTTATTAGAAAAGTGAGGGTTTTTATTTTCTTTATACATGAAATTAATTCAGTTGTTGTATTTGGTTTATGACATCTCTGTTATTTGTTAAAATATACCTTGTGTTAAAGGCTGTAATGCCTTTAAATTATAATGATGAGTTAGTTGTTTCTGAGAGGAAGGGATATTTAAGAAGAGCATCACCTGTCAATTCTTCTTTAGAAAGCTAGTCTTAATGTTACATTTTTGGAAAAACGTGAACTGCCACATTGGTGGGAAAAGGAGAAATTGGGAAGTATTTTTGGTATTGCTTCTGGTAAAATTATTTACCAGTGAAATGTCAGGTGACAGTGGCTGGAAAAAGTAATGAGCTGAAAGGGAAATGGAGCTGCTCTTTCCTGGGCTGCTTTTCTTCTGAAGTCTTGAGCTCTTTTGAGACAAAGACGCTAACAATACCTTGAGAACAGTTCAAGTTTCTGAAGTGTGAATTTTTCATGGTTGGTGCGATTGTGAAATTTTTGCAAGAAATGTCAGCCTCACATATTTACAGAGTAGTTGAGTTTGGAAGGGGCTTGTGCAGATGATCCAGACCTGCCTTCCTGGTCCAAGCAAGATCATCTAGAGAGAGTTGGTCAGCGCAGTGTCCAGTTGGGTTTTGAGTACCACAGTGAGTGGAGGCTCTAGAACTGCTGTAGGTGTTATGCTCCAGTGTTCAGCCACTCTCACAAATGAGTGGTTTGACTGGAATTTCCTGTATTTCAGTCTGTGTCCATTTCCTCTGATCCTTTCATGGGATGCCAGTGAGAGGAGCCTGGTGCTGTCCTCTCTGTTCTTCCCTTCCCCACCCAGTTAGGAAGCACACGCTGGTAAGATCCCACTGAGTCTCCTCTGTTGAGGAGTGCTCTCCTAGTGCTCTCATTCACTCCTTGACAGATGCTCCCATGTTTGTGGTCCTTCCCTGGTGTGACAGCAGGGTGTCCATGTCTCTCATACTGGGGAGCCTAGAACTGAGCCTGCCACTGGAGTCAGCAGTGCTGAGCAGAGTGGAGAGGTTGCCTCCCTGGACGTGCTGTTTGTGCTCTGCCTAATGCAGCTGAGGACTGCTTCCAGTTTTATCAGCTAATCAACTCTTACCACTACTTCCTACACCCATTTTTTACATCTGCTTGGAAAATTGTGAAAAATATTAATCCAGTTAGTTTTTTTTTCGTTTATACTGGGGTGTTTGCCTTGTAATGATCAAATGCTGTCAGGGTTTGTATCAGTATTTTGCTTGTTGTCACTGCTAGTGGACATTAAATCTCTGTATGGTATGAAATCTCTCAGTTTTTAGGGTATTCTTTAAGTAAGATAAAGATTCTTCACTACTGCTTTGCTTCAATATGAGGCTTTTCTATTGATACTAGAAAAAAAATCTGTGGATGCTCTGAAAATATTAATTGATGTATGCAAAATGAAATAATACTACTGATTACTAAGATTTTATGTTTGTTGAGTAGATGAAATTTTTGATGGGTTTTGTTGGGGTTTTTTGTAGGCTGACCAAGGTCCAAATGCTTGTGAATGTCACGTTTGCAAACAAGAAGCCTCAGGACTAACAGTCTCTGCACTTGCAACTGGACGCCTGCCTGCTGGGCACCAGTTTATGAATCCTGAAAAACCTGCACATCCTGCACTTCATCTTTATCCTCACATCCATGGGCATATACCATTGCATACAATTCCTCATCTGCCTCGTCCACTTATCCATCCCTCCTTGTACACTGCTTCTCCCTTCACACACAATAAGGTAAGCCTGACCAAGGAGATTGGTGCATCCCCATCCCAGGAAAAATTCTGTACAACTGTATAAACCAGCATGAATGAGTATCAGTGGAACAATGAAAAGTTGCTCCAAATTGTGGTTTTGTTCTAATATTCCTTTTGCAAGGAATGCTGAGGGGCAGGGAGTGAGATTCAGAATTGCTGGAAGGTTTGTACAGAATGGCTGAGGGTATTTTTTCATCAGTAAGACTGATAATGTCTGCAGTGTGATTAGAAAGCATATTGAGTCAAATCAGGCTTGCAAGGCAGAAGCAGTGACAGATCTTCAGTCAGTGTAAGAGAACTAATTAAGTCTTCATTTTATATGTATCAGAAAAATTTTGTATTCCATTTTGGCAATAATATTCCGAGATTTGTAGTTAAAATTTTTGTGAATTCTTCTCTTTTTTTTTTTTGTTGGGATTTGTTGGGTTTTTTTGGGCAAACAGAGACACGGGAGTCTTATTTCATATTTGTAAGGGGGTTTTTGTCCTTCAAGAGAACTTGTGTTTCTGCAGGTTCTGCAAAATTCTTTTGACCTTAAGCTCGTAAATAATAAACAAGAGAAAGGTGTGGAACAAGAATTGGGACCAAGTGACAGCTTTTCAGAAATATGAGTTAAACCCAAGCATTTCTGTTAATGGGGATGTTGTTTCACATAGGTTTAAAGCAGCTGAACTATGGGTGCTGCTGAGAGGGGCAAAAAAGCCTTTGTCATTAGGTACATCTTTGTCTTCTCCTGGTCTGACCCAGTGATCAACGTTGCAAAGAGAGTAGAATAATCCACCAAGATGACTCTTACTTGCTCTTTTTGTCCTTCTTAACATCCACTTTGGGTTTTCCTGTCTTGGGTGTCTCTTCCTTACCTCTGTTCCATAGCTGCAATGTGCCAGCAACAGCCCACTGCTGTTCTTTTGAAACCATGTTAGGTATTTATTTGCACCCATGTATTTGAATTTTCTTCAATGCAGGTTATTCCAGCCCCTCCCATCTTCACCATTAGGCAGATAATGAAAATCCTTCTTTATAAAAAAGGGAGCCTAGGTATTTAAGTAGTTTGTTTGGCCATGAGTTTCATATCTGAAAAGTCTTTGGACTCAACTGATATTTTTAATATATTTATCTGTAATATCTATATCTACTTCTGCATAGCTTTTAATTTGCATCAAATCTAGTATAAAAAGAGAAAAAAACTGCTTTTCCTTTTTAAAGGTGGCAGTATTTAATTCTAATGTTTATGTTGCATGAGGTCTCTGGGAGAAAGATCATTTTAGAGTGTGTATAAACAATTTCAGCCAGAAGAAATGGGGTGAGCCCAAACAACTTGTCTCTGTAAAACAAGAAAAAAATGTGTGCTTCCTTTTTTTCCCCCCAGTTGGTTCTTAAAATGAAAGGGTGTATTCCTTGCTTGTTAATTTAAAGTTAGGAACCACTTAATACTTGAAAATCAAAAGAAAGGAAGAAAATAATTAGCTTTTGGTTTATGTGTTTTATTTCTTTTTCTCTTGCCCTTATTTTCCATGCTGAAGTGTTTGTAATCCCTTTTTCACAATTGTCTTCTGTGGTAATGATTGTCATGTCAGAGAAGATTGTTTGTTTAGGCAGCTCATGCTTTGAAAGGCAGTAATTCCTAGCAAGTTCTAAATTCATACAAATACTTGTTTTTATTATATATTGACAAAACTATTTTTTGAGATTTGGGTATTTTGTGTTCATCAGTTAGCTTATTCTAAAAGCAGTGCTTTGTGAGTGTAAAATATATACATGTACGTACAATCTGTGTAATATATTCATTATAATTATTAACAAATCAGCCTTTTTATCTTTCTGGGAAATAGTGTCTATTATGCTTCTGATAATGCTTTTCCCAATTAAAACACTATCATTTGAATATTGGTGTTGGAGTGACTGTGCAAGCAAACAGAATATTAATGGGGAAAATACTCTTTGTTTTTGTTGTAGGCATTACCGCCAGCTCCAGTTCAGAATCATACAAACAAGCATCAAGTATTCAATGCATCTCTCCAAGATCATATTTATCCAAGCTGTTTTGGGAGCACTCCAGATTGGAATAGCTCTAAATTTATAAGTCTTTGGGGTTCAGAGGTGATGAATGACAAGAACTGGAATCCTGCTACATTTTTGCCTGACACAATTCCTGGTGAGGGTTTGTCACTACTTCACACTGACTAGTTAAAAGCCTTATGTTTTATGTTTCTTTTCAGGAATGGTGGGTTTTATAAGATGGGATTCTGGCAGATTTGCTGCCACTTCTACTCCAGTTGGACAGAAAATTGGAAAATAAATTCTTATGTGCTGGGGAGAAGATGCTAAAGGCAAACAAATGTGCTGGTTTTCACTGATGGTCATTGTAGAGTTATGTTTGTCTTCAGAAGTTTAGTATTGTAAAGGAAAACTTAAATAACTTCTAGACTTCTCCACAAAAGCCTGCCTTATTTCTGCAGGGTAGTAAGTGCACTGGTAACAAGGCACTGTGTCCTACTTCTTATAATGCACACAGATAACCAGTGTCATTGAGAAAGAGGCATAAATCAAGAAAAAGATTAATTTAAGCCAAGAAGCATTTGGAAATCCTAATGGTTAAAGTGAAAGAGAATAAAAGGAAAATTAGAGAGAGAGAAAAATCTTTCCATTCACATCCTAGCAAATACTAAGAAGCCTTTCTTTTATTTGTCCTGTATAAAAAAGGAGGCTTGGGGGTTTTGTGTGTTGGCTTTCTTTTTCAGACTCATCTGCTGCTAAGTTGTTCAAGCTACTACAGTGATACTTAGAAAGAAAGGCATTAAAAACATCCAGAAAACTTCCCCAGTAGAACAGCTCATCCATTTACAAATGTAGTTGTGGGTAGCTGTTCCAACAGATGGTTGGTGGCAGACTCATCTGTAAGGGCTATCACAAAGGTGTTTCTGTTAACTAGAATTTCAAATAAATAAATAAATGGTTTGTCATTTTGTATTGATAAATGGATGTGTTGTTTCATCTTGCAATTTTGTTGTGGCCTACCTTGATTTCAGATAGTGGATGTTATATATTTAGCATGTTAAAATGTTGTCCAATTAGAATTTTTCAGTTATAAATGGATGAAGATATCTGTAGCACATTTGCTACTTGTTAACACATTTTGTAACATTCTTAGAATTCCATCTTCAGGGTTTGTGATTCTGCTCTGGTACTTCCCAGCACATTTTGTGACAGCTACATTATCTGGGAGAATGGAGGGGGGAAGGAGGATTCCCCTCACTAATCCTACTAAGCCAACATTAACAACATATCCTATGTCTGCATTGGAATTATTGAATGTGTAATTTAAATTGTATAAAGACACTTCAGTAATTATGTGATTCTTAATTACTCCTTGTGTTTCAATTGAAGGGAGTGATATATTAGCACCAGCACTCTCAGAAATAAGACCCGAAGCACTTCCTACTACATCTAGCAATGAAACAACAGCAGTTACTGACAGCAAAGAGAAAAAAAATGCTGCAAAGAAGAAATGTCTGTACAATTTCCAGGATGCCTTTATGGAAGCTAATAAAGTTGTCATGGCAACCTCTTCTGCCACTTCTTCTGTCTCCTGCACAGCAACTACAGTGCAGTCAAGCAGCAACCAGTTCAAAGTATCATCCAAGAGACCTTCATCAATAGGTAAGGATTTATAACTCACACAGCTTCAGTAACTGGATCAAGTACGTGTAGCTAACTACAAGGATTTATATAAGGGTTTAATTTAGTAATATCATGCATCTTGGTGATTTTTGTTAGTTGCTGGCATTATTCTTGAGTTAGTCTCTGTACTTCCGGATTGAAGAACTTTGTGGAAAACCTTTATGTTAGGGTTGGAAATTGGTAATAGAAATTAGTTGAAATAGTGCTGATTTTTATAGAAGCTGAGAATATACAGTACTCTGATTTTATGGGGACTTACTAATTATTTTTAACTGCAAGTGGTTTCTTTTTTCCCACCAATTTAGGTGAAGTGTTCCACAATATTAATAAAGAGGACCATAGACATTCTGCACCAGTTGCACCACGAAATAGTCCTACCAGTTTAGCATCCCTTCCTTCACTATCTCCTGCTGCACTGTCTCCAGCCTCCACACCACATCTTCCAAATCTTGCTGCTCCTTCTTTCCCCAAAACTGCTGCAACAGCCCCTGGATTTGTGGATCCTCATTCAGGTCTTTGTCCTACTACAGTTGCACCTCCTACTTCAACCACAGACAGCTCTGTAAGTGCCCCACCAAGTGTCTGCAGGTAAGTTTGTTGTTATTCTTGCCATTCTTTTTTATTCAATAGAAAGTAAAAGAAAATACTAATACCTCTTCTCCTTTGCCACTGGTTGTAGTGTGAAAGCTGTGTTTGTGTTCAGCAGATGAAACCAAGTGCAGACACTTAGTATCTGACTTGATGTGAGACTTCACAAATATGATTTCCATTGTGAAGTCCAGTTACTGAATTTAGAGGCTTGAAAACAAATGTTTGCTCACTTCTGGAAATATTGCCTGGGATATACAAATCAAACTGTTCTTTCTTGCTCTAATTACTGGTTAATGATGGCTGCTGCTGAGACACAAACCTCTTGTATAACATACCTATTTTCTGTCATTTTGGCATTACATGGCAAGCAGGAGTGGAAGGCTGTGAAAACTTACTCTGTAATTTAGCTCAAAATATAAAGAGGTCATACATGGTCTTCCATGTAATGACACATTTTTATGACTACACTAAAAACTTCTTAGATATCAGCCTACCATTTATACAGTGGTTTTAGCCTGGAAGGATGTGATTTCTGAAAGTTTTCAAAGGTCTTGGAGGTGGGAAGGACTTTGATGGAGCTGTTTTCTGGTAATGTTATGTACTGTAGCAGGCATAGTGGTGGCAGCCCTTTGATGTGTCTGAAGGGTGGAGGCATAACAGCAAAGCAGTTGTGTCATTGCTCTGAGCTCTATAATGTGTAGGGCAGTGATCATGGATGGTATCAATATAGTTTCCTGGCTGCTGTAAGTTTTTGGAAGATGGTGTGAGATTTAGGTAGAGTTTGGTAAATGCTTTTTAAAATGTCCTTGTTTCTGTTATCAACTGGTTTTATTGATGATGTCTCAAGATAAGTAACTGTTCTTTCATACTTGAGAAATTATTGCAGTTTTGTAAAGAATTTTTCTTACCTAGTGCAGGGAGATAAATGAATATGGACGCAGTAGAAATCCAACTTTTTATCAGTGTTTCCAGATGCTAACATGATATTTTTTGTTTGGGGGAAAAAAAAAAATGTACTGAGAGAGACCCAGAAGCAGTGATTGCATTCTGGGGAGGGGGAGTGAGGTTAGAAAGATTTATACATATTCTGTAGATAAGGCAGAATATGCCCTGTTTTCACCTTTGTAACATCAGAACAAAGAAATACTAATGATAGACAAGAGAGGGGATTTTTTTAATGCTACTTTCTTTTGAAGCAAAGTCACTTTGGTTTTGCAAGACCTGGGCAATAGAAATGTTGTGTGCAGTTACACAGAGCTCTGGGGGAATCAACTGCCATGTACCTGCTTATTGAAGAGATGTGCTCGTGTTTCCCCTTCAAGGTGCAGACAGGGTGATGAAAACTTTTAGGTTTTAGCTGACCTTGGATTTTTATTTAAGTCAAGAGCTTGAAAATATATATAATACCAGGATATTGCAACTGAATTTGAAACCTTCTTGATGTAACAAGTAGTGAGAGGGGCAGCAGTTTCGAAACTATTCCATTTAAAAAAGCTAGAGTCACTACTTCTAAAATATTTTACCTGTTTAAAGCCAGGAAGAGCTGTTCCAAAACTCACTCATTAGGCTCCTTGTTCAGGATGTCACAAATTTTGGTTTTTATAGATCACTGTCCTGTGTGTCATTTTATCGTACTGCTTGGTTTTGAATTTCTCCATTTGTAAGTTAGTGGAGGAAAGCTTTAGGATGGCTGATATCCCAGTTTGAGAACCATTGTTCCTGTTAGAGACAGGAACATGTATATATTTATTTTCTTTAAATAATGATAATAATAATGTTGTTGGTGGTGATGGTATTATTATTATTATGGGCTTATTTATTATCATTAGGGTTTTATAAGCTTTTTTTTTTTAATGTGACCTAGTGACCCTGATTGCGAGGGCCATCGCTGTGAGAACAGTAACACGTACGATCATCAGCAGTATGATGGGGAGGAGAGCCAGGATGAAGATAGCTGCTCAGAGCATAGCTCCAGTACCTCAACTTCCACAAATCAGAAGGAAGGAAAATACTGTGACTGCTGTTACTGTGAGTTCTTCGGCCATGGAGGAGTAAGTTTTTGTATTTTAAATTGCTTTTGTTTGCTTTTTTTGTCACTTACTCATTATAAGGTTACATGTGATTTATTGCATCTTGGGGGTTGGCATTGGAACTCACTCAAGAAGTTTAAAAGGAGTTGAAAAGTCATTTTCCTATTTGAAATGAAGGATTGAAATAAAACTTTCCAGTTCAAAGCATTTAAGAGCAATAAAAATGACTAAAAGATTTAGGAAGCAACTGACTTGGATAATAGATGCCATGTTTGACTGAAACTGCTAACAGGGGCATTGAGCCATTTAAATAACTTTACAAAATTCATTTGCTCCTCTGTAGTACTGTAGTTACAATGAATGTGATGAGGTTGGGTAAAAGTACCCTTTATATAGGATATTAGTTTAAATCTTTACAGCAATTTATGAGCTAGTCTATTAGCTGTAAAAATAAAGTATTCACTTTATTCCAATTTTTTAAAAAGGAGGGAAAAAAAGAGAAAAAATTCTAGATTCTTAGCTAAAATATAACACATTAATTTTTTCTTAACTTGTGAATCTCTGTGTGGCCTGTTTTAATAATCAGTTTACTGATACAATTTGAGTTACTGGCATTTTTCCTAATTGAAGTAAAAGCTCAGTTTATTTGCCATGTATTCGATCAGGTCAGTTTCATCTTAGTTCTTCAAGTGAATAAAAAGCCCCTACCCTGTGGCTTAAAGGGGCCGGGGAAGGCATCCCATTTCTCCTTGAATGCTCCCACCATGTCCATGCTTGATTTGTGTTTGATGGTTACCTGACTGCACAGTAAGTTACTCATTTTGCTGAAGTGGCAGAATGTGACAGGATTTTTAAGTTAATAGGCTTTGTTTTGCTGGTTTAGTGAGTTGAACTGGTGTACCTGTGAACAGATGGGCGCCAGGTCTGGTGCAGGAGCTGAGAGGGTAAGGTATCAGGAGGGGAGAGGCAGTGAGGAGTGGAGAGGCAGGAACAGTGGTTGGAAATACAGATAGGGAACATGGTGCAAGGATTCCACTTGCAGCAGTGTGAAGTTATTGATGGGACCCTGCTGGAGTGTGAGCTGGCAGGCTTCAGTGCAGGATAACCAGCCCTTCACATATACAGCCCAGAGGCCTGTGTAGCCCAACCTCTGAAACAGATTTCACAGGAAATAAAAACAGAGCAAACATCTGCTCCTTTGAAATTTTCAAATACAGCTTACGAATCACAAGAGAATATGGAAATAAAAGTCACAGTATTTTTTCCTGCTTTTAAAGGTTATTTCTTTGTCTTCTTACTCATGTCATCCTCCTCAGGATCAACTGTTCTTTCAGTTGGAAAATGTAGTTCAGAAGCCAGCACCAAGTCTGGCAGGTCTGTTGCCTGTTAAATACACTTTAGGTTCACATAGAAACAATGAGTTTGATAGTCAGGTTTGGACCTCCTGTGTTATTTGAAGGGAGAGTATTTTGGTATTTCAAAATCTCAAAAGCATTTAGTCAGTTTTTCCATTTAATCACTAAATTTTTGTCATGTGTCCTTCAGCCTCCAGCTGCACCAACCAGTAGAAATTATGCAGAGATGCGAGAAAAGCTTCGTTTACGTTTAACGAAAAGGAAAGAGGAGCAGCCGAAGAAGCCGGATCAGATCTCTGAAAGGGAAAGTGTTGTTGACCATCGAAAGGTGGAAGACTTGCTACAGTTTATAAACAGCTCTGAAACCAAACCTGTAAGCAGTTCTCGTGCAGCCAAGCGAGCCAGGCATAAGCAGAGAAAGGTAAGACATGAGGTTTATCCTAGCCCTCACAATTTTGAATCTCTGCACTCCCCTCCAGTATGCCACTGTGTACTGATTTATCCTAATGCTGTAATTGTGGTTTGTGGTACACTGCCAGCTTGTTTTTTCACAACTGGCTTACCTGTTAAGGGGCTACCAGAGGGTTATGTACCAGACTGGGAGGATTCCTGAAAATGCCATTGTCATGTGTTTTGGTGCGAGTCAGCTTTATATTGGAATTTCCCACACCTCAGAAGGTTATTTCTGAGTATCAGAAATGTTATACATTTTATTGTTTTGTAGCATTGACATTTAAAAGTGACAGAAATTAAAAAGTCAGTGTTTCTGTACTGGGGTAATGGTTTTGATAAAGTATTTCTGTAGGAAGCCAGGAAACATGGGTCAGTGCTTTTATGAGACAGGAAGAGTTACATTTGGTATTTTTAGAATAATTGCACTGAGCACCTTGCTGTCCTGATTGACAGAGGTTAAGTGCTGTGCCACGTGATGACACAAAGGGTTATCCTGAGCTGGAGTGGGAAGCTGCAGAGAGGGGGCAGGGAAGAAAAAAATACAGGTTACTTTCAAATGAAAATTGGCAAAAAAGATTTCTAAAAAGCTCCAATATGTAATAGGGAAATTTTTTTGGAAACAGCATTTGCTGAGGATGATATAGAGGAAATGTGAAAAAATAATAACAGAGGAAATACCCCTTTTTTTTTAAGTTGGAACAGGCAGGAAACCTTTTCTTAGAGCAATTCAAGTATCAGCAATAATTATAAAGTTCAAAGCACAATGTAATTGGTTGCTGAATGCTTTTGATTTCTGGTAAGCATGTTATGTGATCACACTGTAAATATTTTCTTGTTTGTGGATTTTCTCCTGGCACTACTTCTGCATTCTTTAAATGCTTCCATAGGTTTGGAAGACCTAATGTTCACAAGTTAAATTCTTTATGTTCATGTTGTAGCACTGTTCAGCATCTTGAGGGTTTAGTGGATTATTTATAAATAAAATAAACTTTGTAAAGTTTGCAATGCAAAATTCACTTTGCTCATATGGTGCAGTTTGAGCATAAGAAGTGGAAAATTCCCATAGGGTCATTCTCATGAGTAATTCCCATTTTTTGAATTACTTCTGTAACTGTGAAAAAGTAATGCCATACAGGTGCCTCTAAATGTGCAAGAAAATAAATGGTCATGGTTGCTCTCATTGTATGACTTTGTTTCATTTTGCTAATGATGCAAGATCAATGCTGCCCAGCAAAGTTTTAGGCATTGGCAGTAATGGCTGACAAAATCCCTTATGTCTTTGTTTTGGTTAATGAGCTAATGGCTGACAAAGGAAATCTGCCATCCTTAGGATTTTTAACAACTTCTAATGTAATTGTTATTTGCTTAGTGTTTTGGTGCAGACTGTTTTTAATGCATTTTTTTCCTAACATTCCTGATCTCTGAAATAGAGCAACTCTGCTACCATAGCAAGAGAACAGGTAAATGATACAACCTGATGCGAGCTTGAGTTATCTTAGAAACACACAGAGTCTTTGAGAAGGAAGCTGAATATTTTGTGGCTGTAGAAAACTTTGATGTGAAGTTAGGCGTAGCAATAGGGAAGAAAGGCTCAACAGTTGGTATTAACAATGGTCAAATGAGTTACAGAAACATAGAAAATGTGAATAGAGAAAGGATTGTAATATATTCAAAAGGCCAGCCTTTGTATACTTATTTGCTTGCTCTGCAGAGTTACAGGTTTAAATATGTTCATATGTTCACATCCTAGGATTTATAACGTTCATAAAGAAAAGTAGTAATCATCCCTAAAACCCTAATTTCCAAAATATTTGTCACTTTCAATAAACCTATTGTTACTTTGCAGCTTGAAGAAAAAGCTCGACTTGAAGCTGAAGCCAGGGAGAGGGAGCATCACCAGCTGCTTGAGGAGCAGAGGCGGCGTGAGGAAGAGGAGGAAGAGAGACTGAAACAGGAATTGCAGCGGCTCCAAGAGCTTCAGCAGTTGCGGGCTGTGAAGAAAAAGAAGAAAGAGAGAACAAGTAAGGACTGTGCAAAGGCAGAGCTGCTCACTAGGAACTGCCAGGCAGTGAAGGAACCTGTCCCAAACACCCCTGAAGACATTCAGAATGGTACCCTTGAGCAATCAGAAAAGATAGAAACCTCAGCTGGTTCACTGTCACGACATGTGAATCACACAGAACAGAGGCCAGTTCTAGAGACAGGCTGTGAACTGTCCAATCCTGTCAACACTAGAGACTCAAAGCTGCTTTATCAGAAGGAGGGCAGTGTAAAGCAGCATGAGCCCCTCTCTTTCCTGCTTGATATTATGCATCAACATAAAGAAGGAAACAGCAAACAGAAGCTAAAACAGATGAACAAACAGTGTGTTGAACAAGTGAAAAAGCCTGTTGAATCCCCCAAAGCAGCTGAGATTCAGACTAAAACCAGAAACCAAATAGAATCCAAAGCGAAAGCAGCAGAGCTCCCAACACTTGCAGAACCTAAAAAGGATGAGAAGAAATTAAACAATAACAACAAAAAACAGTTGAACCACGTAAAGGAAGAGAAAGCACCCGTAACAAGTGAATCCCCATCACCAAGTGAACAGCAGCAAAATAATAAGCTAATACTTGCAGATTCTCCTCAACCAAAAGGCAAGAACAAGAAAAACAAGAAGAAAAAAGGGGACAAGGTCAACAATTCCATTGGTAAGTGTGTAAGAAAGTTGAAGAACTTGGTTTACGTTCTGTTCTTACCATTTAATTCCAAAGTCTGACATATTTATCTTCAGGCATTCCTGCCAATGTCAGTCAGAGAAACTGAAAAAGTGGTGTCAGAAAAAGTCAAGTTGTTGGAATTGCAACAATTAAGAGATGGATAGCGTTTTAGTAAAGAAGTGTAGGATGCTTTTCAAAACAAATGAATAAGCATATGCTCTAGGTTTTGTAGGGGGTTTTGTCAGTTAGGTTTTCCAGGAGACTGGCTTTCTTGCTTAAAATAAATACATTGTTTAATTCGATAGTATGTTGAAATTCATTTTGAGTTTCTTTAAAAGCAAGATTGTTTCTCATACAGCACTAAGAGTATAGTGTGAAGTTGGTCTTACTCTTTAGGCAAGGGAAGTAAAGGGATTCTTCAGTCAAAGCATGGTCATTCAAGTATGCATTTTTTTCAGTGGAAATAATTCCTTTCTTATATTAATTACATCAAGAGGTAAATAAATGAATATAGAAACTAATTTACTGCTTTTTATTTGCCTGAGGGAAAAGTTGTAGTTGGATGTTAATTAGTTGATAAAGTTGAGTGTGTTCTCCATATTAACTCTTTCTAGTCAACAGAATTATTTTTATTTTTCAGAAATAATAAAACTGTAGAAGATTGAGTTAAGTCAAGCAAGTTGCACTTGAATAATTTTATTTACAACTTATTTTTTGTTTGCCTGAACTCATCCAACAGCTAATACTAGAGCTGAGAAGCATGCACAGTTCTGGCCCATTGACTTTGTCAGCACCATAGTCAAACTGCTTTCTCGGGCACCTCTTTATTCCTGCACATCCTGGGTCCCTACTGGGACTACCAGTTGGGATGGCAGCTTTGTGGTGTGGACATCTGCTTGGAGCAGCCAGTCATTCCCCTGGGATCACCTGGTAGCTCAGTGGTAACATTGCATGAATTCAATTTTCACCTGCTCTTGCTGCTGTTCTGGCTGGTGAGCACAGCAAGACCGGAGACCTTCATGCCTTGGCAGTCTCTGCCAGTGTTTCAGAATACTTACTTTTGTTAAGCTTTGTTACAAAAATGTAAAGCTAATTCCTGGTTGCAGGAAGTGCTAGGATTTTTTTAGTGATTTCGTGGTTGGATTGGATCAGCCCACTGTCTCTGTTTTTAAATCTGATGCCTAATGTTTTCATTCTTTGTCAGCCAAGCAGCAATACAGTATGGAACCATTTTCTCTGACACTTTAGTTCTTGTGCATACTCTGTTGTGGTGTATTTGGGCTTTGGCTCTTTTAATTTAACAAGAATGTACTCCAGTGATTGGAGCAAGATAGAGCTCCAGAACTGGGATCAGAAAGAGAAGACTGAAGATATTTGAAAGAGAAAATATAGGAGAGGGTGTTTACTGTAGGAGAATGCAGGTACCTTCTGCATCTTGTCCTCCTCCCTGCCCCCACCATTTTTTGTCTCCTGCTTAAGTCCAAGTATACTTGCAATTTCCAAAAGTTAATGTTTAAACGTAAAAAAATACCAGGACGTGTTTCTGAATTTGTCAAGAAAAAATTGTGCTGTTCTCTATAGACTTGGGACTGGTATTTTACTTCAAGTTGTTCTGACTTGAGAGTTACTAGAAAGATACTGTAATACATGATTTTTCATGTAGTTATGATTTTTATAAGATATAGGGTTGATTTTCCAAATTAGCAAAGACACAAAAATTGAACTGAGAAAAAACAGAACTAGGGTAATTGAGAGAACATGAAAAGAGGGAAACAAAGCTAGAGGTTTTTAACTGAGTTTTCAAATGAAGTGTTAAAGCAGTAAATATGCTTTTGTTGGGATCTCTGTTTCTTAAAGAAATTTCTTCTGGCAGAGGATTTTTACTCCTTGTTATAAAGAGGCTGAAGAAAGCTAGGAGTGTTAGGGAAGCCCTGTGTTTGTAGGGCTTTCTGCTTCCTCAGAAGTAAGTTGAATAGCAAACACAGGAGACTTTTAAAAACTACCATGAGTGTCTTTACCATGAGTCGTCTATTCTCATCATCTCAAGGATTCTGTAGTCAGGTGTGTACTTGGTGGTTTTGGTTACTTGCTTTGTCACACCTGGTTTTTGAAATGTATTGTAAAGCTGCTTCAGAAATGAGACTGGAGTGTATGTGCAGTGAGAAAGAAGCTTCAAGAGGAAAATGTTCAAATTGGTTTCTACAGAAATGTGTGGTTTCCAACTCATTTCTTTTTAAAGTCTAAAAGAGAACCATGTGCTGAGATAGTACAATATCCCAACAGGCTCTATGGTGACTTCTTTGCTATAGTTATGGCCATACAATTCAAGTCATACATTAATGTGTTACATATTTGGGTTTGGTTTTTTTAAAAATAAATTATAATGGTTGCTAGCATGAGTTAAACTCTTGCAGAGACAGCCTGATCATCATGTCCCAGAGGGAGTACAGCAACTCTACAACCCAGAAGTTCCAAAGCATTTTTCTTTATAAATACTGTTTTTAAAATGTTTCTAGACCTACATTTTTAGTAGTAAGACCAAAAATTTCAGGCATTAAACAGCTGTGTGATTCATCAAGCCCTCTGTATGATTTGATTATTCTTATGTGCATTCCAGGTTTATGGTACCTTTTGCAGCCCATGCAATCAGTGAATTTACTGTTAAATCATCTTTTTTACCAGTGTAATTCCTTCAAGTCTGGGCAGAGGTACTAGTATAGGGGTTTTAAGAAGTGTCTTTTTAATTATAAGTGTGTATTAATTTAGTGTACATATGAATAATGAATAGTCTATGAGGTTCAGACAGTTTTCCAAAGACATCTTTAATGCAGCTTCTTCCTCTCTGCTTCCCCCTTCCCCATGGAATCTAACATAGTGCCATCATTTTTTCTTTGTAGATGATGTGTTTCTACCTAAAGACATTGATCTAGACAGTGTGGAAATGGATGAAACAGAACGAGAAGTGGAGTATTTTAAAAGGTAAAGTGCTGTAATCCCTGTGCATAATGCTGATGTTGTTTCTCTCTATGTGTCATGGTTGTAAAGCAAGCAAAAACAACACCACAGCAGCCCCCAAGTTAACTCCTGGCAGAAAAGCCTGTGTTGTAAGACATGAAATCCTGTTACAGCTGACATTCTGAACACTGTAACAATCGCCAAAGCTGTGGTCTGCGGGCACAGCTTGTGGCTGAATAACACAAATTCAGAAGGAAGTGCCAGAATTATCTACAGTGACCCTTAGGTTCTCATGAAGGCCTTCAGAATATTCTCAATTACCATTATTTATAAGTAAAGTTTGTGTGAATATTTCTTAGCCACACAGGCCAAATACTGATGAGTGTTTTTATTTAAAAAAAAAAAAAAAAGATTAGGTGTAAGTTTCCAAACAGGTACTTCAGAAAGGTTTGATTGTTTTGTTTTCTTCCTTGTTTACAGAGGCTGTTAGTTGGTAATTTTATGCTGTACATTAAGCAGAGATGTATAACTGTGGGGGTAGTGCCATATGCCAGGGGAGATGCTTATCCTAGAATCATAGAATGGTTTGCATTGCAAGGAACATTAAAGACCGTCTTGTCCCAACCCCCCTGGCATGGGCAGGGACCCCTTCCCGTAGAACAAGGCTCAAAGCCTCATTCATCTCACCTGGTACAGTAACAGTAAAAGAGTCATATAAACCTGTGCTTGTGAAAGTTTTTTCTTCTGTACTTTTTGGTTGATTTTGAGATTTGTGCATCATATTGAGAGTTGGACTCGATGATCCTAGCGCTTCTAACTCAGAAGTTTCTGTGATATTAGTTACTTCTAAATTCCTCAGATATGAGGAGACAGCTCATGTTTAAACAGTATAGCACTTTTTCTTCCATGATACTGAAATCTGTTTGAGTCAGGTGGTGTCTGGTTGTGCTGGTTCCCCATGAATACATCCTAGTGAGCCTTTCATTATGGTAGCCAAATCTGTAATGTCCCAGATAACTTGCTTTCCTGCAATTGACAGTAGTATTTCCCAAAGCAACAGAAGCCATTTGTTACAAGAAGGGACTTTCAGTATGGATTTCTTTTCTAAATTCATATAGTTTTCATGGCCTACATGCCAGGGATGCAATGTTTGTCTGGGTCTTGGAAGGAACTGAGTACAACTCCTGCTTATTATTGCTACAAAATTCATATGTCTAATTACTTATGTGCAAGACAATGAAATTGTCACAGGTCCATGGTGACAATTATTTTTCTGAGTGGTGCCAGTTAAAGGATTTTTTTTTTTAATCAAAATGCAGGTTTTACAGGTGAAATAAGGCGTGTATTAGATACTGCTAGTGTTGATACAGTATATGGAATATTTTTACCTTCCTTCAAGTTTGCAGTATCTGCAGTAAATAGAGAAGTTCTGTTCATCAGTTATCTACTCTCAATAGAATGAATGAAACAGTGTCTTACATTTGTAGAGGTGCAGTTGAATTTTGGGAATATATTTGTCAGCTGTTATCCAACTGAGGAGTTAGCACTTAAAGCAGGCTGTTGTTACCCGTTCACTAATTGGTGGACTCTACTCCTTTACTGTTATCTGTTAGGAAGTGTGTGTAACTGTCTGGGTTATTATGGGTACCTGTTTAGAAAAGGTGTCTGAAAAGCCCTGATAGGTGCTGTTTTAGGGGACAAAACCAGCTACTTAATCCCATTAAGGCACTTTTAATACCTAGGTTCTCTACCATTTAGTAATGCCCAGCATAATACTTGGAAGGCTAGTAGCATGGCTTGTTCTAGTAACCCTACATGGCAATGAGCTGCACAGACTGACTGAATTCATATTTTTTCACTGCTAGTTCATTCATCATCTTCTCATCAAGCTTTGTAGTGGTATAATAGATGGATACCTTAATTACACCCTGACATCATGATTAATATTGCACACTGCTTCTAACCAGCACAGAAAGAAAAAAATAAGTTTGATTGTAAACTTCCACTGTACCTGCTCTATTGTGCTCCTTCTGACTGCCCCCCTTTTTTGGCTTTCAGTTGTTACAGAAGCTGCTTAACCTTCCAGAGAGAGGTTTGCACTGCTTTGATGCAGTCATGCAGCCTTCAGCCTCACCAAGCTGCACCTTGCCTCAATAAAGTTCAGCTCAGATTAACAGTCCCTGAAAGGCCTGCATGTGGCAACTTTTTCCAGAGTTATTCCATAAACTGTGGTCAGTGAAAGCAAATAAGAGGATTTTTGTTCTAGGGGTGTTTTTTCCAGGCAGGGGGGCTACTTATCTGCTGTATTATAGAGATCTCCTTTCCCTAGGTCTTTTGTCTCCAGTGTAGCTTGGCTGTATTAGGAAGAGAAGCAGCAGTGTCCCATGCCATTGGTGATGCTGCTTTACACATCATCTACCACACATTCTTTCCCTTTCAAAATTTTTGATGAGTACAGCAATACCATTTCTGTTTCTAGTTGACATTTAACTTGCTTCTGTGCTGCTGAATGTGCAGCATTCTTTGCTACCTCCTTTGCTTAATTCTCATCATGCAGTGGTGTTGGAAGTAACTGTTTTATTATGTATTTGAGTGATGGACAAGTGATTTTTTTTTTTTATGTATGGTCTTGTCTTTTGAACGAGAGCATTTCTCCAAAAGAGGGAGAACACGTGCGGATTGATTTTAAGTATAGTGGTTTCACTTTATTGCTTTTTTTTCTTTTCAGATTCTGCTTGGATTCTGCCAGACAGACAAGGCAGAGACTTTCCATCAACTGGTCCAATTTTAGCTTAAAAAAAACCACCTTTGCTGCACATTGAAATGACACAATACAGGGAGGGAACCCTGCAGGAATCAATGAACGACAACTCCACTTACCTGTCCTGCTGTGCTGAGAGCTTATCTGGTCTTGAGCCAGTGCTGCCTTGCCTTGTCCCCAGTGCTGTGTGGATCTGCACTGAACCCTTTGGCCTGATAATTCTTGCGGACTGAAAAATTGCCACTTTCTACCTGAATTTGTTAGCTTGTGTGCTTGTAGTCTGTGAGTGAGACTTACTTGATTGTAGCTGTATGCTGTTGGAGTTGGAACAATAGCTCTTTTCCAGCTCCTTCTGAATGCCTCGGCCTCAGAGACTTTAAATTGCTTAGGCTTGGGTGGAGGCCAAAATACTAGGTTGCATCATCTGCAGTGGCTCCTGTCACTTCTGCATCTAGCTATGTTTTGTCATTCTGACTCCTGACAAAGGAATGGACCTAGTCAGTTGTGCTTTCATCTGCTCCAGAATTCTCCTGACATGACTTCATGAAAAAGAGGCTCTTATGGGACAAGTATTCCCTCAGTTCTTTCACAATCTACTGTTTAAGAGTGTACAAGTTACGCTATTTGTGTTTTGATTTTTTTCTTCCTGACTTGTAGCCAGCTTGTGTAAGAATACTTGCAGAATGAGAAAATTTAAAAAAGAACAGTACTCACACTATCAAATCTGTTATAGAGTGTATAATTGTATTAACACTGAAGCCTAACTGGCTACTTTTTTAACATATTGTTAAGTAATATTAAAATCATGTCTTTCTTTTTGAAAGATGGAATACATTAGTATGGCAGATGACTTGTGTCTTGCTTTTTTCTGCGTGGGTGGGGAAAGGGAAGAAAGAAACATACCAAAAAGTTTTGTTGAATGAATTTCAGCTCGTGTCAAAATCGGTCAGTGAAGGCTTATCAACTTTAATATATTCTCTGTTTGCCAGCTCACATGGTAGGAAAAACTATCTGCTAGAGCAAGAAAGATGCCTCCTGATTGCTGAACTAAGCTTTTGTGAATTACTGTTACGTTTCTGTTTCAGTGGATCATTTGTGAGCAACAAGGTAATACAGAAATTTCCAGTTTAATAGCAGTGCAGTAGTGAAGTAGGTAGGTTCAGTGCTGCTGTCAGGAAAATGGTTAACTATGTAGTAGTGGTTTGCAGTTCCATAGTATGCCCAGTGAGAAAGAAGATGGGTGATTTAGGAGTTTGAACTGTGTAAAAATTGTAGAGGTTCTCTGATACTCTGTTCAAAATAGAGAAAGCAGAAACATTTCATTTCTAGGTGACCATACCCAAATTGTAAGGCAGTCTTTTTTTTTTTTTTTTTCATTTGTTTGTTTGTTCTTGGGGTTTTTTGGTTTGGGGGTTTTTTTGGTTTTTTTTGGTGTTTGTTTTGGTTTGGTTTTTTTGGTTGTTGTTGTTGTTAAGAAAACAGATCTTCCACTCAGCATATATTTAATGTCCTTTCCCAGAACTGTTTCACAGTTTTCTTTCTTCTACTTGTTAACACATATTTTTCTGTGATCCACCCCCTGGGCTTGGGACTGAATTACAAGACACAATGTCAGTACACTCAGCGTGGGACTTGGGAAGGTTTGACAGACAATTGCTTTCATGTCCCCTGTGAGGCATGGATGTAGCAGGATTGGGTTGGCTGCAGACCACTGAAACATCTAACACTTCACATCTCTGTTTTTTGTTCTGGAGCTCCTATCCCAGTCTGTGCTCCTGGTACAGAATATAGTTGCTCAGCTTGTACCCAGCCATTGTAGGTAAAGGAACCTTTAGTCTCCTCTTGCAGAAGAGATTTTGAGAACAGTACCTGTCTTCAAAATAGAGTTCAGGGCCATAAAAGGGGACATCTTCTATTATTCTTCTTCAGAATAAAGTTGAGGAAGGGATTAATATCTTAGACTTTTGTCAATGCAGTGCTTGTCAATGGATTTTTTTGCTTGTGCTAGAGGAATAGCACCTCAAACCTAAAAGGCCATGCCACTCAGCACCAGTTGTCCCAGCAAAACTAAAAACCTGTGTGCTCTTGAAAACACCTGCATCAGTGGAAAAGAATGAACTTTGTTTCTTGGGAATGTGGAGGCTTGCATCTGTTGCAGCCTGAGTTGGATCTTAGTTTTATATCTATATATAAAACATTACTGAAGAGACTTCTCATGTGGAGCAGTAGCTGGGGAAGAAATTGCTGTTAGAACAGCAGAAGCTGGAAGCATATGTGAAACCCAGCTTCTCAGACTTTTTCAGTTCTAAACCATAACACAAGATGGCAGTGCATGTCATCACTTTGGCAAGGATCTCAACAAATTGAGACCTGGGTTGGGAAATCTGTTTCATGTCACATGGATGAATATTGTTGCAGATCAGACCTTCTCTAGAGTTGGAATGCTTTGAAAGTACTGAGATTTTTAATGGTGCTAGAAAACTCATAGCATTTGTTTTCACCAGGAATTCGATAAGAAAGTTGGCTTTATTCTCTACTAACAAAGCAGTTTAAAGAGTGACACATGAATGGCTGCTTTTCTTTTTTTTTGGTGAAGACAGCAGAAGTTGTCCTTTCTGCATTTGAGGAATGTATGTATGTATTTGTAATATCCTTCAAAGATATTTGCCATGTGCTCCATCGTGGTGTATTGGTACATGTGATGTGCTCTCACACTCTTAAACAGAAAGCAAAAATGAGTCTCCTTGCATTTGATGTTGTGCAGCTTGAGGAGAAGTTAAAGGCAAATCATACTTTTTTATAATAATTTCATAATTAAGTGAAGATAAATCTCCCAGACTAAACCATGTTTGAGGGGAGGTTGTAGCCAGGTGGGGTTGGTCTCTTCTCTCAGGTAACCAGTGACATGGTAAGAGGTGATGGCCTTGAGTTGTGCCAGGGAAGGTTTAGGTTCAGGACTAGGAAATATTTATGTACTGAAAGGGTGGTCAGGCATTGGAACAGGCTGTGAAGGAGATGGTGGAATTACCACCCCTGGAAGTATTCAAAAAATGTGTGGATGTGGCACTTGGGAACATGGTTTAGTGGTAATGTGGCAGTGATTGGATCAAGGTTGGACTTGATGATCTCTGAGGTCTTTTCCAACCAAAGTGATTGAAAAGTACTGGCTTCAATTCTCCCACTTTGTGGCCTTGGGCAGATGCATTAATTACTGTTACTCCATTCATTAAATGGTTTTATTAAGGATTTGCTGAATTATAAATTTGTTTCTTAATGCCTAAATTAAGTAAGTAGCTCTGTGAGGTCTGTGGAGGTACAACTTACTGGAAGCATAAATCATCCTCATTGGTAGTTCAGATAAAATACATTTCAGGCTAACTTTGAGTAGAGGAGACCTCTGAAAATGATATATCATGACTGAGTAAGTTAAGAGTTCTCATGAGAGTTGAAGGGGGAAATGATTCCAAGTTTGAGAATGGCCTGCTTTGATAGCTATGGTGTAGCTTATGCCCCTATTCCTTACTGACTTGAAAGTGTATGAAAGATGGAATCTAAGTTCTGGAGGTAGCTGGTGACATATCTATGTTGTGCCTGGCTGCTGCTGCTGAATCTGAGGGTGTTGTGCTGTCAGGCATTTCCTTAATTAAAGAGGGCATGACTGCACAAAATGTGTCTGAATTGAACTGTGTTGATTTTGGAGGCTCTAAGACAACTCTTAAACAGGGATGTCTTATTTCTGCTTGGCATTCACTACTGCTGCTTCCTGAGGTAATGTAACTGAGAGTTCAGAAATCTTCAGCCTGTCTTTTTGGTGTGGCATCAGTGGAACCTAAAACTGTGCAGCTGAGGTTCTGCTTGCTGGCAGCACAGACCTTACCACAGGCTGAAAAGAGGATTCATGTGTTAAAAATTAATTCATGTAAGTGACTGTTGAGTGTGTAGGCGTTTGTTGTGCTCAGTGCTGTTCAAAAAGGCTTTGCAAGTTGCCTTCAGTTTCAGAGAAAGATTAGCTTACCTTCACTTTAGCATGTTGTATCATAATGGAGAAATATAATGGTTACTGGAATATATGTTTACATTAATAGTCACATTTTTACACATCTCCAGTACAAATGAAGGTGTGTGGCCTGCAACTGCAGAAGCTATTCTAAAAAAAAAAAATCTCTGCTTGCTCTGTTGTAACATACATCTGAGCAAGATTAGGTATGTGGTATCTTTGTTGTCTTTGGCTCTTTCTGTTTAAATCTCCAGGAAATCTGAAGACTCAAGCCTTTGATAGGGGAATTCTCTGAAATGAAGTCACAGAAGTGTTGATTTAAGATTCTCCTTTCTTCTTCCTGCCCACCAGAAAAGACCTCTAAGAAAGAATTCCAGTTTTCCAGATTTTCAATGCCTTCCTGATGGCAAACAACATGTCTGTCAGCTGTTACCCTGTTTGTCATTTTGTTAATCATAAAAATAGTGTGTTTTGTACTGTTGCTGCAAGTGCCTGGTGTAAGTGAACTGACATTGGAAGGAAGATGTTTTTCTCTTCTGTTTTCTCCACTGAACAAAGAAATAGCAGTGCCAGCCCTTTTGGGGGGTGGTGGTGGGTAGGGGGCTCATTTCTGTTCTTCACAGGTCTGTGTCTTTAGTTTCAGCTTTGCTGCTGCCTTTAGGAGAGTTGGGCCCCTCCTAGCTCAGTGCTTAGAGATTTGAAAGAAACTCATTGTTGTACTCTGGATCTACATACACCCATGTTGAAAAACATGCCAGGTAAACCTGTGTTTTCCTGTAACTACTTTTGAATTTTTACTGGTTTGCTTATAGAGATCATAAGTATAAATGGGATTTTAAAATGGATGGTGTCAATTTCTGTTTCTCTGAAAACCCAAAGGAGTTATATTGATTGTGTCCTCTGATAGGTTCTTTTCAAGGATGTTTTAAAACCTAGTTTTAAAAAATTAGTTTGAATGTCTCATTTTAGAATGGCTTGAAGTGGGTTTTCACACTTGAATCAAGGTCCATAGCCTTTAACATTGCTCTTTTATGAGAAATATGCAGTCTTTTTTTGTGTTGTTAATGGCTCCTTGGGCAGAGTTTCCAGGAGAGCACAGGGTGTGTAGTCTGGGTGTTTCTTTAACCTGCCTTTTCCTTCCAGTATGTCTGTGTTGCAGAAGTACATCAGTCCACAAATGTGCATAGAGGGATCTACTGGACACTTCTTTTTTAGAAATTGCCCAAAGCCAAACCCTCTGCCAGTGAGGAGCATTTGGGAATCTCATACCAACTCTTAACCTCCCTTTCTTGGACCATTTTCTTCTGGAAGCTGAACAGAAAAGTAAAATGAAGATCTCAGACAGTGCTGTAATACCCATAGACTGACAATTCCAGACTCATTAAGTGGCAAGGAGATTGTGACAATGTAATGTAAGTAAATAATACTTATATCCAGTTTGCTGTCCATGAAGAGACGAGGCAGTGAGCAGGTGCAGTATCTGTGAAGAAAGAGACATGTAATATTAAATGGAATAATAAATAAAAATCTATATTGATGTACTCACAAATAATTATCACTGGTACTGCATAAACTAGCATGCATTCCACACAAATTATGTCACTCAACCAGCTTACACAAGTTTGATTTTTCTGAGGGAAAGATGTCTGGCCTAATTTTCCCATTCTGATTTCCCTTAAACAGCCTGTTCACTCAAATCAAGTTGATACAATGGCTTGTGCTGGTTTAGGGGGAGTGGAGGAGTTGTGTGCAGTCAACATGATGTTGTCCAAGGTTGTTTTGCTTGAGGCTGAAATAGAAGACTTGAATCCAGGGGTTTGGAGTAGAAAAGCTGCAATGCCAAACTCATTAGGCCAGATGAGTGTATTGCTGCCTGCTGTTGCTTCAACAGACTTCATGCTTCAATCCACTCATCTGTCAGCTCTTGGTTCAGCTGTAAACCTATAAACAGCAAAGCCTTCTTCTTCCAAAAGGAAAAAAAGCATAGGAATTAAGTCACTTGAAGTCAAATATTTGGCCATACATACCTTGTCTCATACAGTCTTGTCTTCAAGACCTGATACAAGTTTTTGTTCAGCTATTGCTTGATCACTAAATAAATTCCACAGTATTGCTAAAGGCAGTTAAATTGAGGTTTTTATATTTTTTTGGATGGTTTGTTTTGTATTAAGTTGAGGGCAAATTAGATATAACCAGCTTGCAAGAGAGGTCCTCTCAGGACAGTCGTAAAAGAACAGGGAGAGTGAAGTTTTAACATTGCATCAGCCTCTTCACTTACTTATGTTGTTTGTATCAGGCTATGAGCTCTTCGCTCTTGTAAGTGAAATTTCAAGGCTGGAAGCAGAGCCAGAGTTGTGTGGACTTGCTGACTGAAAGGTGTGATGGGTAGAAGTAGTGAAAATGGGAGGGGAAGTGTGCCCTGGTAGCCCAGTACCTAACATAGCAACAATACTGTCACCTGTATCCTTTAATGCAAGGTCACCTCTGAGATTTCTTAATTGTGTGTATTCTTACTTTTTGTAACAGTTGCAGATAAAGTCCTTGAGTTCTAGTTAGTAAGTAAAAAAACTTTTCCTTTTGAATAGAGCAAGAAAATGCAGTTTGCTGGCATTTATCTTATATGAGCCTCTACCTTTTTCTGCCATCAATCTGTCTTAAAAGCCTTAAAAGGTGATGTCTCTTTCCTCCTTAGACTGAGTTCTTGTTTGAAAAGTCCATTTGAAGAATTAATGAACCTTTTCAGTAATGTAATTGTGGTGCATGTCACTTGCCCAAGCCATTTTGTGGTCTAAAGTGACATTCTTTCTTTTATTCATTCTCCCCAGCTGCCTGTGACCCTTTTTGTCATTTACATTGGTCATACTTACATATTTCCCCAGGTGGGGAAGCTTTCTGAAGGCAGTCTTGCAGAAAATCTTACCCTTTCTGAATCATGAGTTATGCTCCTTGAGTCAAAAGTCATGAAATTGTGTATTGACTGGGGGAGGGCATGGGTTATTAAAATAATAATAGTAATAAAAAATTTGGGACTGCCTGCAGTATTGAAGTGTAATTCTGGGAGGAGATGGCTTAATAAACTGAACAGGTAAGAATAGAATTGCAAGGTCAAGGGCTTAAGTCTGTTACCTGATGCTCCTTATTCTAACTGAGAGCTTCTGTTTAACATTAAGCAAAGTAATTCATTGAATAGCCTGTCAGAGAAAGCTCTGAATACCTCACTCAGCTTCTCCATACTGTTTTTGATGCTTTTGAAGTGGTAAAAAAGCATAACAGGTAGTTAAGAACTCTTGGAAAAGTTATATAAATGCATGTATAAAGTCATAAGAGGTTTCAGATGTTCATTAAATTTTCTGCAGAGCTACAGCTGGGGATGTAATGCGAGATAAGGAGGTAAGTGGAAATGAAAGAGTTAAGCAGGTCAGTGTTCTGATTGTGCAGTGTGAGTGTCAGTCATCTTGCCACATCAGAATTGTTAATCTCTTCCAAGATATTTCTTCATTTCAGTTCACATAGAGACCACCCATTGTGATCATTACTGTAATCACTCTTCTGAAATCCATTTTTAGTCCATCTTACAATTGGTCAATCCAGACTGGTCACAGCTGAGTTACTGGTGAGGGTTGTTGTGTTCTGATGTGGTCTGAACTTTGTGTCTTTTATTTTGTCACTGTTAACCAGTATAGCCTGATTTTTTTTTTTTCTCTTTCCTCATGCAGATGCCTTTTTGAGCACTAATCAACACTTGTGCAACAGGAGTGTCATCGCTGCATGCCTTGGAACGTTTTAGGCGTAGGAGTCAAGGGCTTGAAAGGATTAGGCACTGGCAATCAATTTTGGCAGTGCCTTGGACTGGGACATGCTAATCTGTATGATGCATGCAGATAGAATAAACATGGAAGAGAAGGCTTAAAAAGTTGAAGTAATTTCCATACAAAGGTATGTTTGTCCTTGGGTGGAATCCTTTAAATGATGTGGTATGGGGAGAGAGGAGGTCTGGCATGACCTGCTGCCAGTTCCCTTTTCTCATACCAGCAATATATGAGCATGACATGGTCTGATGATGTGGGTGAAGCATTTACTAAAACCAGTTGGAACTCAAATACAGTTGCAGATTGCAGTCTCCAGGCTGGCTGGCTGACTGACTTTGTTTATTGCACAGTTTCTTTTTTAAAAAAATAACGCAGCACCTCATATGTATTTAGATGGGGAGATTATCATCTCTGCTTTGGATTTGGTTTTGATGTCAATTGACACTTCATAATGTTTGGCTGTTGGTGACTTAAGCAATCTTGAATGTTGCTGTAATACAGAATCACCCAAACAAAAGTTACCCAGTAAGGAAACAGTGCAGCTGGTTGAGAAATTGTGGAAGTGATAGTGTTTTGAAATGACTGTGAGGGGAAAAAAAACACCACCACAAAACCTAATTTTTTGGGGGTATAGCCTGGAATGCATTCTGTGTGTTAGATTGCAGGAGATAATGCAGCATAAGTATGAAAAACAAGCATGTTACTTCAGTTACATGTGTAAATATTGATGCCCTGTTTTAATGGGATGATGTAAAATGGTTTTGGTCTTGAAGGTACCCTTGTTCTAACTGCGTAAGGCTTAAACATTGCACAGAAATGACCTACTTCCTCTTCAATATTTTTTTTTCTCTTGTGGTAGTGTTTCATAGGCCAAACTTCATAAGATGTGCTCTTTCATGGCTGTGCTGAGCAAGTATTGTGCTCTGCACAACTTCAGATGCTGTATCTTATATGATAACTGAAATTAGGTAGCTGAGGGTAAATGAAGAAGAAAAAAAATTGCTATTTTTAAGTAGTTTAAAAAAAAAATTTGTTTTCTTCATTATAAGGTTTTTAGCAATTCCTTTTTTTTTATTTTAACTTGATTTGTAAAGCATGTAGAAAAGATTGTTGTAAATTTGTATACAAGGTTTTGTGTCTTTGACTCTTTGGAAACATGTTACTTATTTTTGGTGAAGGACTTTAATTGCTTTCTTAAATGTTTTTTGCCCTAACCAGCTGACAGTATTTCTGGTTTTTTGTGGTCTGTGCAATCCAGTAGCTCCATCACTGCACTGAGAATTTGTCTTTCTTAGGAGGATTATTGCTGAGGATCTGAACTGTGGTAAAGTTGTCTCCAAGCTGACACTGGTGTCCCACGTTGATGTACAACTGGAACAGGTGAGGCAGGAAAAACGTGGTGCAACTACAGCTTGACTCCATTTTACAGAAGCATCATCAGTACAGAGACGAAGCAGCTTTGCCTCAGAGCTACCTCAGCTCAATGCATCTCTGAAATGGTGTTGGAAACTGAACACTGACATTCAGAGACCTAAGTCTGCGGATGAGTTACTAGCCTGTCTTATGTCATGAGGATTTAGACAAGAATTGTCACTGGATAAAGGAGAGGAGAAGCACTGTGAAGCGTTATATTCTTGCTTTGTGGTGATTTTTGCACTATGTGTTCTCATCCATTTACTCTCACCACCTCCCAGATCATCACATTGATCCTTCTTGCTCCTACAGACCTTGTGGCTGAGGTTCCCTGGAAATATCTGAAGAGCAATTGGGTTCTGTAAACAGTAACGTTCTCCTCAGGCTTTTTGACAGCAGAACTTCAGAGTTAATCCTATGGAGCTTAATTCATTCAGTTAAAATGTTATTTCACACATGCTTCAAGTGCCAGCATCATGCTGTAGTGTTTCTTCCCATGTGTGAGCAGTGACATCACTGAAAAGGGATGGAGTTCCCTGTGCTGCAGTCAGACCATGTTGTCAGTAACCTTGGTGGGGTCAGAGTAAAAATTTAAAAAAGTAAAATTCCTCATTGTTCTCTAAACAGCATTTGGTGAGAGGAAAGAGGAGGGGTCTGGTTTTTCTCTCTTACCTCATTCATTCCTGCCACATTCCTGCCAGTGTGTCCTCTGCTGGAGGAGGCAGTCCCTGGGATGGATAGGAGCTGTGGATTTCCTGGTCTGTACTAGTCTTTTGGTAGATTCTCATAAATCAAGAAGCATGTGTCTCACAGCTGTGGCCAGATTGCAATTCAAACCCTCAGTGCTCAGTTTTCTATGGATTGGTGTCACCTCTTGCTCCTGGCTTAAGTAAATCATTCTTTTGTTTCACCATATCCAGGGATGGGGTTGATCTGGTTGCTGTTTTCCATCATACATGATCACATTTCTTTCTGGGAATAGGAGCTGTGAAGTGGTCTAAAACTGAGTATCACTTTTGTACTTCTGAAATAAGGGCAGTTGTTATTAAATACTTCTTTTGTACCCCTGAAAGGTGTTTGGTCTTTAGATCATGGAACAGGCCAATGGGGGGAATTTTCACCTGAAAAGTGTCATGTAGAAGTTTAGCAGAAACAATTACTAAGTGAAGTGATGGGAACATTAAATGCTAATTAATGGTGTAGGTTGCATTTTGAGATCACTGTTGCATGGACTGGCTACCTGGTGCAGTATCCCCATCTGATGGATGAGGAAGTGAATCATCTGGCTTACACATTTTATGCTTAAAAAACTCTAAATGTGAAAGACCTTGGGTGTTCAGCTTGGTATAAATGATCTGCAGCAGTGATTGTGGACTGTGTAGAACTGGAATGGTTTCTACCTGCTAGAAATGAATTTCCAGGAAAGCACATGACTTACTTGCTTCACTTTACTTTTGCTAATAGAAAGAAACTGAGAGCTTTCATCAGCAACAGCAAGTTTGCATTGAATGAGGATCCTTGTCTCATAGCAGATGTACTTATTTGCATGCTAACTTCTCATTATCAGCTCAGAATGGGCTCAGCTAATTCAGCCAGTACATGCCATTTCCTGCTGAGAAGTGTAGAGGGAGCTGAAATAATCAGTGCAAACACAGAGAAAGGATAACAGGTATATGTGGAGAACTTGGCCAAGTATGTTTAAGCATCTTGGTCTGGTGGGATAACTTCTGATAGAATGAGTAGTTGCCTCTTAAAGCTGTTTGATGAGAATTCACTATGAAATTTGTCACTGTCTGGAAAAAGAAATTACCAATTTTCTCATGTCTTGGTCTTCAGGTGAGACAATAATTCTCCTTATAAACAACAAGAAAGAATATTGGATGCTGGATTTTTGTAAGGAGGGTGTGGTACTTTTGGATCACTGAAGAGTTGCCATTATCTATGCAGAAGATTATCAGTCTTGCTGTGTACATTTCAGCTTGCTGTGTTTTCACCTAAAAGTGGACTTTGCCAGGATTGTAAAAGATGTAACTATTTTCAGTAGTGATAAGACCCAAAGTTTAACTTGAAAGGTTAAATTGCCTTTTCAGGGTAATCTTCACCTAGGTGTAATCTGGTTTGCCCTTTTCAGTGTAATCAAGGCAGAAGCTTGGTTCCATTGGATACTGAGCTTTCAAAACATGCTACATCTCAATTTCACTGCTTGGAAGCAAATAGAATTTGTGTGGTTCTTGTTCTTTTGGAGTGTGGAAGTTATGGCCTGCTTTTCCTCTAGGATGAGTCACTGAAACACCCCTGCTCCCTTTTATGGTGGCATTCTGGTAGTCCCTTGTTGGAAAAGCCACCCAGGAAAGGAAATACTCTGCCTGTAAGTGAGTGATGTGACCAGTACAGAAGCTTGTCCTTTGTGGCCAAGTGGGCCACCTGTTTTATGTTCACTGTAGTCTTCCACTGCTGTTTTCCACTGCCAACACTAGATGTTTAGGGATCAGCATATCAGGAATATCTTAAATATTGTCCAAAATTTAAATAATTTCCAGGTTTTTGTCCCTGGCATGTCATGAGTAGTGTTTCAGTGGACATACCTCAAAGCACAGATGAGGTTTTTGAGCAGAACTTAGCTGCGCTCTCCAGGGAGAAAAAACAAAAAAGGTGGTGAATTTTCATATACCAATAAAAGTGCAAATGTATTTTAATACTATTCTTGTCAAAGTAAATGTGACAATCCAATGGATCCTCAAAGAGAGTTCTGACTCATTAAGGCAATTAGCCTGGGGTGCTGCTAGCCAGGAACTGATTAAAAAAAAAAACATGATGACAGAGATTGGTTTTACAAGTCTGGCGTAAATTTTGATTGCACTGCTCCCTGTGTTGGTTAAGAAAATGAATGTGTAGCAGAGTAAAGACTGATAGCTCTAGAGAAAGGTCCTGGAGCAGCATCCTGCTCCTGCTGGCAGTGCTTTCAGAAGACACGAGGTGGCAGTCGGGGAAGGTGGCACTCAGTGGAGGGCTGGCCACCAGCAATCAGGAAAGAGGCATTTTGCAGAGGGTTTTGGCTTCCCTTTCAAATTTTGATTCTGTGTGACTCGGTCTAGTTTGACACTTCCAGGGGACAGACTGAGGCCACACCAGTTGCAAGATGCCACCCACTGCCACCCTGCTTGCTGTGCTTGGTATGTCAGCCTGACAGATGTGAAGTGTGGGCTGCAAACTTCACAGGGATTGTGGTTTCTAGTGAGCCCTGAAAATCTGGCAGGGTAGTGAAGTCTAGCACTCATGTTACAGCCTGGCCATCCTAGATACTCTCTAGCACCTTTTCAAGGGCCCAGTTTGCTGGTGCACTCTCAAAGCTGCTGCACCATCTGGCAGTAGGTGATCATGGAGTTGATGGTTCAGTTTTACTGGGCTAGAGGGTTTGATGACTTTCTCACTTGAATACTTAAAGGCTGGAGAGCCTGCAAGGGGAATTTTGGTTCTGAGGACTGCATATGAGCACATCTGTGTTGTCAGACTTGAAGAGATTCAGTCTCTTTAGTCAGAGGCTGAACCCAGGAAAGCTGTGTAGCAGGAGTACAAAACAATGATTCAGAGCAAAAGGTACTTGGAAAGTTTACCAGTCCAGCCTTCAGCTCTAAGCAGGATCAGATTTGAGATGGGATGAGGTTACTCTGGTCTTTATCTGGTTTGACTTTGAAAACCTTTTAGAACAGAGAATGAAACATCTCTGGGCAATGTGTTCATTGATTTATTGCTTTTAGTAAATTTGCATTCTATTTGTTATTATTGTTCATTTACTTTCTAGCCTTTAGACTCATCTTTCATGTCTCTGTTTTACCAATGGAGACACAAAGCTTATTTATGGCTTCTAAGCAAGTTCTGGGGAGAGAGTGGGAATTAACCCATGCATTCCAAGAGTTTCAAAGTGAAACAAAACAGCGTTGCCATTGTGAAGCATCTGGTTTACGTCAGCCTAGAGATCATGTTCCTGTGGCACATTTTTCCACTATGTGACAGTAATGGTGTAGGCATTGTAATGATAGTGTTTGTTTGGGGTGGAATGTTGTATTAACCTGGCTTGTGATGTTTGTTAATACTATTTCAGGCTGGTTTGTTGATGGGGAGTCTTGTTTCATTTTGGCTGCATCATAGTTGTGTCAGGTCTTTCCCTTTCTAACCTACTCACTCTGGGTAAGTTACATTAAGGAAATAATAAATAAATGGCAGTGGGCTTTCCCTAGCTGAAATTAGCTGTTGACCTTAGAGTACCATAAAGTACATCTGCAAAAAGCCCCTGCCGGTTTTCCAGGTGGGCTTGAGGAAGCCTCTGAGTGGCTTTTTGTGAGTTAATGTCCGGAGGAGGAGTGGTGGAGATGGTGTGAATGTTGTGTGTTTTGCTGCAGGAGCCAGCAATTGCTTGAATGATTGGACTTCCTGATTCAGAGGTAAAGAATGAATAGTCTCTTCTCACAGTTTCAAATTTATTATAAAAGGTACTTTAGCAGCTCGTTGGTGTCTGCAGCCCCACACAAGGGCTGCCTAGACAGTTGTTTCCACTGCTTGAGAAAAAGTCCATCTGACGCACCAATGGGAAGTTGACACTTTCAGTTCATTAACGTGAACGTCGTGCACTCAGCTGAGAATGTTTCAGCTTCTAAGAAGGGTCTGAAAAAGGCTCGAACTTCAAAAGCTTTATTGTCCAAAGGCACAGACTGTTACTGCTCAGCTCCCTCCTGCTGTAGCACTGGGACTAATTGTGTAGCTGGTTTTTGATTGTTGGAGCAGTCTTGCCTTAGTGCTCGGTCTTGCTTTATTTTAAAATCATAATTAAAACAGTGGCTCTCAGCGTTTGCAAAGGTAACAATGAATTTGGAACATGTAAAAGAACATGCCTAGCTGATAGATGAGTGAAGGGACCTTTACAGAGACCTGATAATATGCTGATGTTTTACTTAAATTCATAAGTTTCCTGGTTTCTTCTCTTCACAGAGCTAATATACCTGTCTGTATTTTTCCTTCAAATTGGCTATTACTGTGCTCCACTGGAAGGTGCCACTGTAGGGGCTTTTCCCCGTCTGTCTTGTTCTAATGGTTGCTCTGACGTGCTCTAAGCACTTGGGGACCTTTTCATATTTGAGTATAATAGGATTAAATTTCAGCCACCAAATCTCTGATGTCAGCCCTTTGGTAATGAGGGAAGCAATGATGTTATCAGCTTTTCTGATATGGTTTAGAGGGCAGCACTGTGTTTGGCCCCATCTTGTTCTCACATGAGATATTGCTGTCTGAAAACATAACTCTAGAGTTGTCAGCATCTGACAGAGTAGTGTATAAGAACTGTCAGTGAAATTAAAATCAACATTTTAAGTATGCATTGTTATGTCTTCTGTCTTGAAATAGAGCAGCTTTTTAGCTTTGGCATAGTTGTGGTTAAGATGATAGACTGAAATTACATTTCTACCTTGTTTCTTCTTTGGATAGCAACAGGATTAATGGTGATCCTTGGGAATTTTAATCGCAGCTGATTCAGGTTAGAAGGGACATCCCCAGGTCATCTAGTCCAGCCTCCTGCTACCTTTTATGGTGCTTCATTTGCTGAAGTGGCCCCTAATGGACTCACATAGACTCTGCCCCTACCTTCAGGGAGATCTGAGAGCAGACTTCCCCAGCCGAGGAGATGTTTTATACCTTGTTGGGGGTGGTTTGTGTTCTTTTCCCTTGGATCAGTGTTTTCCTTACTGCTGAAATACTTCTGTTGCATTCTGTGCACCTTCCATGTTTCAACTCCAGATAAACTTTTATTTTCCTGCCTTCCTATGTGCTCAGGCATTGTCTCAATGCTCCAAGTAGCCAGTCCCCAGTTCCACCTCCTGTGCACTTCCTATTAGAGTTTGAGCTCAGTCAGGAATTCCCCCTTGGGCGGAGCTGGCTGCCTGCCACGTTTGCTTGACTTCCTGCACATCAGAATGTTCTGTTCTGCTTTAAGTGCTTGTTCTTGGAGATCAGCTGGCCTCCTGGGTCCCTTTGCCTTAGCTCCAGTGGGATCCTGCCTGCCAGTTCCCTGCACAAGCACAGATCTACTGTTCTGAAGTGCAAGATTTCTGTTCTGCTACCCACCCACCTGGCTTCTTTCAGGATCTTTAACTCACCCTCAGGACTGCTGCAGCCAAGGCTGTAATCAACTTTCACAGCTTCAGCTAGTTTATCTGCATTACTGAGTAGCAGATTGAGCAGGGGCTGCTTCTCCTAGTTGACTTGTCTGACTTGTCTTCTTTTATGAAGAAGGAGCCCTTCTGGATAGCTCTCTGGGATTGCTTACACCCTTCCTTGTTGCCCTCCCAGATAGATACTGGCGTGGTGAAACCCCCCAGAGAGAATCATAGAATCATTAAAGGAGGAGAAGACTGCCAAGATCATGGAGTCCAACCTCTGACTGAGCACCACCATCAACTAAGCCCCAGCACTGAGTGCCACATCCAGTCCTTTCTTGAACCCTTTCACAAATGGCGACTCCACCACCTCGCTGGGCAGCCTGTTCCAATGCTGAGCCACCCTTCCAGTGAAGAAATTCATCCTGATGCCCAGCCTGAGCCTCCCTGGCACCCCTCGAGGTTCTGTCCCCCTATCCTGTCTCTGATAGAAACAGGGCCTGCAGTCAAAAGGCTTTTCCTCCCAGCTGATGACAGCTGATTTAATCAACTGTCTCCTGGTTTTGGTGGCCTGTAGCAGACTGATTGTGCTATTCTGCTTGTTGGTCTCCTCTCTAGTCCTGACCCTTAAGCTTTTGATCAGACTGTCACCTATTGCTTTGCAGAGCTCTGCACATTAACATCACTTCTTTGCAAAGAACATGGCCCCAAGGGCTCTTTTCTCTTTTTACCTTCCTGGAGATCCATCCGCCCATCCATCCGCCCATCCATCCAATGAAATCATGCAAGCTATCCCACCATATCTCAGCTCCTGAAAATATCACTGCTTTGTACCCTGCACACAGACTTTTCATTTTTTCTGTCTCACAGTATTTTTTATGTACAGGCCCTTCAGAGATAGCCCACACCTGGAGGGTGGGGAGTTTTGGGAAGAGAGTAGGCTGCTGGCTACTATTTGTTCCTTAATTTTCCTTTTCTGTGGAACAGATTCTGGTGTCACAATGTTAATCTTTTTGTGAAGTAAATAAGCTGCTCCACTTGTGTATGAAATGTCAGGAATGTAATTCCTGGGTACTGTGAACCCTGGGAAATCCTTTCTGGGACAAGTGAGTGAGGCACAGAGTAGGAGATACAGGCATTTCTAATCTGGCTCTTTCATACTCAACTTCTGTGGCATAGGTTTGTGTACGTGGAGAGTGATGCTGGTCTGCCTCTTAGAGGTTGGTCACTCTTTATGATGGTTTTCAAATATTCTGAATTCCAGATTATTTTCTTTAATATGTTCTTTCACCTACTTAATGCACTTGCACAAACACTTGTTCTGTCTCCGTAGTAACTTCTCTTCAGCCTTCTTCAAGTAGAGTTTGCTTTTCTTCATCATTTTTCCATACAGTGGACTATGAATGTCCCACAGTGGATTTGAGATTTAGTCCCCAATGAAGAAGAATGGAAGGAAGCTCTTTCTTCCTCTCTCCAATGTAAGGGAGCAGAATCAGCTGGCATTGGCCCTGTACTTCCTCCTTCTCTTCTCAGAAGCTGGAAGATTGCAGTTCCCTCCTCCCACATCCTCATCTCTACTGAGATGTGTGCAGCTATTGATGATTAGAAGTAATTTTTTTTCATGTCCAGGGTTCTTCAGGTGAATTCCACCCAGGCTGTGATAGCTCCAAAACTGACTATCTGAAGAGGAACTATCCTAGAACAATTGCTTGGAGCTCAGTGCACACTTCCCCAGAGCACTTCTCCATAGCTGTGGAAGTTACAATGTGCTCATTGGCTGAGGTGTCTCAGTGACTTCCCTTTGAGGGGATTTTACTGTACGTGGTTTGGGAGACTCTTAGAGTTGTACTGTGTCCCTGGGCTATGCAGACTGCTCAGCTTTATTCTCTCCTTTACTGTACCTGCCTATATCCAACAGACTGTGTCTTGCAAGGCTTGATAGTGGTCAAAACATTGTAGTAAGAGGGATCAGAGTCTGGTGGCAGCTATAAAAGCTTGGGATGGAGTGCCTTGCTGTGTCATATTATTGCATGCAGCCTGTCACTAGGCACACATGAAGATAGAAACACCCTATTACTAGTGGAATCCTTTTCAAAAAGGACTAGAGCTTTTCACTTGCTTTGACAGAACAAGAACATCTTCCTGTAATATCCTCAGTTTACCACTTATCTAAGAGCATGTATGTTCTGATGAAATCATAATTATGGGATTTTTTTTCTTGTTTCTGTTGTTAAAGATTTCCAGAGCAGTGGTTTTGGGTCATTTTCTGATCTCTGGTGTAAAGAATGCTCTGTCCTTATCTTTGTCCCGTGTTCTATACAGGCACTAAGGCTTTACATGCAAACCATTGTTTCCTTTCCTCTTCTTTGAGTAATGTTTTTCATCTATTTTATTAAACTTCTGACTCCTTAAAACATGACCTGAAAAGTCACAGTGTACATTAATGGTGACAATATTGTGGTAGCAGGGTATTCAGTCCAAGTAACTTTAAAATACCCAGGTCTAATAAAGCAAGCTGTGGCTGCATTCATTCTTGTGCACACATACCCTTTCACACCCACTGCTAAGTTAAGTTTTATCTCCTCCACTGCCAAGCCAGCTTCACCCTCTGAGCTACACTGCCAGTGTATGGTAAGGAGACCTGAGCCACAGTGAGAGGCCAGAGGAATAAAGAGGCAGCCTAAACCCAGATGGCTTCTCTGCTGCTGGCACAAGATATCTGTGCTTCAGCCTTGGTTCAGCTCTTCCTCAGCTGAGGCAAAAACAGAGCTTCTGTATTTCAGGAGATGAAAAATAGGATGTACCAGCAAAGAGGAAGGTTTTTTCCTAGGATTTCGATGCCTCCATGTGGAGAATATCTGGTATACTAATGTCTCCTTCACTGCAGCAGTCTTGCTCCCAGCTAAGTCCACTTACACTTCCAGTGAAGCAAGAATCTCCTGCTTTGGACATGGTTATAAAAATGCAGCCACAGCATGGGTGTGAAAGAGCTGAACTGATGCTTTGCTGAAGAGTCATTTCTTAACTTAGAAAGTGCTTGTGCTTGGAACCCTAATAGCCTTTCAGTGTAGTTCATGCTGGTAAACAAGCACCAAAAAAGAAGTGGTCCGATAAGATTGTTTTGTTCTTAGATTGCACTTTTCATATACACATTGATGCTGAGGGCGTGCATTGTAAGGTCAACAGGAGAGTAAATAGAGTTAGATGACAGGCTGAAAGCAGTAGTCAGTCAGTATCAGAGTATGGAGCATCTATCTATCAATGGATTCCTCTTTGTGTTCCAAGCAGAGACCCATTTGAACACAGACTAAATAATTTTGTAGCAATAGTAAAACACAGAGGTTGCTCATGTATCAAGTTAGTGGTGTCTGTGTTAATATGGGCTAATCATTATTCCTAAGGAGGATTTTCCTGTTATGAGAAGAAAAGGTACTTTTCCTTCTCTCCCCCCTATAGCTTTATTGTTTCACTTGGAACAAAAGATTTTTTTAAAAGCAGAGGTTACCTTGCTACCATTAATACAGTTGTGAATATAAGTTTAAAACAAAATTTCATGTGATTCAAATGCAAAACGTGAATCTATTTGGAACTGTAGTCACTTAGTCACTCAACTGAAAGACTATAGTGTTCAAAACAGATGTTTTAGAAATGTATTAGTTATGCTGAAAAATGCTCTGTGCTTCATTTTTTACAGCATACATCTGTCACCTGCTACAGAGGACTTTCTGACTTAATATTTTTACTTCATTATTTAGGTAAGCTTTTCTTGTTTAATATTTTCAAAATTATGGAGGAAAATCTTTCTCATCATTTCCAGCAAGGCACTGTTTTGCCTTGGTCAGATGGTCTTTAAACCAATATCTCTCAGTTTTTAAGGTTGGATTCTGCTCTGATGCTTAGTAGAACAAATATAATTTGAAGATTGTTAAGTGCCTGTGATTTCCAGAAACTCAGGTATCATTTAAAGCTGGAGTTCAGCCTAATGAATGCAGTATTTTGTGTTTTTTCACTGCTAGATAATGAATTTGAACTATGAGGCACGGCAGAGGCAAAAGTCAGGTCATTGTCATTTAAGAGCTATTAGTCTCATATAAATGCTTTCCCTCTCCTAGCTGATCTTTTTTTGAAATGTTTCCCAGTTTTCAGTGTTAAGACCAAATGAAGCAGATGAACCATACTCCCATCTTGCATTTTCAAGGTATGTGTGTCTCAGTGGCAGCTTTTGAGCTGAAGCAGATACAGAACATCTCTGCTACATCCAGGGCTGAGGCCAATCTCTGCTCTTGACCGTTTGGTTTCCAAACCCTTGTGGTGATGGCTCGTATGGCTAATACACAAATAGTATCCCACTGATCATTTCCACACTCCATTTGTCTTCCCTGCTGTGCAGAAGACCTGCTTAAAATAACAGCATCCCTCAACCACAGTCTGGTTGTGGTGGCCTAACCCTGCAGTCACTCAAGCCACCTTGGTAATTCCAGCACCCCGTTCATGCACTGCTTGCTCATCTCAAAGGGGCATTCCCATGCCTGGCTCTGAAGCTGACAGGCAGTGTCTGTCTTTGTTCCTGTCTAGGAGGATTTTCATCCTTGTATGTGACCCCAGCTCCATGAAGCTGCTGCTGGAGTGTTCCCATTGGCTTCAGTAGGGTTTGGCATTCCCCGGTCGTTCTTTCCTTTGTGCCTGTGTTCACTCAGCATGTGTTCAGCTCTAGTTTCCTGCTCAGCTCTCCTCTCTAGCTGTTCCTCCTCCATTCTTGTCTCCTTAAAAGATGATAAAGGCACAGAAATAGCAGTTCATGCAGTCTTCAGAGGGGTTATTTTGTGGTTTCCTGGAGAGTCCAAGCTTGCGTCTTGCTTGCTCGTCAGTTTTTTGGGTTTTTTTGGTTTTCTTTTTCTTCTCCTCTCTTTTGAAACTTGTATGCTGAAGGCTCAGCCTCACAGGAAACCATCTTTAACCAAACCACAGCAGCAGAATTATCACACACCCCCTCCCCAAAACCATCTCATAGATCACATAGGTGGCACAGTTTGACAGCCCTAAGAATTTCAGTGCTCTGCAGTGGGAATGCACACGCTGGGTAGGAAATCCCAAGATGTTCCACTGTCTCTGCCTCAAAAAGGGCCAGTGCTCTTTAGGCTCATATCAATTCCTCTTAGAGTGTTGAGGTAGGTGTTTTTTCGGGGGTGAGAAGAGAAGAGGCATTGCTTCTACCTTCATCAGCATGAACTCCAAAAGCAGGAGTTCTTGTTCAGGTTGTGTGTGTGCTGAAGAAGTCATGTGTCGATCATGCTGGGATTTGATTAGAGTGAAAAAAATTCATCTGCCACGTGGAACCTTTTTGAAGTTGCCATTTGTTGTCTACTGTCATCATCTTTTTCTTTCCCATGCCTGGTGGCTCTTTATTTTTTTTAGGATGTCAGTTCATCAGTGCAGAGCTGGGGATTCCTTCCACTTACACTAGTGGTGCCCTGCTTTGGGAGTGTGCCAGGTATCCATAGTTATGTTCTCTATTCATCTTTGTCCTCCACAAGCCTTTATGGTTAGATGGGGTTTTTTTCTCCTAAAAGGTAGTGCTACCTGTCAGGCATCTTTTTAACATCCTGCTTCTGATTTTAGATAATGATGCTATATTGCCTTGTAATGTACTGAGCACAAACAAAAGATCACTGAAAATATCCTTCTCAGTAATGGTGATTTTCATATTTGATCAAATTATTTCATTTTAAATACTGTTTTTTACCAAAAAGACATGCATCATCTATGTTAATTGTAAGTCTCCATAGGACAAGGATTAACAAAATTTTATCTTTTCCCACACAAGTTGTAGAAAACACAAGTTGTGTTGTATTCACTCTTCAGGCTACTAAAGGATGATAACCACTCATGAGTTCCCTTGTATGATATAAGGAACCATTTGAGCAAAACCCAAAAGAACTACCATAGTAAATTAGCACCAAGTCAGAACTGGAACTAGGAGTTATATAAAATATGTCTATCCTGACTTGTCCAGAAGTGAACCAGCATCTTTGTTTTTTTCCCCCTCCTATTGCATTCAGGAATATTTGCACAGAAATGACAACATCCTCATGGAACAGTAAGATAATTTTTTATTATAAAACAATGAGGTTTTAAGAAGCTGGCTTTGCATGACACTCCAGTTTGTCCATTGAAAGTCTTTCTTCCTGTGCTGTCACGTTTGATTGATTTGGTTTTCTCAGAATTTTCAACTTTATCTGAATTTTCCAACTTTCTTCTGATTTATGCAACATTCACAGTTCATTTTCTGAACTCATGACACTCTCTCCTTTATTCTCAAGATTTGTAGAGAGTTAGTGGAAAGCCAAATTCTGCTTCCTATGTTGCCCACATAACAAATCACTTTTTCTACCCATTTTTAATTAGTATGTATTTCCTATCATAAATAATGCTTTTCTGTAATCTCTTAAGGCCTGATCACTATGACACTGCATTTTTTCTTGTATGCTGAATAAATTATGTTTCCATGAAGGGGTTTATTTCCTCTTCTCTAGTGTCTATTCTGTTGTTTCTCTGTACCTTCTTGGAAGCATAGCTTTTCACCTCTCATTCCAGGAGACAGGAAAGAAGCTGTGTGGGTGTTGCAGAGCTGCCTTTCCTGCTGGTGCTTGCTCACAGGCAGAATCTCAGGTGGAGAGGTGGTTTGGTTTACCTTCCCAGGGCAGTCATGAGCAGTGATAAGCTGTGAGCACATGGACAAACCTTGCTGACCTGGAGGAGACCTTTCAGCCCTCGCTGTTTCAGGGCTGGAGCACGTTTGGAGATCAGTGTTCTCTACACACAGTGACTGCAACCTCCCCTCTCTCTTGTGTCACCATGGCAGCAGGTGGGAGCTCATGTCTGTGTCATGTTTGCTCTGGGGTCTCCACCAGAGTCATCAGTGTCTTCCATAAGCTCCAAAGTCTCATTTTCTCTTCTCCTGGTAAAGAAAAGGACCAAAACAATTGGATTTAACAGTCACAGAGCAAAGAAGCTTAAGAGCTGTGATGCATGTAAGGAGAGAAAACACATTCTTTCTATTTTTCTCATTAATTAATTCATTCATTCATTCTGGTTTTTTCTCATTCACTCATTGATTTTATTTTTTTCTCCCTAATCCTTCCTCTTGAATTTTTACAGAGGTAAAGGTTGTTACCCTGTACATTTCTGTCTTGGACTAGCAGCTCATGCCGGAATGAAAAAGGAAACTGTGTGAAAGTATGAGAATCCCAAGGCAGGAGAAAGAAGAGATTTGTATGGGAGAAGTGTGATTTGATGTAGTGAATGTAGCAGCCATGGTCTGTCATTTGTTCATGCTTCAGCACTGTCCTACATCTCTAAAGCCTCTGTCTCTGGGGCTCAGAAAGATGGTCTGAATATGATCTCTGAAGCCCGTTCATGGTTTGTACTTCCGCTATGTTATCCTGCATTTTCCAACAAGCAGTCCCTGGTCACAGAGTGGACAAGCAGCACCAGAAATCTGTTCAGGAGAGGTGACAAAACCCACGTGGCCGTGTGATGGGGCAGACTGGCCACATGACTGCAAGACAATGTCTGGCACATGGCAGCTCTGACTGCAGGTACATAATTCAGTTTCTGGATGGGGAGACTGGGGGAAAAACCCAGAAGAATTTTACGATCTGCTTAAAGGGAAAAAAAACCTCTTGGCCCTCTGGCTGTACACTGAACCATAAAAAAACTGTGCGTGTAAGAGTGCAAGTAACAAGCCATAAAAAAGGCTCTGAGATGAAAGATTTTTCTTTTTCTGACGTGAGGTACCAGTGATGAAAACTGCCAGAGGATGTCGCAGTCAATGACCTAAGGATGGAATTTCCACATTGTTTGTGAGTCCCCTTGGTTATGCGGAGTGACGCCAGCTCTTTGGGGTTACACCAATGGTGATGGTTTTGTAACAGCCTTTAACACGCAGGGATTTTATTGTGGACACCAGGACTCCTACCTTGGGAACAGAATTGAGTGACGTTCCTTTGCAGGAAATGTGGGAAATCCTCTCCTGTTCCTGTATAACCAGAGGAGGCTGGTGAGAGCAGGAGGCTTGGTTAATTCTCTGGGTGAATGAAACTGCCTCTGCAATGTTATGTTGCCTTGGTGTGTTTTAGAGATGCTCTTTGGAACACTTCCAGAGGTGCACTTTATCTTCCAGGAATGAAGAGCTGTATATGCCTTCTGTCTTCCCAGTAATGTTGCTGAGATTTTGTTCCTGGTTTCTCTGAGCAGACATGAGCAGAGCTGCTCAGCAGTAGATAGCAAATTTATAACACAAGCAGATGGTATTTCTGAGAGGTTCCTGTGCTGGCAGTTTGCTTTTTAAAGGTGAACACCTCAAGACTCCCTCCTGCTCTTCTGACTTGCTGTGCAGATGTGTTTAAAGTCGTTTAAGTGCCCCACCCCACCCCGCCATAACAAAAAAACCCCACCCCAACCCTTAGGTTTCCTTGGCCCCAATTTCATTATTTCAGTTCCTGGTGTTATTGGTGGTTTCTCCAGGTCAGTACTGAAATACATCACTTGAGGCAATTCTTCTAACCTCTAGAAGGATTTTCTTAACCTATTTATTAGAGATATAATATATTTCAATTTAAATGTCATGGAGGCATTATGGTATTGAAGAAACTACTGGGATTCTAGTGCTGAACTTTCATTCCTGGGATGGTTCGGAAACCCATGGTCAGATAAAAGTTAAGTTGGATGGGGTGAAAGCTCCCTATTTCAGCAAGTTTTTGTGACATGGAAAGTTTTAAAACACAACGTTTAGGACAAGCTTGTAGCTGTGGCAGTAAACACTTCTTCTATCTGTCCCCCCAGGTTTCATGATAAATATGTGTGTTCTATCCGCACGCACGTGCATGGTTGCTTGCAACTCTTGTTTGAATAAATTAGTGTTTGTTGTGATTTCCCAGGCAGCTGGTTGTCCTCAGGCTGTCGTTATCAAGGGAGCTTCTTGGCTTCCTGTGCAGTGTCCTGGCTGTCACAGCGGGCTGTGATGAAATCAGGGAATTTCAGCGAGCCAGAGAAGGAAGTGAACGTTCTGTGCGCCTGCGTGTGGTGGTCAAAAGCACCCGGGTAAAACTGCTGGGGTGAAGTGAGGGCATGTTTAGAGAACTGCAGGACTCAGTTCCTTTTCTCAAGCAAATAGATGCAAAATCCCTGGATTTTCAACAGTGAAAACCTCCAGTGGTGGAGTTTTGTGAACCCAACACAGCTGTGGTGTCTGTGTGCCTTTTGGTTAAGGTTCACTGTGAAGCAAATGCCATGTTATACAGCCTAGCAGGTGGCTAACCAAAGGGAATTTCACTTTGCTGCAGAGATGGGAAACCACAATACGTGTGTCTTCCTCCAGGTTATCAGTGGGCATTCACAGAAAAAATCCTGGGGGTGGAGGATGTGAGGAGCATACTAAAAATTTCACGTTTACGTTCCTCTAGTCCATTCAGAGACTCTGTACAGCTCTGTAAATGGGTGGAGAGGGATGTGTTGTGCCACAGATATCTTTGAACTCTCCTGTCTTTTTTTAGAGATATCAAGATATGTAATTGGCCAGGGAAGTTTTGAGTGGCCCTCCCTGAGAGTGTTCAAGGCTGGATGGGGCTTTGAGCAGCCTGATGTAGTAGAAGGTGTGCCTGCCTGTGGCAAGGGATTGGAACTGTATGGTCTTTAAGATCTCTTGCAATGCAAACCCCACTCCATGATAACCAGACTGTAGTCAAAGTATACATGTTGTTAAGGGCACTACTTCCCAGCACCTTCACCAAAGGATGTGTTTAGAGTAAAGCTATTACAATTAATTCCTCAAAAAAGTCCCTTTTAAAAGCAGTGGTACAAAACTGGAGGTTTTTGGACTCCTTGCTTTGTGCTAATAGTGCCAGAAACCACTCTGTTGAATGGCAGACACTAACCAAAATGTTTCTTCTGCTGAACAAACTATCTGAAGGTGGTTTGCAGTAAAGAAAATCTAACTAGTAATTTTTCAGGTCTTGGGTTGTTTCTAATAAATGTTAGAATTTTTTGAGGGATTTTAAAGGAAGGAGGAAAGGTAGATTAATGGCCTGAAACCAACTATTTCTGCTTGCTTTATGCCATGGGGATGTCTATCCTTTCAGTTGGATGGGACCTTTTGGTGTGTTTTACAGAAATAAGTTGGGTAAAGTGACCTCTGGATCCAGAAGAGCATTACACAATATTGGACGCCTTGTAATTTCAGTGTCCTTCAGGTAGTTCAGTTGTAGTGGTGTTACATGAGTACCAGCAGATGATTTACAGTCATCAGAATGAATTGCATTATCTACAAATCTGGTTTCTTGTCTCTTGTGTCTCAGTTTCCCAGATGCAGCTGGAGTGAACAGGACTAAAATAAATTATACAAACCCCCAGGCCAAGATGGAATTTCTTTAGGAATCTCCCAGAACAAGAAGAGGTACAGAGCTTTGTTCCCTTTCTTTGTGAGCCAGAATATGAAAACTGATAAAGAACTTAGGAGCATCCTCTCAGATGGCAGTAATGAATAATACACTGATGAGCATATATTTGTTCTTTTTCTAATTTTATTTCCCTGAGGATTCCCTGTTGGCTTTTGTCAGTTAGTGATTTAAGGACTTCCTGAGCCAGATCCTGTCATCCACACTTGTGCTTAAAAGCAAATAGACATTTCTTCCTTCAATTAATCATTTTTTAATCCATTTGTCCTTTTGCCATCCAAAACATCCCATGGCAGTGAGTTCCCAAGTCTGATTATACCTTTTGTTATGAAATGACCTTTTGGGTTGGGTTTGTTTGGGGATTTATTTTCACTTGATACTGAATCCCTGCATTATGAAAAGCAGTATGTACTAATCTTCCATTCACCACATTGCTCATTCCTGATTTGATAAACTTCACACATCAGTCATTTTTCTTCCTTCTTAAGAAATTTGACCTTATTTAATCTTAGGTTAAAGCCTTTCTGTATCTGTTTGGTTCCCTTCTGATGTATTTTGTATGTTGTTTTTATGTAACTTATTAGAAGGCAACCCAAGCTGTTCAGTGGTGATGAGATATGGATTTATAAGTTAGCACAATGTCTTTGCTTTCTCTCTCCAATTCCCAGCTGCTTTTTGTTTTTGTCAAGGTGCCTGATCCCTGCCCTGGTTTGTTCAGGGAGCTTAAAACTAATCTGGATACAGCCAAGGACTTCATGATTCCTGAATGACTCACAAGAGATACTCTGCCTATAAGCACAGCTCAGACTGTGTTTGGGTGGTGTGCCAGTCCATATCAGTTAAGGTAGGACCTGTGACTTTTACAGAAGCTGACTTGCCAGAGAGGGAGAGGATGGGTTTATATTGTTGTTGTTGTACTGGTCCTCTCCAAGTTCCATGCCTGTTTTCCCTCTCTCCCCTCCCACATGACACAACTCTTAAGAAATGGAAAAGAAAATCTTCCCTAAAATTGCTCGTTTCTTTTTTGATTCCAAAGGAAAACACCTGAGCTCTGCTTCAGAATATTAATAATTCCCAGTATTACAAAAACAAATCACTTTCTTTTTCTGATTATAAGAAGAGGAGCTGAAACAAAACAGGAAACTGATCCTGACAGTCCAATCTGTTTTGCATGCATGGAATTTGATTTCAAAAGCCTTTCCAAATTTACACTTAAGGGATGGAAAGTGCTGTGACTTTTGCAGCAACTGAGGAGTTTCATCATTGGCTTTACTAGTTTGAACTACTTTTGGGTTTGGGGGAATATAGAAAGAAAAAGAAGCTTTAAAGGTCAATTATGTGTGCTGCTATCGTTAATCCTATGAAACCCTTGGGCACCAGGTCACTTTTCAAGTGTAGTGAAAGTCCACATATATGCTAAGAAATGTAGCTGTTGAGGAAAACTCTGGAAGGTGATATAAGAAAATTACTGCAGTACTATTGTTGAAGCTTTTAATGAACTTTTAAAATAAACTTAAGATGTTCTGAAGCACTAATCTTATTCTGAAATAGTTGTTCTTTTTCTTTTTGGAAAAATTGGAAGGAAAAATTAAGTAACTTTTCAGCTTTACCACAAGCGAAGCCAATTCTCCTGTCTCAGAGAGATGGCACAGGCTGCATTCATTATGTAGAAAAGGATAAAATGCTATTTCAGACCAAACTGAAGTGGAGGGATATCTGCTTTCACAGAATCACAGAGTCAAGTAGGTAGAAAAAGACCTCTGAGATTGAGTCCAACCTGTGACCTAACGCCAGACCATGGCTCTGAGTGCCATGTCCAATCTTTCCTTAAACACCTCCAGGGATGTGACTCCATCACCTCCCTGGGCAGCCCATTCCAATGTCTAATCACCCTTTCTGTGCAGAAACTAATCCTAATGTCCAACCTAAAGCTCCCCCGGTGCAGCTTTAAGGCTGTGTCCTCATGTCCTGTTGCTGTTTACCTGAGAGAAGAGGCCAACACCCTGTCACCCCCACCTGGCTACAACCTCCTTTCAGGCAGAGAGTGATAAGGCCCCCCTGATCCTCCTTTTCTCCAGGCTGAAAGCCCCCAGCTCCCTCAGCTGCTCCTCATGAGACCTGTGCTCCAGACCCTTCACCAGCTTCATTGCCCATTTCTGGACTCAAGTGTGGGCTTCTACCCAAGGTATTAGTTGGTCTGGTGAAAGATACCATCTTTCTATAACCCTTCTCCTGAAATAATATCAAAGATGACATCAGACTTTAGTTGGGTGTTTAACTTCATTTCTGCTGGACTTTCTTACCTCCCAGCCCCTCTGCTGTGTCTCTGTGTGAAGTCATATTGTATTTGGGCTGCAATACAAAGCCAGCATTACGTATTCATTGTGTTTTCTTCTGTTTCACTTGATTTTTATTCTTACCCTTGAAGATTTTGCCTGGCATTCATCTCATTGCTATCAGACAAAATCCCCTTCGTTTTCTGCCTTTTGTTTTGACCCCCAGCCCTTTGTATTTACTTTTCTCAGTCCTTGCAAGTGTTCTCTTTTCTATCAGAAGAGGCAGCCCTGTGGCAGATGTCTCCTGGTTTTGGGTATGTGATACCCCTGCTTTTGAAGCTGGAGTACCTGGCTGCAGGCAGAGGCACCTCCCCTAAGCTGGGACATGGCTGCAGCAGTGTATCTGCAGCACCCTGGCTGTTCCCTGCTCCCACAGCCACCTGCACTTGCAGGGATACATTGTAAGGAAGCAGGAGGCAAGGCCAGACCTGCTGTTCTCACCAGCCCTGCCAAAGGCAGGATTGCTTTCTCAGCCCTTCTTCCACATCAGCCCTTCCACTCATCTTTTTGCCCATAAATTCACTGCCTTTCTCTGCTGTCTTTTGTTTGCAGCAAAGCTGGGCACTCTTTTAGCGGCACCAAACTGGACAGGCTGGGGTTACTGGGAAGCTCCAGAGCTGGCCCATATTCTGCTGCTGCAGACCTACCTGCATCCTGCTGTGTGCTGACCCATTTCACCCACACTGTGGGTGGTGAAACCCCACTGCTGCTCTGCTGGAGCTGCTGAGCAGTTCCTGGCAGTGGAGGCTTCTTGGATGTCACTCCAGTCTCAGCTGTGTTTTAAGGCAGCAGTAGGAGCTTTAAGCACTATGAGTTTCTTTTTAAAGCCTGCTGCTGTGAGGCTGACATTTAAAAAGTGGAGCCTGAGAAATTGGATCTAGTCATTAAAAATCCAGGAACTTTGTTCAGTGGGATCAGGGATTTTATTTTGTTACAAATAGAGGGGTGGCACAGGGAGTGTACTTTTTTTCTTTTCTCTTTCTAGTTTCCAATTGTTGTACATTAGTCACTGGTGCTGATTAAAGCCCAGCCCAGATTAAATATATTGAGGTGACTACATTACCACTGTGTCAAGGAGCAAGAAGGTATAAACTGATCAAATTACACAATTACTGAGTCCAACAATGGCCCGATATTTCAGTCATCCCTAAGGTGGTGGTGCTTAGTGGAAAGGGTTGTGCAGCAGCCAGGAAAAAAAGGAACAAAAGGTTAAGCCTGGATGGGTGGAGAAGGGAGGAGGTGGGCACAAAGAGGAACTGAGGAGCTGGCAAAGGCTTGCAGCTCCTTCTAAACCTGCAGTTTCATGAGACCACAACTTGGATATGTGTAGTTGAAGGCTTTAGGAAGCTGAAAGAATCATGGCTTTTTTAATATCTCTGGTCCTGACTAGTGTAACGGGGACGCAAATTTTTTTGTCTCTCTTTTGTGTCCTTGGATTAGAGGGTGCATGCAAGTGATGCATGCAGCTCCCAGACATGCACTTCACAGAGCATGGAACCAAGTGATTTCCACATAAAAATATTTGAGGAATCAATGAAATCGAGATGTTTGAAAGAAGTGAAAGTACCTGGCCTGGAGATAGCTGGGAGTTTTGAAAAGCTGGTGGTTTTGGAGCAAACTAACTTAGCAGAACCAAAAAGCTTTTATTGAAACTCAACCTCAGTTGAACTGTTGATTCTACCAGGGGAGATAAGAAAGAGAAAGAAAGAGGCTGTGTGAACCAGAAGGTCAAAGTTAAGAGTGGGCCCATCTGTGGTCAGGTGAGTCAGTTTCAGGTCTCCTTCCAGACAGTCTGTCTGAGCCCCTGCCAGGATTTCTGCATGTAGTGGAAAATCTTCATCAGGACAGAATGGAAGAGGCATCTCTAAACAGCCTCTTAGAGCATTGCCCTGCAGTGGGAAGGGTTCCTGCCCTACCACCAGATGCAGATGCACACATGCTTATGATTTAATCAAATATACACTCTCCTGCTGCATACCTGGATGTGCATTTTGGAGATTCTCTGCAGGCAGTGTGGTGAGCAGCCGTGGCAGGGCGTGCACGGCGTTTCTCTTTGGTTTGTTGCAAAGGTTATGATGCACACTGTGTCTGAGGAGGGGAGGATGGCAGGAGGCAGCTGCTTGTGTGTGTTCCTCAGCTCCTCATGTTGTCCTCCCAATGGGAGGAGGGATTGCTCCATCCCTGGGAATGCCTGTGCTTGGCCTGGAGATGCTCCCACAGAGCAGGGCAGGGCTGCCAGCTGACACAGAGCTGCAGCAGGCTCCACAGGCTGCAAAGGCTCTGTGTAGGAGGGAACTAACACAGCACAGTGGCAGGAAAATGGGGTAGAGTATTTTTCAGGGACCAACTGGACACTGCATGGAGTTTTCTAATCAGGGTAGTCAGGGAAACAAATGACATTTGCTGTACTGAAAAGACTAGAGGTGGTGATTTCCTTGCCTCCTACAATGATGTAGCTAGACTTCCCTCAGCCTTCTGCTCTGCTGTCATATTTGATACTATTTTGTTGAAGTTCTGTGGCTCTTAGTCCAATATTATTGTTATTATTATTATCATATTTTTTTATTTTTGTCCCCAGATTTTTCTTGATGTGCAGTTTTCAAAGCCCAGAGTGGTACTTCAGCTGTGCTTTGTTAATCCCAAGCAGAGTGGAAGGATTTCTTCAGATCCAGCTGACAGCTTTTCTCTTGATTCTTTGCATTTTCATGTCTGGTTTATTCACAGTAGCCTATACTCAATCCAGCCTCTGATCCTTTTCTGAGGGATTAGCCCATTAGTGGTTCCTTGTTACATATTTGTACAGTTTGTTGTCCTCAAACAATGTAAATTTGTGTCTGTACTTGCTAAATTGCCAGTTTTTTCCAAACTATCTATTTGCCAAAGTCATTCTGATTCCTTTCACCTATGCACTGGCACCTTATTTGCATTTGGGATCTGCATGTTTAATACATCCTCTCTGCCCCATCCCCAAGCAATAATGAAAATATCTCATTGATATGTTCAGAACCAATGTTTAAGGAGCCTTGCTGGTATATTCTCCCACATCAGTTTTTGCACCCCTGAAGACAATGTTTTTCAGAGTTTACTTACTGAAATGTCATGTGAAAAAGGCATTGAAACTCTCATTATATTTCATGCTATCTACTGTTTCTCTTCTGCTCACCAGGGCTGTTGTTACACTGAAAAAGGAGGAAACAAACAGTCAGCAGTTCAACCATGAGTAGCCAACATGAATTTGTCAAGAATAAATCACCTCCTTATTGTCAGGCACCTAAAATCATCTTCTTGTTCCTTTGAGGGGAAATTGAAGTTAGTTTGTTGTCATTTTTAACATGTTTGTCCTTTCTGGGCTTGTGGAGTTTCATCTGTTACTTCCCAAACAAGATTGAGTCTCTCTGAGAATTTAAAAAAGTCAACCAGTTTTTTTTTAATATAAACTTTTTGATGATTAGCAGCAGCTTAGTTACTTTGAAAAACCTGATGTATCCCATGAATCCCTAGTTTAAATTCATGGTCCCTTGTTATCATTGTGCTTGTTGTGTTTTCTGCTCTGTTGCAGCTGACTTTGGTAAGAACAGCAGGAACTCTGCACTTCTGTCAGGTTTCAGTCCTTTTCTCTCAGTCAGAGTCCAAGTCCTTACTTTTGCTTTCACCTTTCAGTTTAATAGCAGGGTCCTAAATGTGGTGTGGACACATGAGTTTCAGACATACAGTCTAATGCAGTGAAACTGTTCTACAGGATTTTAAATTGCTGTGCTTTAGGAGACCTTAGCTATAAAATGGGGCCCTGCTTTAGACCTTCCAGGTTTTCAAGGCTCTCTCATTTTCTATCAGTCTGTTAGCTGAGTTTTCAAAATAAGCCTGTGCATTTGAACTGAGGAATTTCTGTAGTCTGCCAAAATTAACTGGAAGATTTCTTTCCTTCCTCTTCACCATCCATCTCTGCCAACAATGGACTGTGTCATCTTTCTTATAAACACTTCCAGAAGTGCTTGTTTTAAAAGCCATGCTAAGTGTTAAAGGCCATGCTAAGTGTGCTGTTTTTCTGATTATTCAGCACTGATTCCTGAGATAAGGGTCTTTGTCTAGTGTTTCAGCTGAGGTTTTAGTGTCTCCTCTGTACCTCCACGGGTTATTTATTTATGTAGATCTTGAATACTTTGAATGTGATAGTTAATAAATAAACATATCAAATCTGTCTCAAGATTTGGGTCAGAGAGGAGGGGCAGAATAAAAACCAACTCATTTCTCCCTTTCCTGACCAGTGCCAAACAGCTCAAGCTCAGGTTAACCCAGGAGTCTTGGCAGGCAAGTTGAACCTGAGCCCATGGTGTGTCCCTTGTGCTGGAGGTGGCAGCTGCTGGGCAGAGCGCTGCACCATGACAAGAGACATGATCCTTCCCCTCTGCTCAGGCACATCTAGAACATTCTGGTTCTGGACTCCCCAGTATGAGACAGACATGGAGAGAGTCCAGCCAAGGACCACCAGGGCAGTTCAGGCCTTGGAGCATCCATCAAACAAGGAGAGGCAAGAACTAGGACTGCCCAACCTGTAGAAGAGAAGACTCAGGGGGATCTTCTAAATGCATGTAAATACCTTGTTACATATTGGGGGGCATACTGTGTTACATACTGTGGGGGCAGTATGGAAGATGGATCCAGACTTTTCTCAGTGGTATCCAGTGACAAAACAAGAGAGCAAGGGGGCATAAGTTGAAATGCAAAATTCCATTTAAACGTAAGGAAAACCTTTTTTACTGTGAGGGTGATTGAACCAGGAGTCGGTTGCATAGAGACATTGTGGATTCTTCGTCCTTGAGACAGTCAAAACCTGAACTGGCCACAGCCCCAGGCAACCTGCTCTAGCTGACCCTGCTTTGAGTAGGGGATGTAGAACTATATGATCTTCAGACCTTCCTCTTCCCAAGCTCAGCTATTCTGTGGATTTTGAAAACTTTCCATTGACTCTGACAGTCATAAATTTGGCTTAGGCAAGTAATTCATGCCTCAACCTGTTGTCTTTGTTCAGAAGTTCCAGTAAGTTTCTTTCTGTGTTTCCTCTAGGTGCTGGCTCCATGCCCTTGTCCTTTTCTCTGAAGTTCTCTTGCATGCACGCAGAATTTTCCATTATTGATTTCATGGATGCTTAAAAGATATTCTGCTGTTTATTTCCTAAAAGTCCCTTCCTTTATGGTCAGTCTTGGCTTCCAAGTCCATAATGTTTTATAGCCTTTTCTTGTGTTTATATTATCCTTTTCCCTCTTTGACCTCTCACTTGCAGAGCTGGAGTGGAAATCCCAAACTCCAGGACACACAAAGTGGTATTTTCCAAACCTGTAGTCCACAGATGTTCCTTGGAAGAGATTCTGGCTTTCAGATATGAAGGACTGCTTACCCTGGAGTCTGAGTTTGTTGCTTGCTTTGACTGTCAGCCTCTTGTGTAGATCAGACTCATCTTGACTCATGAGCCATTGCATCAGGAACTGGAGAAATTGCAGCAGGATAAACAGCTGTGTAGCTACAGGTTGTACTGGTTGGGTGCATTGAAACCCTCAACAGCTTGTTGGTGACTTGCAGGTGGTGTTGCCACTACAGGTGCTCCCTAAACTCCTTTGTAGCTGAACTTTCACTATTCAAACCATGCCTGCTTGGAAATAGGTGTTAATCATGTGTTGAAATATATTGAGTAAGGCATGTTTTGGACCACATCCTGTTAGTGGACAGCAAGTGATAGGATGGGGCTGGGTGTGCTGGAGGCTTGCTCTCTGTTCTGTAGCTGGGATTTTCAGTCATTATAGCTTTCAAAAGTGGTGGAGGGTTGTGTTTTGTTATTTATATAGTGCACTTAAAAAGTTGCATGATCACTGTAATTATTTAAGTATGCTATCTCTGAATGTGGGCACTGCCTTAAACTGCAGCAGTGCATCAAGCCCCAGAGTAGCCTCTTCAGCCTGGGTACATCAAATCTGTGGCTGCCAAAAAATGCAAGTGGAGGGACCTTGCTGGTACTGGCAAAAACTGGTTAAGAGAACTTGGGTGTAGAACCAGAGGAGGATAAACAGTTCAGTAATATGGAAAACTATGGAAAAAAGAGCCTCAGTGGAGTCTGTAGCTTGTGACAATATAAAGTGTTTGTACAGGTAACCTGAGGCTGAGATTTTTAGTGTATCCAGCTCAGGGCTTTTTCCATTAAATTACAGGGTTGTCTCATTGGAATGATGTCAAAATAGTTGCACTCTGCACAAAGCTTGTTCTGGTTAGTGTTAGCACCATCTCTAGAAACACTTCAGGGTTGCCCCTGTGTTGTCACTTAAGTGACAAAGGGAACTTAAGTGACAGCTCTCTGCCTTCCTTAAGTAGAAAGTTGCGTAGAGGAGACTAGAGCTTTGAAAGTCAGTCAAACATGAGCCATTTTAATATTAACACTTTTAAGAACATGAACCCCAGCTTGTAGAGGGCTGCTCAAAGATTCTGAAGAACTGCTGAAGAGTTACACAAGCCCAACTTCTCATTACAGACATTGGGGCCCTTTTCTGTGGATGCTGGGAACATTATGTGCCCCTGTGGTTACAGAAGCAACCTAAGAGATCCGTTTTGTGAACACCAGTTACAAGTTATTGTCTGTTCTTCCTACTTTTTGCATTGTTGCAGCAAAACAGAAATATTTGCAAGTACCTATAGTGCAGGCATTCTTTTGGGGCTTGGCTCAAAATCATTCAGTTGCCCAGGCTGTGAAAGAGGTTCAGGTATAGATTGTGGTGACTGCCTGATCAAGGTTGTTGGCAGCTGCTGGGAATGTAAAGGCACAAGCTGACTGCAGGGAAGAGTAAAAGGTAGCACTGGCCTGCCTTTCCAGGCTGTCAGGGTGGCTTTTACTGCTCAAGCCTTTCCCAGCCTTGTCACTGCCCAGTGTGTGTAACAAGTGACATTGGTGCACGCAGGAGAGCCCGGCAGAGGCAGGAGGGACAGTGTCCTCACACCCTTTTGCAACAACTGCACGTTTCAAGTTGTAACAGCTGCACGTTTCAAGCTGTGCTGAGAGGAAGTGGTTATTCAGTCTTGCTGCCATTTCAGGAAGATTAAAGCTCCATTAAACTTTCCCTGAGAGAGTCACCTGGAAACCACAGAGGTAAAATTTAATATTTGCCCACTGTCTGTCAAAGGAGACGCCACCAAGAGGAAACTGAGAACAAGGTGGGTGCAACCTGAGTTGAGGAGAAAGGCCAGAGCCGTGCAGTCCCCGCTGCACAGGAGTTACCCTGGCCAGCACGCACTACTTTCCCCCTCAGTGGTTATTGTTAGGAGTTGAAGACTGACATTTTGAAGGAGGGGGCGTGGTGCCATGCAACCAGTGTGTGTAGGTGCAACAAAACAAAGCCTAAAAACAGTTCACTAAATAAGCTGTCACTCATTCTTTGGGTGATGAGGTAGTTGTGCTCATCAATTTTTTCCACTGTCCCCAGGAGCTGTCACCATGCCGAGAGTTTAGGGGATTCCATACCTGGGTATCAAAGGATAGATCTTGTGTGGGAGGGGAAAGCCTGCCTGCACCCCACATTGGTTCCTGGTCTCAGCCACAGACTTTATTCTCTAGAACACCCTGGTCTAGTCTATATCTTTGACTTGGTGTTTCTTTAAAACAAATTATACCTTATTCCCCTTTCCAGACCCTCTCTGCTCAGTGGAAGTGCTCCAGAGCATCCTCTCCATTCCTGGCTTGCACATGGCAGAAACCTCCTGGGCCATCAGAGACCCCTTCCCCTTGGGCCAAGCAGACCACCAGGCCCCACCTGTGCCCTGTTTATTTTGGAGTGTCTCTCTGGCAAGGGGACTGGCCCTGAGAAAGTGCCACAGGGGAAAGCGATGATGTTACTGCTGGAGCTGAAATGCCTTTCAGTGATCACTCATCACTTTAATAGAAGAGGTACTTGAAGAAGCAAGAGGGGCAATTGCTTGGTGCTTTTGGGACCAAGCTTGGTGCTTAGAGGCACTCAGCTGGGCTGGCCAGTGTCACAGGCTCTGAGTGACATTGAACTGATGGTGAGTCCCCAAAAACTATTTTTGTGTTTGATTGGGATTGGAATAGGGCACAAGTGGACTCTGATAGTGGGTAAGTGGACTGCTCAGAAAGGAGAGACTGGAGGATAGAGACACTCCTTATGACAGCAGCCAGGATCAAAGGAAAGAGCCTTTTCCTCCGGAGATGTCTGCTTCCCTCTCCCTGCTGTCCTTGGGAGTGACACAAGCTCTGTCCTTCCACCTGGGGAGGTAAGAACAGGCCTTGCAGAAGGTGGAGCAGGTGCTCAGTGCTGAGGTCAGAAGAGGAGCTGAGAATCACTAAATTAGATCTGCATCACTGAGGGCAAGCTCAGGTGGTGGGAAAGAGGAGTAGGATGCTCTACTGGACTGTGCTCAGCTCTGTGTGTGAGTTGGTTCACATCCCACTGGGTCCCACTTTCTCTTGGTAGGTGATGTTTTTTCCTGGAGTGTCTGTGGACCTTTACATGCCTCCCTGGAGGTCTGAATGTCCCTGAGATGTGGTAATGATAAAACAAGGGCTGATTCTCCTGTGGGTGTCTGAGCTCCTTTTTTTGCTCATTTCCCCTGTATGTATGAGCTGTATTCCCTGTATTGTATGAGCTGGACCCAATTGGTCCAAGATCTGAGCATCTCTCACCTCCCCACCTGTGAGCCCCACAAGAGATGGAGCCCCTGCCTTGTACCATGGTCTGAGACCTCCTTCCTGCTTTGCACTGGGCAGGAAACAAACAGGGTTTTGTGAGCAGAACCAGCCACAGTGGAGCTGTTCCCAGGGCTGGTCTGTGTGCCTGTGGCTCTCCTGCCAGCCTGGGGCCCAGCTGGTGGCTGCAGGTGGCTGGCTGGTTGAAATTGCAGCTGGCACAGCCCAGGGAGGGCTGTGGGGGCACAGCTGGAGGGACATGACAGCTCATCACCTTGCCCATGGTGCCATCAAGCCCTGTTCCATAGTGTAGGATCTTGTCTCAGCAGAGAAGGTAACTGGGTATCACCCAAGTCCAGACTGCTGTGGAACAGAGGAACTCACTGTTCCCTTCAGATGTGCCCTTTTGGGCTGTGCAGGGGAATTTTGGGACGTGGCTGAAAGAAGCCTGGCCTGCAGCAGGAACCAAGAAGCTAAGCAAGGCATGGGGTGTTCCAGGTCTGGCCAAAGAGCTGGTGGGGCACACACCAGGCTGCCTGTTGCCCTTCCTGTATAAAGGGCCTGTGATATTTGTGTGTAACCAAGGTATCTGCCTATGAATTAAAAAAAAAAAGAATGAAAATCCTTTTTATATGAAGACAGATTTGATGAGTGCAGGATGGGGGAGGAGGGTCCCACTGCTCTTTCTTCCCTCCCACACCTTCAGGAAGGAGAGGGTGAAAGCCTCAGGCAAGGTGAGTTCCTGTGACCCTGAGGAGGTGGGGGTCAGCACGAGCAGCCAGCTGCCCTGCTTGGCCCAGCCATCTGCCAGGTCTCCAGAAGATGTGCTGGAGGGTGGGTCTGGGGAAGGCTGGTGAGGCAATAGTGTGGTGAGAAGTGTGTGGTACACACTTCTAGAAGGCACCAAAAACCCCCCTTCAAAATCAGCTGTCTCTTAATCCTCATTTGATTCAGTGTTCTCTGTACCAGAGCCCCATGTGCCATGGAAAGATCTCAGGCTCCTGGGGGAGGCTGTTGACACCATACACCCTTCACATATTGTGGAGGGTTCCTGCACCAGCAGCCTCTTACCAGCAAGTGTAAAAGGAGAGGTAAAAAGTGGACTAATGAGAAGGGGGAATAAGGCACTGAGCAGCAGTGGGAGTGGAGACACAAGTGCTGTGCCACTTGGGATGGCTGGTGCCTCCAGGAGCTCCTGTGTAAGCAGTTCCTGCAGCCCCCTGTGAATCCCCAGCTGACCTTGCTGGAGCCCTGACCCCCGGGACAGGCTGCTTCAGGGAATGCTTCAGTGAGGGTGCTGGGCTGTGCTCTGCCCTCAGAGAAGAATTTGAGGCATCAGGATTGCTTAGCCTTATATCCCATTGCTCTGCTGAGGTCCTGCTGCACTGACCTAGTGCTTCATAAGCCTTTCTTACACTTTAGGTTTTTAGCTGAAACACCCTCTGTGTCCCAGCTGATAGCTACTGGGGCATGGCACTATGAAATATTACTACAGTATACTTTGAATTCACATAGATTTTGTAGAAAAAGCATTTGAGACTTCCCTTTTTTAGAATGAGAAGCACTGCTGTTCTGAGTATAATGGTGTGGCATCTTGTTTGGAATTTCCCTTGCTTTCTATATATACACATGCAGCAAAGCCACAGGAAATGGAAGTTAAAAAAAAGAGCATAGAGCATAGGTATCTGCTTCTTGAACAAATTTTATTCTTGTAGTTGGTTTTACTATTAGTGAGCACTTATCTTGAGGCATCATTTAAAGTTTATTTTAAAAGATGTGACATCCTAAATCATTGAAGCCTGAAGCAGACACGGACTGAGAAGTTGCACACTATTTGAGAAACCTTTTAGACTCTGTCCTGCCCATACTACAAGAAAGAGGATTATTGTTGATCTTTTCTCCCTTGGGGCTTTTGGGGTAGGGACCAACTTCTGAGGCTTCTTTTTTTATTTTCTAAGGTGCAGTGAGTCAGTGTTGCCTACAGCTGCTGTCGTGATTGTGTGCTAAGGGCCCACTTCTGCATGGCAACCAGCAGGGTTATTAGTAAACAGCCTTTACTCCAAAATCCCGAGCAAAGTGCATTGAAATTAGGTCCAGGAGAAATGAGAACAAACTTGCTAGCAGCTGGAGATTGTACAGTCTGAAAATCTCATTGCTGGTGAGGTGAGACAGATCCTCAGGAGCTGAGTTGCCCTGGGTCTAGACTCAGGTTGGTTTGGAGAGCAAAACTGAGGAATGGTCATTTGGTGGAGGAGAAATTTTAGGAGAAGGGACTAATCATGAAGGTAATTGGACAAATCCATCTTGGCAGCTTTTAATATGTTAAGACACATTCCTCCAGGTCCCAGAAGAGGCAGTTATCCTGCCTGCCCTCAGCCTCTGTGGAACTGCAGTGTCTCTGTCTGCCTTCTGTCTGGTACTGGCATGCCACTGCAATATAGGCAGGGCTCTCCTGAATGAGAGATCTATAAAAGCCTAAACAGGCATTAACTTTGCCTGAAAACAGGGCTCACTTCTCTTGGGTGCCTTTGTTACCAATACAGCAAATGAGGAACTGAGCCCCATCCATACAGTCATTTTTCTGTATGATTTCAAGAGTCTCTTGTGTGAGGATGTCTTTCTGCAGTTTTACAGATAGATGATGTGTTTCAGTGAACAAGTGTAGTACAAATGGATAATGAAAGTTCACAAAGTTTATGCTACTGAAGCTCCTTTCACTGCATGCAGTTACTTTCTTACTCATTATGCCTTTATTGCTTTCTTTTAGGAAAGGAATTGGGTTCTTGTTGCTATTCAACCAAGCAAGACACTCTGGACAACCATCCAACAAGAAGAGAGCACCAGTGTAATCTGGCTGAGGCCAGAAGGAACTTTTCTTAACTTAAAGGATTCAAAAATGCTGGAAACTCACAGCCACTTTCACTTGAGTGTTGGGATAGTGGAGCTGACAGGTTTTATGCATTCTGGTCTGCAAGCTGAGAAATGGGACTGGTGAAGGTAGGGGTGGTGGCAGTTGCTGGGGATGCCTTGGTGTGTATGCTCTGCCTGGTGAGGAGGGGGCAGGTAAAGATTTTGTAGTGTTTTATCAAGAGACCTACCAGTGAATTTGGTGTAAAAGTCAAAGCCCTGTCTAACAGACAACTTTTCTTAGGAGCAATAGTTTATGGCCCATCATCTGAAACAAACATTTACAAATAAGACAGTGGCAGTTCTTCATAGTGTAACATTTCTTGGTTAAGCCAGAACAAGAAACAGTCATGTTTTTTATCAGCTGGGGGAAAAAAGCCCAAAAACCTCAGTGCAGGTAAAGTCAAACAGCTCTGAAGAGAGGCATTTTTGTACAGAAAACCAGCAGATCTGTCCTAGATTTATGCCACAGGTAGTCAAATGCCAGTCCTCATTTATTGCTCTTGTTGTTTTGTGTGGTAGCTGTAATCTGTGCTTGATCTGTAACTTCACCTGGTTTTGTTTGTTGGTCCAGTGTTGTCCTTGCTGGAGGTATGTCCAAGTTTCCCAGCTCTGAAGTGCTCTCCTTTCCCAGGATTAGTGTGAAACTAAGCTCTGCTCTGGCTAGGGACTAATTCACAGAATTTAAATCCACAAGAGTAGGCACTATTCATTTTTTGTGTACTGCACATTCTCCTATCTAATTCCTGCATCTCTTTCTTATTAGAAATTATTATTTCTTACTGTAGGTCAGTCTATCCAACCATATCCATAGGGATTAACAGAAATGGAAACCTGTAGCAGACTTCAGCCTCTGATACATATTAAAGCAGTCATCATCTCAATGCAATTAAAAAAAGGGTACTGCCAAGACCTAACTTACTTTACTGTTCTGTTTGTTTTCTTAACTGTCTTCTAGTGTGAATCAGTACCAAATTCAAGTCCCTGTTTTGCTGTATCAATCACTGGCATTATCATACTGATAAACACTGAAGCTGTAAACCAGGCTTGTCTAATGAGAACAGTCAAAAAAGTAAGATTAGCTTATGCCACAGGAAGTTTAATCATGTTTCTCAGCTTATATTCTTTGGGCTGCATCTGATCTCTAAGACCTTAAAAGGCAATGTAAAAAATGGTCATTGAAAAAAACCCCAAAACTTTCTGCATGGTTGTGCATGTTGTGTTGGGAAGAACAAGCTGGTAGTGAATGACAGGATTGCAGTCAGTTGTAGATTAGATTAAAAGTAACCATTGCTGCATACAAGGGCCCAGGCACTGCTTTTGGTGATATCCCACCTAAGATAAGAGTGGCATAAACCATCATCTTCCTTTGGGGCTGCAACAGGATCCCAAAAAGGAAATATTCAGAAAAAAAAATCCACATTCCTTTTGAAGTGTGGCACGAAGCAAAGCAGAAGACAAAAGTGTTGTTACACAAAGTAAGTCTCCTTTAATTATGAAGTGCCATGGCTGCACTTGGCCTTTACTTTCTGTCCCATCCTTAACTCTTGCTCTGACACAGTGAGAAAACAATTTCAGCTTCACCTGGAGCTAAGGCTGCAAAAACCTGTGGCACTCTTATATTTGTACACTTTAATTAATTGCTGATACTCCTCCTCAAAGCAGTCCCCTGCTATTTGATGAAGCTCTCAAGTGCAAATAGGATAAGAGGAAATTTAAGTTAGCATTGACATAGTCACATGTGTGTGGCGGGGTAGGGGGTTAAATGTGTTCCTGTGCCTCTGAAATGTCAATCTTTCACTCAGAGATGAGGAGTGATTTTTTTTTCAACACATTTGAAAATAGTCTGAGAAGCTGGTTATCACTGAAGTAATGAAATAACTCATATCTGAAACTATGACATTTAATTAGCCCTTAGTATAGTTCACTATTTCACATTTAAATACTTACACCAAAAGAGATTATTTGGACCCCTTTTGTAGTAAAGCAAATGCACAATCACTTTTATTATAAAAATAGTCCTTAGGTCAAATAGAAATACAAACAATAATTACACAAATATCCATTTACAAATCTGTAACATAGATATTTATGGTACAGACAATATAAATATCCCTGTACCTTGTTTCTGTGCAAAAAAGGCAGGCTAGTTTTAGTCAATAACCAGCCCTTTTATGTTTTCTTCACTTCTTCTGATTTCAGTTAAACAGAAGGATTTTCAGAGGAGATGTCTGAAGGTTCAGCCTCAAGAGTCAAGAAAATACTTTCGCTTTTAATCCAGATAAAGCACAATAAGATTTTTCCTATCTTCTGCCAAAATATTTCTTCCTGTTCTCCAGCCCACATTTTTTGGAAGAGGAGGGAAATTTCAAGTTCAGTAATTTTTTTGACCAGCCATCAGACTGTGGTAGAGAATTAGACCCAAATAAAGTCAAGCTGCACTCTGAAGCTAAACTACCACCATAGGTTTCCGTTTAGTTTGTAGTAGAATCTCCATTCCACTTGCTTTCCTTGTAGCTGTCAAAAATAGTTCTTCAGAAAAACACTTTGCTTTCTCTTGAAGCTTTTCACACAGTCCAAGAGAAGGCAAAATCAAGTAAGAGGTAGATATTGTTCATCCTCCTAATTCCCCAGAGCTCTCCATCTGAATGACTCTGTTTTAGGACTGTAGGAGATACATGCACAGAGCAAGTTTTATGTCTATCAAAGTAGTGATTGACTTACACCCCTCACACCCTGTGGTCACTGACAACATTCAGCAACGTGCTTGAGGAATTCATCACCGAGTTCATCACTGAAAAACCTCATGCAATGAGGGCATCTGAGTTCACCCTGTGCCCTGCCTTCAGATCCCAAGTTTCCATTGTCCCCAGGAGGAGAAGCTTGTTCAGACTGTGAGTTTGTTCTTCTCGTGCCTGTCTGGCCTGGGCTGTTGCCTCGTAGGTGTTCGACATTCGTCTGAACGTACAAATGATTTTGGTTACCAGCGTGAACTCTGAAATGACTGCTTGTGTCTCTTGAGTCCTAGGAAGAGAAAGAAGAGCTCTTGAAAAAGATGCAATAAAAATACATTTTTTAACAGGTGATATTTTTTCACCTTGATCTGAAACACCACTCGATATTTACCTGAGGGCTTGTAAATAAATCATTAATCAGTTTGTGCAGTGTTGTGAATATTGTTGTAAAGAAGGTTTGTAGAAAACACAGAATACGGCCAGTGTGCTAATTTAAAGATGCCAAGAGTCATGGCTGTCCTGTGCCTTCTAAGAATTCACCCTTCCAATGTTGATCCAAAAGCAGAAGAAAAAGGGACTGGAAAGAGGTATTACATCTGAACTGGGAAGCATCTCCACCAGAACTGACTATGAAACAATCAAAGTTTTTGATAGCTGCTGAAACTGTTTTAGAAATACTAAGATACTTTACAAATATATTTGTAAAGTATTTTTTTGTCCCAAATCCTGTTGGAATGCTTAAATTGAAGAAGGAGCATGCTGCTTTCTTACCTGTCTTCTTGCTAGCTGGTGTTGCAGACATGCAACTTCTGCCTGAAGTTCTTGTATTTTACTCTGTGCTCGTTCTCTGTCTGATCTCTCAGATGTGAAATCGTCTTTATAAACCAGGACCTGAAATAGAATTGTTACATTAATATTTTATACATTAGAGCATTGGCAGGTTAGATTGAAAATCTGAGACTGATTCCTTTGTTACTTATTCCCAGAATGTCAGTATTTTCTATCATATGTGGATTTCAAAGGTGCTTGTATTTTGTTTACAGATCTTTCATATTCCATGTTAAGGCCAGCAGAACTGCATGGGGTTCTTTAAGTAGTGAGTTTCCTTTAAATCTGTATTGTTAATATCTGTATAGCCAAATGTGCATAGACAGGCAAACGTTCAAAAAAGAAATCCGTTCTTCCCCCTTGGACTTTAGTGGTCTGGGAAGAAACTAAGAATTCCCATGTGTAGGAAAAAGAACTGTAATGACCTGCTGTTCCAGCATTTGTATGCGCTCGTGATCTCCTTCACTAGCCTTCTTCATGTCTTCCAGTTCTCTCTTGGTTTTTATGCACTCATTCATTTTCTCTTCCAGTAGTTTGTTTAACCGGAATATCTCCTTGTGCATCAGGTCAGAATTCCTTTGTGCTGGAGTTCCTCCATGGTGCTGCTCCAGCTGGGACTTCATCTCCTTCAGCTGCAGGTGGAGTCTCTTCACGTACTCATCCCTGCTCGCGTCGTACTTCTGCCATTTTGCATTTAAATCTTCCACCTGAAAGATCATCCAGGACAGGCATGAAGAACAGGGAGACAGAAACTTCCAAGCTTTCATAGGCTGTCTATAATTGCAGGACCAAAATCCTCTAGGGGATAATGTACCTGCTGACTCAACCCCTGAGGGTAAGTCACTGTACAGGAGAGCAGGAGATGATTGTGCAGATTCTTCACAGGCAGCATTCCTACCTCCCAATCCAAAGGGACAATATTAAATCATGTGGAAAGGGAGGGATCTAGTGGGCCTAGTGCTGTCCTTCTGGGGTGGAATACTGATCCACGGAAGGAACGTGAAAATTTTCTTCTGCACTGTATTTTTAACAATAAAAATCCAGTGTGTTAGGAATTGTGTAATAAATTGCTGTTAGCTAAGGGAACAAAAACTATGCTGTACTGAAAGGACTAAGAAAAACTGTCTTGCTTGAAACTGCCATGTAATTAGATTGACCAAACCTTACCTATTCCAAATTTATACTTAACAAATATTAATCTGTAACAAAATGAAAGTACTCACGTGAGCTACTTTTTGTTTTAACATCCTGTTTTCCTCTTGTAAGTTGCAGATGAGAGATTGAAGTGAAGTTTCATTGTCTAAAAGCTGTAATTTTCAGAAAAAGTTAGGTGTTACTTTAACATAAAAATCTCAGATGCTGTTTTGGCTGGGCTGTTAACTGGAAGTAATCTTTTTTTTTAATGTGATGTGCAATGACATACATCTAGGTTTTTATGACCTTGGTACTGCTATGAAATAGACCTCACGACAACAGCGTTTAAGAGTTTACACAAAACTACTTGTCTGGAGTGGGAGAACACATGACAAAGGCACAGATATGCCTTCATCTTGCTTTGTTATTACTGTCAATTTTGGCCAGTACTAGGAAGAAATTACTGAGGGGAAAAAACCCTGCTTGCTAAATAATTGACTAAAATGATACCTCTTTTTTACAGTTGTGACATCTGCTTAAAAAAACCCCGGTGTACGTGAGTAATATAGAACACTTTTGTGCAAAATTCCCTAGAATCAGCTAGTAAAGGCATCTGAAATTTCTCCTCTTCAACAGGGAAGTCCCCACTGTACAAGGTTAGCTTCTTATTGCATATATCAAAGTCAACCAAGCTTCCTGTCTATCAATTACACATTAAATATGATAATGCCAAATGCTTCAAGTCCCTTAAAAAGTCCTTTTTTCTTCTTAACTACTCAACCCCTGTTTCTTACAAGTAATTTTAATGTAAGTTTTCTTTGGAAACACTTCTGGGATGTTTGACAAAGCAGACATGAGTATGTATAGAGTTCATCACAACAGCACAGATGAGTGGTCATGTGGAAAACAGCATTACCACAGTGTAGCAGTAAGAGCATCAGTCAGAATTATTCATTTTTGTGAGAACTGTCTGTAGCACCCAATCACTGCTCTAATCTGTTACTAGAGGCAGCACTGCTAATGTTATTTCCTTATGGTATTTTAATGAATTACCTCATTTTAATGAGTGTTTAATGAATGACTCTCAGCCACTGGGACTTCTGGAACAACAGAACAATGATCTACCTTTACCCCATGCTGAGAACTTTAACTGAAGCCTCGACAGCCATTAGCAAAGTACACCAAAATCCAGGTGCTCTATTGTGCCCTGCAGTAGCACTTCTGACACTGTCCTATTCATGAAGCCTTTTTTTTAAAACATCCCTCCTGAAGAGAAGCATTGCCCTGCACTCAGAGGCCAGGGGGAATCCCAGAGCAAAAAAAAAAAAAAAAAAGGTAAGACACCTTGACTCATATTCCACTAACCAGCTTTCTGTAGGCCTGTCTTATGTGTGCAAAGCCAAATCCTGATCCGAGAACACCACGCTACAGAGTTCTTCATATAAATACTGCTTTGAAATATTTCTATTTTGTTTTGTGATTTTGATATTTAAAGAAGCAATCAGGAGAGATAGGCTTCTAAATCACAGCACCATCTAGTGCTGCACAGAAGCAGGGGCAGTATAAGGTAGGTACTGTGTCCTGTGTATTGAGGGAAGAACTGTGATCATGGAATTGCTGAGGCTGGACAAAACCTCTCAAGTTCTTCTTCTCCAAAAAAAGCCTCTGATGATGAGATGGCCAAAGTTGAAGTGGTAGACAACTGCTTCCATCCTAAATCTCAGATACGCAGAATTATTTACCATTGCCATGGCAGCCTTAACACCCTACATGGAGTTAAAGGGCTGTTCTCCCCATTCCCCAGTTACAGCTATCATACTGTAATTAATATCCCAGAAGCTAATAAGACTTTAAAGACACACACAGTAGCTGTAAGAATACCTGATTAGATCTTTCTGTAGGTATCTGGTCATCTGAATTCCCCTTCTCTTTTCTTTGCTTCTCTTCTAGACATTTTGCCAGATGTTGGCACATTTCTGCTGTGGATGCTAATTTGCGTTGAAGCTGGTGAGTTTCATCAGTGAGTGAACGGCACAAAACATCACTGGTGGCCTGAGCCTTCTCCCTCTCTGCCAAAGTCTTCTGCAGTCGTAAGATTTCTCTCTCCTTTTCATATGGAGGCTGATTTATCATCTGCTGTATCTCTCCATTTTTCTCCTCTAGCTGCTGATTCAACTTCTGCACTTCCTAAACAGAGGGGGGAGGGGAAGTTATTTAAAAGCAAAATAAAGTCAAAAGCCAAAATATATCTTAGACTGACTTCAATATTGCAGTAATTCCTTATTGCTCCTTCACTCATTGCACAGTACTTAAAAAGTAGACCAAATCCATTTCATCTCTGTATGATCACAAGACCTTGGAACTGTTGGATCAATCAATCAAGAGCTGCTCAGTTTCTAATCAGTAGAATGGAGGAACAAGCAGCAAAAATTCAGGAAGATTTTATGACTATACAGCAGCAACAAAAACAAGAAACAAAGTAATCTAAGATTAATAACTATGGAGACTGAAAAATACCTACAGGTCCTGTACACTAAACTACCAGATAATAGAGATTTTCCTCAAAAGAAAAAAAGGAACTGTTAAGTCATCAAATCCAATGAAGTGTATTCACTGCCTGGAACTGTCACAAGGACAAAACAGAGCAACTTTCCCACCTAGGAAAGGATGGGAATGGTAAGGTAAGGACAAACAGGCAGAAAATAAAATCCATGTGGCAGCAGTGGCTCTAGTTTGGCCACAGCTGACTCCCAGGTACACAAGGGGGTCTGACACAGCCCCAGGAAACAACTGTGTACCTTGTTTCTGCATCCCCTTGTCCTGTTGGGAGCTCTGTGGGATTATCCACACTGCATTAACACCTCTGCAGGTGTTTTGGGAAGGAAGAGGTTTGCTTGGTGACTGGTGCAAACCACCTGTAGTTCCATGCACCTGAAAGGCACTGCTTCTGGCTTTGTAACCAAACAAGCTGGTACTGTCACACTCTCAAGAAACAGCAGATGCTGGCACCAGAAACCTCTGCAGCACTGCTCCTCCAGAACTGAGGATCTCTGGATGCCAGTGCAGACCATGAGATTGCTCCAATCCCAGCTTCATCATTCCAGTTCTGAGGAGTGCTAATAGAGCTGTAAATCCCTGGGAGCACTCTCAGCCAGCACACTGGCCTCTGGCTTCACAAAAAATGTCTTTTTTATTTGGTTATTATTTAGTGCCAATTATTTCAGCATTCTGATTGGGGCATAGCAATTTTTTTTCTTTCTAGAAATAAACATTAACATTTGACATAGATAAACAGCACTTCTTATCACTGACATTTCCATTCTTTAGCTTCATGCTGAATGCTAAGCTTCCCCTTTAAAGATATTCAGCATCAGCCTTTCAAATACGTTCAGATACCATAGGTTTGTCATCAGCAAAGTGTCATTGAGATCATCTCTTATAACAAATTTCCAAACATGAACTTTTTAATATGTATTTTAGGTGAGTGTCATCTATGGAAAATGTTTTGTATAAGCATTAGGTCAAGAGATTACTTATGACAAAAACACTTGTTTCAGTTTTAACTACTGCTGCTTAGTTTGGAAATTACTTCGTGCAGCTTCATCTAGAAATAAATGCTTTAAAAATCTTTGAGAAATTCAGACTGAACCTGGGAAAGTCTTAATGACAGTAACCAAAACAGCACTTGTGCTGGAAGGGGAGGGATGCAGTTTTCAGGTTTTTTTCTTTCAAGAAAGATACTGATTTCCCTAATCTATCTCTCCAGCCTTCTCAGTTACTTCTTCAAATATGAACGTGCTACCTCACTGTCAATACAAAAATCCATTTTGAATACGACTTCAAACAAAACACTGTAATAGAAAAATTCGTGGCATCAGCTGATTATCTTTGAGAACAAAATTGTTGTAACAAATTCTCAGGGAGTTTTTAAACTGTTTTTCTTTCTCCTTATGAAAACAGTTGTTTGAAGATCTATAGCGCCCTGCTAAGTTTTTGGTTTAGGATTTTATCGTTTGCCTTTTTGAAGTGAACGCAGGGGGCGCCACCTTTGGTCACAAACGGGCGAGTTGCTCCGGGCACCCGGGGATGGAGCGGGCATCGCTCGAAGGGGCTCCAGCCCTCGCTCAGCCGCCGCGCCGTCAGCGGCGGTTCCTGCGCGCCCCCAGCGCCAGGAGCGCTGCGGGGGCAGAGCAGCGCACCCTCGGCCCCGCCGCGCTCCCGAGGGAGGGAAAGGCAAGGAAAGGCGCGCTGCTGCTGCGCCGCTCCCTGCGCGCCCGCGGCTGTACCTGGCTCAGCGCCTCCGCTCTCCCCGCCGAGAGCCGCTCGCTGTCGCGGGCCTGCTCCAGCTGCTCCAGCAGGCTCTCCACCAGCGAGCGGGCCGGCTCCGCGCCCGCCGCCGCATCCCCGCCCGCCGCCGGGGGCTGCCGCTGCCGAGCCAGGCTGCCCCGCAGCTCCCGGATCGTCGCCTCCTTGGCCGCCAGCTGCAGCTGGAGGTGCTTCAGCTGCTGCGCGGACTCGTGGTACAAGGTGCAGAGCGCGTTGTACCGAGGCACTTTATTCTTCAAGCTCCTGTTCTCCCGGTGCAGCTTCTCCAGCGTCTCCTCCACCTGCCTGAAGCGGGTCACCAAGGGGTCTGTGCTGCCGGCCTCGCTTACCGAGCACATGGCCGGGGCAGCTCCCTTCTGTTCCTTCTCCAGGGCGAGTAGGAGCCCGGACAGGTGCATAAAACCCCGGAGCGCAGCAGAACCGAGGCAGCGGCTTCGCTCTTCCGCCTTCCCCGCCGGGGGAGGAGGCGGCCGCTCCCTTTAAGGGCTCGCAGGACCCGCCTGTGCCGCTGCTTTTTTCTGCGGCTGGGGGCGGGCCGGGCCGCGCTCCGCCCTCGGGGGAGAGCCCCGGCCGCGCCGAGAGCTCTTTCCCCTGGCCCAGTGCGGGACGCGGCCCCGGGGGCAGCGCCGGCCGGGGAACCCCGGCAGGGGCGAGCGGGAGAACCGGCACCGGGGGCGGGGGGAGAAACCTGGGGGCGAGGGAGCGGGGCGAGCGGGAGGTGCCGAGGGCACGGGGGAAGTCCCGGCGGGGCGAGGGGAATGCGGGCAGGCTGCGGGAGGGGCGCTGGGGGGAGCGGGGCTCCCGGCGCACCGAGGGTCCCTCGGGGGCTGGCGGGCGGCGCTGGCTCCGCGTTGCGAAAGCCCCGGAGCGCCGCGTCCTCCCGGCGCCGCTGCGGGAATTCCCGGCTCGGAGCGGGACTTTCCCCGCTGGCGGCGACCCCCGGGCTCTCGGCTCTCCCCGCTCCGCCTGCCCGAGCCGCCCCGGCCCCGGGGCAGCAGCAGCAGAAGAAAGGCCCAGGAATCCTCTCTCTGCTGGTGTTGTGTCTGCATCGGTGGCGCGGGGATGGCTCCGCACCCAGGCAGAGCAGCGCGTCCCCCCGCACAAGCCGCGTACCTGGGCAGGTGTAGAAGAGCAACTTCCTTAGCAAAGACCTCGAACAGACCGAAATCTTCGGCCGTCTAAATCTATATCACCAGCCAGCGTTTATGCTCTCGGGGTAAAATAATGAGAGCAAAACCAGCTGCTTGACACTGAATAAACTGCTGCCCACTGGCTGCCCCTATGGTGGAGAACTTTTTTATTGGCAGCATAGAGACAGAACTTGTTAATCAAGAATATCACTGTCATGGAGTAACACTGGTGTACATACTCATATGTAAGCTGGACTGAGAGAAAGCTTATTTTGGATTGGTTTAGTTATGTCCATGTTACCATTCTGATGGAACCAAGTGGGAGGAAAGAGCCTTAAACCAGTACAAAAATGAGTCTCAGGTTGCATTTGGTTATTATTTGCAATAGTATTTAATGTGTGTACATCTATGCATGTGCATGATAACGTGTATAACACAGAGCTCCATGTGTGCACCCAGCCTTAGTGCACAGGGCTCAGCACGGCCACGGGAGATGTGTCTGGCATAAGTGCCTAAAATACAGCAAGTGAAAATCACCACATGCTGCTGGTGGAGGCAGCAAAAAGAGAAGACTTTAGACAATGTGATAGAGAGCAGCCTCCTGTGTTAGCAGGTCTCAGGATAAAAAGACAGCAATTAATAATTTGTGTGGAATAATTTACAGGAATGGGAACATGATGAAAGGAAAAGATGGTGAACTTCAAAGTTGAGACTGTCAGTCACCCTGGTGATGGCTAAAGACCTCCTGAGGTTCCACTTAAATTGAATTATCCTATCATTCAATCAAGTTTTTTGAGGTGGAAAGTCATTACTTTGTCATCTTAATTATTCTAGTAAGAATTAGGAGTAATAAATTCAAGACAGTCTGTTAGCTTAGCTGTTTCTAAAAATATAACTGAATTTTATAGAAGTTTATTTCACAGAAGACCCTGTGTGACAGAAAAGGGTAAAGCACTTGTTTTGCTACATGTTCCTGGCATATTTGCTATTTCATCTGATACTGTAAATATCAAATGATTTAGGACAATGAAAAATGTGCGGAAGTTGAGGAATATAATTTTTTATATTTTACTCGTACAAAGTTGTATTCTACATCCTTAAGACACTGATTTTGCTGTGAAGAAAGCAAAGTTCCTGCTTTAAAATACCTGTGCTTTGTAATTTTCATATACATTAGAAAGAAAAGTGAAAAAAACACATAGACTTCATGTTACATTTTCATTATTGTGTTGCAGTCAGAGCTAACTGAAGAATTTGGAGCAAGATTGCTTTTGCTGACTGTCAAAATATTTTGTAGAAACCTATGATGAAGCCCTGGTACTGGAGAAATGTTTGGTTTCCTGCCAATTAATTATGAAACTCCAAGGAAACTCAGCCATCCCATGTTTGCAGATGGGGCAAGCATCAGGGAATTTAGTTAGCTGCAAAATCGAATCCTTTATGGTACAGTTACATTTGTAATATGGTGTTAGTATATTAAAATAGAGCATGGCTGAAAATTTGGTATTACTGGTGCCTTGGATGAAGGCAGCATTCCCCCAGGAAAACACCACTGACTCTAGGGAAATTTGACCTGCGTAAGTGCTGAGTAAGAAACTGATCCCTGGTGTACTTGGGAATGCCCTGAGATGACTGTTTCCTTTTGTCACTTCTGAAATACAGAGGAATTCCTGGGAATTCAGTCAAAGGAGCTGCTGCCAAAGAATGAGTCACATCTTGCTGTCTTTCTAGCACCTGGCTTTTCCTGGATTGCCTCTCCTGCACTCTTACCCAGTTTGTTGATAAAGCAGCTGCTTTGTGCTGTGGCACACTTGATCCTTTTGGGGTTGCACAATCCTGAGGGCTTATTAAGTACTGTGTGTACAACAGGTATGCTCTGCACGACTTAATATAAAGAAAAGAAACTTTATTTTCCATACTGTACTGGTTTCAACATGAAATATAAGGTGAAGTTCACTTTAACTCTTTCTCAGTAGGGTGTAACAGGATAGATGTGATTACACCCACGTGGGAAAAATTTAACCTCAGATTTTGTTAAAGAACTCTTAACAAAGCTGTTTTGAATAAGTAATTCTGTGCACATCACAGCTTACCATCATGTGTGAGATACATCATAGAGTGCATGAAGAAAAGGGATTAGATACTGCCTAGAAGCAAAAAGAAAGTGAAGCTGCTCCTAGGAAAGCAGAAAGAAAGAAAGGTGAACAGTATGATTAGATTAATGAAGGGTTCATAAATGTACGTAATAAAATTTCATTTTTAAGCCTGAATTATTTGTTGAGGGGGTAAGAACAATTTCTCTAAATGTAGTAGTTCTATTTATGTAACATTAGTGAAAATCTTATAAGTCTTTGTATTTAAAAGAGTAATTCTCTGTGGACAAGACTGTACAACATAATGGGGGGTTCTGTCATTTTCTAAAGAGTGACCTCTATTCAATTTGTAAGAAATTGTATTTTTTACTTGTGAACTCCAGATGTCATTCAGCCAATCAAGCTGTGGCTTACCCCATGGTCTTAAGTCACCACTAATTGTCCTGGAGGGTAAGTTGTGACATAATGATACTTAAAAAGTGTTGGAATTGCCTTGAGGTGATTTACCTAAACAGAACTAATTAGAAGTTAGTAGGTGATCCTCTGGCTGCAGTAGGCTGAAAAAAATAGCAGAGTTCCCATTTCCTTTGCTGTAGATCATGCAGTGCAAAAGGGGGGGGAAATAACCTGTAAAATAATCAGACATTATCCCTGCTACATAAGATGCTGCCAGAAATCTCTGTGTGTGTCCAAAAATCTGATTTTCATGCTGAACAATTGAAGTGTTGGTGCTTTTGTGACTCATAGATCAACAGTAATTATGAGCTGCAGGCATGTTTACACTTCTTCCACGGGCAGGACTAAACATCCTTTCTATACATCACTGTATTGGATGCTCTGATGAGATAATGTTCAACATGTTTTACTGCTGGAATGACAAACTCCCTGAGAGGTTGGCCCGAGGGCTGCCAGGATTCCCAAAACTGGATGAACTCATGTCTATGACGTTCATATGTGGCCATCTGTCTGCACCGAGGCTCTGACTTGGAACACAGCATTCCTTTTTCAGTCTTGTTTTCTATTTACACACATGAAAATATTTAGTTTAGCTAGGGGAAATAGAATGGGGTCTGTTTATTTCTCATGTAAGATTTTTCCCTGCTTTGTTGATGGTGGTGGTTTTGTGTTGGTTTTTTTTTGGGGGGGGGGCTTTTTTTGTTTGGTTTTTGTTTGTTCATCTTGTTGGGCTGTTGTTGTTTTGGTTTTGCACGGTTTGCTCTTTGGAGCATGTAAAAACCAAAAGTGTTTTGATGCAGGGGGCAGAGTCCAGGGCCCATGTTCTTGGTCACAGCAGGGCTGAAATAACCAGGATGAGCCATGACACTGGTCAGATCCATGGCAGATCCACATTTCCCTGAGAGGTATTTCTTCCACAGTTGTACAGACAGAGGTGGCTCAGGCTCATCCTGGTGGCTGTAAGCAGATAAGCTGGATACACTCTTGTATGGTCTCACAAGGCCCTTGACCTGTTGGTGTCCATGCCAAGGCAAGAGCTTTCTGTTGTGCTTTGTTATTCCTCAGTGCTTTGGGTCTTTGCTGCAGTTCACCCTCCTGTGCTCACTGTCTGTGTGTTCAGCTGTTTCAGGCCCTGCTTTAGCTTCCCCTGCATAGTCTCACTTTTGCAGTTTCTCTTTTGTCTGCCCATGGCACAATTGCACCAGGGGCCTCAGTCTGACCTTGCAGACTGGAATTTATTGCAGTGCTGCTGCTGCCCCTGGATCTGAGAAGTTCAAGCAGTTTTCTTGGTTCTTTGGAAAACCTTATCATGATGTCACTGATTTTGGAGCTGTGATTCTACTCACAAGAATGTAAAAAGCTCTCTGGTGCATCTAAGTGTGCAACAAGTGGAGGCTGTTTCCTAATTCACAGGCTTAGGTCGCTCCTACTCAGAAGCAAGTTACTTCTTTGACTTTGTTCTGGATAAACCTTGGGGTTTGCCCATGTCTATTTATTCCTGTTGAGCAGTGCAGGATACGTTGGCTTTTAGTTGTCATAGGAAACTTTTTCGTAAATCTGATTATTTGAAATACTGCAGACAATTTTTTTTTGTGTGCTGCAGGAAACACTTTCCTAACTCTTAATATATGATCCATGTTACACACTTTTTGTGGATTCTATATATATTAAATGGATTTTCTGCTTTGATTCATATAGAGTGATGTGAGTTTTCTGGTTTCTGTTATTCACCTTTCTTCAAGGGCCAGCCAATTTTAAAGCTAAACTGAGGGGAAAAAATAAAATTATTAATTCTGAATAAGTACTTGGCATTCAATTACAAGACTGGAAACAAAAGGCTTGCAGGTAAAAACTTAGTTATTTGCAGATTTGTTTGATATGTTAATGTTGTGTAATGAAAGTTCCTAAAGTGGTGTCCATGATGTTTCTGATAAAAACCACTCATTCTAACTAGAACAAAACCAGTTTCAACATTTTTCATCTTTAGCTTTTTCTTTTTAGCAAACAGACTTCTTGAGTTTGGTTAGATAAATTTCTGATTTAAATGTTTTATTTTAAATGTTTGTTTTAAAGGATGATGAAGAAAGGTGATTTCCTAAGACTGCTGGGAACCTCAAAAGAAATCATAGTTACGTAAGAATTCAATTCTACTGGAATTCTAAATCAGGAAAAAGAAACATTGGATGCTTCTTAGAACATCCTTAGTACTGGGTGGTTAAATAGTTTCAGAACTATAATACAGAAGAAGTGTTGGGAAGAATTAAGTAACTAGAACTAGAAAGTGGAAGTGTCCTTACCACACCATTCATTCTTCTTCCACAGAAATAGCAACATTTCCTAAAATTCTGATTAGTGTCCAGCTCAGAGGCAAGAAACAGCACAGTTATGTTCCTCTGGAGCTCTCTCTGTAAAGCAGAAAATCCATCAATCATCCTGTCAGAAAAGGGAAAAGCAGTTTTCAGCAGAGTTTTAAATTCAAGCCGTCAGTGGAGTGTTTTTCAGACTGAAGTGAAGAATTAATGCCATGTAGACCCCAGCTACTGAAATCTTCAGCTCTTGTTCAAGCCTGGTTTTGTTGTAAGCCAGAGTGAGCATATTCCCAGTCACTGGTCATGCTTGAAGCAGACAAGCATTTTGACACTTTCTGCTCTCAAACAGAATTAATGGAATATGGAAAAATATTCTTTTTGAGGAGCCTGCATGCCAGTACCTTCTCAGCCTTAGCACAATAAATGAATTTAATGTGGACACACAAGTAGGTATGGATTGTAGAAGATAAAATCTGGAAACCATAAGAAAAAATAATGTATTTCTTCCAAGTGATAATTCCTGAAAAAAACCAGCCACTGTAGCTGCTTTCATGGCTGAATGTGTCTGAGCTACCCAGTGGCACAGGAACTTACACTCCTGGTACAGTGAAATATGCCAGTGTCTACAAGAATAAATCTTTCCAGCTCTAAATTAAATGGGTTTTTCCAATTAATTATATTAAATTTATGCAACATGTTATGATTACTATTGGCTTAATGTACATTTTATGGTGGGTGGCTGTTTGGCAAAGTCTTTACTCTCTTCTTGCCCTAAGCTATGGAGGAAATACTACAGGGGATTCTAGATGTATGGCTTTCATTTAAACTTCTGGTGAGAGCTACTAATGTATTTGACTGAACAAATAGAGAGGCCACCATCTAATGGGGTGAGTTTAAGAATTGATTGACACTGATTTCTGCTGTCTCTTCATTTGAGTTTGCTGCTTGGCTTGAGTAAGCTTTGTGAGAGCTTAATTTGCTTTGCCATGTGAATCTTCCAGCACTGACAATAGTGACATTGATGTAGATGGCTTAAAGGCAAAAAGGCTGCAGAATGTGAAGTATTTGGTGTATGGAATGAAGATCACATCCGTCTGTGCTTATCCTTACTTAATTTTTAGAGAAAACCTCAACATTTTGACTTTAAACTGGTTCAACAGAATGACCCATTATGACCATTTAATTGACACACTTATCTCTTTAGGATTGAAATGCTTGGAAGTCAGCTGTGAGAAAGTTAATTCTGTTAGACCTTGCATAAACAAAATAAGAAATGTTCTCTACACTGGAATACTCTACATAGTGGCTCATTTGGGGGTTAGTAAATCAGATTTAGTGTAATTGTGATGTTCCAGTTTCAGGGTGCACAGACACATAGACACCTTTAAAAGGACTGGTTTCAGAAACCAGTGGGTTTGAACTTCAAGGATTTCCACCAAAGTCACAATTTTCATGTAACCAGCTTTGGAAATACTCCCTTTTCTCTGAGAGCAGATTATAATATTGTCATAACTTTGTATTTACTGAAATTACACCTTTAATAAAATGTAGAGGTGCTGTTACAAGATTTGGAGGATGAGTGTTTTTGTTGGATCCTTTGCTGTATCTGGAAAAAGAACAAAGACCTCTTGAGATCATCTCTACTTCCTCAGATTAGTTGTCTATCTCTCCTTACAAACTTTGCTTCTCTTATATCTGTATATGACATTTGCACCAGCACTACTGGGCCTTGGAGATAAAACAACTCCTTGTAGTACTTTTTTTTTAAAATCAGATTTCTGACATGATGGTGTGGCCATTAGCTGACCCAACAGCTTTAAAAATAATGACACACAATCAGCCCCATCTCTTATTTCCTGTGAGCTCTGCAGGAAGTGTCTCAGAATGAAAGAAAAGCTATGAATTTGCCAGATAATGAGTCCGAATCTTGGTTCATGGTTCTTTCCTGTAGGCAAAATTATGGGTTTCTTGTAAACTTAAAGGAAGTGGAGTAAAGGAGTTCACTTGTGTGATAGTGAGAGTAGCCAAATGATTGATTAGCTGTTGAGAAGAAAGCTGTGCTTAGGGCATTATTTCTTTCCAGAGGTAGTAGAGGAGTGTGATGGGTGAGCTGGCAGGTGAGAACCCCCCAGCAGGGTGGGGGAGAGAATCAGAGAGGCAAATGCAAGCAAAACGTGTGTGCTGATGTGAGGAGAGTTTAGTAACAGAGAGAAGAAAAAGAAACCAAACAAGTGATGCAAAAGCCTCACTCACCACCTCCCACCCTTAGCCAATGGCCAGACAGCCTCTGAGGAATGGCTCCTTCTGACACAGCAGCACCACCCCCAGTTTCACTGCCTGGCATGATGCTCAATATCATGGAAAATCTCTTGGGTCACTGGGGGCTGTCCTGGCCTTGGCCTCTCCCTCCTGCCCACCCCAGCCTTCTCCTGGGGGCAGAGAGAGAAGCAGGGAAGGCCTGGAGGCTGTGCAAGCAGTGTTCAGCAGTAGCTAAAGCACTGCTCTGTTACCAGCACTGCTTTGGTCTCAGAGCTAAAACAGCTTTGGTCAGGCTGCTGTTACTAAAATTACCTCCATCCCAGGTACAGCAAATGTTACCCCAAACAGAGGTGGAGAAGACACAGATATTTTATAGCATTTACGTGGCACTTGTAATTTTCATTTAATAGAATGAAATCAGGCAAGAAATTTTTTTCTCTGTTTTTTAATGAGGAGACATGAAGTGATGCCTTAAATTTTAGCTTTCATATTTTCCAGATTCTGTACTGTATCAGTGTGTGACTCCGAACTTCATATAAAGTGTTAGCAAGTTCTCACAGTTTAGTCAGACAGAACAATCCTTCTCCAGCCCAAGAACCAAGGACACCATTGAAGGTACAGACCCCAAAAGTATAAACAACAGTGAATTGAGGAGAGCAATCTGGGGGGGCAGGACTTCATAATCTGCAATTGGAAAAGTAAACCTAATATGTAAAAGGATCAAAATCTATAAAAGTGTGAAAACTTGTGCTTCAGAGTCCATATTGGGTGTAGCCTTAGCCCATCTTTATGAATAACATCTCCAACCTCAGCAATATTCTCAGACATACATCTCCTGCAAAGCAATATAAGCCAAATGGAACAAGTCTCTGCCAGAGCAGCACCTTGAGGATTTCCCAGCATATCTGCATAAGAGCTCCAGGATGGCTTTGCCACAAGGGAGCTGTGATCCCTGTCCTGTCAGGTTTTCTGTGTCTCTGACAGAGCACATGACAGTCAAAGTGCTGTTATCCCCAGGGTGATCACTGTATTTATTCCTGCAGCAGCCCACACAGGGGCTGCTGCCCAAGAGGGCTCTAATTCCCTCAGGCAGAGGCAAATGGAATTGAGAATCTGACCTTCCTGTGCCTTGTGAGAGAACCATGGTGATGGAAGGGCTTTCCTGGCTGCTCTGTGTGTGGGAAGCATTTGAGTCTTGTGCCCTGTTGGAGAGAGGAGATGCTCTTGCATGGAGGAGAGGAGTGCTGGCCCTGCTTGTCGAGCTGCTCTTTCAGTCTGGAGCTGGTCAGTGCTGCAAGGAATTTCATGAGCTGCTCCTCACTAACCCAGAGGTGCTGGAAGCCTTGTCAGAGGAGTCAGCCTGGTGCTGATTTGGTCCATACCTGTCATGCTGTGGCTTTGGTCTTACCAAGGAACTTGGAGTGTTTGGGATCCACGAGGGCAGATAATGGAGAGGGGCCCTCCTCTCTGCTCCTACCCTTGTGTACACAGGCTTTTCCATGGAGAGAAATGGATGATGGCCTCAATTCTGCTCAGCCTCTGACAGTGTCACTCTTGCAGTGACTCTGCCCCTATGGCTTGCCCACAGACTGGATAGGTTCAGCTAAAAACAACATGAGATGTGATGGAATGGGGAAGTGATACCTTTTTTCAAAGTGTGGCATGTTCAATGTGATGGTGAGTGGCAAAAGTGAATTATTACTGTTACTTCTGCAGAGTGATGCTGAGTAATTTGAATGTCTGCCATTTATGGTTCTTGATTTCAAATTTGTGTGAGACGTGTCCTTCATTTTCCTGGCATGTGCCTCACTGCTTTTAAAGCAGTGTGTGATGTTATTTGATTTTGGCAGAGGATTGGAAGCTCTGTGTGTGTAGCAACTGGTATGGAGGCAAACAGGGAAATACCTGCACCATGTCTATTTGGTGCAAGATGTGCCAGGGAAAGCTTAGGCTGGATACTAGGAAATAATTCTTCACTAGAAGGTTCATCACAGGCTGCCCAGGGCAGTGGTGAAATCAGCATCTCTGGGGGTGTTTAAAAGATGTGTGGCTGTGGCACTTGGGGATGGGATTTAGTGATGGACTTGGCAATGCTGGGTTAACAGTTGGACTCAATGATCTTAAAGGTCTTTTCCAATAAAGAATTCCATGGTTTTATGAAATATGTACTCTTGGCTGGTGGTGATCCAGAGTGTGATGTAGTTGGTTAACATGCAGAAATCATCCTGCTGCTTACATGAAGCAAGCTGATCAAAAACACTGTGAAAAACATCTCTATGCACACTTGAGTTAAATATTCATCTCTGGGCCATGTTAATGTTTATTTGAGTATCTCTTCTTGTTTGATGTTGATTTACACACAACAGTCAGATCACTTAATGGCACAACACTTCCTAGACACCTCTTGGGAAAATGAGGCATTTTAGAGCTGTAGAATGAAGCATTGATTTCTTTCAGTTTGCATAATTCTGAACTTTGTTTCTGGTTGTATGTATTTAACAGGGCACAGCAAGTACTCAAGTCTGTGTGCCAAAGAAGCAAAAGCAGAAGTTGTAGCACTGCAGTTTGCACCATCAGGTTTCAGTGCTCAGGACGGTCACGTTTCTTGTTCTGGAGGTCCCCAGTGCATTCCTCCATGTGTCAGCCAGGAAAGTGGTTGTCATGGCTGTATTTGGGACTTTCTGAAGTTTTCTAGTCACCAAAATAAATCTGACTGAATCTGGACTTAACCATGTTAAATTTCTGAGAACAATTTGTTATGGGTAAGGGCAGAGTCTGAAACTGAGACTTGGTCACGAGCTCGTGAAAATCTATAGGATGCAGTTTGTGTGTCCTTCCCCTCCCTGTGTGTGACACTGCAAACCAAGAGCAGTGGTTCCCCTGGCTGCTGGGCATGACTCTGCACTTATGTGATTGCTTTCCTGGGTGAGATGGTTGCGCTTGTAAAAATAGCTCTGCTTACTCAGATGCACCTGATGCCTGCAGAAAAATACCACTGGATGGTAAAGCTGGAACACCTTGTGCTTCTTTCCCAGAACCAGCAGCAAACAGAAAGCAAGATTTAAAAGAAAGGGGAGATAATATACAGCTCATTTTCAGCATTCTGGAGGTTTTTTTCAGCATTTTTTCAGCATTTTCTTTTTTCCTGTTCCTTTTCATGGGTTCAGTTATATTTTAGGGCATGGAGAAACCATTCATCTCTTATTCCTTTGCCACAGTGATGCCAGTCCTGTGTTTCTGTAACTTGGGATCTTTGTGAAAACAAGTTCTTAATTTGTATTCCCCTTTATCTGCCCATCTGAGACATCTTTTATAGGCACTAACATGCCCACTGGGGTCTTTGCAAGGAACAGAAGATCCTGCTGCTCCAGTGTGTTATTTCCATGTAAAGACAGATTTTCCCTGAAGGCTAATTACAGGGCTTTTAAAAGACAAAAAAACTTTTCAGATAAGAATTCTGGAGTAAGAACTTTTCTTACTTTTTCTGGTATTATAAAATGTTATATAGAAATAGAAATTACATTGCATATCATAGGAGCTGTTTATATGTTGTTAGTTCACATTTGTGTGCATGTGTAGACACACACAGAGCCAATGCTGTACAGTCTTGGCAAATAGAGCACATATCTGGAGAAACCTAGATTGTAAAATGACAAATTATATCCATTTGAGTCCCTCACCCTCTTTAGAGCAGTAATGAGGTTTTTTGGTTACTCTGGATCCTTGATGATCCTTGATTATTGATCTGGGGCAGTGGGGTTTATTTTGTGTGTGTTTCAGTGTATTGATAATTATCTAATCTTTTTTGAAACAGTCATCTTACCAGAAGATTATGGATTGCACCCATTTACTTCAGAAATCCTGTGAGTCACAGCAGCAGAGAGAAACTGAAACTGAAATCACTCCTCTAGCTCATATATTTTTTATCAGTTTTAATTCTAGCAGTACCCAGACAGTTGGCTCCCAGGTCAGAGCTCCGGGTGTTCTTGGCATGTTACTCAGGCACCATAGCTCAAAGTTCTAACACCACATGGCCAAGATAAAAAGGTAACACTATGATCAGTTCCATTTTCTGGTTATGTTTCTTCATTGAAAAAACACAAACAAAAACTCCCCCTGAGAAAAACAAACCAAGAAGCACAAGAAGGTTACTACAGGGGTCAGCAGGAAAATGACTAGAGAAAAATCTTCAAAGTAAATTAGTCACAAGTAAGCAACCCTGTGGGGTCTATTCAGTTTCAGTCATATTCAGGATTTTAATATTTACAAGAGTATTTCTGTAGTGGTTCTTAGTGGAGAAAAGTTCTCAGTGTGCTTCAAGAAATGAAACCATCAGATTCTGGTAAGGTATAGAATTGTGTTGAACCAATATCCTTCTCAAAACAGAAGGTATTTCCATCTTATTGCATCATAATACAGCTGTATGAAAGCTGTAATACAAAGAGGTCCAAATCATACTTTACAGTAAGATTTGTTAACATTTTCCCATTACCAATTGTTCCTTTTCTCTGTTCTATTGTGATCTAAATGGGGGACTGTGACATGTTTGGTTTTCAGTAAAGTAAAAGGAAGTGCACACAGTGAGTTTACCAAATTCATCAGCCCAGGCTAATAAATTGATTTGCTTCATCTTCATAGAAGCCACAATCTCACAAGAATTTTCTAATTCAGTACAAAAAGAGAAGAAAAATCCCTGTAGCCTAATTAACAAATGTATTCAGTAGAGCCCTTTCTAAAATGTTGAATTAAGTGAAACATTAATCAGAACGGGTCCAATTACCAGGAAACTGTTGCAGATTTCATTTAACATTTATTAAAGATTAATAAATTTTTTAAATTATTGATTTACATCTAATAAAAATATAGAATGTTTATCTGGCTCAGATAAAATACTTTGTAATTTGCTATTCCTTAGCAGCAATGGTACCTAGAGTCTTCATCTGCTTTTTTAACAGTTTACAGACATAAGTCAGTATTCTTATTCCCCTTTTAGTGATAGGAAACTTTGGATGAAGAGGGACAATTAAAAAATATAAGCAGAGAAAAAACAGTTGTATTTATTATTAGATAAAGGAGTGCAAAGAGAGAAATCTAATGGGGAGGGGGAGGTATCAGAAAGAACATGAGACAAAATGAAATCTGTTCTAATACCTCTACACTGTAAAGACACACAGCTCTGTTTCATAAGCCAGTTCTGACATCATCACTCATTTTTCCACACTACTGCCATGTGCTTTTCTCTAGAAAGAAGATAAAAGTGAATCAAAAATGCAAAGCCAAAAAGCTCTTTCAGTCCAACAAGAGAATGTGCTTTTTCATAAGTTTCATCTGTGTCATCGTTTTCCCATAATGTGCGGTGCAGTTTGCACGCTGCCTCTCAGTTTCCTTCTGTGCTACCAGTAAAGCTGCTGTGGTTTTAGTAATGCTGTTTACTGTGGCCAGTGGAGGGAAAAAACTGCAGCTTTTGTTCTAGAGGAGGAGGCAAATTCAATACCTGAGATTCAGTTCTTCCTCTCACAGATTTTTTCTCATGTCACTTCAAATAAACCTGACCCCTGCTTCAGAGTCAGCTAACTTAAACTTACCATGGCAAGGCCATTGGAACCAAGTTTATCATTCATCTGAATTTACTGACAGCATGAATGTGATGTCCTTTCCCACAAATGTTCATGTTTTCTGTTTCTGTCCAGAACTTTTTCATTTTTAGCTCTCAGCCACTTCCCTTCTATTGCTATGGTAATACCAAATGTGTGTTCATGTGTGTTCAGACTTGGAATTGATTTATTTTTTAAAAGAATGGAAAGAAAAAAGTCCATCTGACTGCTGAGGAGTCAGACAGATTATGAAAGAAGCTGAGAATTGATGCTGTTAAAAAAGAATTCAGCTACTGTTCCTCACTTCCAGTACAATACTGGACACTTCAGTGAAGCAGTGCCTTCCAATTGGCACTGGAAATCTTCATTTCTAAGCAGCATCTATGATATCTTTGATAAAATGTCTTTGATAAGATGTCTTTGATAAAATGTCCTGTATAATAGATTGACACTGAAGAGATATCTCAGATCTTTTCCATATTTTTAGTAGATTTGTTGCTTTTCTTGTTTGGCGTCATGGAAATGGATGGTAGCAGAGGGAAACAGTGGAAAGTTTGATTGTTCTACTCCCTTTTCGCAGCATTTTCCCATTCTTCAGTGTTGGACACCTGGATATATTACATCACTCATTTCCTTCCTGATCTTAGAGACATTTTAGGCTTTGTCCACGTTGTCAGGTATCTGTAATCAGTTTTTGACTCCTGTTTTTGGGGAGAACTGCCGTCCCCAACAAGAGCACAGCTATTTTGGATCTTCTGCTCAACAATACATTGATCACCTTTACATGTGCAGTGCACTCTGTGGTTCAGAGTGACCCTGGGCACCATCCTCATATACCAATACCACCTCATCAATATAACTCAGGAAGTGAAAGGCAGAGATTCCTTCAAAAATAAATTAACAAAATGTGGAAAATGAAAATCAGTATCACTCCTGACACGCTCAGCCGTGCCTCAGGGACACCCAGGACAGCCTGCTGGCACAGGCTGGGCCCTGCAGGGATACAAATCAGTCTGTGCTGTTCTCAACATAAAATTAATATTTCCTGGAGCTAAAGTTACAAGATTATCAGGCCATGGTATTTGTGTTGGTACTGTTTAGACAGATGAAATTATAGTTCTGTTACCCTGAATAAAGAAAAGGAGAAGTAAAAGCAGAGGAGGATTAAATGTATATTTGCAGATTGTTTCTTCTACACTTTCTTTTCTACTTAAACTGCCCATATATTAAATTCATCTCTTCAGACTGCTCTATCTATTGTCTATTTTGGACAACAAGTTTTCTGTTCTTTTCCCACACTTGTGCAGAAGAGTACTGGGGAAAATGCCAAGTTTGTGACCTAGAAGTTCATGTAAACACATGTTTACGTGTGAACACAAGTTCATCATGTATGCATACATATGTATGTATAGACAATGAATATGTGCATATATTTATATTCATATGTTTTGTGTATACACGTGTGTACACAATGCATATATGTGTTTTTAATATATGTATGTGTGTATATATATATATACACACACACAACACAGTAGTGATTGGACCACATATTTTCCCATTTCTACTTTCCAGTATGAGACTTTGGGAAAAGTAACAAATGTAGCATTTGGAAAAATAGAAAGCATGTGAAAATCAACACAGAAAAACTGACAAGACCAGTATTTCCCCATGCTTCTAATCTAATCTGCTCTAATTGGTATTGAAATCCTTATTTCACAGCCAACCAATGATCTTTTCTTTCCATTTTACCAGTCCCACACTTTCCTGTAGCCTGACTGCAGTATAAAAAAAATTATAATGACTCAGTAATAAATAAATACCACTTGCTTATCTGTCTTGGAAAGAGCAGTGGCTGCAGCTGGAGGGAAAGGGAGGTCACAGAGCAGGGTCTGTGCTGAGAGGTGAGGTTGACACCAGGCTCCACCAAACCTCGCCCTTATTATGAGCTTGCGGAAGTCCATTATTGACCTTTAAGTCCTCTGGCTTGGGAACCTTTGCTGGGGTTTATAATTGCTAGAATTTTGCTGTTGCCATGGTTCTTTTCACTGGGAAAATGCAAAGGTGAGACCTACAGGAAGGAGGGAAGGAGGGAGGGAGGGGAGGGAGGGGAGGGAGGGGAGGAGGGAAGGAGGGAAGGAGGGAAGGAGGGAAGGAGGGAAGGAGGGAAGGAAGGAAGGAAGGAAGGAAGGAAGGAAGGAAGGAAGGAAGGAAGGAAGGAAGGAAGGAAGGAAGGAAGGAAGGAAGGAAGGAAGGAAGGAAGGAAGGAAGGAAGGAAGGAAGGAAGGAAGGAAGGAAGGAAGGAAGGAAGGAAGGAAGGAAGGAAGGAAGGAAGGAAGGAAGGAAGGAAGGAAGGAAGGAAGGAAGGAAGGAAGGAAGGAAGGAAGGAAGGAAGGAAGGAAGGAAGGAAGGAAGGAAGGAAGGAAGGAAGGAAGGAAGGAAGGAAGGAAGGAAGGGTGCACCTGCAGCTTTGTGTCAGAGTGTTTGTTTCAGGGTCAGAACGCGCCCCCAGCCCCCCGTGCCGCTCCCCAGCAGTCCCAGGCTGGCAGCTGCACCGTGTCTGTGCAGGGGGTGCAAAGGAAGGATCCCGCCTGATTTTTGTGCCGTTCTCCCGGCTCTCCCAGAGCACAGCCGCTCCTTCCCGCTGTGTGTGTCTCATCCCAGCAGCAGAGGCTTCACCGCTGGGATGTCACTTCCCTGTTCCCTTCCAGCAGAACGCAGCCGTGTCCCGGTCAGCCTTGTCACTCTGCTTAGCACAAGCATCGCTGGGGAGGCCGAGGCCGAGCGGGCTTTGGGCATTGTCCGTGCACAGGCTGGAGGTGCCGGGGATGCTGCGCTCCCAGTGCGGGCCCTGCCGGGCCCCTTTGGCAGCCCAGGCTCTAAGGGTGAGCCCCTTCTCTGCCCGTCCTGGCTCACTGACGCTACCGAGAGCAGAAATCGCTCTGGGGAAGCCGAGGCTGTGGAGGAAACCTCTGCTCTGGGAGCCTTCGTTGCCCTCTAGTGACAACGGGAGCCGGTGACAGCGGCCAGCGATGCTCCTCTGGCGGCAGCGCAGCCAGGAAAAGTAGAAATCTGTCGGGTTTTCTGTGGTTGAAATGGCTCCCGAGGTATTAAAAAGTCCTTTTTCCAGCCCCGCGACCGAAGAAGAAGTCGGGATTCCTCGGCTCTGGTTTTCAAGGTTGTTTATTTTCTCTTGTCTCTAACATTCCTTCTCTGACCTGCTGAGATCTGTCTGGCAGGTCGGGCTGTGGCACACTGCCTGCCCTTGGGGGGGTGTTAGATTTTTATAGTAAGAATTACGTGTACTTTATTTACAATAATTTTCCAATACCTATCACCGGTGTTAGACAGTCTGTCTCTACTCTAAACCAATTCAGAAGTGTCACTGCCACAGCAGAAGATGGAGGACAAGAAGAAGAAGAAGAAGGACAGGACATGCCCAGATTCCTCTATTTTGCTCTTGAACCCCCATTCTAAAGCACAAAAAATCTGCTTTTTCACCCTGTGACAAATTAACTATCATTCTACTCAAACTCTTGTGGTCTGTAACTCTTCACACAAAGTTGGTAATTGTTCCCATGGGCTAAAATCAAAGGCACAGGTGTTTTTGACTCTGTGCCAAGGTCTCTGAGCCCCCTCTCAAGGTCTTGAGTCATCCAGGGCAGCCAGAGCAATGTCCTGGGTTCCAGCAGAAATCATTTTACAAACATGTGCTGTTAATCCTCTGGGCTTCTCTGGTGTTCATCAATGAGATTTTGTAATAAGCTTTTATATTAGTGTCATTAATTGATTAGCTCTCTAGAAGGGATGCCTTTTTTTGCTTGGATGATAGCCTGTTTTGTTGTGTATAAATATTTACAATATTCCTGCTGAAATAATAAATAATGGAACAGTAATGACTTCACTGTTAAGAATTCTGTTGTACTGGCTGATACAGATGAGTTGCTGAGATCAGCTGTGGCTGGAATTCCCATTATCCTCTCACCTCCCTCAGAAATGCTTCACCAATACAGTTTTCCCAGCACACTGATAAGAGCCTGGGTGTAAGCAAATCACAGAAGGAGTCAAAAAATGTGGTTGATGATACAATGTTATCTGAATTTCTGAAATACTGCCAGCTTTACCCCTGGTTTATGTGTAGTTTTACACCACTATACCTACACCAGCCCTAGGGCTGATTTCTGTGTCTTACAAATGACAGGCCCCAGTTTAAGACAAACTTTTTGTTTTGCTTATTTGCAGGTTTTATTTTGTATGATGAAGGAATAGACTCATATTCCCTGGATTTTCTGTGTCATGTGCAGCTTCTGCTTTTAAGTGACATGTAACCCTGGTACTCAGCTGTGCCACATGTTCTGCCAGAAACAGGAGCTCAGTCCCTGGTTGTGCTTCTTGGCCCTGAATCTCTCAGGATAAGACACTCACAATTCTGTATTGTTGAGGAGTGGCGACCTGCTGTGCTCTGCTGGTGAATGAAACTGATCACCTGCTAAGTGAGGCAGAGTCAAACTTTTTGCAAGAGTGAGGCATGCAGCTCCAGGAGTTTCTGTCCCACCAGTATGTGTGCCACCCAAAAGCTGCTCATGTCTTTTGTCCTAGGAGAGGGGACTGCAACTGCTTTTAGAGACTCTTTCAATAGAAAATTAGCCCACAAATATTGGGAGGCCCTTGGTCCTCACATTTTAATTGCAGATTATGTACAGGGCAGGAAAAACCCTTACAAGAAGGTATTTCATGCTTTATTCTGCTAAGAATAATTCCTTGTCCAAAACACCTTGAATTCCCTCTTAACATGCTGATCTCAGTCAGAGGTTCACACCTCACATCAAAAATCTTTTTGTTGCCTTTCTCAGTCCTCAGAATATTTACTTTTACACTATCATTAAGCCAACTCACATGAAAAATTTTCAGTTCCTGGTGAGTCAGAATCATCAGTACAGTGCTTCCCACCCTGACCGTGGCCACAGGAGTCATTACCACAAACCCTGCAGTCATTTGTGGTGTCCACTTCTTAGAACAGAGTGTCCCTTCACCCTTGTCGTGGTGTTTGACTGGTGAGATGTAATCACCCAAGTACAGAGTTCCTTGCAGGCCATTCTGTGTGTCTGTGGAGATACTGAAATGCCACAGTGCCCCAGTTCAAAGGGCTATGGGCACACAGCCTGTGCCAGCCAATATTTACTTCTGCTGTGATACCTGTAAATGCCAATGCTGTAAAACCCTGGCACTCAGCATCTGCAGTGGGATCCTGCCTGTGGGATTTGCAGCAAGGTTTTGTGCTTGTCCCAGTCACAGGTGACAGCAGGCTCCACCCTGTCCCTGGTGATGCACAGCCCTTCCTGGGCCTGCCTGAGGAATGCCCTTCCTTTCACCCATCCCAGGCTGACAGGGATGTGAGTGCACATCCCTGGAGTTCCTGCAGGATGCTCAGGTCACAGGATGCATGAACCTGTTGGAGCTCTAGACCATGAAAATGATGGACTGTACATTTTTCACTGCATCAAAAGATAACCTGTGCAGCTGCTGATAGATGGATCAACCTGATTAATTGCATGGTGGCTTTAAAAAAGGGGCTGCTACAGAATGCCTGTCTGTCTGTGAAGAAGCTGTTGATCTCTGGATCATGCATTCAGAATTAAAACCATCTGACAGCAATTTATCTCACAGCTGTCCTGAATACCTTGGCTCAAAATTAGTTTTGTTCTTCTAATAAGGATGGAAAAAACCCCAAATTACAAAAGGGCAGATATTTTTCATGGTCTTAGAGGAGACAGCAATACTAAACTTTATACAGAACAAAAGAGAACAGAAATTACACATTATTATGTAAGTGTAATGGGGTTTAGAGCAGCAAAAATCTTTTCCCCTGCATGTAGTAACTAAAACTCTTGCTGTTCATAGAACAGAACGTTCAGCAATGTTACTTCAAATCCTGTAGTGCAATAGGTGTAAGGAGTAGGATGTGCTGTTTCCAGGCAAAATCAGAAATGCATCTCCCACATTCACCATATCTCAATAGAGTGAGAAATTCTGTAAAGTCCCTTGTCCATTTCCTTCTGCTTTGTCACTCCTGAGTAAACTTCCCAATTCTTGATGTATTTATACTTCTGTATAAATACAAGAGTATATATAATGGCAGTGATATTTGCTGTCAAATATTTTCATTGTAGGCATCAGAAAGCTTCCAAGTCATCAGCAGATTAAAGGCTGCAAGTGTGAAACAGGTGTGGCTTGGTTTGCCTATGCCTTTTGCATTTTGTTAAATAGACAAACAAAGTGACAGAACCAGAAGGGAAATTTTGAAGTCAAGACTCATTCTAAACCTTCTTTTAGAGTAATCCAATTTACATAATATATAAACATAAAGTAATTCAGCAGCTTGACCCCAAAGGTAGGAGCTCTGATCTCTTAATTATAACCTGGAGCGCTTTGCATATGTCAGGTTAAGTTTCCAGGTCTCATTTTCCTGGTTTATCAAGTAGAGAACATAGTAATTACCCTCCTCATAGGGCTCTTAAACCCTTTTAAGGATTTTTGAGCACTATAAAAAGAAAAAATGCCCAGTGATGGCATTCCTAGTAGCTGTGTGGTTGGACTGTCTGCAGCCTGGAGGGCCTGACTGGCTACCAGGGGCTGTAATAACGAGGGTTTCAGCCACATCTTGATGAGCTGTTATTACTCAGGACACATCTTTAGCCTGCTGCTGTGTTATGAGAACTGCTGCCTTCACCACTGAGAGTTGTGCAACTTCCTTCTGGCTTCTAAAGTTGTTGTTTCCAAGGAATTCCTTTCTTCTGGTAACTGGTAATGGTTTCTCAGGCAACAAGTCCAAATGCTGGTCAAATGCTGGTGACTATTTCACCTCATCCTGTTTTATTTTAATGTTAATGACACAATAGAAACAGTCAGAGCACATCTTCTTTCCTTCCAGGATTTTTCTATATGAAGCTCTTCTCTCGATTTAAAGTGTGGGTGCTTGTTGGAATCATCTGAAAACCAAGAAGTGTCATCCACTGCTCAGTTCTTCCTAAAAGAAAGATTGAAGAAATATCTGTGGGTTGGAGGAAGAAGAGAGGAGCTAAGGCCAGCCCTGCTCTGGCTGGGCAGGAACTGGGGCAGCAACTGGGGTGTGTAGGAAAGGTACCACATCAATTTTTTGGTAACAGTTTTGCTCCTTACATCAAAAAACCTCAAAGACTGATGTTCCCAAAAAAAGGGAGAAAAATTTCACTCATGTTCATGTGTTCCTCTTAGCTCACCCCCTCAGATACTCAAATACAGTGTATAATCCTGCTCACAGTAAACCTGGTAGTAGACACTTTTTCAAAAAGAAGGAGAGTAGCATTTGCAATCCTTGAAAGACGTAATGGTAAATAAATACTGTAGGCAAAGGTGGCTTGAGAATATGGGAGCCAGTTGAGTAAAGCAAGGCTTGATCTCCTCTTGCAGTGTCTGGGAGTGGAAAATTGATTTTTCATGCTGTACACAGAAATGTTTATCCTGAGTGTGGGCATGCCCAGCTGATGAGTTGAGAGTATTCAATGTAATTATTTAATCTAACAATCTAATTACCAGCCATCTAATTACCATTACCATTGATTACAGCTGTCAATCAATCATCAATTTGCTAGTCATTGGTTCAGCAAACAATGCGAATTTTTAAATTAGTAAACTGCTAAGCGGTGTTTCTCTGAAAGGGATGTTTTAACCCTTTTGAGGTCTCGAGAAGCACAGAGTGCAGGAAAGCACAGGGGAACAATGTGCTCGTAGCTCGTGGTTTCCCCCAGCCCAGCTGCCTGGGGGCGGTGCGGGGGGCGGCTGGGGCAGGCGGGAGGAAATCCCAGACTGGATGGACGGGATGGAGAGGGACGGGCACCAGCTGGGAAGGGTTGAGTGAGAAGAGCAAAACCGTGGGGGAAGTATTATCCAGGAAGGAATAGAAAAGGGGGATTTGTGTCCGGCACGGCTGGAGGCACGCAGGGGGTCAGGAGCAGCCGGCGGGCCGGGGCTGGCCGGGGCTGGCCGCTCGGAGCGCGGTCTGCAGGGGGAGCGATTGCCCCGAGAACAGAACCGGCTGCCATCGGCGGCTCCGCTCAGCCTCTGCTCGGCGTGGTTTAACCACAGACACGGAAACTTCCCCCCTCAGCGCTGGTTTGATGGCGAAACAGGTAAGAACGTTAATTTAACCCTAATCTTGGTTCATCCTGCCCTTGGTTTCATCCTAACCCTCTGATATGAGTAGTAAATCCCCAGGTCGCAGCACTGCGAGCTAAGCCATCGTTCCCAGAGACGGTGATGTCATTGCTGGTGTTTGCCTTTATCTCATCTATATTTTAACTAACAATTTCAGACCCTGCAGTCAGACTTAATAATCTGTACAGACGTCTCCTCTTGCAGATAATGATCAAGTCAATTCAGCCTGAGGGATGCAAGCAGAATCTGCACACAGATTCATGCAATATGTTACACATGCAGCAGAAAGAGACAAGTAGAGCTGAAGATATTTAAAATTCATGCCACACAGTGTTCTTTCTAAATCTTATGGTCTTGGTTCTTTTTTCCCCTTTAATGTGCTACTATGAAATAAAGTTGGTAGATACAATTATTTCACTGCTTTGGCATTTTGTTGTTCTGTCTGCGGAATTCCAGGGCCCTTGGACCTCCTGTTATGTTCCACACATATAGCTCCACGGCCAAAGTATCAACAGCTATAGGCTTGCAGCAAAATTACATTATAAACAATTTATATTATTAACAACATGGCAGAGCTGTCTTTCAGTGGGTGAGCTGTTGTCTGGATATCTCATGAGACATTGCTAAACATCCTGGAGTAAGAGGCTCCTCCCTGGCACTTTGAAGTTCTTGGGGCTTTTGATGTTGACTTCATTACCAGTAGGATGAAGCCTTTATGTTGCCTATGTATGGTATAAAGCTGACCTTTTACTGAATCACTGTTGCTATGTGAGCCAATCATCTATGTAATGCATCATCTCCTTGCTCTCTTTAAGACAATTCAAGTAAATGTCACCCAAGGTGCAAGCTGAGGAAATTCCTGAGACAGAAAAGCAACAAGTTTGTGGAGCACAGTTCACTCTCTTTTTAATTCTTCTTTCCCCTTCGTACCAGTCTTTTCTTAAAAGCATTGCTCATTGTGAAAATGCCTTCCCCAATGGTTGTAAAGGGATTAGAATCTGTGCCAGCAAAGAAGTGCAAGTGTTTACTGAAATGAAAATGCATGTTTTGGAAATCTTGTGAAATTTTGTAGGAAAATGCCATGTGATGCTCAACAAGGTGAAACAATTCTTCCAATCCCAAAAGTTGCTTGATCTTCTAAAGCAAGGTGCTGAGTCAAGTCACAGCTACACAAAGAGGGTAGCAATAACCTCTTTTATGTAATGAGATCATAGAATCCTACAGTGGTCTGAGTTGGAAGGGATTTTAAGGGTCATTTAGTTCCAAATCCCTGACATGGGCAGGGACAATTTCCCCTAGACCAGGTTGCTCAAAGTCCCATCCAACCAGGCCTTGAACACTTCCAGGGAAGGATCAGCCACAACTTCTCTGAGCAACCTGTTTGTTCCTGTGCCTCACCATCCTCATTTCTTCCCTAAATTTATATTTACTCTAGATTTACTTTATTTCAACAGGCAGTCATTCCCCCTTGTCTTATTACTATGCCCTTTTGAGGTCCTTGTCAAAAGTCCCTCTCCAGCTCTCTTGTAGGTCCCCTTCAGGTCCTGGAAGGTGATGTAAGGTTTCCCCAGAGCCTTCTCCAAGCTGAACAACCCCAATCCTCTCAGCCTCTCTCCACAGGAGAGGTGCTCCAGCCCTCAGAGCATCTTCATATCCCTCCTCTGGATGTGCTCCACCACACAGAGCTCCATGTCCTTGTTTTGGAGGCCCCAGAGCTGAACACATTCCTCCAGGTGGGAGAGGAATGTGATCAGAATATAGTATTTGTTGGACTTGTTAAGCAGAAGAGATTGTGGAATTGTTCTGAGTCATAGTCATTAATAAAATAGACTTTCCTTATAATTTAGCTTCAATTGCTTTGGTAATGTTGTAAATGTGTGTGATTAGTTCTTTATTACTCATATGGGAAACATAACTAATGTGCAGCAATCTTGTCTGGTGCTTAGTTTAAAATCAGGATGGAGAAATAGCATAGAAGGAAGTTTCTTTGATATTCACATGGCACTGACTCTCTAGAATGGAGCAAAACATAAAAAACATAAATCTTCTCTCACCTGTAATGGTATCATAATGTCACTGCAAAATTGCTGTTCTATTCTTCTCTGATTCCCTGGGAAGTAATATGTTTTACTTTATGGAATAAACAGATTCAAAATCTCAGATGTAGCTGGCAAGTTTAGTACAAGTAATCTTTGGGCTCACTTTCATTTGTCCTTAGTATTGCAGCTGGCATTGGCCTTCTTTGCCTCTATATCTGTATGTGTTGTGTAGCCACACCATGTATCACTCACCTTTTCCAGGGCAACTGTTCAGAGGTGTGCACCAGCCCTTTGCAGTCAGTGGTTAATGCATGTCTATAATTATTCACTTTTTTGTTACCTTTCCTCCATCACTCATGCATTCAGTAGCCAGTGACACAATCAGCTCAGGTAAGAATTTGTGCTCCCTTTGAGGGGATAAGAATATTGGAGGTGTTATATAAGCCAAGACTATCAGAAGTGCCTTGAGACTTGGGGGTGAGTAGCTGAGTCTGTTGGTGTCCCACATAAGCCACAGAGCCGATTTTCCAAAGCTCTGCCACATGGTTAAGCAGGTGAGATACCTGCTCTCTGACAGTCAGGTGCTTCCAAAGGATCTCGGACTAGACATCTAAAGAATGAGTTGCTGAAGCTGCTTCTGGAAATCCTGACCACTGTGCTTGGTCTGAAGGAACACAAGTTCAAGGCAGGGAAAAATTAGTAACTGACTCTTGCTTTCAAGTGACCTGTGATGCTTCCTTTGCCTACTCATTAGATTTCTGAGTGCCTTTTGTCTGGTCTACCCTTTTTCCATCTTGTAATTACTTACCAAGATTCATCATCATCTTGCTGCTGCTTTGTCATTAACATTCCTTTCCTGTGCTGGCTCCCCCCAAGAGCAGACCAGTCCCTATCCTGGCCTGCTGATGCTGTCACACCAATTACCTATTTCTTTTCTCATATTTTCTTTCTTTATCCTTCTGTGTTCCATGCTGCACCTGCACATGAAACCCTTGGACACAGGAACCAATTCTTTCAATGACCAGTATCTGGAATAATTATGTCTGAGTTTAAAAATGAAGTTCTTCAGGGTCCCCTTCACTACTACTATCACTAAAGAATTACGGGTTTTGCTGGTCATCCATGTTGGGTTTTCAGTTAAAAGTCAACCAAGTGCATTGGGTTCAAGAACCTGATGCTTGAATATATTACTGTGGGATTGCTGCTGAAAATTATTTCCAGTTTTTGGAGTCAGAGCTGCCAAATCTGTAACCCACCCCAAAGGGGAAGGAAGCACCCAAGATTCTGAGCATTTCTCAGATCATAGACCAGCCTGGGGGCAGGAGGGAGACACCACCACCATCCATCCCGTGGCTAAAATCAGCTTCTCTGGACCTTTATGCTTAGGGAGGACTCAAGAAACTCCAGTCACTCTAGAGGACAAAATTAACCAAATTTTTCCCTATGCTAAACTTCTACTGCTTTTTGCCTGAGAACAATCTCCCACATCAGAATTGCCAGAGCATTTTGTGAGTGAGGCTCTGGAGCTACATCTGTGAAGTTTATAGTAAAGAATTTCCCATGGACTGTGCACTATCCTCATCCTTACAGTCAGTTGAAGGATGGAGAAGCTGCCTAGGTCTTGAACATTTTTTATCACAGTAAGAAAATATATTAATTTTTTCCTCATTGATACATTTAATATTTATGGGCGTATCAGTTGTTTTTCTTTGTAATAGAAAGTAAAAATCCTGATACACTCTCAACTGCTCCAGTTTCCAGGTCCAGCTGGAAAGCTGTGCCTCTGTACATTTTTCACAAATGCTCTCCATGCTCAATGCTGTACTTTGTAGACCCTGTCCTTGCTTAAAACCTGGTTTAATATCCAACAAATTCTGCAGGTTTTGTTATTATTTAATGGAAGTCCTAGTGAATCATAGTCATAAGCCACTCAGGAATTCAGCTTCATTATGCAATTTTCTCAGTCTTAGCAGAATTATATAGCACACATTAATTAGTTCTTACAACAACCACTTTCAAGAGTAGGGACCATGAATGCCTCATTGTCCTCACAATGAGACAGTGAAGTTAAATCTTATTTGGATCAGACATAGTTGCTTTTCATGGGAACTCCTGATGCAGCATGGCCATAGAAATGGCTGAAGTGCCTGTTTGATCTTTTTGCAAAGAAAATGACTTTGGAAAGGACTGTGAGCAAGGGTTCTCATGGTTTCATGAGTGTGTTGGCCTGGACCCACGGGTTAGTGAAGCACATCAAGCTACAAGTGCTGGGCACTGAAGCGTCTCCTCCACGAAGGTGCTGATGTCACTGTGGTGCAAAAATGTGCCACAGATTCTATTATTTCCTCTGAGTCCTTATTCAGCTCCAAATTCAGCACTGAAAATGAGCCTGTCTTTTTTTAAGCATGCAGATAGTCTCAATGCTTTATTTTTAGTTGTTTTTTTTTTCCTGGTTGAGCTTGAGTGACTGGTTGCTAACTTTGACATCTAAATTTCTTTTAATATTCTTTACACATTTCCTGAAACAGTCTTATGTCTTCTTTTTTAAAAAATAAGGTATCATAAAACCTACACAAAGGCATGTAGGTGGGGATTTTAAATTCTTTTCTTATGTGCTATTTTCCCCCATCAGATGAGAGAGTGTACTTTTTCACTATTTCTTTAATATTCCTCTTGCAAACATATTTTTATATATCCAGCTCAGTATTGATGTATTTCTTTGCAAGCATTCTTGTGCCTGTGTCCTTATGATATCTGAAGTAATATGCATTCACCAGTTGAAAGGAATTATCTTCACAACACTCTTGTGATTTCAGGTAGTGCTGCTATCTCTGACTTACAGCTAGTGTCTCTGATCTGGACATATTAAGTGTCAGATGACAATCATTTTAACAATTTGAAGCCTTTAGTGAGCACAGTCTTTTGCATGCTCAGGTTCTCTATTTTCTTTTATTGTGATGGGTTTTTTTCTCCTTTCTGGAATAATTTTCCCCATTTATAGATATTTCACAATTTTTTTAGCTGATAATGTTAGTAAGCATAGCATTATCAGCTACCCACCCCTGATACACTTCTCCTAAAGCTAAGGAGGAATATTCACCAAATGTATTCAATAGCACAAGGAAAACCCTTATGCTGTCATGCAATTAAAGGCTGAATTATAATGCACTTGAATGTGTGCACTTAATGAATTTCATTAATTAGGTTTATTTATGTTTCCCAATTTTTGAGGCCTAGACTTCACCACTTTTATAGTTTTCTAAGTAATTTTAAAAATAGTATTGGAATTATTAAAAAGAACAGATGTATTTTGTCACTTAGATTTTATTCCTAGGTTGTCTCATGGTGAAGTTTATTTACAGAGTTGTGCATACCAAACACCACAAAACAGGCCCTCAGTGATCATGGCCAGAAACTCACACACTCATGATTTCTGGGCTTGTTGCCTGATTTTGGTAGAGGAGATGCTCCAGCAGTTGCAGATTCTCCAACTTATTGGAATCTCTTGACCTTTTCTAGCCCCGGATCTGAAATTAGTGCTGTGGCCTGGGTTGCAGCCAGGCAGATTTCTGGGGGAGACAGCCACAGATTGAAGTCCCTGGTCCTTGCTGCCTAAAGCTGTGCTCACCAACCCTAAGCTTGCCTATCAACTGCTTTCAGGCACCATGCAAAGTCTGTCATATCAACACCACCTAACTCTGGGATCTGGGGTGGGCAGGAACCAGCAAGATTCAATTTATCATAACTTAAACTGATTTTTTGGTCATGAGAGTGACTGTGATTCAGGATGGGATAAACCTGTGCTGGAGTTAAATTTGCCACCCAGACTGAAGGTGTCTGGCTCTGCTGGGAGACAGCTGACCTTAAGGTTTAGGTGATGGAAGAGGGCACAGGCAAGCAAAGTCAGAGAGTTTGAGTGGCTTTTGGATCTGCCAAGAGCTGCAAGCTTTGATCAGAGGTGTTGCCTCTTTGGTTTCATAAGGCTGGAAGGCCTCACTGTGCTAAACTAAGCAAGGATTTGCACTGGTGTTGGATTCATGCTTCCCTTGGCACCAGCCCTAAATTTAGCAAGGGCTTCTTCTCAATCCAGTACTGATCTTTCCTCATCAGCCCATTGGCCTAATGTTTTTCCCAACAAAAATCCTGTTTAATCTTGATATCAAAACTTCTGTAAGGTGAAGTCCTGAAATTAGATGGGGATTTCATACTGGCACAAGCCCCACCTTAGTGAAGCCTTTCACATCCACCCTTAACCCTCCACAGCCCGTGTCAACCTGAGCCTTAAACCCCTCTAATTCCCTGACTGTGACTCTTGCCAAGCCAACTCTTGAAACTCCAGCTGAGAGCCTTCACGTCTCAAAAGTTCAAAACAAACAACTTTAGAAATAAAGTGGGTCTAATTTCCAGTGCCAGAAAAATGCTGTTTAACGTGCAAGTGCAGTGTTTGTGTATGACAACCGTGGGCGTTCCGATACACAGTTCCCTTGCTCTTTTTCAAAATAGCACTTATTTTGAGCTGACAATGGAAGCTTTCATTAGAAAATTAGTAAAGTTGCATCATTTTTCTCAAGAGGGAGGTGTGTGAGCTCTGTTCCTTCCATAGGAAGGACAATCCATATCCTTCATCAACAAGAGACGTGGCTAAAAATTTAAATCATGGATTAGAAAAATGAGCTGTTCCTGAAATATCTCCTTACCTCCTCTCTGCTGAATGAGAAGGGCTGTCCTGGGATTCCCCTTCTGTGGAGAAACTTTCTGAGATGCTTAGCTAATATCTCTTGTCAGTTAGGAGATGCTTCCCCTATGGGTACCACAGGACACTCCTACATTTCAGGTGTGCTGGGAGATCATTAAGGAGGGTAGGCAAGGTCCTCTTGGTGCCTCCTGGTGCAACATTGGACTAAGCAAAGCTCAGATTGATGGGGATCTTTAACCTTCTCTTTTCTGAAGCTTAAGAAAAGAAACATTAAATAAAATGGCAAAAATACATAGTTCACATTCAACAGGATTTTGAGTGTTGGAAAGAACTGTGGAGGAATCCAGCTCTTTGGGGTGAATGAGCTATGCAATGGGGAAATAAATACTCAGGTTATAAAAGGGAAAGAAATAATTTAAACTATTAATTTATCTCATTAGTTCCTGTGCTCCTTGTCATCGCTTACTACTTAACTCTGAATATTTCCCTATGTTGACTATGGAAAATGCTGTCCCAGTGTGGAGCACCAGCCAGGAAAACTACCTAAATCCTTGGCTGCATAAAGGACTGGAAGATACACTGCCACAGATACAGAGACAAAGGAATGGCATGTTCTCTGCAGCTCTACTCATGTCTAAAGAATCCAAGCTGTGAGGAGAGCCCTAAAGCAGGCAGTGGAAGGGATTAGTCACGGGGGTGGTGTGCACAGTGACACGGTGTGGGGCAGGTGTGTGCTCAGATTCCTGTGCCCACTGTGCCTTGGCACTTCACTGAGGCCAAAAGGCAGCAGGGGTCAGTGCTCAGAGCCCACAGTGCTGAAAGCAAATCCCAGGCTATCAGATGGGATAAGGATTTTTTTCAGAGTGTGAAAGAAGCATGTAGCAAAGGAAGCCTCACTTATGGTAAAGTTATTTTCTAATTTTCCATCTGATGTTTTGTTGTGCCTTCCTCGCTATTCTTTTAACATTGAACACTGCCAGGGAGCTCAGTGGAAAATCCATATGCTCTAGTCAGGATGTTCCCATGTAACCATGACTCCTTTGATTTAGATAACATGACTGAAATGAATAAACCCTTCCCTTGCACACCAATTTCTAGGACAGGAGCTGAGTGCTGTGGAGCCCCATCCTGTTGATGCAGCGTGGAAGGAGGAGTCACAAGCTGCCATGCCTGACTGAACTTCCCCCTGTGAGCCCTGCTCCCCCAGAGCTGGCCTTCTGCTCTGTGTGTGCCTCACAGAAATCTGGCTGGGAGGGTGAGAGGCGTGGGCGGGTGAGTGATAGGAGGAAGGGTCATAGACAGCTTTGTGTACTAAACATTCCCCCCACGCAAATGCTGCTCTGGGGGTGGCTGCCTTTCTTAGTTTCACATTTAAAAGCCACAATCCAAAAATAAAAAGGCTGTCACTACAAATAGTAGAAGTGAGGCCAACAAGTCAGACCTGGGCTGGCTCTTTGTTATTTTTTGAAAGGTGGATGTGTGTGGGCTGTGAAGATTATTTGAGCGAGTCACTTTTGAGAAGGAAGAACAATATGGGAAACAAATGAAAAGTGTTTTAGCTGTTGATAATTTCCTTTTTTCATAACAGCAATTGAATGGAACATCTTAGTAAAACTCACTTACTGTACACCTACACTGTATAACTTTTAGACAGTATGTTGGGTGCTTAATCCAAGATGCCAGAGAAGAATCTAGTCCTTTTGACTTTATAACGTTTAAAATGTGGTTTAGCATGGCATGTATTTTAGACCGTAAGAAGGACTATTTATGGTGGTCAGTTAGTGCATGGTAAATAAAGGGGTGAAAATACAGTTTGCTTTTTACCTGCATTCATTCCCCATGAGGACACTCCCCCCCTTACATGAAGAGTGCCAGTGCTGCCTCTCAGACCCAGCGAAGCTGCTGCATCCCTGCATCTTCCTCCCTTCTCTCCCCATCCTTCTCTCCCTGCATGACTTGCCCCCTTTGCAGCAGTTCCTGTCCCTGAACCCTGGTGCCACACAGCTCCATGGTCCCTTGGCAGGGATCTTTCTGGCACAGGGGATTTTTGCATTGCATGAGGTGAGCTGTAGCTGTTTGTGGCAGGAGGAGGCTGAGGCTCCTGTCGAGGGGATGAGTGCCCCACAGCTACCACCAGCCCTGCCCCTAAAGCCTGCAGACCCTCAGCCTCAGTTTCCCCCTGTCCATCCCAGGGCACATCCATGAGTAGGGCTGTGGGAATATTCCTGTGGTCTTTCACCTATGTCTGTGTGTGCTCTCCTCCCTTGGTGTTTGTCTGTCTGCAGACACACAGAAATGGGGCAGCCTCACCTTGAATATATACCACGATATAAGGGCACCTTGAACTTTTGGGCACCACCATGTAAGGAAGACATTGAACTATTAGAGAGTGTCCAAGGGAGGACAAAAAGATGGTGAAAGGGCTTGAGGGGAAGCTGTGAGGAGAGGCTGAGGGCACGTGGTCTGCTCAGCCTGGAGACCTCATCGCAGTCACTAATTCCTCATAAGGGGAAGAGGAGGGGAAGACACTGATCTCTCCTCTCTGGTGACAGTGACAGGACCTGAAAGGCCATTCCTGAAGCTGTGTCAGGGGAGGTTTAGGTTGGATATTAAAGACAGTTTTTTCAGCCAGGATTTTCCATTTTTAAGGCTTGTGTGTTTTATCTGGGAAGAAGTTCAAGACCACCAAGTTATTAGGGATTATTACTGGCCTTAACTGGAGCTGAAACAGAAGTAAGAATAAAAACTGGCCTGAGTCTCTGGTTATAAGCCTTTTTGTCTAGAAAAAAAGTCAGGAGGAAAGACAGTTAAAATAAACATGAATTAATAAGGGAAGGATATCATGTAGTTTCTGCTGACTCTCAGGATCTTTTCCGATGTTTGTTTTGCTTGGCCTTTCTATCTGCACCAAGATATGAAACCCTACAGCCTGAGTTTGGGTGATTTCCCTTTGAAACAAGATGGTGTTTCATCCCTCCAAAGACTGAAGGCTGAACTATCACAGCTGTGATGGTAGAAGTGTGCAATAACTCCCCTGGCCTCAGTCTCAGTTACTGTAAATAATTTTATGAGGTGTGGCTTCAGCTAGGCTTTCCTGTTGTTCTTGTGTGTGAGGGGGCTTTATGAAGGTGGGTTTTTTTCCCTTAACATGTTTTTTGTAATGATAGCAGTGCCTTCTGAAAAGCCCTGGATTGGCACTCTAGACATCAAAGTCTCTGCTCACAGAGCACATACTGAAATACTGCCCAGATGATGTTGTTGAAGCATAACTTCAACATGAAGGGATCATTTGTTAAGAGTTGAGGATAATTCAGTCTCTAAAGCTCTGGCCCTAAGCCGCTACAACAAAGATCAGTTTGTCCCTAGACTTCTTCACCTTTTTTTTTCTCCCCTATAAGTCTTTTTAAAGCATTTCCCAATGTCTTATTCTTTCAGATAATTTGACAGTAGACTGAGTCATTTTTCCCCTCTCATGGTCATAATGCTGGTCATTTCAGGTAAAGTTGATTTTCATGCAGTCTGGTTAATTTGTACACCCAACTTGTGTGGTCAATATTTGGCTCTTAATATTCTGTAAGTGTCTCATACCTGGTCACCAGGTGAATTCGTCCTGCCTAGTCACCAACATTTAGTTCTGAATTCTCTCCTACAGCTTTTCTCCATACTTTAACTGGGATTTTCCATATTTTGATTTCCAAGGGGCCTCAGTTCCAGCTGGGTTCCAGCTCTGCAGGCTGTGAGCTGGCTGTGTCACAGCTCAGCACAGCCCTGGTGTCCCTGGAGAGCACACCTGGCTCAGGTGGAAGCTGCAGCAGACAGGAAAGGTGGTGCTGAGAGAAAGATTCAATGGCTTCTGCCAAAGCAGAACCTTCCATGCAGGGGACATGCACTTTTCTAGGGATAGCAGCCATGCTATCTCCTGTCCTATAAAAAACCACAGATTTACAATTGCTTATCTCAGATGTGAGGGTAGGTCCTGACCTCAATGTCCTGCATCTTGTTTTATGGCATTTTCAACAGACAGATAACAACCAAAATCTTCAAGGGCTGATTTCTTCCTGATGGAAATACTTCTTTGTGCTTTATTCATGATGTTCTTTTCTGGATGAAATCAAAGATGCCTGCATCTTTCATCCAAAGCCCCTCAAAGGCAAATCTGGGGAATTGGTTTCCTCTACTCATTGTTGTTGCAGAACATCAGACTATCATTTGGACAGGTCTCAGGAAGAAAAAAACCCAAAAATTAGCAGGTACTTCAATTCCATTTATATGTTTGTATTGTTTTTTAAGTTATACATCGATAAAAAATCTAAGTTTCAGTGGATGAAGATAATTAATAAATTTGAGGTAAGTTTTATGTTTTGTCAGCATTTTTAAATTTTGTTGTCTGGCTTGAATTTTCTAAGTATATATTTTTACTTGAGCTCTCTGGAGACAGGGGTGGTTTCAAAGTAGCTTCCTAATCTTAATTTTAAAGAAGTGGTTATCCTAAACACCAGAACACCCCAAGCAAGGTTCCAAATGCCCAGAGGGTAAGAGAATGTTGTCCACAGGAACCACACAGGCCAGTTTGAAGGCTGGTGCTGTGGGAGTTGGCAGAAGCAGCAGGGTGTCCCAGTGGCTAATGGCAATGAGGAAACTGTCTGGCATGTGGCAAGGTGAGGACAAACCTCACCTGAACCTCAGGTGTCCCTGTGAAGCAGCTCTCAGCTTTCAGGGACAGTCTAGGTGATATTGCAAGATTGGAAATGTCAGCCTGAGGCAAAGCATTGCCCAACACCAAATTGTAGGGAAATACTTTCACTGGCAAACTCAGCCCTGCTCTGATTCCAAGGAATAAACTCACAGCTCTGGGAGTACATGGATTGCTCATGGCAGCCAATAGGCACATGTCCTGAAACACACCTGTCCTGGGGCACCAGGCACTATTGTGGGACTCAGCTTCTTCCTGTTGGGTATGAATCTGACTGCTCTTTTCGCCCAGTATTTTCAGTTCCATTAGTGGGGGTGGCAGTGTTTGCAGTGACACTGTGGGAAATCCAGGTTCCAGTCTTCCCTTGTGTGTCTGGGGGGGTACAAACCCCTGTTGTCCAGAGCTCATCAGGGGAGATGCTGGAGGGAAGAACTGAACACAGATTGCACTTTCTGTCTGTGGGTTCTGCACACACCTCATCGGATGTCACTGCATATAAAACACACCATCCTCCTGCAGCCTCCAGGCTGCAGTAAAGGGGTTTATAGCCACTCTGTAAACCTCACAGAGACCTGCTGTGCAGCAGCAAGTGCAGGCCTTCGTGGCACAATGGATTTTCAAGTAGCACAGTCAGAGCTGGTGAGGAACACCCCCGCGTGAAGAGCCGCAGAGCTGTGCCAGCTGATTTGGCCTGAGTGTTATCTGCACTGATTAGCCTGAGTGGGAAGCAATACTGATGCAGTCACTTTCTGAGCCAGCTTGTCCAGAGCCAGCTCTGCTATTTCCACACAGCAGCACATTGTCTGTGTGAATATATTCTCCATGCTGCCTATAGAATCACTCTGCAGCACTCTCACTGCTTGCACGTGCCACTGCTAACCCACGTTGTTATGTGTCCTGGAGGCCCCTAGTATGGGATATACAAGTGAAAAAGGCCAAATTTTCCCCATATTATTTACTGGTAGAATCATACTTCCTGCCCTAGATAATCTAGATCACATGTATTTAATGACTTCTAATACTAAAGTCACTTAATGTTGCTCAGAGATGGCTTTTATTTCGCAATACCAGCATTAAAAAGGATTTTGTGTATGGCTTCTACCGTAGCTGCCAGTGTTCAAAAATATATATTCCAGTGGAAAAATTAAGCAGTGTAGACAGCAATGTAAAAAGCAGGCTATAAAGCAGGCTTAAGAAAGACATCTCTAAGTGGGTTATCATCACATGGATATAAAACATAGAGAAGAGAAAATGCAATGCTGTTCATCAAAGCTATGATCGCTTATGTAAGAGTTGAACAAGGATGAGTGCTTATGAATAATTCTTCTTTTGACTTCTAGTTGTCCTTTAAAAACATAAAATATGTTTTAGAAACAGATTGTGGAGCACTGGAATGAAAAAAAATTGCATAGACTTGGGGAAAAGAATAAAATGTATCAAAATGAGCTGAAATCATTATGAAAAAGCATAATGAATGTTGGTAAACCTGATGCCTAAAGGAGCAGCGGTGGAGAAACTCTGTACAACGGTCTTCAAAGAGCAGGGGAGAAGGGAAGCCTTTGCAGGAAATAGGGGATGTGTCCTTTTGGGTGTCTGTGTGCCCCTGGTGCTGTGCCCTCAGCAGTCAGATGCTGCCTGGCTGTGCTGGCAGCAGGCTGCTCAGCAGATGGAAGCCTTACACTCAGATCCGGAGGGGAAAAGGATCTGCTGGTGCCAAAGCCTTGTTACCATGACACCTGATCTGGTTTAGAGAAATCTCTAGCAATTTCTAGCAAACTGTCTGAGAGGTGATAACGGGTTTAGATTTATGCAAGGAAATTCTCAGAGAAATTCTGAAGCCCTCAAGTGCCACACAAAGGATAACAAATATTGGAGGGCAGAAAAGAAAACCTGTTCTAGGGAAGTTGCTTGGGCTTTTCAATCATAGCTGTAATGCTGTGCAAATGCTCATGCAGATGTCAGCACTCAGTCAGAAAGGTGTGTAAGCAAAACTTGTGTTTGTTTAAAAGATAATTGGTGCTAGTGAAGTGTAGCCTATTTTGTGCTTACCTGAGGCATGATTACCAGAATGGCAACTGGTCTTAATCTCCCAATATCAACAGAAAGAGCATTTGTTTCCTTAGCTAGCTTGTTCCACTTTGTATATATTAGTGGCCCATACCACTAATTGTAGCTACAACTAATAAAAAAAAGTTGGGCTCAACTTTATTTAGGACTCCATCTATCTGACATCTGCAAATTTTTCCACGGCTATTTTCTTTTTACTTCCATACCATTCCATGATGAACCTCACTGAGGACTTGTTGAAATCTTTCAGCTAGCTCTGAATCTGTGCACTGTTTGGGTTGTTTGTATTTTGTATCACCCCATCTCTATCAGGATGTCAGGGCTGAAACACTGAATACACACTTGTTCTTTCATCAGATTCTTTATCTGTTTTGCCACAATTTTTCCTGAGGTGGACAAACTTTTTTTTTGTTTGTTTGTTTGCACAGATCTCCCCCAATATATTTGGATATTTTTAATGTCAGCACAACAGTTGCACTCCTCCAGTCTTCACACTACCTGCATTTAACATTGTTAATGCCAAAATCTATCAAGAAGTAACAGTAGACCAGAGCTACTCCACAGTCTGCTCTTTCACAATTCTTGGGTGCAAATAATGCAGGTTGGCTTAGTAACAGTGTCCCAAGAGATGCCTTTTTTCATCATCTGACTTATTTGCTAACTTGACCACAGTTCATCATCTTCATGTGATGTAGGAATATCATATTCCTTCCTCCAAATATAAGCTAAAATTCTTTAGCACTTCTGCATTTTCTACATTGTTGTTGATGGGTTTATAATCTCCTTTGACTAGTGGGCCTTCTATGAGAGCTAGAGTTTATTTTGTCCTTAATGCATGTCTAAAATTTCTACTTGCTATCTTAACTTCACTCCCAGCTTCCTCTTTTAGCAGATTTCTGCCATACACTGGCAGTCGCCCACCCTGTGGCAGCTTGTTATGAAAACCTGTCACTGACAGCTACAAAAGAATCCTCTCAGGAAGGGGCTTCCTGGAAAAAAGGCCACACACACACAGCAGGACCTGAGCTGCCTGCAACCCAGAAGGCACCAGGGCTCAGTAATTGTTTGCTGAGACCATCTGCGCCTGTTTGGAGGGTTTAGCTGTGGTGGAAACGTTCCTGTGATGAGCAGTGCATGACTGGGTTGAGGGAATTTATGGTGTTTAGGATTTTCATGTGGGTGAGCTGCCTGTGGGTGCTGCTGGTGCACTGACTGATGCCCTGACGAGCTGAGCATGTGTCCTAGGGTGACGTTATGATGCTTGTATCCCCATTCATCTGTTCTGTTTATGCTGGATATTATGTTCTGTGCCTTCAAGACTGGCTCTGAAGAGTGAAAGTTTTGGTTTGGTTTCTTATCAGCTCCCCCACGGCTGGCGGGACACAGAGATGGGGCAGTACATAGTGCAGCTTTTGCTTTTTGCTTTGCTCTCACTCTTGCTTCTGCTTTGCTTTTGCTTTGCTCTTGCTTTTTGCTTCTGCTCATTAGTTAGTTTAGCTAAGCAGTCCAAGTTTCTTCCTTCTTTCTCCTTTCCCTTTTCTGGAACCCCTCGAGCCTGCTCCGGACTGGGCCCTGGGAACACCGAGAGTTTGCACCCTGTGGCTGCAGCAGCTGCCCCAGCGCCGGAGGCACTGACAACAGAGCGACCACCCCAGAGAGACTTTCTGAATTTGTCATCTTTTTCAGAGTGGTGTTATCTGGTATTGTTCATGTTGTGTGCTGGGGGTGCTGTTCCTGTTAAATAAACAGGTTCTTCCCACTTCTCTCTGAGGAATCCATCCCGAACTGGTTGGGGAGAGGGGCCGTGTGGGTTTGCTTTCTGGAGGGGCCCCCTTTTGGAGGTTTTCTCCCAAATTTGCCCTAAACCAGGACAGCATGTCTTCAGCAAGGCTGTGAAGTCCAGAAAGCCTTGAGGTCAGGCTGGGGGTTTGTCTGAGCCTGCCAGCTCTGAGAACGTGACATTCACCAGTCTCTGTGACCACTGTGTCAGTGGAGAGTGCAGAGCAGAGGCTTTGTGCACAGGCCACAGAGGTACAAAGAAGGGGAGGAAATGGCCTGCCAGGAAATACACCCTGCCTTCAGCACAGTGGCAGAACCTAGGCTTGGTGTGGTTTTAATAAATCAGTAATACTGGTTTGCAATAGAGGGGGAAAGCTGGAGAGCACACGGACACATGGGACTTGTGGCTGCCTGAGTGCCAAGTGCCATTGGAGGTGCTCTGAGCAGTGGGGCCATGTCTGCAGCTGCAGCTCCAAGGACAGGAGTGCCTCATGCAGCTCCTATTTCATAGCTGTCAGCTCCTTGGGAAAGCTCAGGATACCTTAAGGCATCTCAAATGACAAAAAAATGCAAATTGTTAGGCATTTGAATTAAGCCCATTGAGCAAGAGTCAGATTAATACACCATAATTGAGGAAGCTAAGTGGAGATACTTTATTTGCAAATGAAGCTTCCTTCATAACCAATGGAAATCGAGGGGATGCACCTAGTAATTTGATAAAGAATAGGGAGCTGCATTTGGGGAAGCTGAGTAGGTCTTTGGAAATATTGACCATTGAAATATGGGACACTCTTGCCTCCACAGAGGCACATTGTGGCTGCTCAGGTACCTCACCTGGCTGCTGCTCCTGGGGTGCAGGGTGTGTGTTACAGCTGCCCTCCCTGTGCAGAGGTCACTGATGCAGCATCTTAAATAATATCAGCCATTTATGTGTGCAACAGGAAAGCCAAAACCAAGCCCTGGAACTCCACTACAAAGGAACATTACCCAGCTAGCTCACACAGAGACATTTCAGTTTTGGTGGTTTAATCTGGAACTGAATCTCACCTGCTGTGTTTGATGCAGGACTCAGATAGGTTGAAATAATGGTTATTTCCCAGCCTAAGGTTGTGCTTAGTTTGTTTGGAAAGGTAACATTTCTGCACTGCATGTCAGAATGGAGCTGCTGTGGCCACAACTTGATGTGGTTTATTTTTAACCTGTGCCGGATATGTCCTGGGCTCAGACGCTCTGTTTGTAAAAGCAGAATGTACCAGCAGTTTTCTGTCCTTTGCACCACTGAGCCCTACAGAGTCTTCACATGATTTCTGCACATTAGTGACCACAGGGAGAGGAGAGCATTAGCACACCTAGCCAGGTACCCCATGGCCTGAAGCGAGGGAGGCACGCTGATATCTTGTGGGCAAGGAGCTGCAGCACTGTGTGATTGTCCCTCATAAATTACAGCTTCTGTCACCCTGCTTTTGCTGTGCTTTATTCCTCATGTGAAGAGATGTTTTGCAAGAGGAGAAAGAGGAAATTGCAAAGACTTTCTCAGGCACCAGTCTGTTCACATCAGAAACAGAGCTGTTGTACTTCTGCAAACACATCAGGTCTCATCAAGGCAAAATTCTCTGCACTTTCCTGGAGGAGAAAATCACTGGAAATGCTTTGTGGCATCAGTGGGTTTTGTGTGAGCAGAAACAGAGGAGAAATCCCTTCATTTTCTCAGCTATTCAACATGTCACCAGATAATTCTGCCCTGATGCACCGGAGAAGATTCACCTATGAATGGGGCTGAATAATTATTTGGCTTTATGTGTCAGGAGAAGATTTCAAATTGCTTTACAAACAGCAAGAAAGTAAATTTCATAACACTTGGTGATGTAAAGCAAGGTGAAGGAAAATTCGTATCATTATGAAAATATGTGGTTGGCTCAATTTTGAAAAATATAGGGCTTGGAAAATAAATGAGCTGCCTTATCATTGTACAAATAGCAGAAATAACTATAATATTAAAAAAATAGAGAAACAAACAAAATAAACACTAACTGTCTACAAATTGGAGATTAGAACAGCTTGAGCTGTTCAGATTTTTGGCAGGAGGAATGAGAGTTTGCAGGCAAAGACAATTTTATGCTGCACTGAAACTTTTGGTACCTTGTTTCACTAGTGATCAGGTAACCCACATGTTTTCTAAAAGTCTTCCTACAGAATTCCAGTTTTTCAATTAACTATATGCTTTCTGACTACCATTTTTTCTTACCATTATAATCTGTTCTTGATATGCAGATAAATATTATAATAGAGCTGATTGATAGGCTTCAAAATCAGATTGCTGTGATTCCTCCTATATTCCTACTGCACACTGCAATGTTTCACCATGGCCTGGCCTCAGCTCTGGTCTGTAACTCCATGGCATCTCTTGTGCTTGCTTATACTGATCCATCCTATACCATATCTATTTCTCATGCTATACCATATCTATTTCTGCCTTAAGATTATGTGGGGCATGGGTATAATTCACTGTTTAAATAACTTTGTTTCTTGCAAACCATCATGTTAATTTATGGATTGTAAAATTTTCAAGAGGTGAATCACAGACAATGCCACCCATGTCTCTCCTGTTTCCTTATTCTGTTCAAGGTTCACATATTTTCATTAGGACTGATACAGGTTGATGTTGAAACTTCTCTTGGAAATGCTGCATTTGGGATATGTTCTTCAATCTAAAGTGGGGTGTTGGGCTCTGGAGTCTTCTGTACTTTGTCTGTCACAGAGTGTGTGCTCTTCAGAGCTAGACTGCAGGGTACCAGACAGCTTCCCCAAGGAGACAGCACTCCTTTGTTCAGTTCTGGCTGTGTTCTTGGCTTATTAATTGAATTCTTGGCACAGTTGTTGGACAGATGTCCACAGCGGTCACAATCACAAGACTGTTGTGGGTCTTCTGGTTGTTAGGTTTGGTTTCTAAGGAGCTTTCAGCTCCCTTTTCATTGTCTGTGCCTCTTTGAGAAATAGCTGTCCTCTCCACCACCTTTCTGAAGGGTGAGACGATTTTCTACAATAGTGCTCATCATCCTGATAGCATTGCTATGTCACCATAATTCAGTTATATCAAATCCACAAATATTTTTTATTTAACCATTGGAGAGAAGATTAAAAAAAAATGGAGGTGCTGCCTCTGCTGGGTTTTTATTGTTTATACTAGCTTCACCTTGAGTCTTGCAGGAAGTCCCAGCAAAATTCATGGTCAATGTACCAGGCAATGGATGAGCCTGATGAAATATGACACAATGACTCAGGTGTTAAGAGCCAAACTACAGCTCATCAGGTGGCTACAGAGAAATCAGCTGAGGCATTCCCGTAATGACAAGGAAACAATTTGTATAACATATTTTAAGAGCAGTGATGATAATGTAAGAATGTTTTTATTGTTCCTATGGAAGGTCCATCTAGCCCAGTACTTGTTTTCTTCAAAACCTTCAAAGTGGTGAATGTTCTGGAGGGAGAAGTGTTATATGTTTTTAATTGATGATGGGTTTTTCTGTTTCAGGTTTTCCTGGGCTCACTTGAAACCTGACTGAACTCCTAACATCCACAGCATCCTGAAGCAAACAGATCTACAGTTTAATCACACAATTGCCACATTTTGTGGCATTTTCCTATACCTCTTTTTGCAGTGGGGTATCTTGCACTGAAAGGTTTCCAGGCTGTGAAGCCTGATAGATTTGTACTATGGCATGAGGCTGTTCTCAGATTTGTTCTTTGTTCCCTTGCTGATAATCACTAAATGTTCTGTTTGCAGTTTTACTATTGCTGAGTATTGAACTGCCAGCCTTTTGGAACTCTTACAACCCAAGCTCTCATTCCTCAGTGGTAATAATCAGCTCAGGGCCCCTTTTATTTGCTGTTAGGAAGATTTTTGCAATTATGGGCTGTGCATTTCAGCTTGCTCTGTTGCTCAGTATTATTCTCTCCCCACACCCAGCATTTATCTTTACTACCCCAAGTAACTCAGTATCAGCAGATTTTTTCATCTCCCTTCTCACAGCAAGTTTTGCATTATAGTACTTTTATTAAGTTGTTTATGACTATGTTGAACAGTTTTAATGCCATGCCAGTCCCCAAGGAAGGAAAATGCCTTTGTTCACAGGGAAAACTCTGTTTAAATCCTGCCTTCTTTTTTCCCATCTTTTTGCCATTTTTTGGGATATTGGTGGTCAGTTTCTTGAAAAGTCTTGAAAAGTAACAGCACTGAAGGTGTTTTAGAAATCTGAATAGGCTGTATGTGCTGGATGTCCCTTTTCACATGCCCACTGACTCCTTCAGGGAACTCCAGCAGATTTACTTTGGAAGCATAAGTCTTCTCTCTAAGAACTATGCTGAGTCCTTCATAACACATTATTGTCTCTCCTAATTGTTTTACTACACTCTTTATCAATTCACTCTGGTCCAGATACCACACCTGCAGATCCCTGACATCTGGAACAATTAAAGAAAAATCACAGTCACATTGAAAACACTGTTTTTAAGCCAAAGTTTATAAACCACAGTTTGACTATATTACCTTAGAACTCCTGGGAAAGGAGGTGAAAGGGTCTTACATGGGAACTTCCCTAGCTCTCTTAGAGAAGTAAGATAATTATTTAGCTTTTCTGTAATGCTGCTGTATGATTTTATCTTCTCTGAGGCTAACTTTAAACTTCAATCACGTATTGACTCTACTGATTCCCTGGCTTGCTTCCTGCACTTGATGCATTTGGAAAAGGATTTACCATCAATTTCCATACTTCTTGCAAGCTGCTTTTAAGCAACAGTTCTGGCCTCTCTTACTTTGCTTTTAAGCTTTTAAAAGTCATCATTATGTATGTATTTGCATATGCATTGGGTTTTAAAGGACACGGTGATAGATTCCACATCCTTGCATGATGTAAAATATCTGCTCAGGTTTGCTCAGTTCAAAAGGAGGATTGCAGGATTCAAAAGGATGCCTGCCAGGAAGATGCTAAAAACAGTGTTAAAGAGAGTTAAAGTCTCCACATTAACAAGTGTTTAAAGGTAATTGTGGGACCAACGGGGCAAACATAGCCCACATATGAAGAAGGATTTGAGAAAGGGCATGAGGATATCACTAAGCTCAAAGGGCAGGATGAGGTGTCCTGTTGTTAGGGAGCAAAGCTGAAAGCTGCCTGTTTTCCCTGGCAGTACTTGCCAGCCACACCAGCAAGTTCAGCTCCCTCCACCAGGCAGAAGCCTGCAGGAGCTCCGCACTTCCTCACACTAGAAAGGTTTTGGTGCTGCTGCAGCCTTCAGCCCTGAGATGCTGCTCCTTTTGTTGTGCCCAAAATCAAGCCTGCTCCTGAGACATGTCTGCTTTCACATTCTTCTAATGATGATTTCATACCTCAATCCTCCTACGTGGTACTGAAACCTGGGGCCACCGAGCCTGCTGGTGTTCCTGCCTCCATAAGCATGCATGCAGCCGGAGAGCTCTGAAAGGCTGTACTGCTGGGCTGGATTTGATGCTTTGCCCTTCACTCTTCTTGGTGTGAGCCATCTTAAAAAGGCTACAGTTCTGTGAGTAGTAATTTCCTTCTGGAAACTTCTCAGTCATGTAAGTTCTATGGCTTTGAGAAGATGAGAATGCTGTTAGTCACTAGCAGCAGACTGGAATTGTTCTGATGATTTCCGTTACCGCGCACTTCGCTGCGACGGGCTGGAAGGAGTAGGAGGAGATCACAGCACAGAGCACTCAAATCATGAATTGTGTGTTGCAGGTTTTGCTGTGGGTTATTTGGGATTCTCTGCCCCTGCAGCTGAGCCTATCTTCCATTTGCTCAGTTTCAAAAGTGAAAAAACCAGCACTTTACCTTGAGACATGTTTCACAGCCACTAAAAGTTTGGTGCTTATTGTCATTCCAATTATATGCTTAGTGTCAAACTGGTTACATTTTGTGTTTTAAGGAAATATTGCTTTGGAACTCACAATGGAAATGGATGTTTCCCACTGGGCTTGCCAGAACACAGGTTAGCAGATGAGGTCATGTGGGAAAAGTTGATACTTTGTGCTAACAAGGGCAGGCAAGTTAAGGAAAATACATTGTTCTAGTCTCAATAATGGCCTTCTCCTCACTTAATAAGTATAATCACAAGGATTGAAAATCCCAGCTATCCACAGAGTGGTTATTTCCTTTGAAAACAAGGTAGGTGACAGATTACTTCCTTGGAATTTTTACAAAACCCTGTTTTTCAAACACTGTTCATGTTCTTTCTAGATATTTCATGCAACTGCAAAACACGTTAGTCAGATGGACATCCCTGAGTTTCCCATTACAGATCTCAGTTGTGTAGATGCCAAACCCAAATTATAGCTGCTTCCACACAAGCACACTGAGAGGCAGGCAGGGGAGAGTGTTGTTTGCTGTAGAGAGGAGTGATACAATCTGCTTGCAAATGCAGCACAGCAAAAAAGAAATGGAATAATCTGTGATGCCAGCGACAGCAACGACCGCAGACGGATCACTTTACCCTTGTCCTGCACATCAGCAACTCTGTAATATTGAAGACAAGGAGGGATGTACAAGCTGTCAGCCAAATATGTTGGAGAAGTATTAGTGAGTTTATTTCCTTAAAGCTTCAGCCAGAAAGCGTGACAGAAGTAGGCAAAATGCCTTCACGAAGCCTTGCTTTTTCTGGCATGCTTCCTCCATCCATAATGGATTGTTCTGTCTCTACAGGGATGCAGTTGGGCCCTGGAATTGGTTATGTAACAAATTAATTGTAGTTTTTGTCAGCATTAAATACAACAAAAAAAAAAGCCAAGAAGGAAGTTGTATTTCTACCAAAGTTTTGGTAAAAGTCCTATAAACACAACAGAACATTGCTAATGAAAACATTTGCTTTTTTTCACATCTCTTTATCTTTGGAATTTAAATGTTTTTCAAGTTTCTCTGGCAATTTAAGTGAACAAACAAAGAAAAGTACCCTCTTTGTGCCTAAATATATTGTCATATTAATGCATGGCTGTTGAGGAGAGGATCAGAATCCTTTTACCTTTTGGAGCAAGGAAGCAGCATGCCATTATTGATGTGTGCTGCTCGGTTACTGAGAGGCCCCATTAGGGCCCCTTGATAGAGTCTCTGGAGCCAGACTTGCCTGCCTTCCCATGGGGGAGCAGCTACAAGAAAGAGCAGCAAGCAAAATGCAGAATGAGAACAATTCTGGGGTAAGCAACAGAATGAGAAATGCCTGAGCATATTTAAAGGCTTCGGTGTGTTGTATATTTAAACAGGTAAGCCAGTCCTGAATCCCACAGTCAGGACTCCAGCTTTTAACCGGTCACATTTTGGTCATTCTCTGATGCTTTTCAAGCACAGTGCAAGTATCTGAAATTTGACACAAACACTTTCATTCCTCGAGACTGAGCATGGTTTTGTGATTTTTTTGTAGGGTAATTGGCAGAATACAAATAACCAAAGCAAAAATGCCCAAGCATCCCTGTTCTCTTTCCCACCCCAGATTTGCACTTTGGATGGTGCCTGGTTTGGTGCAGACAGCTTACACTGGGCTCCTTATGACTCCTTGTGCCACATGACTGAATAAAAAGCAAGGAAAGAAACTTTCCTGGTCCAGCTGGAGCTCAAAGTGTGTAGTGAACCATCACAAGGGGGAAATCAGGTATAAGCAGAGATTGTGCAAGAAACAAAAAGACTGATGGCCACAGGCAAACCGTGTCTCAAGGCCAGGAAGTGAGACTTGCCAAGTGTCAGCTAAATTAGACATGGGAAGGTAATTATAACAAATAAACCAAAGCTTAGCAAGCATGTTAAAAAAAAAAAAAAAAGAGAGAACCAGGAAGGAGGAAGCAAAGCCACAAAGCATTGAGGGACAGTGTCTTTCTCAGAATTCTAGCTGAGTGCATTAATGAACTCACATATAAGTATTTTCATTAGTCTGTTAGATTTGGAGTCTAGTTCAGCTAAAAATTACATTTTATTTTTCATAATGAGGGTTATGCAAATTCTGTATTCTGGAAAAGCAGAGGGGAAAGCAGTATCAGAACTACAGTCCCTTCAATCTGATTTGCCATATGCAAATTTGAAGAAAAAAAGACTATGAAGATGTAGAGACAAATGAGATAAACCAGATTTTTTCCCCAGTAGCAGTCCATGTCAGGCTAACCTGACCATTCTTTAATAAGAACATTCTCTGATAATTTACTGGTAAAATTAGGAATGTTTCCTCAAAACAGCAGATGATTGTAATTCAAAATAATTGGATGGCTTCAATGACCACCAAACCTGCCAAAGTTCAAGAAGCATTCAAACAATGCTCTCAAACACATGGTGTGATTTTTGGGGTATTCTTATGCAGAGCCAGGAGTTGTACTCCATGATCCTTGTGTGGATCCCTTCCAACTCAGGATATTCCATGATTCCATAATTTCCAGAGTATGTATTATGTGGGCTGATAAAGGCTTCCTATTCAAGTAATGAGTTTATTAGTTTGAGACAATTGAGAAAGAGCAAACTCATAAAATAACTATGATTTCCTGATGTTACACAAGTGTGATCCTAAAAAGCACCGGGCACAGCTTTCCCAGGAGGAAGGAGCAAGCCTCCAAGCCCTCCCAGCTGGATCACTGCATGCAAATTAGGTCACACAGAACGCTTAGCTTTTCCAGAAGCAAAATTCAGCTCAGAAGAGAGATGGAGAAGGGCCTGTTACCCTGTAACAGTTTGTACCAGGGTTAGGCTTTGGTTTGTGGGTGGGGAATATTTTCCTTGTGGAGGACCGAGTGTGCCTTTCCAGCACGTTTGGCAGCCCACTCCTTAGCATGCTCTGCTATCCAGTAATAACACACACAATCATTTTAATCACAGGCTGTACCCCATAAAATGAAATCACAGGGCAAATTCGGCCAACAAAGTGAAGGTTCCCCACACCTGCTTCAGCTTAATGCACTAATCTGCCTTCTCTGGAGACAGAAAGTTCTGGGTTTAGTCAGGCAGGAAAATAAATGCTGTAGTTTCCACCAACAGCCAGGATGTTCTGACACAGAACTCACACCAAAATCAGTGGAAGAGCTACATTCAAACAGCTTTCCTGGTTGTGGTCTTCCTAAGGGACTTGTGATACCCAGCCTGCCCACGGCTGTGCACAGCTCTCAGTCTTTGTGCAACAGGAACCTGAGGCTGCTCTTGGCTGCAACTGCAAGAAAGCTTAAGAAACTTCATTTTTCCTTAGGCCCTGCCAGTGCAATGCCTTCTTCATACTCAGAAATGATCTTTCTGTTTACATTGAGGCTCCTTCACATCCAATAGCAGGTGTTAACAGCACTGTGCTTGCGTTACAAATCAATCAAAAGTCATCACCAAACCCCATTTCCAGCTTTAGTCAGTCCCTGTTGTACTTTAAACCCAGTGATTTTCATTGCACAGGCCAAGACCCCTCTCTATTGTATTCAGAAGAGGGATTGTCTTTGCTACTTCATACTACAAAGTTCTGTGAATGGCAAAGAGAAATACTAATAAATAGCACTGACAGGAAATATTGCACCACCACCTTATTATCTGACCACAGAAACTACTCTGGTACCACCATAAAGGTCAAAAGCTTTGAAACTACGTTGAAATATAAGCTGTATAATCACTAAAGAAATCTGCTACTTTTTACTCAAACAAGCCTCAGAATGATACACAGATCAATGTTCTTGTAATACTGCCTATTGAGCGCTCTCTTTTCAGTTATATTTTTGTTACAAAAGTAAATAGATTTAAAACTGATAATTTTGTACTTCTCAGAATAGTAATTGTTTAATAATCATTTTTGCAAGACAGAAACCACATTTTAAGTTGTGGAATATTTTTAAATAGGTTTTCCATATTTTTTCTTATTTTGCTTCTGCATACTTTTAAATGTAATTTTAATTTTTCACACTTCTGCTCATATCACAGAATAAGCTGAATTGGAAGAGTCATCAAGGCCAGCTCCTGGCCCTGCACAGGACTATCCCCACAGATCACACCATGGGTCCAAGAGCATTGTCCAAATGCTTCTTGAGCTCTGTCAGGCTTGGGGCTGTGACCACTTCCCTGGGGAGCCTGTTCCACTGCCCAGCCACCCCCTGGGTGAGGAACCTTTTTCTAATATCTATCGTAATCTTCCCCTGACAGTAAATGGGTTACATTTTTGTGACTAAAAAACACATAAAATTAAAAAAACCAAACCCTTCTTTTTTTTACCTACAACACCTTCTGTCTGTCTGTCCCCTCCCAAACATCTGGGAAGTAATAAAAGGCAAATGGAAAAACAAACAAAAGTCCAATAAAATTTAAAGTCTTGAATGATATAGTATACTGTAATTTAAGATATACTTCTATGTCTTAAATTAACATTTAACATGTCAATTTAACGGGAGCCAGTGCTTGCATGGGCTTCCCCATGGACACAGGACACTCGCAAAGGAATGTCACCGTTTGTAGCTATACTACAACCTCCTTTCTCCCTGCCCCTGGTGACTTCCAGGCAGGCACCTGTGTCAGACCCTGCTGCCAGTCAGATAAAAGCCGCTCCCCAGGTCTCGTCCTCTGGGGCTGCAGCTTCTGGAGGCGGTGGAGTCACGGTCCCCGACGGGTTTAGGGGAAGACTACGCGGCACTGAGTGCCATGGTCTGGTTGACATGTTGGTGTTCGGTCATAGATTTTACTGAACGATCTGGATTCGGTGGTGCTGTGCCAGGTGCAGACAGACCCGAGCAGTGGCCGCTGGCAGCGTTGAGCACACGCAGCCCCGGCAGAGCCGAGCGGTGGCTGGGCTGGGGCTGGGGCCGGACCCGGCAGAGCCCAGCAGTGCCCGGCAGTGCCCGACAGTGTCCCGCAGAGCACGGCAGTGCCCGGCAGAGCCCCGCAGAGCACGGCAGTGCCCGGCAGAGCCCCGCAGCCCCGCCGGGAGGGGCGGCGCTCCTCGTCCACCGGCAGCTCCCAGCGGCGGCTCCCACGGGCGGCGCCGGCGGGGCGGGAGCGGGGGGCGGGAGCGGAGGCCGGGCCGGCCCCGGCAGGTGAAGGAAGGGGCGGGCGCGGGGCGCGCTGACCGCAGCGGGGATGAGCGGCCGGCGCGGCGGTGGCGGCTGCCCGCGGAGCTGAGCCGGAGCTGAGAGCCCTGTGCCGGCGGGGGCGGGAGGGCTCCCCCGTGTCCGCGGCTCCCCCGTGTCCGCGGCTCCCCCGTGTCCGCGGCTCCCCCGTGTCCGCGGCTCCCCCGTGTCCGCGGCTCCCCCGTGTCCGCGGCTCCCGGCCCTCTTCCCGCCGCGGCGCTGCTGGAGGGCGCCGGGAAACTCCTCGGGTGAGTCACGGGAGCCTCGGGAAGCGCCGGGCTGGCCCTCGCCCAGCCCCGGTGCCGGGCGAGCCCCCGGAGCCGCCACCCGGGTTTCCCGAGGAAGCCGCGGTTCCCGCGGCTCTGGGGGAGCAGCAGAAGACGCCTCGTGTCTCGTGCTCCATGGGTTGATGCCTTCAGTTCGGTGCCGCTTTGCTGACCTGCAGGTGGGAGGTGGGATGGAGGAAAGTCATCGGTGTGAGTCCGCCCGTGGGGAGAGGAAAGGCTCTTCTGCGGGCAGGAAAAAGGTGTAGCTGCTTTTCTTTGGAAAGGGAAGAATGAAAGAGCTGTGTTGCCCACTTGTGTTGAGCTGTGGCTTTGGTGTTGAGTTGGGAGCATCAGGATTCACTTCCTAGCATGTTTCCAGTACAATATATATACGTTAAAGGATGAGGCAAGACTTTTTATAGTTGAAACATAGGATACAAATGCATTGCGCAGCATTTTCTTAAGTGTTACTATCTACTTTAATCTTGGATGCCCCCTCTTTACTTCAGTCTGGGTATGAAGTTCGTGTCCATCTGCAGGTGGAGGTGCTGAGCCTCTGGGAGCAGTAGAGAGTGAGGACACCTGGCATGTGCTTATTTAATTTGTCAGCTTTTATCCCCAAATGACCTGTGCAAATTGGATGCTGCTAGCCTAGATGAGTTGGGATGGTGCATAAACGTTTCCCTTCCTACAGGGAAGGCCAGTCTGCTAAGACCATTTTCTGGACTCTTGATGCTGGCAAAGTACAGGTCAGTAGAGGACTGAACCAGCCTTGTGCTGTGTCTAAATTCATCATTACAGGTGCAGTAGTTCCTGAGTGCATGTCGCAGTCTCCTGCTGATGTGTGCTTGGTCTGGCTGTGCATTGAAGTTTCCTCTTGGAAATGAGATGCATTAAGCTGCTATGTTTCTTACTACAAGAAGCAATTTTCTACTTTTTCTCTGCTCTGAGGGTTAGCGTGTCACAGTTTATGATTAAATTTAGATCTGAATAATTATACACCTCTTCTGTGTATTTTTGGTTGTATTTGTACAGGAAATATAGAGCCGAAGCCTCTGTTGTTTATTTCCTTCATGCACCTCTTTCACTCTTTAGACAAAAGCAGAATTAACTTGCTATTTTTCTTCTAGGCATAACACAGTTCTTTCCCTTCCTGTTGCAGTATTTTACGGCTATCTTGCTGTTGCAAGAGAGCTGATTAATAGATACCCCTTGCCAATATTCCATTATTGAGGAGTCAGTACTGGGTCAGCTTAGTGGTGGGCTAAATACTGCTTCCTCTTTGTAATTTTCTTGTTTTAAAATCTCTCAGCTTTCCATAAACTTTTCCACAAAGCACAACAACTTCATGCTAAAAGGTCCAGAAAATAAAGAGCTCTTTAGAAAAAAGTTATAAAGGAGGGAGATGCAGAGATGACAGTTCTGGAAAGGGTTAAAGGGTTTGAAGTTATCAAAGCAGTAAGAATGAACACACCAAGATAAGTTATTGCAGAAACCTGGGCAGGGCTGTCTGAGGCAGAATTCTTGTGTTTGAGGCAAATCTGACCAGCTGACTGAATCTGTAAACTCCTGCAGATGGATGAACCCCTTGTACTTCGAAGGCCAGATTTCCAGTGTAATATTGTTGCAAAAAAATTTAGCTTGCCTACAAAAAATGCAAAGTAGGGGGCATGAAAAGTCTCCTTGTGCAATTTCTTAAATGGATGTGAAGCAGTCTACTTTCCTACAGAAAACCAAACATGGCAGCCATTTTGGTAATGGTGCTAAGGAGAAATGGAAATGCCTTAAGAAGTGTTAACTTCTTTACAGCACCAAAACACAAGCATGGATGACCAAAAGGCACATACATGTTTTTCATTTTCCCTGTAGGAGAAGTGCCTCTGACACTCAAACCTGGTGGTTGCAGTGTTGCTCTTTGCCCCACAGCCCTTAGGTTGCTGATGCATTTATTGCTCTGCATTACAAGATTGCAGGAATAGAGAGGTGTGTGTGTTTTAACCTGAGCACATTGACTTTTGTGGGGGTGCATCTTCCAGCCTGTTTGGCATGGGATATCAGACCATGGGTAGATTATACTTTAGTCAGACTATCCAACAGCTTCATAAGTTGTTTGGAATGTGCAGTATTGTGCAAGCATTGTGTCCATTAATTGTTTCTGGCTTAAGCTCTGATCTTAAAAGTACTTGCAGATGTAAGTAACTCTGCTATTTGTAAACTTTTAGTTTGTGTTACTGAAGGATCAGGATCTTGGTTTTTTGCTACTTCTACTGGACCTTGCAGGAATGTTCATAGAAGCTCAGACTCTCAGTGGCATTGCTTAATAGTTCTGTCAGGACTGGTGAGGACTCCTGAGGGCTACCAGGCAGCAGCCAGGATAAATTGGTTTTGTTTAGATTTAAAAATATTAGTTGATACAATGATTCTTCCGTGAATAGGAAGAATAGGGATTTTTTTAATGGAAGTGAGAAAAGAACCTCTTTATGTTTATTCCTCTCTTGTATAGCTAAGCATTCTTCTGGCCTTTTTTTAAGGTAAACTTACTCCATGAAGGCATTTCTTCATAACATTTTTTCACTTTTGCCTTGGAACCTGTACTGCAGTGGAACAGTGTTGGGAAGGGAGTTTGAGAGTGTGGAAATCAGGGGGATTTAAGGCAGCCTCAAAGGCAATCTAAGGCTGACTCATTTCTGTAAATACAGTACTAAAGGAAATGTGTTTTTCTTATACTGTTATCACATGTACATATATCACTGTCTGTTCCTCCAAAATTTATGAACCATTGCTAACTCTTGTTAATCAACACCCCTCTCCTCCTATCAACACTTCTTACTTTATGCTGGAATGACTAAATGAGTTATTTTGTGATATGTTGAGGGGGGAATTGAAGGCCCCGAAGTTTTGATCAGCATAACTACACTGGGTATGGTTGTTAACTTTAGGAATTATTTATCATGGTTTATATTACAAGCATATGTATCTCTGGTTTGCTTGCTTCAAATGACTAGACTGGAACACATGGCAGAATTTCTCTGCACTGTGCTTTTTTTAAGAGCAATATAGTGGCTACAGTATTTTCTCCAAGATCTGTTTGAAGTTTTTTTTCAATCTTGTCTCCATACACTTCTGTGTTGAATTTCTGAATTTTTCCTTACAAAGAAAGGGATTTGACAAATCTACATTTCATCTCACACATGCAGGAATTTGAAAACATTTTTTCTTGAGATAAGGGATTAATCTTAAGCAAGGCAATAGTTACAGGAGAATGCAGGGACGTGAATTCCTATGGAAACAAACCTAAATGTTGTTCTCCCTCTCTTGCAGCATACCAGCATAACTGAAATAATCTATTTATTTTGTTTGTGTGCCAGCTCATTTCCTATAATGACTGAGTTCTTATCTCTTCCAAGGTGGTTTTATTGCAGTAGTTATACATATCTGAATATCTTTGGCAGAAAGATACTTCAGGATGATGTACAGTGCAGAGAAAGAATTACAATCACTCAGAAATCAATGCTTGGCAATACTTACGGCTTCAGCTCCTGCAGACTGTGATTTTAGGAGCAGAGAAGGGAGCAGCTTGCGTGCCTGTTGAGAGGATTCCTCTTGTGGCTTTTTGCTGTAGTCACGGGCTGGTTTAACCAGGCTAATTCAGGAACACCTAATGTGTAGCTAGGGCTCTTTCTAAAGTACTTCTGACAAATCTTAACTTCATGGAAAGTGAACATTCTGGATCTGTCTCCTAAAACAGCTATAAGGAACTGAGCTAGATAGATGGTGTGAAATAAATAAGTGGGGTTAAATTTAGGAATAGCTGCTTGCTGAATTTTGCTGCTGGATTAACTTTCATGTCTATAGTTGCCCTGAGGTAGGGAAAGTACACCTTTGCTTCCTTACAATCTTTCTGGAAAAGCCACAGGTAAAACTTCAAGTAGTCCAGGGAACACTTGTTTTCATCCTCTTGATGTTTGAAAATTCTCACTGTTCAGCTGGTTATGGGTAAAGCTTTCTGGATTTTTATTTTCTTTACGCAAAGTAACTACATCAACTGACAACCTGTACATCATTAATCATGTATGGTCAGAATCACTTCCATCCTGATGGAACAGTAGGTACATTTGAATCATTAGATCTGTTCTGTCTTCTAGAAAATGCATATGTCTCTAATTCCAACTTGGTTCTTCTAGTGTTAATTTGGCAAAGAAGGAACTTCCCAATTCAAACTGGCTTTATATACTTACATATTTAAAAGGTAAACACTTTGCTCTTAGTTAAACTTTGCTCTATGACTCTGCTGTATCTTAGAAAAACACAAAATTTGGTTTGGTCATGGTTCACCACTTCCTTGGATCTCTTAGGGCAGGAATACAGGAGTTTGGGGTTCTTTTCTTTATATTTTGACTGACTAATTTATGTAGGTGATGCTACTATGTATGGTAATGTGTGAGCACTTAAGGATGCCTTCGTTAATTCCTGATTATTCCTCATTACTCAAAGTGGATTTAGGTGCCTACAGAGACTTTCACTCTCTTATTAAGCATTTAGAAAAATTAGTACCTACACTTACATTCAAGGTCACTTCATGAAAACTTCAGAGTGCTCCATGTAAACAGATTAGGGCTTTTGTTGCTTGATGTAGTAGACATTGCAACTAAACTTTGTTAATTCATACAATATCTTGACATGTGCATGCAGAAAGGACTTCTGTAAAACTCTTCTTTGAAATCCTTGATTGTTTCATTGCAGGGACTGTATCGCAATCCCCAAACAGGAAAATTCTTGAACATGTTTAACCAAGACTCTTATTTTGTTATCCCTCCAGCTTCACTAAATAAATGAGTGCTAAGAGAAAGTCAGATTTCTGCCTTTAATCATGAACTCTCTTGTAAGGACTCTTCAAACAGGAAATCTTTCATGCCAGATGTTTTCCTCTAAATTTGAAAATGGAATTTCTATTGGAGCTCATATGGGAGCAACAATTGAGTGAAGTATCAGTCTTCATTTTTAAAAAAATCTGGTAGCTATGTTGACTACTATTTAACCTCTTTTGGGGAGTACAAAACCCCTGAAATTTTTGACTTTCTGTTGCTGCTGGCAGAAGCACTCTACAAATATGCAAAGGTCATGAATGAGGTCCCTAGGAAGAAGACAATATGTGTATTTGAAGCAAGCATTTGTTATTCTTTTTCCTCTAATGTGCCTGTACTGTGTGTTTAAGCCTTTCCTCTAATGGGAAGGGTAGCATGCAGCTTTGAAAAACCAGAAACTAAAATCCCTCATCATTATAGCTAGGGCCTTAAAAGAAGCAGAGGAGAAGCAGTAATATGTACACCAAAAATTTACTTAAATATGCAGTTCTGAGAGTTGGCTCTTAGTGTTTTATGTTCTGATTAATCTCCTGTCTTAACTGATTTGTCATTTTTCAGCACCTGGCTTAAGACTGGTTACCAAGTTCCAGTCAAGTGATTAGTCCCAACTTGCTGTAGGAAAACAACCTGCATTTGGAGTTGGAATGATATTCCTCATTCTTGCTTCTGGCAGTACTTGGAAAGAAAGGACTGGGAGGCAGTGGCACCAGTGTGCATGTCTGGAACTGTTGCTGCCTCAGAGATCTTTCTTTGTCCAAGTGTTGACAAAAGAGAGAGGATAGGAAGTGTGCTGCAAGACTCATCATGAAAGGTGATTTGTGCATAACAGACATGACTAAAGGCAAAAGATTTCTCATTTTGAAGTGTAGCCAAGTAAATGAGAGGAGAGCAAATTGTAGAAGGAAGTAGGAGAATTTAGTATCCCTAAGCTTTGTACTTGTATGGTCAAGGAAATGAAACAAAGCCATACTGGGTGGTGGAAATAGAGGCTGCATGAACGGGTTCTCTCTCTTAAAGGACAAGAATGTGAATTTAGGTTGGACTTCAGTGCACTGAGCTCCATTGTTAGTGTAAATATACTTTCTCATTGTTCAGGTTAGCCAGCTGAACTGCATCTTTTGGTGTAATTCTGCTGTAACAGATGGAAATAGGGTCAGGTCTAGTTTAGCTGGCAGTATTCCCATTTAGGTGAACCATGAACCTGTGTTGTGCAACTTAATAATTAATTGTCAAACAAAACCAAATCTTATTTCTGAATGCTCTTCGTGTGAAATGACAGCTTCATCTTTTATTATCATTGAGTTTTTCATTTAAAGATACGCAAAGTAAAAAACAGGAGCCCTTGGAGAAAGGAAATCCTCCTTTACATGTCAGTTCCCACTTCCATGTTCAGCTCTTCCCCAGACAAATAAGCTTCCTACTCTCCAGCAGAGCTTTACTCTACTGAAATCAGTCACTGAGATGACTTTGTCTTTACTAATGCAGCACTTCAGGGCAACATTTCAGATCCTGAAACAGATTTTAATAAGTGTAAAAGCACGTTTTACTAATTTTCATTTTTAATGTATTAATGGCTCAGTAATGTAGAGGAAGAAGAGAGGTGAAAGTCGAGTGTCGTGACTACCTGGGTCTTGTCTGGTGAAACATATCTTGTAAGACAAAAAAATAGTGGTTTTTGTAGGAAGCTTTGTTTCCTTGTCCTAATTTTAGCTTAGGCTACTGTAGTGGTAGAAATTAATCATCATTCTGGAAACAGTAGTTTTTACAAATAAAAGTTTTTTTAAAAATACTCATAGAATTAGCAGTTCAAGTTTATTTGTGGTTTCTTTCAATATCTTCATGTTAATCTTATTGCAAGTCAAAATCTCTTTGAAATGGTCCTTCATCTCATGTTTTATTAGCTCTTACCTGATTCTGCAAGACTTACCATAATTCTAAACCTCAGCTTGGGTGACTGACAATCTCTCTATTGGTGTATTTGTTAAAGTTGTTAAAACTCTACTATAAAGTAAAAAGTTGTGGTTTAAATTCCACCTCAAACTCTACCTAGTTCCCCTTAACTTCATCAGAAGTTGCACATGTCCAAGTGCTGAGGTTGGTGTTCAAACCAGACTGTGGTTACTCTTCAGAGCTAGTTCCTGCAACCAAGCAGCAAAGGCTTAAATTATTAGTCTCTAATCTTGTGACAACCCTGCTAAAAAGAGTTAATCATCACCTTGATGTTGCTTAAGAGTAATTCTATTACAGCATATCACATAATTGTTTGTTTCTCCTAGACCAAGCTGCAGCTCTGAAGAGACTTTGGTTCAATGCGTGAGCACTGCAGGACAGTTATTTCCTCAAGTGGAGCATCTCTTATCTCAGAGTGCTGTGGTATGGCTGTGTTTGCATTACTGGAAGTGCAATGTCTCCTAAACCTTTTACACAGACCTGTAGTCACCCTGTTTTCACCAAGCACGTGTGCTGAAGCCACCTTCTGGTATTGCTTGTACTGATAAAACTGTATGCCTTAGACACCTAAACTTGTGTAAGAGCTCCCCATCTTTTCTGCTGTTCTGATTTGTACCTATTCCTGGAAGGATCAGCTTTTGTTTCTACTGGTTTTTTGGGGTTTTTTTCTGACAATGATGTAAAAAGAAGTTTAGCACAAAGAAACCTGGACTATGAGCCTACAGGTCCTGCTGGCAGATGAAAAGCTTGTAACTAGCTAATTCAAAACTGATCTGTAAGCTTGACTAATCAAAATAAAGTACTTTGAACTATGTTTGGGTAAAAAAGTGACCTGACTTGCACAGCTGCTGAGCATCTGCAGCTGCTAATTGCCTTTAATCAGTCAGGCTTAAACATTCAAGTTTTGCACTGTAATTTTTCAGTTAATCAGACTCCACTGTGGTGCCAGGTAGGCATGTTTCCAAAGCACTGTGCATTTTAAGTGAGTGAAGTGGGATTTGTTTATACAGACTTTTGTGCACGTTGTGTGGGGAAATGCAATTTCTGCTGTCCAAGTGGGTGTACCACGTACAGGAGCATGGGACAATCAGTCCTCTGCAATCTCTGTGTGGTGACTAGGAAAGAATCCTTACCTTCAGTATGTAACTGGAGACTTGGGCTAGGTGAATACATTTATCAGAATGCTGACCAGAAAGGCTTTTCTGAGAAGAAAAAAACACCCATTTCAGGAGGGGCACACAAGTCTTGCTACAAGATTTGTAGTTTTCTTCCTCCTAAAGACCTGGAAGTAGAAAACCACCTTGAGAAAAAAAAAAAAAAAAAGGAGGTTATATACAACAGAGTTGTCATCCTGGGTTTAGGAGAGCCCAAACAAATAATAAGATGATGCATAGTCTGGCACAAATGTATTCCACTCCCACCATCCATAAGCTTGTGTGGTATTCTTACTCAGGAGTAAATTAAGCATGGCAGACTGCTGGGATTATGCTGGATAAATACTTGCTGTGTGACTGCAGTGGGGGAGGATGGGAAATCTGGAAGGGAAAGAGGAATATTTTAAATGTACTCTTGATGTTTAAACTAGGAGAACAGAGTTGGATAGCCAAACTATTCTCTAGCCACATAGAGGAAATTGCTGTATTTGTGGGAAGCTGTTATGGGAAGAACTCACAGTGAAATTCTTTTTTCCTTCAATACTCAAAGCCTTAATGAATCATCTGCCTCCTGCCTTCTTTCCCCCCACCTCCAAAAAAGAAAAGAAGGAAAAAGCCTTATTTCTGTCCCTTGGCAAATGCCACAGCTGTTGTGAAGAAGGTTGGAGCTCAGAATGCCACTGATCCAAGTGCCTGAAGAGGCCAATTGAAGCACTGTCAGAGCGATGTGTGGATGTGTTGAATCTCACATCTTTTGCTTTGAGGTGCAGATAAGCTTTCTCACAGTGGTGGAAGCAACACTGATAAGATGGAATACCATGTTTGCAAATGTACTCAGTGCTAGATGATCCCAAAGTGATTAGGTCTGGAAGCTGTCTGTCATGTTGGCACAGTGCCTGCTGTGCCTCTGCTGCCAGGCTGTTTCTCCATGGCTGCATGGCATCCCCATTCCTTCAGTGGACAGCAGTTGTGCTTGGCCTCCTCCCTGCTGGCTGGTGGCTCCTCTGCTTCCTTCACTGGTCCTGGAGGAATGAGAGGACTGCCAGGAGTGGAAGGATGTGGTGGTGGGAGAGAAAGGTGTCGCAGTGCTGCCAGTGCCACCTGCGCACTTGCACTCATGGATTTGGCTCCCCAGCAGAATTGGGTTGGCAGGTGGCAAGGGCTTAGTGACAAATCTGTTAATTACTAAAGATGTTCTAATTACTGTTCTAATGGGCTACAACAGTGCCATGGTATTTAATAATTACTTGGTAGTAGGGCAATTGAGGTGGGAGCTGGGTCTCTTCTGGGTTGGAGGTCTTGTTCCAAGGAATGTGTCAATCACTTGATTGACAGGCTTTGCTTACTGGGAGAAAGACAAGCAGAAGGGATTTGCAGCAGCAGAATTGTCTTTGCTGTGAAATCTAGCAAACAGAAGTCTTTTTGATTGAAACTCTTAGTTTGGCAACTTTACACAATTCCCTTCCTTCCTGGAGCATTCTCTTCCATTTTAGATAGCAGAAAACATTAATTAGATGCTTCTAATTAATCCTTGTTTCTGTGCCTGCACCCTTTCTATCTTTCTAGTGAACCTACTGAGTAATTTGCCTGCCATGTGTTATTCATGCTCTGTGATTTTTACAGCCCTTAGGAGATGAAGTGCATGGCCTTAGCAGAATTTTGCTCTAAATGTTCTTGCTGGTCTGTGCTAATTGAGAAGGTATGTGAAAGAAACACACCTGACACATGAATCAGGAGTTTGAAGTGTCATTCTTAGAGAAACAGAAGTTGTGAGAAAGCTGTCTCCCCACAGTCCTTAGTAGCTATGGCATTGGGCAGACTTCCTTTTCCTTAGTTTCTTATTGTTGGAATTTTAGGGTTTTGAGTAAATTGGAGGCAAAGACCAAATATGAACTTGGCCTGATACTCAGGCTTTACTCCTCATAAAAAGCTACTATAAACCTGATGTGTTCCTAATAATCCTGTGTTAAGAGGATAAACTGTATCACTGTTTGCTGTTTAACCCTAGTGACCTATGGTCTGATGGGTTTATGTTGCACATTTCAGCAAAATGGTCTAGAAAAAGAGGGAGGTTGTATTAGAATGAAAAGGGTTGATGATAGTGTTCTGTAGAACAGCCAAAATGTCAATGAATAGGGAGTCCTGGGGAATACATTCTTTGTGATTTCTAACTGAACAATTTAATCTCCAGCAAAGTGGAATGAAAAATACTGAAGAAAAACAATACAGCATTCCAAAGGAGCAAAAGAAGTGAGCTTTAAAATTCCAAGGTATACAATACGTAGGAAGAATCTTCAACAGTTCTCTTGTCCTTTCTGACTAAAGGATTATTTTTCCACATCCAGTTAAACTAAAACTAGCGCAGTCTTTGCACTTGATTGTTCCCTGCCAGCTGCTGGTTCTTGGGTAGACTGCACAGGAGAGGAAGTGGCACTAGAGCAATGGCTCTGACCCATGTTGATTTTGTCATTATATCAATCTTTGTTAATCTGTGATGATGTCCAATTTAGAAAATTTTCATAAAATTCTGTAGACAAATTTTTTTCAAGTATGTAATGGGATAATTGTAGTGTGAAGTGCTGGGCTTGTTAGATTTTGATCTTTTGGAGATGTAGCTGGCAGAAATTGGAAATTAGCTCTGTTTTATGCTGGAAATGTATTTCATTGATATAGTGTCTTACTATTTAAAAATAAGTGACTAGAATGCATGAAAGATTGTCACATAGTTTCTGGAAGAAGAGGAGGCTTCTTGAACAGAGAGTCCGAAAACACACTATCCAAAAAGTTTGGACACTTTTAATGCTTTTTGGTACACCTCCAAAGCTGAGAGTTCTTTTTATGGCTGTAGAAATAAACAATTAACAAAGTGCAGCTGTGCTTTGATAGAGTTATTATGTGCAGTTTTTTAGTGGATGTTAAGTGGCTCAGTCTGTATGATTTTATACACTAAATAAAATACCACAAATAGCATTAAATATTTTTTAAATGTGCAGAAAGGGTGTTTTCCTCCTGTAAAGTTCAGCTTTTGTAGATCTTTTATTTTAGTAACAGTAATGCCCACAGCTGAATCAATGCATCTGTGATGTTGTTTGGCTCGGGTCTAGATGAACTGTTCTGTTTACTATACAAAGATGTCAGGTTTGATTACTTAGGTTGAAACAGGACCAATCCCACTGACCTAAATTTCGGAATTTCCTTTGTGCAAGGGAAATCCAGCCTTAACTCTTCATTGTGTACAAGAAGTGATTTCTATTTAGAATGCCTTAAGAATATCTGGGATGTGTATAGGAGGAAGAAATTCTTAAATCTTGCAAAAGCTTTTGCTGGAAATGTTATATGCTCCATATAAATTCTGTGTAGAACCAAAACCTGGAAATGAAAGAATGCTCTACAGACTCCCTGGACATAATGACTGTTAGTTCCAGGCAGTGCATAAATGTAAGATTTTGGGGGTTGTGAAGGAGCCCTTCTGTTATAACCAGGTCATCTCTGTAAAGAATATGGATGCACTGTTTTGAAAGAGCTTTTCAAAGAAACTATGAAAGAGAATGGTGCACAAAGGCAATGTATTCTTTGTAGCTCATCCTGCCAAGAATAGGACTGCTGACATTCGTAACACACACAATTTCTTTAAGAACTGTAGATATATTTATTTCTCTCTGTGTGTGTGTGTGCATGTTTCTTTTCAATCTGTAATAAAGAAGAGTTACAGTGGGGAAAAGTCAGTGAGGCCAGGGATCAGACAAATGACCTTTGGACCATCTTTGTGACCATGAGAATGGAAAGAATAGGCAGTGCTATAAGATGTTTGAGAAAGGATTTGGAAATAAGCAAGTTCTCCATGATAGGATAGGTTAGTGTGTTGCCCAGAAGCATCTTCAAATTAAAAAAGTAGAGGGAATATTCTAACTAGACTGTAGAGTGGATGTAAAAGATTCCAGGCTTCTGCTAGATAATTCTGTAATAATTTTTAAAAGTGTTGATGGGAGGGAAATGGAAGTATCTTTTAAGATGAGTGTTCCCATTTACAAATTCTTTTTTTTATCTCACCTAATGGGACAATAGGAATACCTGTATAGAGTCAGATCTGAGGAGGTCTTGCAGATGAGTGTAGAAACTTGACACAGATATAGAATATTCTTCTAGCCTAAGAATTTGCACCTCAGGGGTTTATTGGAGTAATTTTGAAGTGCCAGAGACTGAGGTTTTGGAATCTGAGATGGATTTCTGTATTTCCAGTTTTTCAGTCACTGTGTGATATTGTGAGATGTGTTACAGTGCTTTTTCTTTTTTTTTTTTTCCCTTTGTTTTCCTTCTCTGAAATATTGATTACCAATCTAGGAATGGTTGTGATTCACATTGCAGTACCATTGCATCCATTCCCATTAAATGTAGTGTTCTGGAGTCCTTTCTCCAGAATGAAGAAGTTATACTCTTACAAACACCTTGATGAGGCCTGTGTCTTGACACACAGGACAGGTTGGAAAAGGAGCTGATTTGAGAAGAGCTACATGACATCAAAGTCACATGGAAGTAAGAATCTATATTTTGGGTTTTAGAGCCTTGCCTTTGGCTTATTTTACTGTCAGGGGTTCATTATTTTCATATATTATGCTGGGGGATTGTACCTATTTAGAAGCCTTGCTGCAAACTTTTGGCACCATGGCAGTAATATGTTTGATTAGGCAAACTGGTCTGTGGTGTAAAATATGGCTGTTGTTGTTCATGTCTTATGAATACTGCATATGAATGTCTTCTGTGCTTGAAAATAGCCCTGTGTGAGCTCACATTTGAATGCAGTTCTACAGCTCTGGAGATTTGAGTCAATGTCAGGCTAATCCTTGCTGTATTTAAACAAGCTTTAGGGGGAATGAATTTCTTTTTAGTCATCCTTCTGAAGGAAGTAGTGATTTCCACAAAGAAATTATAATAGAGAAGGTCATTGTCCAAGTTATCTTGTAAAAGAAGCCCATTGGATGAGATGATACATTTTTATGGTTATTCTGTGTGATATGATTTGACTCTTCCCTCTCATGTCCTCCAGGTTGAAACTGTTTCTTTACTGCTGTCTTTCTGGAGCAGCTTTGCTGTGTACATTGTTTCAATTTTAAAATCTTTGCTTAAAATCCCAACTACACGTGATGTTTATAATTTAATTAATTTTTTGTAGAAAGTAAGCATGAGCTTACAGAGTTTCTTCTTTCTGGTGCCTGTTAAAAAAAAAAAAACAAAACAAAGCAAAAGCCCACCAAAACCCAAAGGTAATATTTACCTAGGTGATGAAATGTACTGTAGCCTTAAATTCTGATTATTAAAAACCATGCCCTTACCTGTTTCAGTCCTTTGATCCAGTGTTTTGTCTAAGTGGTAAGATAGTTATGCTTTACCACATCCTTTGGAGAAGTTCAGATTGGGATTTAAAACAAAGAATCCATGTTTCTGATGCACCTACTTACCTGCATGAGGCTTTGAGCACAAGGAGCTTCAAAGCTGCTGGAGGTGGGGACAGTCCATTAGTAATACAACCCAGCTGGACCTTCTAATTCTATAAACTTGCATGGTTATTAGCTTATTTGGATATTCTCGTTCATAGTCAGAGTTTCCAAGTCTGAGAACAGCAAATTGTGAGATGCTTCACTGCATAATTATTTAAAACCCAGCACCACCTACTGTGTTCTACAGCAGTATGGTACAGAGAGTCTTTGCAGTTACACCATGTCTTTCAATTGTATCCAAAGTCTCCATACAAGCAAAGCAAAAATAGACAATCTTTGTTTTGGTTTGTTTTGTTTTTTTCAGGGTCTAGCAGAGGTTGAGCTTCCTCTTTGGTGCTGGCTGCAGCCTTTTGCTTCAAGAGGTATATTTGCTTAACTATAAGGTTCCTGCAGCCACCAGGAGAGGGAAACACAGGCTTGAAGGACTCAGATGACATGATCAAACACTTCCTCTAAACCAGGGCTTGCTGCATTTGTTTAGGATTCAATTAGTAGCTTGTTATTGGGGTCAGTGTTTTTATGAATTTACTCATTGCATTTTTTGTTGATAGACACTCAAAAGGACATTATAAGCTTTATGTGGTTTTGTTGGTTTTAATATCCAGCTGCAGGAATGTTTTAAAATAGCTTATGTTCAGTAATTTTATTGTTGATTTGCAACAATAAAATTGTTGATTGATCAACAATACTTTCTTTAGCTGTAACACTCTTAGATCTCAGTTACATTAGTCTTGTACAAGCACAGTATACAACGATTTCATGGATATTGTATATCTTGCCAAAATGCCTTAGTATCAGAAAAAGTTAAATCTCTTTTCTTTTTTTTTCCTTTGGTCACTTGATGTACTTTAAATCAATATAAGTAAAATTCTAAGAAAGCAGAAAAAATATTTCCTAACAACAGACTTAACTTCATATGGCAAGATACCTGCTGGTTAATTGTACCTGTCAGATATGCTTTAAAATAACTAATAAATATTTGACCCCTTCCTGTGGATTTCTAAAAGCCTTTAGTTAGATGTTGCCTTTACTAAAGTTCAGTGCTCCACCAGCTAAAATGCTTAAAACTGTTCTGACATCTAGGCAGAAATTATTTTAGCATCCAACAGTGCTTCCTAATTTATCAGTTTCGAGTACCTTAGTGATAGAATTGTGTGCAGTTAATCACAAACCAGCCTAGCCATAAAATTGTTGGAACTGAAAATTTCTGCCAAGGAAATAAATCTCTTGTGGAAACTCCCACTTTCATTATCTGTGTCTTTGGGGAAACTCTCTTTGCAGCTGTTTTCAGGAATAGGATCTTGACAATCATGTTTGTACTTCTGCTAGTTGCATAATTTTTTTAACCTATGTTCTATTTTAAATTGTTCTATAAGCACTGATGAAAGAGCAGTTAATCTCAACCATAGTGGCATTTGCAGTCTTTTGTCTGAGGACCTTGTATATAAATAGCAGTTAAAAGGAACAAAGACTGTATTCATCTATTTTTAGTAGTAAATGGAAATGGAGTGTTGGTAATGTATCTGAATTTATATAAAAATAAGCAAAAGGAGCTAATTATCTGCAGGACTCGCCTTCTGCTTTCAGTGTTGTTTATACCAAATGTTACTGGTGTGATCTGACTGGCACAGACTTGATCCAGTTAACTCCCTGGGGTTTTTAGGGGCCTTTGGATTCAGTAGAAATCCATTAAACTTTAAAAGCTACACACAACAAAATTGCCAACATCAAAAATTATGCTGAAACAGCTGCACTGATCTTAATTCAATCCTTATTTCATAGAACCATTTAGGGTGGAGAAGACCTCTAAGGTCATTGAGTCTTAACTTTGAACCTAGTTCACCACTAAACCATGTCCCCAAGTGCCACAGCTGCATCCTTTAAACACCTCCAGGGATGGTGACTCCTCCACTTCTCTGGGCAGCCCATTCCAATGCTTGGCAGCCCTTTCAGTGAAGAATTTTTTCCAAATATCCAACCTAAATCTCCCCTGGCGCAACCTGGGGCTGTTTCCTTCCATCCTGTTCCTTAGTACCTGGAAGAAGAGACTGACCCTCACCTGAAGGGGAATGGAGGCACTGAGGTCTCCCTAAGCCTCCTTTTCCCCAGCTCCCACTGGTGCTCCAGGCCCTTCCCCAGCTCCACTGCCCTTCTCTGGACACACTCCAGCCCCCTCTGTCTTTCTGGGAGTGAGGAGCCCTACAATATATTAGTATAAACTCTTGCATTATTTTTCAAGCCTGGCTGGTGTAAGTGAATGCTAAATAATGTTGTTCTTCTATTGAGAGATTGCAGATGGTTCTTGTCTTCCAGCTGCTCAATCTAATTTGCTTTTTTTGAAGCTATGCATAAACTGCAAGTACCTTGTGGCTGTACTTTGATTTATGGACATTTGAGCAATATATGACATTAACTGTATCCCAAAATCAAAATCATGCCATCATCTTCTAGGATGTGTGCCAAACTGAGACAATCATGAAAAGTTACAACTTTGTTTTAAAATTGATATGCTCATTCTCTGAGATATGGCCTTTTATTGCAGGCTGGTGTTGGCTGGCATTTTTTTTTGAAGTTCCAAGCCAACAATATGTCTATAAATGTTCAGAACCTTAGAGCTGCTGGGGTATAAGTAGAAACTTGGAAGCTTTAAGTGTTTACTGGATATATATTTGATTGAGTACATAGTATCAAGACTTCAGTTACCTATTTTAAGTATATGTAACAAATAAGTAAAAATATTATTAGGACTTCTTTGTGTCCTCTGAAGTAAACTGAAGGAAGGGATGATGGTGGAAATTTAAAGTATGGGAGTTCTTTTGACATTGAAAGAGGATTTTTGGAAGTTGAGGCCTCATTCCTTCTCCTTGTAGCTGATTTTTTTTTTTTTTTTTTGGTAAAGATAATAGTGCAGTTCACCCAGCAGAGGTAATTCTGCTGGATGGTTATTTGTATTTTCACAAGATTACCTTACTTAATCGATGAAGGATTCAGTAATTTACACTTGCTCTTTTACAATCTGCAGTTGTGAAGCATGCAGCTGACAAATACATTATCTATCAATATAATGGCTGTGTTTCCACTGCCATCTAGAAGCTTGAGACTAAACTAGTTTGGTAGAATTAATAAAATAATAAAACTTCTAGTAATCTACTCCTGACTCAAACTTAGGACACATTCTGTTCATCCCTTACTTTCTTAATGCCTTATTATGCTGTGGACTTCTGTGGAAATATATAATGTATGAAACCTTACATTATTCTGAGTGGCACTTAACTACTGAGCTGACTTGCTGCAGCTGACAGAAAGTGTATTTCATGCTATTTTAATTTTTTTGGTGCTTTGTTGATTTTTCTGCCTTGCCTGTTGCTGTGCTCTTCTTGTGCCGCTTTTATTTGCAGTCCATTCTTGCAGTTTCCTGTAAATTTGTCAGCAAGAGGAAGTGCTCCTGCTGCAGACAGAGCTCAGCCCTGTGGTGAGACCCTGTGGTGAGTTTATACCAGCATGGACAGTGTTCTGCCAGCTGTGTTTGTGCCCCCACATCCCATTTACTAATGATTAGTAGGATTGCTTTGGGCTGCCAGCAAGAGCTGCTCCTGACAGTGGCAGGGAGGACTGGCTGACTTCCTCAGCAGCCCTGCTGGACTGAAATCCAAGTGTTGGTTTCAGATCCTTTGGTTCTTCCTTTAAGGCTGAGGGTTCCCTTATAACATTAAAAAAATGGGGTATCTCTTTTGGAGTGAAATGCTCCCTAGGCTAGCTTGGTGCAAGGCTGCTTCTCGGCCCTGATTTTGTGGGGACAAATGCAGATTAATCTGCAGACCTTATACCAAAGTCCATGCATAATAGAATTTTGCTTTGTGAAGGAGGATATATTTAATACTCTTTCACTTCCCTGGCAGAAATGTCAATCAAATCCATAAAGTTTTCATGTCTTTTCAGATTCCTTCTTTGCAGTTTTGAAATACACTCGTTCTGGTGAATGTTTGGTCCTGAATGCTAAACTGAATTTTCAGTCTCCCAAACCTGTGAAACATCTAAACTTTGGTTGTTCCTTGGTGGAACACCTGCTCTTCTGTGTGTGTGTGTGTGTGTGTGTGTGTTTGTGTGTGTGTGTGTGTGTGAATTGACTTCTGTTCTGATTCTGGGAACGTTTTGATAGTGTTGGAAATCACCAGAGAAGTCGAAATGGGATCTTGGAACTTGAAATTAAAAATTCTGAGTACTAAAATGAAGAAAGAGAGAGCACAGCATGAGAGGGGTTAGAGGGGAAAAGCAGTACCTCGGGAACATGTGTTGGATGAAGGAGGCATGGTTTAATGGAACTGTTGGAGCCAAAGAACATGGTACTAGAAGTTGTGGAGTTTGAAGGGGAAAACCAGGAGTTAGGTGTGTCACATCAGAAAAGGGAAAGAGGAACTGAAGGGTTTTTTCCAGTGTTGCATATACTCAAGTGCTGTCATTCTAAATCTATTTTTTTACTGAGTTAGAGAAACAGCTTGCAAAGATGCTAATGCAAACTTAGCAGGGTATGCTGAGATAACAGAGAACTGAGGGAGGAAAGACAGATTTAGAACAGTGTGCCTTAAATGGGTAACTGATACTGTAACAAATAAAGCAAGTGAATTTAATTCACAAACCGCTGAGCTTGGTCCTCTGTAATCACTTTCTGTGTGAAAAGTCTGTCAAGCCGCTGAGACAGCTGGGTATTGATCCTTATTGAAGAATCCTTATTGGGATCTTGAGTTCTGATCTGTGGATCCTTTTGGCTAACAACAGGTGTGTGGATTTATGGTTCAGTTTCCCTTCCCACAGAGCCTGGCAATGGAAGGAGTGCCAATAGGTGCCCTATGGTGAGAGAGCTGTTTTTCATGCCCATAGGGCTGTGAGCAGTATCTGAAATATTACTTTCTTTTGTGCTTTGACTGTTGGGTAGTTTACAAAAAGAGATGTTGTATGGAGACTTCTTCCTTCTATTTTGGGATACTGATTCATGTCCACTTCCCCAAAAGTATGTGAAGTAAGCTTTGCCTGACATAATTATATATGTTTCATCCATCTCTCTGAAACTGCTAGTTGATTTTGTCTTGTTCAAATTTTTGAGCCTGGAATGTTTTTAAATTTAGACAAGTCAGTGAAACATTTGAATCCTCTTAAGAACTCCAGATGAAAATAAGTGTAAAACAATGACATTTATTCATTATCAGTTGGTGATACTTGTGAGCAATTGTGCACTGTCAGCCTCTTGAATTTGAATTTTATTGTCTTTTGTGTTTTGTGTGGCATCAACCGTGCAGGAAAGACTTACTCTAAAGCATGTCTATACTGCAGAATTTTTCAGGATGGCTATTTTGATTGTCTAGGGTTGAAGAGGGAAAGACAAGCTCCAGCTGTGGGGGAGAAAACAGATTAAATACTTACAGTTCTGTGGGGCAGTGCAAGCGCCTGAGGCACAGCTCTTCAGGGGCACAGGCAGCGTTTCTGAGCCCTGGCTCTGCCAGTGTGGGAGCTGGAACGCGCCGGGAGAAAAAAAGGACGACTTTCTTTTTCTCACATAGGAAAGCGGTTGATTGAAAGGTGAGTGGGAAGAAAGCGAGAGAGCGCTGGAAAATCCCCTCTGCTTTCTAGCTCGATGTCTGCCAGGGGTGTGAGCCGTGCGGGAATCGATTTATAAGCTCTCTGGGAAGCTGGGAGATGTGACACAGAGCGCGCTGCCCCTGCCAGCGGGGGAACAGGAAGTAACAAAGGAAACAAGTCATTGCCGCGGCGTCACTTTTGGCCACAGAGCAGCGCAGATGCACTCGGGCCAGGGTTGCTTTTCCTTTTGTGTGTCGAGCAGACGGCAGATCCAGCGGTGGCTTTCAACCTGGGAGTGCCCAAAGGTGGGAGAAGCGCAGGGATGTTCCTGCCATGCCTGAGAGGGGTCATAAGTTGTTAATGGCTTTGTCATCGCAAAGGAAACAATCGTTCGGTGAAACGGTCTGCAGGAAAACCATGTGTCGATCGGACAAGGTCACCAGGTTAGTGCTTCTGTGGCTTGTGTTTCTGGCATCTCTTCTCCTTCAGGTCGAGAGCAGACTGCAGCTAAGAGTAGAATATGGTATCTGAGCTAAAATACTTTTAACTCGTGCAGAAAATTAAGTGATTAAGAATTGGAGTGGGAAGAGATGAGTTCGGTGTCTGTTGAAAACTTGACAGAAAAGAAAAGCAAGTTGAAACAAGTTAAAGAGCGTAAATTTAGTTATACAGTGTATCTCAGGCTTATTTCTCTGTTCCCTTTGTCTTGTAAGATTTTTTTTTCTTCAATGTTTGTACTGTGCTATTAATCCTTCTGAGAGAGTATTGTGAGAGGGGCTGCTAGAGGTATTAAGAAATAGAATGTGTAACCAAAAAAAGTAGGAGAGATATGGAAAAGTATTTCAGAAGTACTGGAGAATGGTTAATAAATAGACAAGAGACCTGATAATTCAGCAGAAAGCAGTTTTAAGAACAGATGGTAAATGTTTAGATGCTTGAATCAGAGAAATCATTCTAACTCAGAACTGCTGAGAGCATATAGGGGAAACTTTTCCTGCTCTTCAGTGTGTAATGCTGCTTCATTTTTGGTAAAGCCTGATACTTCAGTCTCCCTCTGCATGACTGGAGGAATACATTCATTTCTGCAAGTTATGTATTATATATGTCACATTATTTGGAAGTTATTTATTCAGAACTAAACTAGCATCTGGCTTAGCTAGGTTTTACTTCCATGTAAAATTTAAGGACTAGAGGTTATGAGATTACAGTTGTAAAAGTTCTCAGATGTAGCTGGCATAGAGAGTGTTGTTACAAATTCAGATCAGGTTTACCTTCTGTACTGCAGCTTTGGAGGCTATTTTCTTGTGTTTTCCTGCATGACCAAACAGGGCCAGATCATAAATATTATTATAACAAGTGAGAACTTTTAAAACAACTATTGGCAGCTGTAGTCTCAGAGAAAAGGGTAATATTTTTTTTTGCCTACAAACTGCAATCTGTGGAGATGATCACATCTGCCATATATTCTGCTGAAGTTAAGCAAGAACTGAGGGCTCTTCCAGGATGCAATCCTTAATTGAATCAACTTGTATTTGCTCTAATTGGGCTGAATGCCTATAGTTCTTAGGGCCAGGAGGGGTAAGTGCTCTACTACAATGTAATCCAGATTTTTAACCTGGCAGAATTTTACTTTTACTCATGGAGACTTTCAGCCTGTAAAATTAAATTATGCCCTAGCCTTCAATCTAGCTGTTCTCTATCCACTGAGTGAGGGATAGATTAAAATTGCTTCACAGATGTATATATTTACTTGCTACACATTAACAGAATTCTGCTATCCATTCAGAGTTTGAGCTTGGTAGCAGTACTGTGATTCAGAAAAAATACTTCTGTATCTAACTGGCCCTGTCCTGGTTACAAGATTAAGTGTGTGAATTCACTTTTATTCATGCTGTTTAACTTTCAGGCCACTTTGAAATAAAAACTGACTCATTGTGATAGTGTTTGAGAAAAGCATACTGATGTGATAGACTTGGGCTGACTTTACTGATACATTAGCAGTACACTGCAAATTGCTTTGGTTTTCAGTCTGGTGGGCCAGTTTGTATATGAGAAGCAGATACAATAGTGATTATATAAGCTCTGTATCATGCTCCAGAGTGTTGATTGCACCATTCTGTCTTTCCAAAAGCACTCTTGAATGATGAAGCACATCCTAGAAGCTGCTGTTCTGCTATTTCTCCTGCTACACTGCAGGGCCTTTCATCTCCCTCACAGGCATAGAATTGTCACTGGATCACCTGAGAAACAAAGTGATGCAAGTCCTTTCCCTGTCTGCTGCCATCCTCTTCCTGTTCAGAGGGTTCCATTCAGTGGGGGACAAGATTAATTCAATAGCCACATGCAATGGGTTTGGGACTTGGTGGAAAAACTGATAAAAAAATTTAAAAATATGTATTTAGTTCCTTGGTGAGTGGGAAGAGGAATAAAGTGTGTAGCTATTACTAGAAGCTTTTACCAAGCAATGCACGGGGGATGTTGCCTTCTGTTTGTGAGAGAGGGCCAGTGTCAGAAGGAGCTTTGGCTGCACTGAGTGAGCCCCTTCTCTTAATTTTGTTGTCAGCCCTGTGGAAGAGGCTCTCCAATGCACCAGAGGTGAAAATGGGGGTCTTTGGCTTGTAGTGTAAGAATGTGACTGCATAAGAAACAAGTGGGAAATGTCCCTCTGTTCTCAGTAATGCCAAAGTTAGCAGTGACTTCAGTGACTGCCATGGCTCATACCTGGTAATGCAACATCCTTCTGTTCTTGATGTAATCTGTTAAAGAAGTTAGAACAGGAATATCAAGAGTTGAAGGAACCATTCAGTGAGCTGAAGGCAACCATACTATAGATGCTAAGACCACAAAAATCTTTGGGCTTCCATTTTTTTCCTTCTCTCCACCCCCCCTACAATAAAGATTCTGAAGTTAGATTTGTGTTGACAGCTTTCTCCCAGCAGTGTGATGCAAAATAACAACATCTGTCCTTACAGAACTGTTTTCTACAGTCAAGAAAAGAAGAAAAATCTGATTATGTCTAGAGTCAAAGTACTTAAATGTATTTTATCAGCATAAGTGAAAGATTTCATCTCAGAATACTAAAGTCTTCCCTAAATGTCTGCCATGTTCTTGCAAATGGAAGTGCTTGAGGAGTGTACAGATATGATGGGGAATGTTATAAGCCACACTGAAATCCAGATAATAGGCTTAGCTGCCTCTAAATCTGTTGAAAAGCCTGGTGCATTAGGTGGGCTCTTTAGTTCATGTAATCTGTACCTGATGTCATGGATTTCAGCTGTGTCTCCTTTTACTCACTTCTTTTATTCACTTAACTGGACTGGGGAAGTTCCATGTTTTGGTTTCTATTTCCAGGACTGTTTTATAGTAAGTAGCCAAAAATAAGAAACTTTTGTGAAAAGGGGAAGCAGAACCTGATACTCAGCTGTCCTTTCCTGTCAGGTAAATCCCATAGCCTGCACACTGTAGAAATGGATTTTTTTTTTTCTCTGTTTCCATAGTTTTCTTTCCTGCCTGCCTTAAGATCTGTCTTTTAAGGTAGAGGAGATAATGCCTATCCACACATGCTTTAGTGAGTACTCTGACTGGTGCACTCCCCTACAGAAGGCAAACATGACCAGGACAAATATTTCTGCTTTCTGTATTTACCTGGGGTACCATATACTAATTGCCAGCGTTTGACTTTGGCTTCCTAGAAATTTCAGCTTACTGGTTGTTTTGGATAACTTCTCTGAGACATTTAACTCTGCCTCTTCTGATAGGTTTTCAGCCTACATACAGAGCACTGAAAGAGTTTCACACCATGCACTGGGTGCTTCAGTCCTTTCTTTTGTTCTTTGTAGTAAAGATACAGAGGATTGGAAGATCTAAGATGAACATGAAACTCTTGGATGGCATTGAGACTAACGTTGGAAAAGTAGGATCAGAATATGTTCATCTGAATGAAAAGGTTTCATTTTTACTTAGTTTATTTTCTGAATGTAACTAGAAACAGACTGAAGTAACTTAAGTTCTAATGGTTAAATACTGTTGAGTGTATTCTTAAAAGAATCAGCCCAGGAGTTGCCTTTGCAATCCTTATTTCAAGGAAATCACTCTTAGCAGTATTGATGTGGTTTGGCGTCAGCAGCCAGCTGGGTAACACTCTCTATTTCCCTCAGTTCAACTTTTCTGCAAGATGTGGAGAAATACTTTGAAGGATTTAGGGGGGGCAGGGGGGGGATGTTAGCTTCTGCTACTAATTTTTAATTTTTATTCTTAAAAACTTAAAATATGTGAGTAGCCTCTTTTTGGACACATTGCTGTTGCTAGAAATTTCGTTGTGGAGGAGGAGGAAATAACTCATCTTGGAAAGATCTCAGTCATTTAATAAGAACAGGGAGGAAACAGCAGAAGGAAGGATATAACTGAGTAGAACAAAAGCAACTTTTTGGTGAGCAGGGAGGTCTGGGGGAAAATTGGGATACCATGGTGTCTTGACATGTCTGCTGTGGGAGCCTTTTTAGGGCCTATCTTCTCTGGCAGAATCTGCTTTTTAACACTGGAGACCAAAGCCTAATTTTTGTGATTAAGTCTTCTAGGCTGCCTAGAGAATTTAATTTAGTTTAAACTCTCCTGGTAGAAATTGCTAAGAATTTCCCCCCTTTCCCATACATGCATCATCACCAGACAGCAAACAGATCTAAATCCTAAACTGATTCTAAGTGCAAGATCCACCGACTTGCATTTCTGTTTTCCCTAACCATACAATGGATACTCACTTTGCTGTTGCACCTCAACAAATCTGAAACACTTCCTTCTTATTTTCAGAATGGAAAAAGCCATCGGGTTGGAGGGGCAGTGCTTGGGTAGGGTGTTGTGCTGAGGCTCTTGGATTCTGTGCTGAGCCTCACAATTTACATCCCTTACTGTCCCTTTTGGGTAAAGGAGAAACAAACAAGATCATTAAATTTCAGTCCTGCCCTGAAAGCTTTTCAGTTCTAAACCATCATTCATTTATCAGAAACTAATTAACTGGAACTTCATTAGTTTGCCTTTTACTAGCAAAGGTCTCTAGCTTTTACCTGATGATAACAGACCCTTTTATGTCTAGGTCAAAATTCCCATTCTGTCTACATGTGATTTCTTTTCTCCATGACACAATAGGATTTTTAATCTAGTTCTGTTAGTAGTTGAAGAAAGAAAGAACTCATAATGATATATCAGAATAAGTTACTACCTCAGAATCTAATCTTTTTGGTTTAAGATGATGGCAGAAAGAGTGCTAACTGCAGATATGCTTGGTGGAGCATTACATAAATAATTGATATATAAATCAAATGGAAGCCTGCAGAAATCTGAGAGGAACTTCATTTGCACAGGATGCTGTCACATGTAACATACAGTATGAGATTATATACAAATCCTTTTAGTTAAAGAATTAAGAGTTAAAGAATAAAACATAAATATCAGGAGTAAGTAGTATTTATTGGATGCTGCAGTTACTAAACCTTGACTTGATTCCCTTGTTGCACAGAAAATGACATTTTCTGTATATACGTGTGTCATGTAGCTGTTGGGAGAAGAAACCAATTTTATTTCGTCACCTGCCTGATTAAGCCTTGCAGTGTTATCTGAAGTATTTTTAAAACATAAATACTTAAGCAACATTTACTAAGCACTTTTTCTTTGTTTCAACAACTGTCAATCACTTTTGAGAGCTGTATAAAAATAAATCGGGGCTTTTTGCACCATGTTTTTTTATACATTACAAAGTTCCTGGAATCTTTGAACACCCTGTCTGTGTTACATTCTTGAGTGTTGAACCACATTAGTTGTTTGGAAAGCTTGTTCAAGGAAACAAGCTTTGCTTCTCAGTACTCATTCCATAAAGTAAATCTGAGTTTTAAACTGTTTTTAATTATTCTAAATTGCAGAATGATGGCCTCGCAGGAGCAGGTCTGGCCAGTCCCAATGAAGGCAATTGGAGCACAAAACCTTCTGACAATGCCTGGAGGAGTCACCAAGTCAGGGTATCTTCATAAAAAAGGAGGCACCCAGCTGCAGATCCTGAAGTGTAAGTTGAATGAGGTATTAACTAAATTAAATGTTTTAAATGCTTGCCTCTGGGCCCAGTAACAGATTTTATGTTAGCAGACTGTTGAAGCTGTTTTTCTACTTTGTATTGGAATACGATTTTACTGGAATATATGTATGAAAGGCTCATATTGAAAGATTTTCCTTTAATTGTTTTGCAACTTTAAGTCTTACATAATATATGTTTTGGTTGATTTTATTTTGCTTGTTTAGTCCTCTTGTCAAGTCCTTCACAAGTAAGATTTTCAAGACAAACAGATTCCCAGGATATGTATTGATTTCAAATGCTCTTTTCTGAAAGAAATTAGTACTCAGCTTTTTTTTTCCCAGTTGGTTATTCTGTACTGGAAAAAATATTCCCATCTCCCACTGCTGTTGTGAAATGGAAATTTTCTCACTGCCAACATTGGGCTGTTCTTAATAACAGTAATTTCTTCTGAAATCAGTGTCTATTTACATGGGGAAAAGTTCATATTTTGGTTTTATTTATGTTATTCATTTGGTATCCCTGTTTATACTGAAATGATACTTATAGTATAGTATACTTACAGTATAATGTCCTTATATAGTAAGGACAAAGATTACTGCCTTTGATAAAGGAAGGAATATTGGCCTCTTTCAAAAAAGAAAACGGGGTATCATTTTATTGGCAGGATTATGTCCTTGAGGTGAAAGAAGAGAGGGAGATAATGGTTTGGGGATGGATGTAAATATGTGTTTGTATCCTGTGGCTGCCTTGTTGCTGTTGCTTATTCCTCTAATAAAGGAGCACAGGTGGAGGTCAGGCCTGCAGTCTGGCTTCTTTTGAAGTTTTCAGATCAGCTGCCTCTCAAGTGAGGGACTCAGATATTGTCCTTAGTGCTGAAACTCTGCAGATGGACAGCTTCACTGTGGGACTGATCATCAATGAGCTGTCACTTAACATGTTTGTGCTCATTTACAGTGATTCATATGGTTACTAAGGTCTTAAACAATAATTCTACACATGCTAAGAGGTTCTAGTTGTTCTGCTGCCCTTGGATTTATATTTTGATCACTTTTTATTCTTTCAGGGCCACTGAGATTTGTGATTATCCACGAGGGATGTATTTACTATTTTAAGAGCAGCACATCTGCATCTCCCCAGGGTGCATTTTCTTTGAAAGGTTACAACAGGTAAGTGCCAAGGAAGTTGTTAAACACCCAAACTCCTCTTACTTGATGCTGAGGGCTATGGGTTTCATTTCTAATGAAGTTAAACGCAGCTACATCTGTTGTTTGGGTTAAGCATTGATCTCAGATTCCAAGAAATGTATTCCTTTCAAATTGTATATGTGACATTTCCTGTGCTTGGTAAGTGGATAGCCTTCTTTTTCTGTAACTTAACCAGTAAAACTGTTTGAATGGCAATCTACTGATTAATGCAGACTGCACATGCAGATAGATTCTTTCAGACAGAACTTCTTTGTTCTGTAGGGACCAGAGAGGAATCAGAAGAGAAAATTTATGGAGTTACTAGTTCAGCAACTGTAGTTAGTGTTGAAACTGTATCAGCTGCAGTGCTAAATAAGAGAATGCATGTGCAAAGTGTCTGACTCATTTCACTACACATTTTTAATCTTAGTATTTACTTTGCAAGTTGAAGGCAGAAATATGTGGCTTTAAGTTAGCCAGTACTGTCAGAATGAATGCAGCAGAAGTACAAGGCCTACTAATACAAGTCCAGCCTAACTTTAGGGAATTGCTTTTGAAATTTATGCTAAGAAAGGTTTAATGAGAAAGAGGGAATGTAGAGAAATATCATTGTGTTGATCATAAACACTGCAATTTTATGGTATTTGTATATGTATATCTTGTAATGTATAATGTTCTCAGAGTTGTAGAACAAGGAATTACCTTTTCTTAAATCATGAGAGCTTTTCTAACAGAGCATGACAATGGCATCTTTTTAAGGGAATGTACTTGTTAACATTGTAGCTAGTTAAAAATTCAAGGTTATTTGTAGAAGAAACCCACATTGTATTTTTGTCATGACACCAGCTTCTGCTATCCACGTGAATGTGAACAATACCATGGAATCTGTAAATGTTAAGGACTGTTCATTCCTTTTTATGTATCTTCATTCTAGCAGCCTTGTAGAGACCTTGGTTGGAATAGGGAGGTCTTGATTAGTATAAGGCACAGAGAAACAGTATTGGAAAAGAATTTGAACTGAAAGCATTGTTAGATTGAGTAGTTGCATAAGGGGTTTTTAGATTTTTCTTCCCCCTAGGAGCCCCAAATGAAGAAATTCCTCACACACCCAGAAAAGGGGTTAAGTTATGCTTGCTTTAAGCTAATAAAAAAAATGTGCAAGAAAGTGTTTGTAAGGGAAACGTGTAAAAATGAAATTTGCTTTTATTAGTTTTTCCTTATTTTCATGGGAGCTGTGTTTTGATTTCTCTTCTGAACTAGTGACTTCTTGAAATCAGGGCCACAAGCACCCTGAGTCCCTCTTGCAGTGTGTGATGCTTATGAATGAATGTGATTCATTAACTCTTGAACAGGTCAAAGCAGCTGTTTATAAAGATCTGGCTGGTGGATTAACAAGTGCTCTTCCTTTTGCATTGTCCCTTCCACCACAAGAATGGAGAAGTACTGCAAATGCACATGTGGGGATTTCCGTGGTGATTTTCTGGGCTTGGGGATATTTTCCACGAGGCAAAACTGGCCAGTGAAACTGCTTTCTGTCAGTCTTTATGCCATGCACAGCAGCATGAACTGTAGATGAAGGTGTTTCTGTATTGCTCTGTTTCTCAGGGTGATGCGGGCAGCTGAGGAGACAACATCAAGCAATGTGTTTCCTTTCAAGTTGGTTCACATCAGCAAGAAGCACAGGACGTGGTTTTTTTCAGCTTCTTCTGAAGATGAAAGAAAGGTAACTTTCTTCTTTTGCAACAGCATTTTCCTTGAAGCAAAAAGAGAATCTTGGACTTCCCTAAAATCTAAGTGAACTGGAAATGCAGCTGAAATTTGTATACCTGGTTCTTTGGGCTCCTCTGAAAATCATGTCTGAAGTTTCAACTATTTAGTTAGTGTTACTTTAACTTGTAATTTAGGGAATGGCTGTGACATACTAGATGGCATGGGTTTCTCCATATTTCATGAATATTCCATATTTATTTTTCATCAAGGAAAAAGTAATGATATGTTAAGCCTTTGATAAATTCTGAAAACTGTTCAGTGAGATCTCTCACCCCTAAACTCACTGAATATATATCTGGCTTTAGGAATAACAGCCTGAAATTTGCAAACTGAAAATTTAATACTTCAGTAGGTTCCTACAGCATTTTAAATAGTCAAAACATTTGACTGCTGAGTCTTTTCAATAAAACAGTAATGGATAAATGCTATTTCAATGTATGTTCCCTGCACAGTTACTCTGATCTTACAGAGGACAAGATACATCTGCATTTAATGATTTTAAAATTGATGTGTCGAATGTTGTATTTTTATTTTTGTTTAGAATTGGATGCTATCCTTGAGAAGGGAAATTGGTCACTACCATGAGAAGAAAGAAACAATAACAGAATTTAGGTATAAACCCTTATTCTTTATTGGCTTCTTTATCCCTTTTGCACTAGCTCTTTACAGTGATGTTTTAGGCTTTTTGCACCTGCAAGAAACTTCCTGTTAAATAAGAACAGGCACAGTAAGACCCAAGAAGAAAATCCCTTCCCAATTTATATTTTAAAGAATATGAAGAAAAACCCAAATCTTTAAACAAAGAGCGCTTTCAATGCCAGCTTTGGGTAAAAGAAATGAAATCTTTTAAAAGACAGCAACAACAAATCTGACTGTTAATTGGGAAATAGGAACAGATTGCTTCTGCTTTTCCAGCATTCCTTTCCAGTGCTGCAGTCCTGCTAAACAGAAGTAACTCTGTCTTTTCTTTTGCAGTGACTCTGGTTCTGATGCAGACAGTTTCTATGGCTCAGTAGAACGTCCCATTGACATCAAGTATTCCCATCATTCAGCAGATAATGAAGGTGACAAATTCAGACACTGATAAATAAGGCTTCTTTGTTGCTTAATTATTTCTTCTGAATTCTGCAGGAAGTATTCCCATAGCTTAAGTAAACTGGTCCAATTTGTAACTGGTGGTTTTTATAAGGTGTATGTCTGTAGTTTTAAATCAGCAACAGGTATTCTGTGGCATTAACTGTACCAATAAACTGAAGAATTTCAGATCCTTTAAGGAGGTTAATTAAAAGTGAGGACATGACAGAAAGCCTGTCAGGTAGGCGTTCACAGCATATTTCAGCAACTGAGTTCCAAGTCAAGAAATATGTTTGTGAAAACCAACATGAGAAACCTTGCCTTGAGGTTCAGCAGGGATCCTTTCCTTGGCCTTTCCCCATCTGCCCTTTCAGATTTCTAAGGGCAATGTTGATGGGAGCAAGTCCTCTCATTTCCTGAAAGGAAATTCCTGACTGTTCTGCAGGAATGGGTCTGTTAGGAAATCCGGTTCCATTGCTGCAAGCAGAGAACAGACTCATCAGCATTTCATGTGGGGTTGCAGTTTAGTCCTCCTGATTTTATGGGAGGGAAGGGTTGTATGCAAGATGAATGATGATAAGAGGCCTGGTAGGAGTTTAAATTAGGAAAATTAGAATAACTGATTTTTATCAGATAGTCTTACCTTTATTCTGGGGCATTCCTCTGCATATTGTCCTTCAGGCTCCTCTTATAATCAATGATGAGAAATTACTGCCTAGAAGTAACATGGTTTTTGTGGCTTGGTTATTCTGATTTACAGTTAAAGGCAACATTGAAACCACTTAATCCATTTGTTAATGGCACCACATGTTAAAAGCAGGTGGTGCTTTTTTTGTTGTTATTGCCAGAGAAAGGCAGAAGAATTAAAATTGTTTTGTAGATCACTAAGCTTGTTTAATCTTCCATATTGCAAAATCCTAAGTTTTTCTGTGGTATGGTTAAATTCTGGGGGTTATTTTTTTTTCCAAGTGCTTCAATATATCCATGTAGTTGTGTCTGTGCAACTGATTTGAACTTCTCTCAGGAAGGCTGGAACACTAGAAAGGGTCACCACAGAATAATTTTTTTAACTTGTAAGCTGAAAAAAAAAATTAATGTGCAGTGTACTTGATTTGCCTCTGTTATGAGAGATGGCTTTTTAAATTGCCATAAAAATTTTAGGAAACACCTAGATAGCAGAGAGGTGGATCAAAACTATTAATTTTTTTCACCTCTTTAGAAAAAAATACCTGAAAAAATATCTGTTTTAGGGAACCCTAATTACTTGATACTCTTTCTTAGGTTTCTTAGGTTCCAAGGGTATTTATCAAAGTCTGACACATTAATTTTTATCTTCAGATTATGACCAGGAGGAAGAAGATGAGTCTTATTTGCAGCCAGATACTTCTGACATAGTGAAAGATGGTAAGTGATTTTTTTGATTGCCCTCACAAAGGACCCTGTGAAAGGCCCCAGTGAAGGTAATATTCATGTGGAATGCCAGGTTATTATTTTGTATTAGTCATTACTATTCCAGCTGGCAAAATAACTGAAGTAACGCAGAGGTATCTGGAGAGGTATTTAGGGTCAGGAGTTTGTAATAACAGCAGTAACCATTTACAGAGAGCATTACATGCCTTTAGGGGTGTGTTTCATTGGAGCCTCCTGCCTGGGGATGACCTGTATCTGGTCATCAGTCTGGAGCAACAGTAATGCTTTTAAGGAAACAACAGATACAAAGGAAAAGTCTCTGCTAAGCCATTGTAAGCTATGCCTGAAGAAAAATAGCAGGAGTTTATTACCTAGAACTTTCAGAATTCTGCTGAAAGTTAAATGCTTATCCAGCATGTTGAGTACTGTCAGACCTGATGCCAGTGAAATATCTTAGATCACACAGAAAATTGATTTGAGCAGTCTCCTTTGATGACATACTGCATTTCCCCTCAGTGTGTCACCTTTTTTGGTTTTCTCTCTGCAGATATGGTGCTGCCCCCTGCGTACCCCCCTCCGCCCGTTCCTCACGTCAGGAAATCTCCCTACTCCGAAGCAAGGTCACATTCCTATGCTGGCAAACCAACTGCACCCGTACCACCGCCCCCCCCTAAGAGGAGCTTACCTGAAATCAAACTAGAGCCACCCCCTGTGCCCCCTTTACCTGTGTTCAAAAAGCCTGCAAGTGGCAAAGAGTCCCAGCCGCTGCCTCCGGAGCCTGTGCCTCCAGCCCAAGTCCTTGCTCCTCCAGAAGCCTGCGAGAAGCTAAAAACCCTCAACCTTTCCCCACGGACTCCTCCTCCTCTGCCAGCCAATAAACCCAAGCTGTCACAGCTTACTGAAAAGCTAGCAGAGCCCAAAGTGCCAAGGGAACATGGTAAACCTGGACTGTTTGTGCCACCGGTGCTCCCAAAGCCTCCCGTGCCAAGCCACCAGCCCCCTGCAGTCAAGCCCAGAACAGAGAAATCTTTAGGTCCCCAGTTACAGTAAGTATGAAAACACAATGCACTGCTGTGTTTCAGTCACTTATTAGTTAACAAGTTTAGACATGCTCAGATTCATACCAACATCTGTGTCTGTTCCCTGCACCATCCCTCTCTGTGTTGTGCTTTTTTTGCCTGTTATTTGAAAATCTGCAGTGAATCTGGCTGATCTGGTTGGACCTGTTCTGTGCAGGAGCTTGGACTAAATGATCTCTAGAGGTCTCTCCTTACCCAAATTAATCTGTGATTATCTAAATTAATCTGCAAGCACTGCCTGCAGCTCTGGAGCCCCCAAAACAAGAAAGACTGTTGAAACTGGTCCAGAGGAGGCCACTGAGCTGATCTGAGGGCTGGAGTACCTCTCCTAGGAGGACAGGCTGACAGAGCTGGGCTTGTTCAGCCTGGAGAAGACCCTGGGGAGACTCTTAAAACACCTTCCAGTACTTAAAAGAGCTACAAAAGAGCTGGAGAGGGACTTTTGACATGGGCACGGAGTGCTAGGACAAGGGGGAAGGTCTTTAAACTGAAAGAGGGGAGGTGTAGGTTCAGATTAGATATTGGGAATAAGTTATTTACTGGGAGGGTGGTGAGGCACTGGCACAGATTGGCGCATAAACTGTGGGTGCCGCATCCCTGGAAGGGACACGTTGGATGGAGCTCCAATCAACCTGGTCTAGTGAAAGGTAGCCCTGCCCATGGCAGGAGGGCTGGAATGAGATGGTCTTTAAGCTCCTTTCCACTCTAAACCATTCTAGGACTCCATGATTTGGGGGTTAAACTGAAGCTTCAGTTCTAGTTTTGCTATTCCTTCAATGTTTTGTGTATATTTGCTCTGCTTTCCTGATGAGATATCCTTCAGTTTTCATTCTGTTTCTGCCAGGAGATCACCACCAGATGGACAGAGTTTTAGAAGTTTTTCATTTGAAAAACCAGCTCTACCCTCCAAGCCAAGCCAACCTGATGATGACTCTGATGATGATTATGAAAAAGTAAGATGAAGCAGATGATCCATTCTAAAAGAATATTTTTTTCCTTGGTTATGTATATCTTTGGGAACATTTTAAGTGCATTATTTCAGGAGAAGAGTAGCTTTCTGAAAACAGTGCTGTGTACGTTTTGTTTTCATTTCTTTTTGAGCTTTAGTGAATGCCTTGATAAGTTACAGAGTTTAAGATTGGCTATAAAGAAAAAAGAAGCGAAAAGTAAAGATTAAATCACTGTTAATAATTTTAGATTGTCTGTAGCTTATTTGCATAACAAGTTGCTATGGATTTGAGTTGTCATTGACTTAATGCTGATTTATTTTTTTAATATTTTTTATAGGTTGGGCTGCCTGTTTCAATATTTCTTAATACCTCTGAGTCCTTCGAAGTTGAAAGGTAAAATGTGATTTTAAAATAGTTCCTTAGAAGTCCTGCAAAGACCTGTACTGAACTGTAATACAAAGATAATTCTGATAACTTGTGTTTAAAGCATGCACTGAAATGTTTAATATGCAAATCACTTTCTAGAGAAGTTAGTTCAGTGTTCATATATCAATTGACAGATGAGAATGCAATGTGATTTGGCTCCATCTGGAGGAGGCTGTTTCGCCAGGATGCTGGATGGGACCAGGGAGCCAGATGATCTGTGCTGCCCTGCTGGTTCAGATGCTAGAACAGTGACTTTCTTTTATCTATACTTTACTATGAATTGGGTGTAATAACACCCAAACCAGATATTTGTATTGAGAATTTTAAGACTGTAGGTATTTGATTTATCTGAGTGCTAATAACATGTCATGTACATGAATGATTGTAATATATGTCATTTTTAAATTCTTTTTAGGATATTTAAAGCTAGTAGCCCACAAGGACAACCACAAAATGGATTGTACTGTATTAGGAACTCATCTACTAAGCCTGGCAAGGTAAATTGCAATTTCTGAGTCTAACCCCCAAAAAAACTTCTTGATTGAGACATACTGCATTTTATATATGTTAAAGTATTAACAATTTAGATGTGGTCTTTTCTTAAAGCAAGCAAATGTGAGAGAATCCCTATTGTAGTGTCAGTGATTGTAATAAAACCTTTTAGGCTGAATTTTAAGTAATTCCTTAATAATACCTTGACTTAGAAGAGCTTGGTAACATAGACTGAATACATTGTATTTTGATTCTTCAAGGTATTGGTTGTATGGGATGAACCTGCAGGAAAAGTGAGAAACTACAGAATCTTTGAAAAGGTCAGTAGCTTCACTAAATGCACATCTTTAGATTACATATGTCAGAGTGTATTAAAAAGGGGGATGCATATAGGGTAATATCAGAATTAACAAGCTCAAGTCTAAATTTGTTCCCTCCTCTGACAGTAAGAATCAGCTGATTTACAAATATCTGGTCTAGGATAAAAGTTTGAGTACTCAGATCTGGGCTTTCTAATTGCTGTGTCATGTATCACCCTAAATTTCAGCCCCAGTCAAATCCTAGTAAATTCCTGAATTTAATTTGGACTTATTTGTGTGACTGACTGGTTTGCAAAGGAATAGTGTATTTGGAATAACTTAGTTCTGATGATAATGTTCTGGCCCTTTTTCCTTTAGACATCCAGCTGGAAACATTACTGTCAATTGTAAATGGTTACATATGTTTTTGTTCTACAACAGGATGGCAAGTTTTACCTGGATTCAGACATCCTGTTTTTGAACATGGGAAGTTTGGTGGAATACTACAGCACTCATGTCTTACCCAGTCATGACAGCCTGATTCTCAGGTGTCCTTATGGTTACTCTAAGCCAAGGTGACAGGATAGCCATGGCTCACGGACACCCTGCTGCCCCTGGGGACAGGACTCCTGCCTGTTGGACATCCCACTGTTTGCACACACAAACTGGGTCTGTGTCCACCTTTTATTCTCTCATAAATTGTTCTATAAATTCCATTTAATGAACTTCTGGTAAAACCTTAGAGTCCAGATCAGCGGATTCTATGGTCTTTTTCTTTACAAAGATCTGAACTGATTGTGCTGTGAAAGCTGTCCAGGATACCCACACCTTTTATAAAACTGCTGCTATTACTAATCTCCTTGGAATGTCGAAGATGAACGTGAACAAAGTGATCTGAATACAGCTGATCTAGAAAATGGACACTTCTGAAAGTATGTCAGAATTTATTTGTGACAGGGAATACTAATACTCTGACTTGGAGGTACTACTCCTAAAGTCAGCATTGGTGCTCAACTGGGATATTTTTTTTGTATTACTTGTATAGCTGATGTGTACATAATGAAGATTTCTGTGCAAATTATTTTATTTACTATAGGTAAAGATGATCAGGAATCAAGGCTTTTTTTTAAGCCACCTCTTATACCCTTGTACCTTCTGAGTACAGTAATCACTATCAGGTACTATCTGGCTGATATGGGTGTGGCATCCCACATACTGCTTCATGACATGCACTTCAGAGAAGTGTGGGACAATATTGATTTGGCTTTCATGGGAGCTCCATTATCTGGTTCTGAACTGGAAGGGTATTTTTAAAGGGAAAAGAGAAAGGGCTACTTCAGATTTTGGAAGAAGGGAAGGGAGCCATTTGAATGTTTCAAATTCCAGCTAGCAGTTTGCTCTCACATTGCCATAGTCAAAGGTTCTTTAAAACAAAGCACAAAAAAGCACCTGAAACTATGATTGCGACGCTACTATCAATCCAAAAATCTTTGTGGTCACAGTTTGTTGTCAGCCAGCTGCATTTTTTCTGTTCTAGGGCAAAACACACTACCCTAGTCTGCCAACAAGACTTCTTTCATTAAAATTTCTACTCAGATTGTAGTTGCATGCAAAACAAAAATCTGTCTTTAATCTATGGTTAGCGATAGACATTACCAGGGTGCTTTTAACATTTGTTCCCTAATATTTTGGGTTCAGGTATCCTAAATCCAAGGGCTTGATATTTATGCCAAAATTACTCTATTCCTGAATTTTAATATTGAGGAGAAATTAATTTTCATAACCTCTTAAGTAATTCTGTTGATCCAAAAATAGTGTCATAATTGTCTCATACTCTAATAATATTTACAAGACTTATAATAATAGTAAAAAAAAATCTGCCCCTCCTGAAACAGGAGAAGGTATCTAGTTTTTATCAGTCTGAATTTGTATTCATAAACTTTTTTTTTGTTACCCTCTAAAAGTTTCTAAATGCCCATTTTAATCTTGTTACCATTAGATGGTCACAACCTTAAAATCATAACAAAACTATTGCAGAATAATAATTTTCTTTTTATTAAAACAATGAACCAGGATTTAGTCTCTAGGGAATTTTCCTTACTAATCAGATGGAATATGAGGATCATATACAGGAACTGAGGCAGGAAATTCTGCCTCCATCTTTTTCAAGAGACAAAGACATACACAATATCAATCTTTTGACCTCTGTTCCCACTGTCATAGGGCTTATGTGTGTCAAGAATGTGAAGTACTTAAAATTCAGATTCTGTTGAATGTTGGATATTTTAAGTCTTATTCCCTTTATTTTAAATTAGTGTCCCTGTGATGCACTATCCTGACATTGATCCTCTCTAAAGAAGGCTCAGCCAAGACAGCATTTAAAAAACTTCTTTGACAAATAGTTTTATGTATATCAGTGTAAGTTCAAGTTGCTTGCAATATTCATACCTAACTGTCTACAGAGTAAGATTTTCTCTGTCTGAGAATAATTGACTTCATTGTGTCATGACAATGTTATTTATAGTATGCTCTCTTTGGGGCCCTATTTGGATATTTGATTGTTTGCTCAACTTATACTCAGAAGATTTTTAAATTGTAAACATCCATTTAAACCATAACACACTCTTTACCTGTGTAATACAAGAATTGCAAATATGTAAATTTTTGTGTAATTCCTTTTTGTATCTAAATGTATAGATTTCTGAAATGGATAAACTTTCAATGCCAGTCCACCTCATTTTGTGCAGTTGTCTTTAATTTCATGGGGGTGGGTTCTGATGCTTTTGTTCATCTAATAGCAGAGTTCTTCTCTCTGCTAGAAGAACCTGTGTTCTTCTAATAGCAGAGTTAGAGGAATTAATTTTCAGTGTCCCTTAGAAGCAAATCTTCATGTTCTAAACCAATCTGCAATCATTTAGACTCTTCCTCTTGCGCATACATACTAGTCTAGTTTGTTTTATAACAAATCAAGTGAGCTTCTGGTGTTTGCAAGAAGGAAAGACACAATGCATGGCTCAGTATGTCTCCTGTATTTCTCACTAATCTGCCTCTCCTCATTCCTTCACCACAAAGCAGCCTTTGTGTCTACAACCTCCTACAAGCTCCTTAGCTTTAAAATAGTTTGTGGGGAATTGTAAAAGCAGCATTTGATGTGCAAAAAGAATGTAGTTGATGAGTTTTGTAATATCCAAGTCAAAATCATTGATACTAGTTTGGAAAAATCTTGCCTCCTGTGACTGAACCTCCAGATTAAAGTATTACAGGTCATATTTGGATAGGGATTGCTGTTCTAGGAAAAAAAAAATTGAGTGCTTTTGAAAATAAAGCAAGGGACAATCAATGGCAGCATGTCATAAAAAATGAACCAATATCCAAACAATTTTTCTCTGACAAAAGAGGTGCTTTCTGTCAGCAGTCAAGCTTTCCCCACCTCAGAACTTCAGTTTTCACAAGAATGTGAATAAGTAGCAAGAGTATTTGTGGCCTCAAGTGGCTTCATCCTTTGGAATGTGCAAAAGGGCACTGAAGATTTCGGGAGCTGAAAGTGTGATTATGTAGAATTTGGGGACATCTGCTGGTCAGCCTGTTCCACACAGGGATCCACACAACAGGAATCCAGCAGCTGAGCATGTGTGTGGAAGTCATTTGGGACAAATCAATCTTAAGTGACTTCAGATAGAAGCTAGAGATCAAAGCCAACTTCAAGTGGAAACTTAACAAGCTGTGTCTTTGAAACTTAAAACTCTTTTGGCTCATTTGCCTCAAATAAGCAACAATATTGTTTAGCAGAATTACTCATCTGAATGTATTCTAACCTAAAGAACAAAGAGATAATTTAAACAGAGAAAGATTAATTTATTCTTAAAATATACTTTGAGGTAGAATCTACATAATGGACATCTGAGCACCACCCAAATTTATGCACATCTCGAAACATTAGGCAGCTGTTCTGAACATTAAGTACTTCACCTAGCAGCAAGCAACTGTTGCAATAGTTTCCATCTTATGAAATACTCACCTCCTTGAAGTCAAGGAGGGGGTTTTTTCCTAACAGTGGGAGTGCTTGAGATACCCACAATCAAAGACCCCCAAGTGGAGAGCTTACAGTCCTTTTACTGTACTTAAAGTACTAAAATATCAAATACCAAACCCTACTAGAACTTCTAGATGGAAAGCATTTGAGCTCATTTTAAAACTGGATGGGCTGAAGTGATTATGTTCAGTGGGCTTCAGGTATGGAGTAAGCCTTGTAGCACAGCCACCTCCAAATCTATTCCTTCAGGGTTCCCATTCCTGTATTGTAATTCCAGGATGGTCATTGCTATCCTGTTCCCAGGAAGTGGGTAATTTAACCTCTCAGGCTGATGACATGGTCCTGAGAGGCATGTAATCTTGGAGATATCAAAGAATTGCTTTTAATGTGATTTTACTCACACATATCTCTCCTGGAGTAGGTTTGCACAGAAACAACAGTGATAAAACCATTTGTAGGATTAGATCACTGGATATCTAAAACAAGCAAAAGGCATTGAGCCCTCCTTTGAGTTACCACCTTCCCTGCCTTTGAACAACCACTTCATACAAGCTCCTGCTGGGCACTATCCCAGCACAGCTGGAGCTTGGACTGGCTGATGTGCACTGAAGTTCTGGCCTGGACAGCCTTTTACACCTGTACTGAAGGCCAGTGATGTGAAAGGGCCACCAGAGCAGCACAGAAAACAGGAGAGGCTGTCCCATGGAAAGTATTAAAGGGTTTCATTACAGGGCTAAAAAGGTACTATGGAAAGGTGCTCCAGATGTGGCTTCATAAGCTGTTTTAGGCTTCATTGATTATGTTGTTAATTAATTTGCACTGTGCTAACATTCATGCTGATTTATTTTTCCAAGAAAATGACAGCCACACCCTAACCATGCAAGTACTGCTGAAAATGTGCCATTTAAAAATTAAATATGAGTTTAGGGAATTAAAAATTTGATATTCTGATATTACAAAGCTTCTCTCAAGATTAATTAACTTTCTCCTGTATATAATAATTAAAATAGTAACTACCTTAAAATATTTTTCTTATGCATCTCAGCCCTCCTCGTTAGTTTGAACTTGCCCTGATGTGTTTTTCTCTGTTTAACCCTCTTGAGTCTGCTTGCAGTTCTAAAGTTAGTTCAAAAGTTATAACTTCTTTTAATGACTTTTTTCCTTCTCCTACTTATAAGGATGAAGACATCATTACAGAGCAGCTTAAAAACAATTTCAGCTGCTCTAGTCACACTGGAATTCATGTAGAAGCAGCTAGCAGAGAACATACAACTAGAAGGCAGATGACACTCAGGAAGTCATAGATGTTGCAATTAAATTAATTGGCTTTACTTGGAAAAGCATTTTGGAAAAACAAGCCCTAACCTTCACAAAGACTATTGGAACATTAGAAGAGAATGTTGGTTGCTGGAGTTCCTTTGTGTAAAGCAACATTTGCTTCTGTTTAACTGCAACTGCTGCTGACCAGCTAGAACCATGTAGCTCCATTTACATTTTATCTCAATCATGTATAAAAATTTCCCTATGTCCCCTGAGCATAAAGTCAATATTTTTCAAACTTAAAGCCAAAGTGGCCTCTCAGATTAAGATTGTATAAAATTTGGCAATAGTTGGTATCAGCCTATTCCAGCTGCTCTGCCCTTTCCCCCACGTGCTGTTTCAGTTCTCCTAATTTTTTTTTTTTTTTTTCAGCTCAAACAAACCTTAGATTTGTTTTTGTTTGGTTGTGGAAAGAGAAGAAAGTAGACCAGAATGCACTTTTTTACTTAATGTAATCTTTCCATTGAACCTACATTGTTTCCATATGCTATTTTCAGTCCATTGGTAAAGTTTTCCTTCCTTTCATAAATGAGTAAAATTCAAAAAAGAGCTCCCTCTGAAGAACAAGAATTCAAGTACTTCAGACATAACCTTACATACAATGACCAACTTTAGTAATAAGCCATGAGATATTACTAGTGTTGTGCACAGCTGAAATGAAGATAACCCCTTATATAACTTTGAAAAAGGCATTTAAATGCAATCATTTCCAAGACAAATCCCTCATGAGCTTTTCAATAGTAATGCTGCATGTGTGTAAGCTCCCTTGTCCCACTTCCAGCAGAGCCCTGGGTGCCAGTGAGAGAGGCAGCACTCCTGGGGCTGTTCTTGGGTATTTTGTACAGGTAACTTGTGTTTGTCCCCACACACCCTCCCAACACTCCAACTCTGCTATGACTGGCCAGGGACTGGCTTTTACTTTGCTGGCACCAGGAAATTTTGTTGCTAAGACTCTCCTTTTGCAGGCCCACGGGAAAAGCAACAGAGAACTCCCATACAGGCATTGTTTATTTGGAGGATCCAGAACTTTTTCTGGGAAATGCAGTAGGTCTGTGTGAGATGAAGACAGATGACAGTAGGCAAACAAGTCCTGCCCAGTCAACAGACTGTCAGGACAGAACAATTCTGGCAGGTCAGGAGAGAAAGATCTGCCTTACTGCTACTATCAGGCCCAGGTTTTAGGTGAGAAAACTGGAACTGCTTATGTGGAATAAGTGCACCCCATATAAAGGAAAACATAAATGTCTTAATGCCAGATGTGGGACATCAGCCTAGTGCTGTGCTTCTCTCAGGCAGCTAGAAGCAGTGAAATGTTAATGCCGGGTAAAGAGGTTGAGTTCATAAAAATAATTGTAGAGTACTATTTTTATGATATCTAGAAAAGCCTCATGAAAATAATTTGTAAATGAATGCATTCACATTGAATCTTTGATTTGAGTAATTTTTATTTGAGACTCTGTGATGCAAGTTGAGTCCAGTGCTGCTGCTGCTGCTGGAGCCTGCTGAGGAGAACAGCTATTATTTGAAAGCCAGTAACCATTCTCCAGAACATTTGCAGGTGTGCATGCATATGGCAAATGGAAGCCTACTGGCAACAAGCTTGCCTTGGTCTTTTTCTTAGAATCCTCACCAGAAACCCAAAATCCTGAAGGAATCAAATACTGCAGGCTGAAAAACAATGTAGTTCATGTTGTACCTTTTGTTGTAGCTGTAATGCTGCAAACCCAGCTGGTAAGAGTTAACAAAGACAAGTTCTTCATGTCTTAAATAATGCAGAAGTGCTTTTTGAGATTGTCTTGTCTTTTTTTTTCTGCAGCAGAGCACACAGCTTTAGTCTGTGCCAATATTTATGAGCCCTCCCTTCAGTTTCTGCCCATGTAACCCTGCCTTTGCCATTGCACCAGCAGTGCCCATCCTGCAGCTGGGCAGAGGCAGGTCAGGAACCTGGGCAGGCCAGAAACTGAACAGGGAAGATAAACACAGACATGCATCAGCTGGCACAGTCTCAGCCTGTGGAGGTAGTTTGTTGATTCAGCAGAAAGCTGCACATATTCCCCCCCCCCGCCAATTTTTCCTTCAGATTAGCCAGGTGAAACAATGGCCTCATGATTATGGGAGATAATGCAAGAGACAGGGGGAAAGCTGGAAGGGGACAGTAGGAAGCTGTGCCCTTGGGCAGGTCACAAAGTAGGACAACAGAAGAGAAAGGTAAAGGAATAGCACACACCAGCAGCACAAGAGCCAACAGGAGCTGACAAAAGGCATCCTTTGATCAGCTCAAGCTGCTCTTGTCACTGCACCCTGCAGTTACACAAGCACTTTGAGCCAGCACTGCCAGAGAAAGAAATTACCCTGCCCTCCCCCAGCCCTGGGCACTGCTGCTGCCCTCAACATCCTCATCCTTCCTGCCACTGCTGGTCTTAGAGCCACATACTGAGCTGGAGAGGAAACCCATTAAGTTGGAAACAAAGCAGTATTTTTTTGCTGAGTTAGTTCTAACATGGATTTATTCTCCCATTTACTTTCCAAGACAAGAGAGAGCTCTGTGAGTTAAATGCCTTGGTGAGAAAGGGAAAGAAAGAGAGATGCCAAGATGGAGTATTTTGACAAGTGATCAAAGAGAACACACTGTGTGGGGCAAGTGGCTGGAGCCTGCAGGTGCAGAGCAGGGACAAGGGCACGCTGCCATGTATGTACACATCCACTGGGTTTACAGGGTTCAGCACCAGGCAGGTGAAATGATCTTAAACTGTCAAACAGTTCTTCGAAAAAAATGTTCAGACACAATTTGCTAATCATTAGTAATTACACTAACACATGTCCAGCTGGGGGATGGTTTCGATTAAGCAGATCTATGTCCAGTAGGGCCTTCTTGTCAGATGTGCTGTAATCATCCTGTGTCATCACTTGACACCTGAACCACCACTTTTGGTGGCTGAATTCACATACATGTTTATGCATATCTCTATGGCCTTTTTTTAGGTAAGTGCAGTGTGTTTCCTTGGTGGAGGTGGTTGGAGCAGGCTAGATTCCTTCTGTATTCCACAGGAGGCATTTATGGATCCTGAAATCCATCAGATTCTACTTGCTGGAATCTTCCCTACATATGGGTAACTTGGGGATGAGGGTTATACATAGCAGAGGAGAAGGGTTTACTGTTTCTGAGAGCTTGTTCCCAGACCACCAAGTCTTCATTTGCCCCCAGGCAGGCAGCATTCTATACAACACGCAGACGTGCATACCAGTAGAATTAAAATGACACAGAAACGATACTACAAATGGACAAATAATAGACAACAGAAGAAGTTAAGTTCACAGTTGGTGCCGTGACTGCACCAAACCGAGGGTTATACCAGCCACACAGCTCTCCAAGGATGCAGAAGACCTAAGGAGGCGATTTAGAAAGCTCTCGTCAGGCTGCTCAGTACGAGCTGTACGATGGATCTGGACACTTCCCGAACCGCGCGGCTTCTCGCCGGCCTGGCATTTCACATCCGGATGATATTCCACTGATTGAACACCTTCGGTAGTGACAGGTGTCTCTAGCCCTCGCCAAGGCAGGTCTCAAGCTGAGTCCCGCCCTCCTGGATGGCCCTGGCCTTGCTCAGAGCTGACAGCGATCGGACACCGCCACCGCGGCGCGATAACGAGCCCTTATCGCAGCGCGTCCTCGGCGATTAGCGATGTCCGCCTGCGCCTATCTCCCGGCCCGCTCTAAGATAAGCTTCCCAGGCGCCGCGCCGCTCCTTTCCGCCGGGATCCAGCGCCACAAGAAGCCCTTTCCCTGTGTCCGAAGGCTCTTCCCAGCCTGTTCCCGGCCGCCCGAGCCCCCCCACCCCCCTCCGGCGCTCCCGGAGCCGCGGGACCCGCCAGGGGCGGCCCGGCCGCACCGCCCCTCACCCCCCGCTCCCCTCCGCCAATGGGAGAGCCGCTTACTCGTCGTGCGCGCGCCCTCCCGCCAATGGGCGGCGCCGTTGTTGGTTTGCGGGCCGTGGAAGCCGCACCCTGTCGGGCGGGGGCCGTTCGGTGCCTGAGGGGGCGGCGGGAGCGGCGGGAGGCGGGGACCGAGATAGCGACAGCCTCGTCAGGGGACCGGCCGCCGCGGCCCCTTCGCTCCTGCCCGTTCTCGTCTGTCCTGGGGTGAGCGGCGCGGCGGTGACGGTGCGGAGGAGGCTGAGGGGCGCAGCCAGCGGCGGGCGGGCTGTGATGGGGAGACGGGCGCTGCGGGGAGGGGAGGAGGGGGCGGCAAGGAAAGGCTGGGGCGCAGACACTGGAACCGGCTCGGTAAGCCCGGAGCGGAGCGGAGGGGGCCGTGTCTGCCTGGAAAACGTGGCGGGGTGTGCGGAAAAACCATTGCGCGTAGGGTGCCTGCGGTGAGGGGCTGCGGCGGGCTTGGGGTCACCGCGGAGGCGGGAGCAGGACGAGGGGCTGCGGCTGCCGGCCGGGATGGGCGGCGGGGCTGAGCTGCGGGGGCACGGTGCTGCCAGCCCTGCCTCGGGAGGCGCGGTGCCCATCCCGTGCCCGCCGGGATGCTCCAGCCGCCGCCACCGCCGCAGGAAGCGGCCGCTCGGCTTTGGAATCTCCATTGCGCCCAAGCGCTGCGTCTGCCCGCGCTGCCCCCGCCGCCCTGCTGCTTCACCTGCCCCTTCTGCCAGCCCGAGAGGGGACCTGCGGACCGTGCGGGGCGAAATGCGGGCTTTGGAGAGTCCAAGTCATCGTCCGCAGAGGACGTAGGAGTGAGGGAGGGTTTGGGATGTGTGTGTGCGTTGTTGGGGATTGGCGGGGCACCAGCAGCAGACGGGCAGTTGTTTTGTTTCCTCTGCTGGAAGGGGTATCTGCATTTTAGTGTTTCTAGGGTCTGCTTTTGATACAAAATGTCACATGCCTTTCTGCACGTAATTGCTGCACACTAGCTGTGCTGCTTTTAGGGTTGATTCTTAATCTACGTTGGCTTTAGTTAAAACTAGCAATTAGGGAGGGGGAAAATCCAGTCAAGCTGGAAAAATACCCATGGCTGTGATGAGATGGGGGCTAGGAAGAGCGCTGAATTTACATCTTTCCTGAGATGCTGCTGTAGCTCTGTGGTGTAAGCTCATTGCTGGTTTTGTTTTATTCTTTGCTTTTTTGGAAAGTTGCTGTAGAGCACAACGTTACCGTAAACCAAATGTATTCAGTTTTCTTGCTCTGTGACTTACATTTTTATACAGAGCTTTACAAAACCTTACCTTGAGCTTATGAATTCTCAAACTGCAACTGCTACTGGATAATTCCTCTGTGATCTGCTGCAAGCTACAGGTCTCTCCCTGCAGACAGGCTGTTTACAGCTCTGGTTCTTGGAACGTGACTATATGTGCCAATGGAATTCTTGACAGTCCTTAATTGTCACAAATTCAGGGTTTTGTTTTTTTTTTTTTTTAATAGAGCAAAATAATTTATTTTCAAGGCATACAAACTATTTCTAAGATCAGTTTCCATTTTTGTTAATTAAATATAATGGTATAAAATTTCTGTTTCTCAGTAAGGAAATATTCTTTTAAGAGCACTTGTGTAATAAGTGAGGAAAAAAATGCAGCTATGGGCTAGACTTCTGAAACAGGTGGCTTTGGTATTTCTTTATATTCAGTAAACAGATTTGATGCCAGCAAATTTGATATAATCTTGAGTGAATGTAATGATCTGTATGATTTGCCTCACAGAATTTAAACTTGGTGGTTTTCTGAGGAGAGTTTTGAGGAAGAGGCATTTGCGAGTTTTTACATCTTTGCCATAGCAAGATATTATGTGCATTACTGTGTTTGCATGTTTAAGTGTCCTGTAGTTTTACTGGTATGAAGTTCTGTGCTGAGAACAGTGCTTTTAAGCCAAAAACTGTTGTGTTGACTGAATGTTTTCTTTCTGTGGTTGATGATCAGAAGTGTGAAAAATCTGAATGTGCTTCATCTGAAGCAAGTATTTTTGCTGGCATGTTGTGCCAGTAAGTTCATTAGAGTATGGTTCACTAATGCTGCAGAGTGAAGGAGGTCATTTACTGAATCAGTACTTTTCTGTGACAGTTCTTTTAGAAGTATCCAACAGAAGATGACTCACCTCTTCTTATTTTTTGAGATTCACCATCAATATTAAATGTTATTTTGCACGTATGGGATAGGCCTCTGAGCAACCTGGTCCAGTGGAAGATGCCTCTGGCAGGGGTTTCAGAACTAGGTGATCTTTAAGGCCCCTTCCAATCCAAACCAGTGTGTGATTCTGTGTATGGACTTGGATCATCTGCTGAAATTAGGTAGAAAAACCCCTTTGAGCACTGAGAGACTTTGACAGAAGTAGGGCTAAAACTGCTTCTGCCCCAGGTCTTTGTTTTGGAAGTGTAATTTCACAGTATGAACTGCCTTTAGCAAATCTCATCTAACATTCCATGACTTGGTATAGGAGGAAAGAAAAAGAATTTTAAAGTAGCCAATTTTGTTAATAAATAGAATCAAATAATAAAACTGAAAGTTTCAAACTAGAAGGCTGCTTAGCATGTTGATTGCTACTAGGCATACTTCTATGTAACAAGTGCTTCCTGAGGAGCCTAGGCAGTAAATCTTGCATCCACTGCTTTTCTGACTAGTAGAAATAGCTTTCTTAATAATTAAAGAGTTGTAGCAGTGGTGAATAGTGAGTAATTTGTAAACCCCAAACTGTTGCTGTGCAGATGGGCCACTCCTGCTTTGAGGGAAAAATGCATATTAATAAAACTTGCCCACTACTTCAGTGAAGTAGAGTGAATCAATGTGGCTTTTGCTGTACAGCAGAGACGCCTGAGGCAGGAGGGCATGAAGAAAAAACCATGCTGATTTTCTGACTTTGGTGGCTCCTGAATTAGAGCTTACTCTTGGACCATACTGCACCGCAGAAAGTGATCTGTGGAATAGCACTGTATCAGTAATTCAGACTGCAACTAAATATTTCTTTGGCAGTTTTAGCGTGGTATGTGCTTTATATTTGAAAAGTGATTGTGAATAGATGTGAATGTACGTTTCCTCTGCTGATTCCATTGTGCAGGTCGTTTGACATCTGCTGAGGAACCTGTCTGGAGCTCTTCTGTAAAGTTATGCATCTTCTATAACAACAGATTCAAAAGCAGATATATTTTAAAACTAGTAGAAGTCCCTAGATTACGTAAGTTAGGCAGTTTTCATTCATATAATTTAATCAACCTCCTCAGGGGAATAGGAAAATATTACCTAGTCTTGCTACTTATTCAGCATTTCTCTTCAAAAATACTCTGGTTTTGCTAGGGCTGGGAGCAGGAGCTGTACAAACCTGTCAGTAGAGAAAGGTGTAAATTGTAAAGCATATGAACCAGTTTCTTTCCTGAGGAAAACTTTTCATTAGAGGTAGTAATGCTTAAAAAGTACTGGTTGTACAGATTTTGATCTCTAGTAATTTTTACTTTAATTTACCCTTTTCTCTGGCTACTTTTTCTCTCACTTTACAGTATCATGTATACAGTAACAGAGTTCTGTAGGAATGTATGGTAACATCTGTTACCGTTTCAGTAAGCATCTGTTGTTTATTGAGAATTATCTTGATAGTCTTTAGTCAAATTGAAGCAAGTAATTGGTTTCTTTGCTCACCACCAGTGGATGTTTACTGTGGCCTTGTCAGTTCAGAAGGTTTAGTGGTTGGGAGTTGCAAATGTTGTAGGGGAAGAGACTTCAGGAAACGCCCTTTCAGAAGTACTGCTTTTCAAATCAGGGGAAAGCTGAGATGGGCTCATTTGCCATTAGGACCCAGGTTCAACAACTCAGTAAACGGTCCTTGTCCTGAATGCGTTTAAATGTTGCTGCTGCTCTGAGGAATTTCCAAGTCTAACTGTTCTTCACTTCAGGGCAAGGAAAGGTTTAGGGCAGAGGTGGATGTGAATAACTACTGCCCGTCGGGCTGGCTGACCACTGGGTGCCTGCTGGTGTTGCTGGACTGACTCTGACCTTTCAGAGAAACTGGAAACGTTGTCCTTGAAGGTGTAGCCAAACAGGAGTAACAACTTCTTCAGTCCCTTCCTAACTTCCTCCTTTTTACCTTGCTTATTGGATTGCATTCTGAGGAGTGATCTCTGCCTGCTCTGCTGGATTCAGTTGTTATCCAGTGAAAGATCAGCCTTTCAGACTCAAATCAGTTGCACTAACAAGTGGAACAGCAAAAGAGTTTTTCACTATCACTTATTTGTATGGTTTTCCCTGCAGATTAATTAAAAATTAGTGTAAATGAAAGCAAATCTCAATTCAGTTTTAGAACTGTGGTATTATGAACTACTCTTAAATTGGGATTTGGCATGTGTGTGCTCTTCAGACTAATCAAACATTCCTTTGCATTTTTAACTGACTAATGTATTTTTTAAATCACTGTTTTTTGTACCATATATTACGTATGATTTTCAGATCTAGACTCAGGAAGTCTGAAAAAATAAGAAGTAAAATATTTCAGAATTTTGAGATTTTGTTTTTCTTTCATACATCTAACTGAAGTGCTGTAAAGGGGTCATGGAAACAGTAGTAAATGCAGTTAATCAGTAACAGTTTATGGGATTTTTGATACTTTCAAATGAGTAGATAATTGTGATGCAGTTATGCTCCAAAACTAGGGGGCAAAAAAACCAGATCTAGGGTTTTGGTTGGAATCAGTAAACATCTAAAAGCAATTTTGGATTAAAAACTGTAATTTGACTTGGAGCCATAAAAACTTAGGTTTTTTGGATGTTGTTTTTGATTTGTTTGTACAAATTTCAAATGTGTTGTATTGCTTTTTATGCTTTTTATTTCTATCTTGTTTTACGTCTTGAATCTTGAGAGGTCTGATACACTATTTCAGTTCTATTATAGCTTATGCCAGATTAAACCAGAAAGTGTTGAGGAAAACCTTGATCCATGAAAACTGTCTTCTCTGTTTTTTCTATTGGCTGTCTTGTGTTGTTGTTGTTTGGGTTTTTTTCTTTTGCTGCTGTTCTCTGTGTGTGTTACAAATGACTGAGCATAACCTCACTGTTGGTGCATTGTGACTGTGGAGATGAAGAATGAAGCATACCCTGAGTTTAGTGTTTTAACAGATGAATTTCTTTAAGTATTGTCACTGTGAAATATTTATAAAAATCTATCAAGTGTGTACACTTGTGAAGCATCCATTCCATCTCAAATTCATTGAAAGAACACATTTGCTGCTGTTGTGCATTAACTGAGAGGTACCATATACTTGGCTTTTTTTTTCTCCAAAAGATCCTGTCTAGCAAAGCCTTGTGTGGTGACCTTGAATCAGCACAGCTTAAAGTGTTCCAGAGTTAGAGGGACTTTATTTTTCTCTTGACTTTCTAGAACTGTTAGCTACACCCAGCTGAATTGAACAGGAAAGTGGTGACTTCAAAGATGAAAGGTTTCTGCCAGCAGTGAGATGAGATGGCCAGACTTGTGCCCCTGCTGAGAGGGAGGCATGGCTCCTGGCTGGCTCTGGGAAGCAGGAGTGTGTCACACACCCAGAGCCAGGCAGGCCATGGGGAGCTCGGATCCAGCCCCAGTGGTTGTTGCCACTGGCTTGGCCAGCCTTGGTGAGCCAGTGAGGGGAGGAGGGAGCACAGGACTGACACAGCATGTAGGGGCAACATGAGAACTTAAAAAGGATATATAGGGAAGCATATAAGGCTTCAGTTGGTAGCAGAAAATGTTTCATTAGTTTTGTCATTTTGTTCTAGTTGTTTTCAGTTACTGGAAAGGTTTCCATGATTTTCAGGTGAAATTCTACACAGCTAATGTGTCACTTTATTTTTAAATGTCACTTCAAATTTCCATATGATTTGAATAACAGATTCAGTGTAAAGCACAAGATTCTATTTTGATTCCAAAGGAAATTTTCTTTCCTTACTGTGGATATTATTTTTAAGTCTACTAGTACATAGCAAAATGTGGGGTTTTTTGGTTTTTTGCTTGGTTTTTTTTTCCCCCCACCCTCTTGGGCTTAGAGTAAAATTTACTAGATGGTGAGTCTTCAAAGATAGTCTGGTGATTTCTGTTATAATTGATGACTTAGAAATATTTTGGAATAAATGTATGTCTTTTATAGGTGAATTAAGGATAAAATGATTTTGTTTTTGTAAATTAGTTTTCATGAAGTGTTGGTGGCCAGAAGTATACAGTTACAATTTATTTGGATATGTACAATGTTTATGGTACAGTATTACAATTTTGAATCTATTAATCAGCAGAAAAAAAAATTTAATAATGATCTTAGATGTTTGTTTAGATCTCAGCTGTACATATAAATCTGTGGCTTTCCCTCTGTTTAGTTGTATAGGAATTTTGGTGAAAAGTTAGTAAATTCTGTAGAGCTTTCCCAAAGCAAGTGAATCATACGTGATGGAGAGGGACATAGGATATCAATCCTTCATCCAAAGGAAAGCTGTTTCATCTCTCAGGGAAGGTTGCTGGGTGGGTTTCTGTGCCTTGGACTCAGAGAGGACTATCCTGTTGTTCTTTGATTTTGTTGCTGCTTGTAACTCAATGTCTGTCTGTCTGCCTGTGTGATTTTCCACTTTGCTTTCAGTCTGCTTTAGAGCTTGCACTGATCTTGATGCTGCTGAGTTATGTCGACCATCCTTATACTGAGTTTCTTGCCTCTCCCCTGGAAAGAGAATTTGTGGTTGCAGCATTAGGTAACGATTTTGACAGGGATGTCCACTTCTAGACCTGCCACAGTCTTTGTTGTGGACCTGGGACGCTTTCTTTGACTCAGTTCCAGTCTGTTAATGGAGATGTTGGTTTGAGGACAAGGAGAGGCCACTGAAGGTGCCTATGCCCTTGCCTCACACAAGTGGAATGACAATCCTTCCAGTATCCTCCTATTTTCCCTCACTGCAGAATCTTGGGGAGGAGCCAAGAGCAGGGAACACAGTGAACAGTTTGCTGCACAACTTGGAAGAAGGTAGTCTCTGAAAGTGTCCTCTGGCCTGCCCAGCCACCAGGAAATAAAAAGCGTTTTGGCAGCGGATCAGCGAAAGCCAGAAGTGGTGAACAGAAGGCTGGGAAACATGCTTAAAATCTGAATGTCAGCCAGGAAAGCTGGACTTAGGCAGTCTTGCAAATTATGAGGGCAGCCTTATTAATTGAACATTCTGGCTGGTGGAAAAGATGCCTGAGGCTTAGAGTCTTTATGGGTCAATATTTACCACTAAAGTGGGGAGACAGCTCTCCACACTTCAAGCAAAGCTCACAATGTCAAAATTAAACCTTTGTAGCTGCATTTGCTACTTCAACTGCAGGTTCAGTGGTTTTGGGATCTTATCTGATGTGACTTGGTTAAAGCATTGAGATAGCTCCTCTCCCAAAAAGACAGACTTTTATTGTTCTTGGTTTTTAAATCAATCATTAACATATGTTAATGTTTTATGTTGTTAATGTATAATTATAATTGTTAATAAAACATTGTTAATGTTTTATATAATGTGTATGTAATTTTATATTTAGGCATTTATTAAAACAACTCTGAAATACTAAGAATGTTAAAAATTGCACAATTTAAAAACATTCAATAATTAGTTACTTAGGTTATCCTGGATTTGTTTTTCAGAGTATCACCTTTTTGAGGAGCTTAAGCTTATTTCTACATTCCCTGGTTTTTGGGATCATTACTGTACCTACATATGTTGTTGAAATATGTTAGTTCTGTTCTGTATGTATGTTCTGTTCTGAAACTATATTTTCAGAAATTCATTAAACTCCCTAGGCAAATGGGGGAATATTATTGCCTATTTTCAATAGTGTAGCTACTCAGGTCACTTAACAAGAATGAGGCAGATTTCAAATGGCTTTTTCTTTGCAGACCTTTAATCAGAACTGGACACCTTCCTAAATAATGCTGTTATTGGCTGCTGGTATGAAGACCTGTTGTGATACCAAATATATGTTTTATGGTTGAAGGAAAAGTGAGGTCTGAAATGTTGTATTTGCTACATTGTTTCTTGCGCTACAGTTTTTGCTTGTTTAATTTAGTCCTTAATTAGATGTGTTTATCATTAATGAATAGGATGAATTAAGTTAATTTGACTGAAACTGAAATCTAAATTTATTCTTTCAAGGATTTGATGATTTTTAGAGAGTAATCTGGTAATTTTCCCCTCCCTCCTCTCTGTTGCTATGGTAATCCTAAATTGGAACCTTGTCTCTGCAGACTTTTTTTTTCCCCTTCCCCCCCCCCCCAAGTAAGTTTTGTAATAGCTGTGCAGTCTGTTCTCAGGCCAAAATATTGATAATACAGGTTTTCTTGTTGTTTTTTATTTGGTTGATTCGGGCTGAAGCTGAAATTAAGCAGTTTTAACTTGCGTTTCCTTTTTCTAGCTCTCAAGAGACTTTGTGGCATAATTTTTTTATTAATGTTTTACACAAACATTGTTTAGGGGGAAAAGCGAGAAAAAAAAAGGCTCAGCTAAAGCAAAAAGACCCAAATGTGTCCGAGTGTCATGAAAAGCTGTTTATAATTGTAACTGCAGAAGTGAACATTCAAATTGCAAAGTCCATAAGTTGTTTGGCATCCAAATGTTCTTGCAATTCCAGTTTACAGCAGTGTTCAGGGCTTGATGAGGTGCTTTCAGCTACTCCTGGCATGGCTGAACTTCTGATGCAGCAATAAATGCAGGTAATTCTGGCAAGTGTATAAAATATTTGTGCTCTTACTAAAGTTGGGTTTTTTTCCATGTAGAAAAAAGTAGAGATACAAGATCTAGCAGGGTTGATAGCAAATTGCAAAGGATCATCAGGAGTAAGCAGAAAACCTGAATAAGACTCTTCATGTGTCTTGTCAGGAAGCATGGGGGTAATGAAATAAGACTAAAAATAATTTAGATACTTGAGAAAGACTACATGGAAAGTTTGCCTTAATTTTCAGTGAAGACATTTTGAGCACATGCATGTAAGTCATACTGAAGTGAAGTTATAAAGATGATTTCCATGAAGATGAAGCCCAACTTGCAGAGTGCAGGTTAGTGGAACTGTGTAATGTTTACTCTACAATTTTGAAGTAGGTGATTTGTGTAATTAGAGACTCAGTTGCAAGAATTGTTATTAAATGGCAAGGCAGAAGGATATTGGATGGCTGGAGAACAGTGAAAGTACTCACAGCATTAAGAGAAAAAGGTGATTTGGGATAGTAATTGCATCATTAGTATGACCTTAATATACAGAGATTTATTTAAATTTAGAATGAAAAGGGTATGAAGTGATACAGCTCCTAACAGAGGAAGATTTGTCAGAGAAATCTAACACCTCTTCTGTAAGATCCCTGACTTCTTGGAGAGGATACATGGTTAGAGCTGACCCCTTGTAACTTAGAAGTCACATAATATGCAGTATGATTGCATGTAAAAATTAGAGGGATGTTTTTGTGGCAATTGATGTTGAATGGTGACAGGGTGTGTCAAGTATGGATAGAACTTGATGACCAGTGGATGATGTATTGGAGCTATGTAAGCAGTGGAATTTGTCAGGACCAGTTTTGAGATTTAGTATTTTCATCAAAATCATTTATCCATTCCTATTTCTCGTGCCAATCTCATGATCTTCATCAGATGTCAAACATCACCAGTACAAAAAAAGGTTTTGCACAGAACAAAGGTGAGACCTTAAGACACGACCAGTAGGAAAAGGAGTAGTATCAAAGAGCATTAAAGGAATTGTAACACTTCAGGATGACAAACCAATCAGAGTTAGCAATGGAGATCAGTATTAGGATAACAAGTACACTGTTGTTGCCCTGCTAATATTTTTCTTTAAAGAAGTAAAGGGGTATTGACTTTTTCTGGTACTGGTGAAAGCTTACTTCAAAATGTAATTCCTATAACCCACCATCAAGTAAAAAGGACGTTTAGACTAAAAGAGATCCAGGGACTAATTCCTGGAACTCAGAGAGTGTCATGTTTGATCTGGTGAAACAAATAATGGAAGAGGTTGCTCTTCATAAAAACAAGTGAAACAACGCAGGTAGGTAAAAAGAGCTTTTTGTGCTTGAGGTGTAAGAACAAATGGGTATAAACTATCCAAGAACAAACCTAATCTGGAAATTAGAAAAGATGGTTCCTAAGCAACAGAGGCATAGGAGTCTGCAACAGCCTTCCCTTAGGAGTAGTGGAATAAGGCTGTCTTTAAGGTGGAGCTGGTTAGCTTATGTAAGGGGGGGGAGGGAATGTAGTGTCATTTTCCACCCTACCTTGGGATTTGAACTGCTTGACCTGGAATATCCATTTGTTCACATGATTCCTGACTTTAACTAAAGAGGTACAATAACTTGACCAGATACTGCCCAGACACCTGTGGGTACATGAGGAGTCTCTTTCTTGGACAAGTGCACCAGTTGCATTCTGAGGTATAGAAATGCTTATATCAGGGGATAATAAATAATTCTGAGGTATAGAAATACTTATATCAGGGGATAATAAATGTTAGACAAGTAGAATGTTTCAAATATTGTTTTATAGGATATGCTACATTGTGTTTTTTCTAGTGCCTATATATTGAGTTTTGCCTTAAGAAATGCCAAGTCAAGACATCATAGTTCAATAGATTTTGTAATGAATCCTGTATTGTTTTCTGCTCCTTCTGTCCTGTGTGATTGAAGGGACCTACCCACAACACGTGCCCAGCTATGTCATTGTCTTCATAGTTCTCTGAAAATCCTCCTTTGAGCTGCTTAAAAATAACTCCCATTGGTGTAAGCTTGAGGTAGTGAAAACACTCTATACCGTGTTGCTGTGTGTTGTCCTGTTGTTCCTGTGTATTGTCGTAAGACTGGCCATCTAATAAATTTGGAATTTTATTTTTTGAGAAAGCATTGTGCTGTTGCACTATTGAGAGACAGTCCTATATCTCTGCCTTTTAGAAAATGATAGTTTTAAAGGAGACTTGACAGGGGAAAGGGTTCTAGTGTGTTCTCCCTGACAGAAGAACACTAATTGGCAAATTGATAAATTAATGTTGCCTGAGGTTGCAATATTTTTCTAATTTATTCAATTGTTAAGACATGTTAAATCATGATTTAATTCCTGCTGAGGTATTTCAGACCCAGGAGGGAACTTGTAAGCACTCATTTGGGCAATTGTTTTATCTGTATCAGTAGCTTGTATTACTGGATGTGGTTTTTATATGTGCAGAAATACAGTAACTGCTTTGTATTTTTCTCTGCTTCATCTCTGTTACTTATTTGTTCTAAATGTTCATCTAGAAAACTTCATTTTAGGAAGGAAATTCAAGCATGGAAAGAAGTTTGGCTAGGACAGGTTAGAAATTTAATGATGTTTGAAAGGTTCCTTCCTGTCTGTGCTTAACGTGTTTTATTGACTTCCCTTCAGCTGTTGGTTGAATTTCCTGTTGATTTTTTGGTCTAAATAATTGCCAAAGCAGTTTCTAGCCCTCTCAGTGTGCTAAGATGATTTTTCTTGATTCATAAATTTAATAGTATTCTAATGTTTTCAAAAGTAATGTAGAAGACTAAGAACCAGATCTTATCCCTTTAAATTGCTGTATTTACACATAGTGATTAATATGAATGGTAAATAATTACATGGGTATAATGTCAATGACATAAATGGTACTTTGCACATGTTTAAGTGTTACTGTTAGCTAAGTTACATCCCTAAATACAATTTTGGGAGAACAGTGATTGACAGTTAAATAATAGTTAATACTTTAAAGCTTGAGTAAGTGTTCATTGTTATGTGAATATTGAGTAAATTGCATTTAACCTGTTTTATTATTTAGACATTCTGTCTTGTCATTGATTGTGGAACAGGTGTGGACTAGAGAGAGTCTCATGTATTAAAAGAAAAAGCCCAAAATCTGAAACTGTTAGTCAGTAGTCTCCAGAGCACAGATGACTTAGCAGATGTCATCTCAAGGCTCTTCTAATGAGGAGAATTTGTTTATAAATACTGGCATTTTGAAAGACTGTATTAGTGTGTGGGCCATAAGAACACTCTACAAAGTGATTATCTTGACTTTTTATTCTTGAAGTATGTTTTTCAATTAGACTGTATTGGATTTGTCATGGTAACTGAAAAGGTGTCAGATTAAAATAAATAGTGTTATTGCCTTGGAGTAATAGAAATAATTACTGAAAAGTCAAACAATTCTTTTCTTCTAATTTGTTTAATGCACATGACATTGGAAACTTAAGAGTTGCCTTCTTCTGGTGAACTGGGTAATATGTTTGTTAGCTGATAATATACTATTAAATATCAGAGAGAAGAAAAAGGACTAAAAAGAAAAAAATCTAGAAATTAATATTCAGAAAGCTGGCTGTATATTAATTTCTAGACTTTTTTTCATTTTAGTCCTTTTATCTGTCAAAATTGAAGTTGAGTATTGCTCAGTTGTCTTAAATTGAAAAAATCTTTTATTTATTGTGTGCTCTAGAATAGCATTCCCTGCAGATATGGCCTATACTAGTTCTGAAAGGGATGCAGTCAATGTTGGGATAATGTCTAATTTGTGTTTTCAGCAGCATGTTTAGATCTGGCATTTTGGTCTCTTATTTCATGAGAGTCATGTCAACTTTGTTTTAATATTGTGTCTTGTTTGCTGGTGCCACTTTTTTAAAAGTGACTGTCCTTAGAGGTAATTTTTCATGTTGACGCTGTGCCTCAAACAAATAAAATCTTAACTGTTTTATAAAGTGAAGGTTCATGTTACTATGCAGTTTGATCTTTGGAGGATGAATCAGACAAATCTTATTTCCCTCTTTCTCCCAAAGAACAGTGTGTGTATATCCTTTCCAGGACTTGCTGGTTTAGATCAGAGTGCCTGTGAAAAGATGTTGAGGTGTGGCTTGTGGGGAGGGGGGGGGGTCTGTAGCACAATTTGCAGCAGGAAGACACAGTGGAGTTACTGCACAATGAGTGATTTGGCTTTTGTTGCCATCAGTTTCTTCCTAGGTTATGGAAGTTCTGGAAAATGGAAACAAGTTAATTTGAGATAAGCCTTGTATAGCTTGCTTGAGACTTGGAGGAGAGCAGGGAACTTACGGATGACATCAAGAAAGTTCAGGGGTAAGGTTGATAAGAGACGTATAAGTAAGAATAATTTAAACTGGTGAGATATATTGCTATTATGTGTCATTGTATGTCTTCATAAAACCATCTGAATTTTATCAATGTTGATAGAGGTCCGGGAGATTAAAAAGGGGAAAGTGAAGTGTTATCTGTCTGTTGTTAGCTGATAGATTTACGAAATTCTGTAGCGTCTAGTACTAATAGGAAATAAAATAGTGAGCAAGTATGATGAAGGAGAGAAAATGAAGGTTGGTTTAGTTTGGAGAAGACAGATGAGAAAAACTGCAGTAAATAGAAAAATATGTTGATCCAGTTAGGTCAGAAACAAGTTTAAAAATCTGGATTGCCTTATACCAGGGATTTCTGTAAAATTTTTTTTCACGTATTATGTTTGCACACTTTAAAAAAAATCACATTCTATCTTAGCCCATGGGACTTTCTGCTACGAAGTATTGTTACAGTCAAGAGCTTAGAACAATGCAGAATAAGATTATACATTTTGTATCAGCTGTGCTTGGAATGTTAGAACATAGGTAACTTTTGTCACGGTGTAAAGCATAAATTGTTACATTGCTGCGAGTGCGTGTGTGTGATTCTGTTCTTAGAACTGCTCACAAGCCATAGTTAATCAGGATATTTTGAGAGTTAAACCACTAGTATAAGTTTGACAGTTTTTGCCCGTTTAGACAAAGTTTTGACATTTGCTTATAAAACCCTAAATGGTTCTGACTCTGACAGCTACAGAAAGTCCTTGTATGCAAAAAAAACCACCACAGAATCTCTTCCTAATGAAATCAGGGCAGTTGACTGAATAAGCATTAGGCTTTATATTTGAACAATAGAATTACTGGGCTTGTTTTGGTTAAAAAAAAAAAAAGAAAAGCTGTAAGATCTGGATCGTCTAATTTCTACCTTCAAAGAAGGTGAAGTTGAACAACCAATGCGAATTATATATATCTTGTGTGGGGACTTCTGGGACAGACTTCATAGAGTATACTGGTTTCTGGATATACATAGAAAGGTAATTGTTAAAAATGGGATAGCAAATGTCATTAATCATAAGGCCCTATAGAATACATTTTGGAAATATTTCTGTTGTATTTCATAAGCTTTGTTAGATGCTTTGTTACTGAGCAACTCTGACAAAGTGGGAGTTGCTTGGGGCCTAATATGCACTTAAGTTTGTGGACCTGTTAGATCCTATGGAAATCCCTTGAGGGCAGGAACTTCTGTTGAACAGATGTGATTGCAGGTTTGGATTGGCAGGGCTTGTTTACAAGTTCCCTCCCCTGCTCTGTCTGGCAGCTCCCAGCATGGCCACACAGACAGATGTGTAGACTCAGCCTTGTGGCCAGCCCAGTGTGGAGATGGCTTCCCACAAGGAAGAGTGAAAAGAATACTGTGCTCTGGAGAGAGCATGATGCACTTAGACTAAATGGAAAGAAAAACTTATGGAGTAGATTTTTCTGCATATAAAATACAACTGTTGTAAAAATAAATACCACAGTTCAGCTTTAATGCAAGTGATTATTGTTTCCATTTGACACAGTTGTTTGGCTCCTCTCCTTGGAGAGCTGCTTACCAATTTCTAAGGTTTTGTTGAGATCAGTTGGGCTTCACATGGGCAGAAACTGCTGGCCGGTATCCAGCTGCACGCTGTTCGGGAAATCGCTTTAAAAGCTGGGTTTAGAATTCTGGCTTTGAGTGCTGCATACATGTCATGGTGCTTAGCAATTTTTGAAGCCAGTAGCCCCTCAGTGAACTTGAAAGAACTGCACATACATATTTTGGCAATAAAACAGTGGCAATTGGGTTTCTAGAAAGAGTTCATTTTACAGCTTGAGTAAAATGAAATTGAGGAATGAAAGTACTTAGTGCTGTGTGAATTATTCAGGATCCTTATCTGACTCCCAACTGATTTGGCACATCTTTGTATCCTTGATGCTCATTATTTTAACTTAAATTTCTGTTTCTGGAATTATAAGCCCTATGCTGGCTGGATGTGATTTTTAGAACACAGTGGGGAAAAGTCTCTGGTCACTACTAGCCAAACATAAACAGGCATACTGGTACTGTATTTTTAGAAGTTTTCTAGGTATTGGTGGTGGTAAGGTTGAAGGATGAGAGTACATCCTGTCTGTGGGTAGAGTAGCTGTTGCTTGGATAGGGATCTGAATAAAAAACAATAGAGGTGATACTATAGCCAGTGGAGTTTGTTTTAGACAGCCAATAACAAGATAGATGTGTAAAAACACTGGGTTTTTTCCTATTAATCTTCAAATGTTTGTCAACTAAAATAATTCCTGCCTAGAAATAGTCTTTAAAATAAACGTTATCCATCCATACTCTGGAAGAAGGGTTATGTGTCGAACAGGTGCCTTTCATGTTTACATTGGGACTTGAGTTCAGTAAGTTCACAATGCCCAGGAGCACAATTTCTGTTTTGTTCTTTTGGGTTTAGTAGCAATTTTAAATTAGTTTTGTAGAACATTAAAGCCGTGCAAAATGATGTGTGTGTCTGTCTTAAGGTAATGCTTGGGGATGAACCTTAACAGAGGTCTTGTGTGCTTGGGACTGGTGGTCTCAAAGCTGTACATGTGGAAGAGAGGAGGGAGAGCTGATGTGCATCTCCTGGGGTTTTGGAGTCATGGCTGAAAAGACCCAAAATGTAAATGCATCCAGCCTGGCCTCTTCAGGGAAGGCAGCCTTTCTGATGGGCCAGCTTTGTACCAGCAGAGGGTGAGTTGTGTCAGTTTACCTGGGTTGTGGTGTGTGAAGCTCAACAGCCATTCTGGTCCTTGTCCTGCTGCAATGCAAACAGAATCTCTGGGCCATGGTCGGTGCGTGTCCTTCTGTGTCTTGTGCGTGCTGCTTTGTTATGTTCAATCTTCAACCAAGTAATGTCACCCTCTGCAGACCAGGAAGGTCCTGGTTCAAAAGTAAAGAAGTAGATCTAGTAGAAAGTGTGAGAATGCCTGAGATTCCTGAAATGTTCAAGTCTGGGCTGCTTCTGATTCTGAAAGTGGCTTCACTAAAATGGCCAATAAATGCCATGTTTACATGGTTTGCAGTGACTAGAGAAACTGGTCTGCTGCTTTTCTCTCCAGATATAATTCTGAAACCCTGCAGAGAAGAATAAATAACATCTTTTTGCCACTGTCAGGTGGAAACAATGAGACTCTAAACTGGAAGAGAAGTTCTGAGTTTACATGATGTTAATTTATGCAGCCATATTCAGTTGAGTAATACTTGCCTGACAAGGGAGACGGCACAGTCAGGGAGATGGTTTTCTCATGGTGTTTCATCTGTTACCACGTGGGTGTACATGACCCTTGAGGTTTACCCAGAAGTAGGAAACTGCATAATTTATGGGTGGGGAGCACATTCACACTTGCCTATGAAAAAGAAAAACACAGATAAGCTGTGCCTAAAATAGTTTGTAGGGGTTTCTTGACATACTATTTCCTAATATGGAAAGAAGAACAATCTAATGCAGGAAAATAAGTTCTAGTAACACTTTAATTCATAGTTGATATGTTTTAATCTGTAGGTTAAAGTCATCAGGAACATTCTGAGAGATGGAAAAGAGAATGCCTTTGGCTTTGGGAACTGTGCATTGACATGAACCTTGTCTTACTGTCACTTCTGGGACTTCTATGAAGACAGTGTTAATATCCTTTGTATAGGGCATGTATTTTAAACACTCTCCAGAAATGTTTAGTGTAAGGTAGATAAAAGATGGTGTAACCACTGTCTTCCTAAAATTTTTCAGCTACCTGAAGGATTTACAAATATCCAATTAAGCACTATGCAAAATATTTTTTTGAGTTTGAATAACCCTGACTGTTAGCTGTCTATTTGGAAATAGAATGACAGTACATATGTATTTGTGAAGTTCATATGTAGGTTCACATTTCAAAACTTTTTATGTGCAAGTGCAGTATAAAATCTCACATGAAAGGTTTATGTCAAGCTTAAAACTTTTGTGTTCTTCCAAGATATTTGTTTCCTCTTGCATACAGGCGTTTTAAAATTCAGTTCAATTCTATTGTGTTAAGAGAATAAATTTTGTCATAATTTGTGTCATTTTCTGTCTTTCTCTCCCTTCCCCATCAAAACTGGGAAGTGCTATAAAAGAATTGGGGGGTGTCACTCAGAAAAGCCCAAGTTGAACATGAAGGAGACAGTAATGAAAAATTCAATATCTCTGCTGCCTTCATCTGCCTGATTCAGGCCTGCTTGAAATCTCTAGTTTTCATATTAAACTTCTACTTTATTTATGTACTTTTATTCACTGTCTTCTTGCTTGATCTGGTAACACACCCATCCACAACATTTTTGCTACCTTGATATCAAACTTGCTGGTTCCAGCATAATGCCTGCACTCTCTAATCATGTAGCAATTTCTGAGTTACTTGGATGCTCTGCCAGAAAAAATGGCAGAATTCATGCATCTAGTAATGAATATTCAGGTTAGTTCCATCTCAAAAATCTCAACTAACCAGTCTCATAATAATGCAGGATTTTACTTGTGAGGCATGTGATGTAGGATCTCTGAAGTTGTGGGTATATCAGTAATGAATTCATCAAGAAACTTGAATTTCTCCTTTTGGCAGTTTCCAAGTGGTGGCACATTCTGTTACTTAGCCTCCTCATCCTTCCTTGTGTGCTTTCCTAATCTTTTGGAACAGCTACATTAATTCTTTATAACTATATTGTTTCCTGAAAAATGTAAAGAAATTAATGGGATTCTTAAATTTGATTATAAGGGCTTATGACATAATTTTGAGTAGTAACAAGTGCTGCCAGAGTATACTTAAGATCTATGATGTCCTCGCCTCACAAATCTATCAACAAAATGGAATATTGTTTTAAAAAGGGCAGCTTTAGTCTACCTCTGATTCAAGTAAAAATGGCATAATAAAGTGTACATCTTAAAAAAAAAAGGCTGAGGGTGTAAGTCAAAATCTATGAAAACTAATTATCACTGTTGGTGGATATGCAGGTAACTTTTATTTTGTTCCAAAACTGTGTATCTCAGAGCAGGAGCAGAGAAAAACACAAGCAGGGTTAATGATTGTGAAGCCTTACCATCACAAAATTAGCTGTCATTTTGTACAACCTAACTTCAGTGACACTGTTGCTATATGTGAGGAACACACTAATACTTTTTCAGCCTGGAAAGCAAAACTGATATGCTTATGCACTTTTTGTTTGCTCTTACTTGAATAGGAATGTCTTGTCTCCAAATCAGGATGTGTAAGAGTTGTTATTAAGGTCTAATAATTTCTGGTGAATGAAGAAATTGAACTAGAATATTAAATTTTGCAGTCTTTTTTCCAGAACTCTTCCATAAAATCCACAGAGTAAACTGAAAAGCAGAGTCTTACAATTCATGTGCTTGAATTTTAGCATTTCAGTTTGTTAGTAGACTTTCTTGATTAAAAACACCCCAAAAACTTCACTATTTATTAACTCCAGTAGGTCTAGACTCACACTCAGATGTCTTGTGGATAAAACCCCATCTTTTCATACTCACCTATTTTAAACATTCCGGCTTCGGCTTCTTACCAGTAATAATAAATGGAAAATTTCTCATTTAGGTGTGGTCTTTTCCATATTAGAGGTGAATAAACAAGTTGAGTCTTGGTGTCTTGTTCCTGTGTGTCCATAGGCAGTTCAGAGGGATTTTGGGCAAGCCACCTTCACTGTAACTGTCGGTGGGGTTTCTATCCTCAGACTGTATTGTGGGATTCCCCTTAACAGTCTGATGAATTCTATGGCTGACTTGAACCCTTGGAATACAGTACTTTTAAATTTGCTCTAACACTGTCAATACAATTGTATTTAAATCTAAAATGAACTGGTTTGAGGTTTTTGTATCTGATCAATTTAAGAGTTTATCCCAGGACGTCTTCTGTTCCAGAAGGGTAGTGTCCAAATGTCTAAGTCAACAGATTCTTCATTCCAGATTCAGAATTTTTTTCAGTGTTTAACCTAAATTAACATTTAAAAAACCCAACCAAACCCATAAAATTGCTCTCATGCTTGTACAAAGTGAAACTGTAGTTTTACCAAGTTGAAGGTGATATTTTACTGTTTGTATGTAACTGAGGGAAAAACAGTGTAGGGTACTTTTCTCCCCCCTGTAAATAAATAAAGACACCAAATGTCATCCAGCTGTTCTGGAAGAAGTTACAGTTGCAGAGTAGTTTAAAGGGTTAAATGACATTTTTCTGTTCATTGCCAACAGGCTTCAGAAATCTCATCCCTTGCTATTCAGCCTCCATGAAAATAACTGGATCCTGGCCAGAATGGGGCCGCTTTGCCTAAGCTCTGCTGCATTCAGTTGATCCTTTATGCATTGTGATACTGATATTTTAGGTGTGAATACTTAAAGTTACTGAAATTTCTTGCATTTTTAAAGTATCAGAGAAGTATCTATTCCTGCTGAAAAATGAGTTTTAAGTTCTTCTCTCATTTGTAGGAGCTTTTGTTAGTCACAGTGCTTTTTGAAAGGTTTGACAATGGTGAGCATTATAGTTATTTTACATTTTAAACAGAAGTTTTGCAGGTTTTTTTGTATTTGTGATAGCATTGTGTATAAGTTTGGGATCTGTTTTTTCCCTAGACACTGATCTAGATCTTCTCGAAAAACCCAACAAATATTTAAATAAAATTATATTTTTGTGTCTTATTTTAGAATGTCCACTCCCATTTATTTAAAAGAAGGGGAGTGCTGTATGATTAATACCATCAGAAAAATTATAAAACCTTATGGGTAAAGTGAAACAATGCTACTGTGGTCACATTGCATAGTGGAGGGGCTTTTTCATTTTGCTTATTTACCTTGTTGCTGAACCTACAGCAGCATGTTTTAGCCAGCTTGAAACTGATATTGTGTGCAGTGTTCAAAGGGGCTCTGGAGTCTTCTGCTTTCTGCTAAAGCTGCTTCTGACCTCCACAGTTCTCATGCAACGCTACAGCCTTCCCATTGCTGTGGGAAGAGCCTTGTTCTGTCCTCTTCCTCCTGAACTGCTGTGTCAGAAGCACCCCCAGGTTTACAGGGGACAAGGTAAAACCTTGTCCTCAATCACAGGTCCTGACCTAGTTCTCATTGCTGTCTAAAGCCACAGGTGCAACCACTGCCCATCCCTCTGAAGCTGCTGCTCTGTGAAGCAGCAGTGGATTGTCCTCTGGTAAGTGCAATTGGCTTTCCTTCTGAGGGCTATGTGGAGTACTCATGGAATCTGGGGGCTTTCAGGGCTTTAAGGGTGTTGTTTCCTGAGAAAATCTGATTTCAAATTAGTGTATATGGAAATTATGGACATTTTCTTACCTGATTAATTAGATTGGCAAATTGAACATCTAATTTTGCTTCAGTGCATTGGTGACTTTCTTTAAGAAATTTGTGTATATTTGTGTCTTTTTACAAATCCAGTCTTGGAATTAGAAGTCTAGCAGCTATTATAACTTCAGTTTAAGGCCAGTGTTCATTTTTGGGTCAGACATGCTGATCAAGCTTTACTTCTTGGATAAAGCTGGGGCCCTGCCCTTGGAAAGCTGGTGATCTGATTTGACCTGGGTTCAAAAATCTCAGGGCTGTGGCTTATTGGTGTGAGGCTTGGGAAGTGCATGTGGGTTCACAGAAACCTAAAAATAAGCAGTATTTGGGTTAAACCTCTTTATTTGTATGGACTGGTGACCCTGATAGCAAAAATAAATATCCATTTATTTTCTGGTACTGCTGCCGCCATCCGTGAATTTTAATAGTGTGAAAAATATTTTAATTTTATGTTGTCTTGGTGCTTTCTGCACAAGTAGAGGATGAAAGTGTAAATTAGTGACTTGACTTACTCTCATGCTGTTCTGTTCAGTGTGTGTAGCTGAGTCTCTGTGACATCTATGGTGAGTTTTATTGTCCCAATAAAGCAGGCTGGAAAAATACTTGACACCAATGTTTTTTGTTAAAAAAATTGTCAGTAAGGCATAGAGTGATGGTGTTTCCAGTGCAACCCTTTTTATCATACAGGCTGTTAAACTTAACATTTAAACAACATTAACCTGAACAAGTCAGTTTCCGTGGAGTAAACTGCTGAATGCAGCAAAGAATCCAGTGACACCTGCTAAGGTATTTTGAAACTTTTGTAGGTTTTGTAGCTGAAATTTCTTAGGTAAGGTATTCCTGAATGATTCAGGAATTTGCATTTTGTGCTACTGAACATAGTTAAAAAATAAAAAGAGTTTTTCTACCTGTTCTGACAGAAAACTTGTCCTGATAGCAAGTCTGATCAGTTTGACCTGAGCGTAGGAGAAGGATTAAGGAGGATTTTTGGTTCTGTCTCTGAATCTGACATTCAGTCTCCAGCTGTCAGCAGCCTACCAGCACAGGAAGGTGCTATAAAAAAAAAAAAAGTGTTGGAAAACTGGAAATGCATTGGAAGCTGCAAATAACATGAACATATTGTGCCTGTGGAACTTATTTTTCCCAAAGCTGAAGAAAGAAGGACAGGTTCATAGATTTCAGAGCAGATTGTGATCTCAGTGCAGACAGGTAGTAGAAGGAATTCTGGAAGTTGTATTAAAACATGGGTTTTACGAAGGTTTTTAAAGCTAAGTTATTGACTCAGTATTGTATAAATGTGGTTAGGAAATTTCCATCTCTGTTCAAGGGCAAATGTGTCTGTTATTCACTCCCAAGTGCTTCATGTCTCCATATTTTGTTAGCAGGACTGAAAGGCGCTGTCACCTCTGTGACCAAGTTAATCTTTCTGGTTCACTGAATATGCCAAGCTACTGGTCCTACAAGTTACACTTCTACTCTCCAGATTGTTTTTGTAGCCCTTCTGTGAACTCTGATACTTCATGTCTATTATTGAAGTGGGCGAAAAAATATTATAGTAATGGGGTTTTTTTTCAGTTAGGGAAGGTAATTTTTATATTTCTGTTTTTCATTGATTTTGCTATTATGGTAGAACACCCTGCCACAGGTGTTGGCAATTTTGGCAATTTCTATGTAGTGATCTATGACAGATCCTGAATTCCCTTCTTATTTTGCCTTTTCAGCATTGAGTTTTTCTGGCATAATTTTTGTCTCCATTTGTACTCCTTTGCATTAGCTATGTTAAAATGAGTTTATGATATTACACTATCATTAAGTAAAAACCACAGAATCAAGAAACTTACTTGAATTGGGAATCAGATTTTTGAAATAAAATTGCAGGCAAATCAGCTTCAGTAGTATTTGGCAGTGTAATTATAAGGACTCATGTGGGGGGCTCTTTAAGTGCAGGTTTTAATTTCAGTGTTGGAGTAACTTTATGAAATAAATTTATCCAAAAACCATGAGACTGCTCTGAACAATAACACTGAAGCCCATGTTTTTCACTGAACTGTAAGGAATTATTTCTGGGGCTAATAGACACTGAGGCAGTGGGAAGAAGTGTCTCCACTGCCATAACAACCATTGGTGCTCCTCTGACAAGAAACAATGGAAAAATATATTATGAGCTTGCAGAATCCATACTTGCTCTCTGTGTCTAAGAAATGCAAAGACACTGGTGAAATTCCTGTTTTGTCATTTGCATACAAATTTTGTGATGCATTTGTGAAGCTCTTAGACTTTCAGCAGAAAAGCTTAGGTGTCTATGGCTTAAGATACTTACTTAGAGAGTTGCTTTGTGTTTTATAAACAGTGTGACATTTTGTTTTCTGTTTTCACTTACTCTAATCTTTCATGAGTTTATGCAATGAACAGTTCCAGAAATGCTGTATGAGAAACGTATGGAACTAGTAGATAATAAGTCTCTGAGTCAAAGAAATGAAGAAAAGTAATTTTGATGTTGAGTTAATAGGTAGGTTTGAAACTGTTCATTTTTCACAAAATCTTTTGATGCTAGAAATGGCAGTTCTGTTGGGTGTTTTCATAAATTGCTTAGCAGAAAAATTGGAGAAAGAAAGGAGTGGAAAAGGTGAAGTTAAAAGGCTGGTAAGCAACCAGGTACCTTGTCAATAGGAGGTATTAGTTAACAGTTTGAAGACGATTTTTTAAAATCATAATTTTGATTTTTAGATTAGGATTCCTTACCATTTTTAATTTACTTGGAATGAGCTCTTAGAAATTTGATCTTCCCATCGTAAATTAATAAATCATGTAGGGTTTAACATGAAAGTTGTATCAATGGTGAGCACAGGCTGCAACTGTACCTTCCAGTGAGGGGAAGAACAGCACAGTGTGCTGCCCTGTTCCTCCCTGTGCGTCATTCTCAGCTTCCTGCAGTGTCCACTCTCAGGGATACATGCTTTTCCAGGTCAGGGAGGAGAGTTGAATGATTACTGTTTCTAAAAGTTTGATACTTTTGGCCTTTAAAATCCTTTATTTAAAGCAGGGAATAGCCTCTCTGCATTTTAGCTTTTTAATTGATTTTAGTGATTTTCTTCTGTTTTGTTTGCAAGGACTGAATTATGAATTCTGACCCATATGTACTGAAACTTCTGCAGAATTTACACAGCTGTCTTTAACAAATATCCTAGCTGAATCTATCCACCTAAAATCTGGCATAAATCTTAGGTGGGCTTTTGCTAAGTAGAATCATAGAACATAAAACAGTCCAGGTTAAAAGGAATCTCAAAAGGGTCATCTGAGCCAACCTGTTGTGGAACCTGTTATCCAACACCCTCCCCAGTTGTGTCTTGAATATCTCCAGTTGATGAGGATTCCACCATTTTCCTGGTGAGAATGTTCTAGTGATTGTTCTCAGTGTAAAAAAAGTCTTTCCTATATCAAGGTGAAACCTTTTCTGGTGCAAATTGCACCTGTTACACTGTGTCCTCTCCTTGTGGCTCCTTGTGAAGAGTGATCCTCTTTGTAGACAGCCTTTAAATTCTGGGAAAGTGTGATGATGCAAGCATTCTTTTCTTCAGGGAGAAGGGAGTCTTCTAAGTCCTCATTTAGGCTTTCCTCATAGAGTAGGATCTACAGTCTTTGATCATCTTCATGGCTTTCATTTTGATCCTCTCCAGTCCATCTGTTCCTTTTCTCCAGCTGTGGAGAGCACAGCTGGACACAGGAGTACTCCAGGTGTGGCCTGACAAGCTCTCGGTAGTTTGGGATGGTCACATCTCTCATCTCTGCTAGTGGTGCCCCTGTGGGTGCATTCCAGCATCTGATCTGCTGTCATTGCTGCAGCAGCTTCACTGCTGAGCCCTGTTCAGCTCTTGTTGTGCACCAGGACCCCCAGGTTCCCCTCAGCAAAGGATCCCAGCCTGTGCCAGGCTTTTCAGTGTCATCACTGCTGCAGGACCTTGCACTTGTCTCTGTTAAACTCCACACTGCTCTTGCCAGCTCCCTGCTCCAGCCTGTCCTGCTCTGTGAGATGGCTTTCCCTGCTGGCACATCCACCTCACCGCCCAGTGTGGTGTCACCAGCAAACTTGGGGACGGTGCTCTCAGACCCTTCATCCAGGTTATTTGTGGTGATATTGAAAAGTGTGGGTCCCAGCATCAATTTCTGGGGATGCCCCACTCGTGCCAGGCTGCCAGCCTGAGTTAAACCATTGACTGGCACCCTCTGAGGGTGCCCTGTGGGCCCGGTTCCTGCCTGTTTTGCAGGCCACCAGCCGGTATCCTGCTGGTTTGTCCACGAGCGCTCTGTGGGAAACCGTGGCAAAGGCTTCGCTGAAGTTTGTTAACAATACCTGCAGCTCTGCCGGGGTTGACAGAAACTGTTGTTTTGTTGCAGGTCATTGGGTTGGTCTGGCGTGATCTGTTTGTCCTGAAACTGCTCTGGCTTTTCCCCACCACCTGCTTCATTTGGCTTTGGTAAAGCTACGTAGCAATTACCATGTTTACCAATCTGGTGCAGGTTTCATGGAGGTCCTTAAATGTTTTCTTAACACAGCAGCTTAGCCTGGTTTTTTTGGTAGCCTTGAGATCACTCACTTCCCATTGTGCTTGGCCTCTGATTTCAGTGTTTTAGAGAAGGTGAGAATAGGATTGGTTACAGTCTGTGGATTTCAAATAAAATTGGTCAGTTTTTGTTTCCTTGTTCTCTAATACAGTTTGTTTTTTGAACTATTGTCATAGTTACTAAAGCATGATATTACAAATATAAAATGCAGTACTTTTGGTTATATAAATTTATTGCTGGATTTCTCTAAATTTCAGAGTCACATATTTGTATTATCTCTGTTAAAAAGCAAAATGATGGTGCCTGCATTCAGTATAAGAGAAATAACTGTTCTTATTCGTGAAATAGTCTCTTCCTGTTTGAAAACAAAGAACAGAGGAAATTCTGAAGATGCATAAGATTGGGAACATTTGCTAAAAAATAATATAATTGTTCATGATACTGAGTATGTTGTCTAGTGAATAGTACAGTCATGATTTGCTTTCTTTGTTCTTTGACTTCCTAAGATAATGTCAACTTTTCCTTTTAAAAGTTCAATCGGAAATATTTGAAATGGCAAGAACAAATCCAGTGTCATTGGTGCCAAAATGTTGTCACTGAATGTTATGGAAATTATAGTGCAAATCATAAATAATTTCTCTATTATAAAGTTATATTAGTTTTTTAAGGAGAAAGTTTGGCAAATGTTATTCTAAAGTAAAGGAAATCAGAAAAAAATACAAAATGTATCAGAATATTGAGTGAAGCACTAGCAGTGCAATCTTAGAAGTTTTTTTGCATTCACCAAGTAATAATGAAACCTTTTTTCTGTAGATCAATGTTCTGCTTCCATGCTTCCTTGGTCATATTCCCACCAACTTAAATTTCACTGTTACTCTTTTTATGGTGGCTCATTTATCTCTCAGGTTTCATCTGCCCCACCCCAGTGCTGCCTGACCCATTCCTTCCTCTTCCTCCCTTCTGTCACCTCATGACTTCCCTATTAAGTAATTTCAGCTCTGTAGCTTTCTGCACTCCCCCAACTCTTTCCTGGGCTATAAAATTACTCTTATGCTTCTTTTTCCCTGTCCTATTGTGTTTGCATCCAAAACAGAGCTTGCTTCCCTCCCCCTACATGCACACTGCCTGACCCGTCTCTTGCAAGAGATTTTTAGGTAACTTTTACTCCTCAAAGACTGCTGATTGCACAACAGGAAAGAAAATTAGTTGTTTTGCTACCCCCTTGTCCCTTCCCCAGCAACTTCTTGTCTAATCTGTTTTCACCTCTGTTAGACATAGTGGCATAGTTCTGGTGTGAGTGGAGATCATTTTTAGAAAGAACTGTTAGAAAAAGATGGATACAAACCAAATTGCAATATCATTGTCAGAATAGATCTCAAAAGCAACATATTCTGAAACTGAGTGCCCCTGATTTTTGTTGCTGGTGACTGGAATGAATGAGCAGTTGAGAAGCTGCTGCTCATTTAATTTGCAGATTTGGCGCAAGGTCCCATACAGGTGTTCTGCTTGTGTCTGGTTTTGTACAAACAAACTGTAAGCTACCAGGAAGAGAGCAGGTTTGGGATTTTTGGTTTTGTTTGTTTTGGGTTTTTTTCTCTCTGAAATATCTTGCTTTTGTAAGGTTTTGGTCAGATAACTCTTCTAAACTTAAAACAAACCCCATTGCACATGCTGTCCTGTGAAGTGGCAGTGTATTTTGAATTTTTTAGAAGTCTTTTATATTTCCATGTCACCTTGTCACAACCTTCTTCCTGCTTCTCAGAGTGTATTTTTATTTTTATTTTTATTTTTATTTGGCCTTAGCAGACTTAAAGCTGTATTGGTGTGAAGAGCTGTGCTCTGTCCTTTGGTGGCAGGGAGCCTTTTGCTCAAATTCCACTGACCGCAGCCCTAGTAAAAAAACAATTTCCTCAGGGTGTGGAGCAGCAAAAAATAATCCATTACAACTTATTACAAAACAAAACCAACCTTTAAATGATTGCAATTTTTTTTTCCAATAAATGTAGTTAGCTGGTCCTTGCTAGTGTACATATTGTGAGGCATTTCAAATCCTCCCAGTGTTCACACAATATTCATTATGACGGTTTGGTTGGAGACACTGGACCTATAAGCTGTCAAATATGTAAATACTTACATCTGTCCCAAATTCCATATATCAAAATGAGTTTAATATTAAAGTTTTAAATTTTTTTTTATCTGCCATAAGATCACAATCCAAATCAATTTTAGGGGTTTTAATTATATAATTTTTCAGAATTAAGGGTGAGGTTTTTATGTACCCTTAACTCGTTTTCAATTCTTATTGAATATTATTCAGTCTTGCCTGTTTAAATTTCTTTGACTATATGTGCATTATCTGAGTACTGAGGAATGCAAGTTGCTTAAAAAAAATTCAGATTTTTCTTCTTTGTGGATGTTAATGTGAAAAATTTTATCGTCTTTGTGTTCTAAAACTTTCTTCTTCTGTTTAAACTAAATTCTGTAGCATAACCCTTAACATTCCTCTTGGGTGAATCCTTTAATGAAACTGTTGGGTTAGAAAAGAATGGGGAGGAAGAGGATTTTGAATAATAAAAATAACCTGAAATACTAGTACCAATTTCAGAATGTTTTTTGTAAACAGTGCTCAGTACCTGTAAATGAGCTGTGAATTTTATAAACCTGGTTTCCTAAAAGTCATTCTCAGCCTGTTTATAGCAGCTGCTCACACATCCTCAGGCCGTGTGATAAATACGTTGTGCTGTGAGTTGGCTGCTGGCTCTCATTTGGTGTGCTGGGCCATTGACCGCCACGGTGTTTGTGTGTACATAAGTATTAAAAAAATGGATGTAATTGTTTGTTACTCTAAGGTGCTGTTTGGATTTTATTACAGCTGTTAATTTTCCTTTGCTCCCCATAGTAATAGATGCTGTTCCCGCTATCTGTCTGTGTTTAACAATAACTGCTTCTGGCAGAAGGCTTTCTGTGCACTTACATTTTCCAGCCGTGCCTTTTTCAGTTAAGGGTGTGGCTTTTTCTGACGCAGTTGTGTTAGAGCGGGCTCTCACATAGAATCACTTATCATGGCAGAAAGTCCTCTGGCACTACAGCTTATCTACTGGGGGGCTGTAGTGCACTACATCAGAAAGAAACTGTCCGTACTGAAGTGTTGTAGGTGTGAAGACAGTCATAATTTTTTTTCTAGTATGTGTTTTTACTGCCTGGGCAGACTGTTGTGATTTGCAGTGTGACCTTCCAGTTTATAGAATCACTGGCCATTCCCCATGGTGTGTTCAGATTCCTTTTATTTATTTATTAGTATTCATATTACTGAAACTCTTGCTGGAGAGTTCATCATGCCTTATTCCCAAAGGGTTTTTCAAGGAAACTCATAAATAAATTTCAGTGGCTTTGCAAAGTGTTGTCAAGCATGTCTGCTTTCAGTTTGAAAGTTGATCCCTTTAACATCAGTAGCTGACAGCTATTAAAACAATTACTATTGCAGTTTTGTTAAAACAGTTAATAATTAGACCTTGCGGTGAGGATGCCATTAATTTGGGGTGTCTGCAAAACTGAGCTGTGAAATGGATATTTAACCTTAGATATCAAATCATCACTGAATGTTAGTCATTGATTTTCATGTGAAATTATTGCCACTACATAGTGATGAAGTAATAGCTTCCCAAGACCTTCTTGAATGCCATTGTGTACTTGGATGGAGGAGTAACGCAACTTTGACAACCCAAACTGTGATCCCATGTTTGGGTTGCTCTTGTGGGCTGTTAGGGACCAGCCTCTCGCCAATGTGAGTAGGAAACTGAAGTAATTATGTGTGTCATTCATTCAGAAATAGGTTTTGGTACACTGAAAGTAAGATGGAATTAGTGTAAATAATTAAATGCAAAATTACATTTGCAGATGTGTGTACAGTTTAATTTAAATAAGATTGTGCATGCACAAACAACATGACACTTAAACCTAGCCTGAACATCAAATGCCTCAGCCAGCAGGAGCAAGCTATTCTCTGCTGGTGGTGAGCTCTCAAACTTCCTTGTTTTCCTATGCTTTGCTTTTCAGTAAAGACACATTTGTGGCTGTGCTCAGCAGAGTGCGGTATAAAGTGAACTATTGAGGGGTTCTGGTTGTCTTCACTTGCCATTGTGCTGTTTCTAAACTCCCTGATTTTTTTTGATAAGCAGAGTCTGGTGAAGCTCAGACTTTGCTTGGGCTAAGTAAGCTGTTACTGTAAGAGAGTAATGCACATTTGGGTCTGCTAGTTGTTGTTTTTCAACAAAGCCCTGGCTGTAGAGGCAGTAGTATGGCTGAGCTCAGGAGGTTGGAAAAAGTTTTAGTAGGCCTTCAAAGGTATTTTCAAGGAATGAAGAGGCCAATGGTGCAGGCTGGAGGTTGTGAGGAGAAAGAGAACTTAGAAGGAGTGTATTAGGCATCTGAAGCTGCTAAAGGAGAGGTGTCTACTTTACTGTAACTTCACTTGCTTAAAATTTCCTAGGTCTAATACCTTAAAAGGTTTCCCTTGTGGATAAAAGCATTATTTCTCCTTGCTGTACCCTGTATTTCTCTGTGGGGGAAGGAAAGTGAGCAATTTAAATAATAAAGATGTGCCTATGAGCTTTGGAGAAGAAAACAATCAACCATGATGTTTAAAGTCTAAACTTGAAAATGAAATATTTTAAACACTGCAGAGGTGTCTTTGTGTGTTTATTTAGTAACTCAGTGGGTGGAAATAATTGAGTGTTTAAGTGCTAACATAGATTTTCATAGTAATATCCTGTTCTGCAGAGTCAAGAAAAATACTTTATTTTGGTCATTGTGTTCAGCTTTCTCAGTTCACTGGTTTTTTTCATTCTGTTATAAGAAATGGTTTGAATTTTGAAACTTCTTTTCTAATGTAAGAATTAAAAAGGATGAATTCTGCTAATTCTGGAGTTTTGAAGTAGATAATTTTCTTCATCTCAATGATTTTGTTTAACATAATCTGCATTTCAAAATTTATGTAAACACATCTTTGCTGTCTGCATCCACATCTGAAGTGGTTTTAGCTAATAAGCATGCAAATAAATTACTAAGCAAATTAGAAGCAGTGTAAGTTAAGTCCCTAACAAAAATCTAAAACTGGCCAAAGAATACAGACATATGTAAAACCTTACTAATTTTAGATGTAGATGATGAATGATTACTTACATGAAGATGTATACGGTCTTTTCTACTTAGTTGTAATATGATATATCAGATGACCAGGAATTGGAGGCTTGAATCTCAAAGTGTTGTGAGGGTGGCTTTATTGAACTGTCTTTTTGTCAGTGGAAGGCTTCAAAATTCTTCTGAGAAGCATTTTGGAATGAGGCTTGTAATACTGTGCCCAGAAAAGTGGGATGATGTTACACACAGGAATTGTTGTGAGTGGAAGAAGGAGGTGTGTGTGAGCAATGCTGGCTGAGCTTTCAGCCTGTCTGGTAGACGCAGGCGCTTACTGGCTATGGCCTGTAAAACTGAAGGGAGCCCTGACCAGGGGGTGGGGGCTGTGTGTGTCTGTGCTTTCCAGATTCCAAAAACCACATGCTAATGTAGTGATGTGCATGTTACTGAATGGACCTAAAATAAAGGGAAAAAGAACACTTTGGGTTGCAAAGTCAAGATTTCTGAGTTTGTATCCAGAAATGTGTTGGCAGTCCAAGCATGTTTTGGTGGAGCTGATTCTTATTAATGAACATGTTTAATATACTAATTGCAGTGATGATTTAATTTCTGATTTATGCAATATTCTTTTTCTTACATCTGCTTTAACTTTTTAAGAAAAAAATAAAAGGCAAAAGACCCAAACTAATGAGTTTAGACCTCATATTTGGAACTTCTGTCACTGTCTCTGAGAAGGTTTGAAGGATTTCCATGCTTCTGAAAAACAATCTGGCCAGACAGCTTCCCCAGTTTAAATGGGAGCTCTCATATTAATTTTGAGCTGAATTAATTTATAAGCATATTGGGCTTTTCATATATATTAGCCTACTTTTCTGATCTTGTATATTAAAATCCTTTTTCCTACTCTAGAATATTGGTATCCAGTTGCACAAACATGTTTTCTCATTTGAGAAGGCATGCAAATTTTAGATGGATTTGAACTATTACTTTGAAGGTAGAAACACATATGAATTTGATAATTATTTCCTTGCTTGATTTATTTATTCCTCTTTTCTGTCCTTCTTCATAGGTTCCTTAAAACTGTGCTATGAATGGTGATTCTGGTGTGGGGGTGGTGACTTCACCACCTCCAACAACAGCCCCTCATAAAGAGAGGTATTTTGATCGAGTTGATGAAAATAACCCAGAATATTTGAGAGAGAGAAATATGGCACCTGACCTTCGCCAGGATTTTAACATGATGGAACAGAAGAAGAGAGTCTCCATGATTCTTCAAAGCCCAGTAAGTAAAGAAATGCTTCATCTTTCAATTGACAAGTTTAATATCTTTTTTTTCACTATCACTATGGGATTGGAGAATTTTATGTTATTTTAGATCCATTTGTTGTTTTTTTCTTATTGGCCTTTCCTGATTTTTTTCCTCATTCTGTCTGTTTGAATTTTTATGGTCTACTTACAAAGCATCTCTTCAGTCTCGCTTTCAGAATCCTCTGTACAATCATCAACATTTTTTCATATTTTCCACTCAATCCTTGTAAAACATTTTTTCACTGGTTTCATTTATTTGTTTCAATGTAACTCTCTTAAGAGTAGCTTATACAAGGCAGGTTTGTCCTGTACTTGGGACAATCCTTTGGGATTTGGACATATGAAATATTTTTATAATCTCTTTCTGAAAAGGTGCACAGTAATGAAGTTTGAATGATTGACATTTAATATTGAAGATGTTCCCCTGAGGAGATAGTACACAAACAAACTTTCCCTCATGGCATTTGTTCCTTTTGTAATAACTAGTGAGTTACATTAGATACAAAACATTACATGACATAACTTCACTTGGAATAGGATGTGGTGGTACATTCACAATTTTCCTATTAAGTCAACCCATTTGATTTATGAAAATATTAACAAATTGCTGAATAAAAAAGTAATGACCTAATGACTGCAGTACTTCTCTTCAGCACAAATTCCAGCATTCTTATCAAAAGCAGGAGCTATCAGCAATAATAAAAACTCTGGGTTTCTTCCTTCCAAGTTAAAATATATTTTTAAAAGCAAACAAAAAAATCCCAGGAAAATGTGAACAACTCCTCATCTAAACAGGTTTTAAAAATTTAATGTTCATTTTTTTCTGTGTTCCTGGATGCTTTCTTGGCTCTCAGTTCCCTGTGAGCCACAGTGACAAATTTTCTTTTCTTGTTCTGCTACTTTTCCTTTCACATTTTTGTGTTAAAGTCAATTGTACATTCTCCTCCTTCCAGAAATTCATACTAGCAAGGCTCAAAGACTTTTGGTGTTACTTGAAAAGAGAATGCTGGAATTTCCATAAAAACCCCAAGTGACTCAGATCATTGGAGCTCCAGAGAGCAATGGTTTGAAGTTGCAGTATGCACCCAGTTGTTCTGCCTTGAGGTGTTTTTCAGAAGAGGTGTAGGATGGTTCCATCGAAGTGCTAAACAGAAGATGTGTATGTAATGCTGAAGTTCATTTAAGCATGCATTACAACATGCAGTGTCTTCTTACTAGGCCTTCTGTGAAGAATTGGAATCCATGATCCAGGAACAGTTCAAGAAGGGGAAGAACCCAACAGGTTTATTGGCTTTGCAGCAGATTGCAGATTTCATGACAACGCACGTACCAAATGTCTACCCTGCAGCACCTCAAGGCGGAATGGCTGCATTAAACATGAGTGAGTGCACTTTCAGTGATCAGAGCTGAATTCCTTTTCTTTTTTCTTGAAAGGCTTAAGATGAAGGCAGTGTGAATGTAATAAAGAGTACTGTGAAGTTTAAATGCTATCCTGTTCTGCTCACACGAGTACTGAACACTTGAAATGAATTGATTCGTTTCTAAATGCCACAGTGGTATGCAATGTGATGCATGTATATAGTTTATATCAAAAGTTATTTCAAGGATGGTATCTAAATTGAAAAATAAGCCTGATAAGTCAGTGCTATTAACAAAATTTAATATTTAAATAGTGCTAATTACTACATAGTTTGTCTTCAGGAAAATCAAACACTTACTAATAGTCTGGTAACGGTGAAGGGCTTTAGAAACTAATTATTTTTGCCATTGAAATACTGTTTGCAACTTTCTCCTGTGAAGTGAAGCTTTAGACAAGAAATATCAACAAGCAAAACAAAGCAGGGAAAAAACCAGAATGTGCAAATGCATGTAAACACAGGTTTTGTGTTAAGATAAAATAAATCCTTGCCTGTGCTCCAAAAGAAATCTTTAGCTCTGACTGTAGCATGGCCTGGTTTTGCTTTTTCACAGTTACTTTTAACTGCATTTCTAATTGCACTGTAACTAGAATGACAGAATTTGTATTTTTTTACCATAACCTTCTTCTCTCTAGCTTGTACGTAATTTTTCTTAATAAATGAACCTGTGTGCATCTTTTTAGGTATGAAAATCTTCTTTTTTGGAATACATGTATCACAAAAAGTGGAATATTTGGGATTACATTTTTCTTTTAACATTTAAAATGTATTTTACAAACAATCATTAGTTTGAGAGAGGAAAAAAATATTTTGCTAAGGAATGCCCTGTCACGGTACCACTAATTTATAGTAGGGAAGGAAATGAATGCTGAGTCTACCAAAGCTGAATAACCTTACTCAAGATTGTTGTTATATTTGTGTAACATAAATAATTTCATTATAGGAATGAAAATTTGCTGTCCATTTATTTGGTTCACGTGCTCATATAAAACAGTAAGAACAACTGATAAAATAGTGGTGCATGTTGCTGGGTTTGAACTGATACTGAACTCGGCCTGCCTTGTGCTTTTTGTACCCCTTCTCCTCTTCAGGTCTCGGCATGGTAACACCAGTAAATGATTTGAGAGGGTCTGATTCCATTGCTTATGAAAAAGGGGAGAAGTTGTTACGATGCAAATTGGCAGCTTTCTACAGATTAGCAGATCTCTTTGGCTGGTCTCAGCTTATTTACAATCATATAACAGTGAGTATTGAATCAACAGATAACTGAACCAATTGTTTTAACATACAAGAGAATTGCTTCCCTCCCCTATCTGTCATTTTCTCTTTGTGTGTGAGAAGAGCAAAGTGGTATTGAAAGCAGTATAATAGTGAAGAGATTTGTCATTGTGTTTGAGCTTGGATGTCAGCTACCACAGTCTGAATAGAGTCTTGAGAGAGTGTACATGAGAATTCTTAGGATGAAATAAAGATTGCTGAAAGACTCAGTCTTTTAGTGTCTCAAATGCTTTGACTAATTGTATTTATTATTCTACAAGGTCAGTTCTTGGTTTTCTTGCTTTTTTTTGCTAAGTACTAAAATATCCTCTTAGTCATTCAGCTGAATTTTATAATTCAGGTACCAGCCTTTCTGAAAAAGAAGCCGTAGTATTTCTGAACATGAGTGAGCTTCTCTGCCTAATGCAGCGTGCCAACAATTTTCCTTGTGACTGAGTAATCATTGGCATCCATAAAAATAATGACAAGGAGGTCAAATCAAGGAGGTTTTATATGCTAGAAGAATGGTCAGCGTGAGTCTCATGAGTAAAGTCACAGCTGTGGTGTGCAGCCCCATCAATTGTTGTCCTAACAGAGCTGAATTGTTTTTTATTCTACATAGTAGAGGTTGTCCTTTATGTATTATCAGTTCTTCTAGTTGCAGTTGGAGTGAAATATGGTAATATTATTTTTAATGCTTTTTGAGAATTCAAGGCATATTATTTGTGAACAGATGAAGATGATAAATGATATGTGTAGGCATAGGATCAAGACAGTATTGGTTAGATCATTCGGTTCCTTTTCTAAGGGAACATATCCAACATAATGGTTCTTGTAAACAGCTCTGTGCCACCCCCAGATTTTCCATACGTGACAGGAGAAGTGGTTTTGTGAAAGGGACATAAATGCACTGAAAAGCAAACAGGTTTGGAGATGGCTTTGCAACCATTTGTAGCTCAGCCCTGGAAATGTTTGTACATTTAGATAATGATGAGAAGCATGTCAAGGGAAGGGGTTGAGGCAAGAGCAGGTAATTGAGGTGGAATGCCTCAAGTTTGCTTTCTTTGGAGAGGAGTACAAGGAAGATACCAGTAGAGGAGATACCAGCTGTGGGGCGGAAGACAATCAAAGCACTTGGAAAATGAGATTCTGAAAGTGTTTTAGTAACTTCTGAATGGCAGAGGTATTGGAAAGCTCTTGGCTTGTAAGCAGCAGTCCCAAATCATAGTTCTTCTGTCTTTTACAAGCTCCTCCAGTGAACAGCATTCTGAAAGATGACTAAAAGATATTAATTATCTTCAGAAACTGATACAGAACAAGGTTGTTATGTTTATTAAGTAGTACTAAGACACTCCTTTGGAATGTGGTGAATGCTACCACTTCATGCAGTGCTGGTGTTTAACTCCAGGTTTTCACTTTTTTTGTGAGTGGATGCTGTAATTACTGAGTGCATGCAAGTTAAGAGCTTGTGCCAGTGCACTTGTGAAGTAAGAGAAAGGTACAGCAGCCTTCTCTGAGGGACATAAGCCTGTGTGTCAGAGGAGAATGGGATATACTCTCATACCCTCACAATTTCCATCTGGGCATATCAGGGAGTTGGGTGGAGTGTTGTTGCTTTTTTTGGATCCTTATCAATCACTGACAGCTACTGTCTGTGGTATTGCTCAGACTGGTGCAGTCCTGATGCAGAAGCAAAATTACAGAGCATCAAGAGCTTCCATGCCAAGTATAATAATGTTGAGTATACTTGGGCACCTCCAGGGTTTTCATGTCAAGTGCAATAATGTAGAGTAAACTTGGTTGTCTCCAGGATCAGGCAGAGTTTGAGATTACATGTTTACAGAAGGTAGACATCATTCACCAGGTCTTGGTTTGCCCTGGGGGCATGAGCTGTTAATTGGATCCAATCCTAAAGCAAAGTAGTTTGTGAGTCTTGCTGCTTGTTTGTCTTTGATTTGAGCTTTCTTATTAGCTTTTGGGATATTTTGAATAATACTTGTTCTTTGTCTTGCATAAATGAGTAAGAGATTTTTCTTGATCATTTGCACTTCTGTAGTGGAGAACTGTGGTGATTCATAAAAGTACAGATTAATTTCAACTGACTGCTTCAGTGTAAGATTCTTATGCTGTAGTGGGTTCCCAGCTGGTTGTAAAGGAAACCAGATCTGTGCTAGAGGCTTTTGCATGACTGCACAACTACTTATTAGAATTCTTTTTCCCTGCAGTAGAACTATAGCAAAGTATATGTGTATTTAATGTTGCAAGTAGTAGAAGACATGAGGCAGAAACAGCATAAAAGTAGCTGCATCGCAAGGAAATTCAAAACTCATAAATATCTTTGAATTAAAAAAACCCAAACAACAACCAAACAACCCAAACACACAACACAAACTACCCAAATGCTGGGTAGACTCATGGCAAAGTAGGGAGTTCTCATGTGTCCAGTAAAATTAAGAAGCCTATTAAGTCACCATCAAAAGACACCTTAATTACCTAGATGTCCTGTACTTTTCATTGTACAGGCTTTTAAGAGATACATCCCAAGATGTGAATGCTTTGAAGCCAAAATTACTTTTGTATTATAAACCCCTGATTGTGTGAATGAGACAAGAGAGAAAAAACAGAAGTGAAGGTCAGGACGCTTGGTAGAAAATATGCAAGTGTGCTGTAATGCTCATAGATGTCTCACAGGAACCAGCATCAGTGACAAAACCCTTCTCAGCATCAAGATGTTTTAGACCTTTAGGTGTTTTAGTGGGCCAATTCTCGTGTTTTCTCACAGCCTTTATGCCTTATGTCTTACTAGGGTAGAAGCAGTTGGATTGTAAACTCATTCAACTGAAAGAATGAACTTTTCCCCCCATTTCTCTCAGTATTGTTCATTTTATCCAAAGTGGGCGAATTGTCATTATAACAGAATATAAGGGTTTACTAAATTCCACCAATCTGAAGGATGCTGGCATGTTACTGCCATCTGGTTTTGTTCAACATTAGTTAATTAACAGGGCAGTGCATTGATTATCTGTTGTAGCATACGTGAACGCCATAATGCGTCATAATGTGTGTTATAGGTATACTTGCCCATTCCATAATCAGGATGTAAAAGTAATTTTAATGGTTGGGGTCTTCTTGGATGCTTTAATAAAATCTTTTAGTAACTCTTACTTTTGTTTTATCCTTAGGCCAGAGTAAACTCTGAGCAAGAGCATTTCCTTATTGTACCTTTTGGACTCCTCTATAGTGAAGTCACTGCATCTAGTCTGGTAAGCAATTGTTAATTTTCATAGATGTAAAATATTCATATATGTATATATATGTATGAATATATATGTCACTTCAAATTCTATCCTAGAGAATATTTTACTCTTGTGTAATATGTTTAGAACAATGTTATTGAACATGGCTGGTTTTGGTACTGCTGAGGTATCTGAGAGATTTGTTTGCCCATGTTCACCACCAGGTGTCCTCCAATTGATCTGCCTGAGAAGAGGTGTTAGGTAATTTGGACAGTGAATAGCCTCAAGCCCTTTAAAGCTGCTGACTGTTGAATCCAGCTTGTTGAGGGAAACTTTGGGCATTCCAGATATAAATGATAACAACTGGATTTAGAGTCTCAGTGGTAGATGCTGAATTAAATCAGGTTTTTTTGAGTCTTGATTATGAAAATAATTGTTTTCATTCCCAGGTTAAAATCAATATTCAGGGAGATGTGGTTGATCGTGGAAGCACTAACCTGGGAGTAAACCAAGCTGGTTTTACGTTGCACTCAGCAATTTATGCAGCTCGACCTGATGTGAAATGCATTGTCCATATCCACACACCAGCAGGAGCAGCGGTAAGCTCGCTTCCGCCTTTGTCCTTGTCCTGTTCCCCCACCCTCCCAAAGGGAAAATAGGTGGGGCCCCTCAATCACAGATTTGCTTCCTATTTGGAGGGCAGAGAGCCTTTTAGTCTGTCTTCAAGTATGGTTCTCTTTTAATCAGAGCCCCAACCCTACTGGGTTGTTACCTGAATGGTCAGACATTAAATTGAGTTCTGTCACTGGAAAATATGTATGTCATATATGTGTGCCCTTTCCCACAAAAGACCAGATCTTTTGATAGGGAGTCATAATACCTTTAGTATATGTTGTTGGTTTAGAAATGCACTGTTTATTAAGGTTTTCTGAAATATTTGAAGCTTTCCCAGTATTTCTGTTTGGAGAAAGTGATTACAAGTCAGTTCTGCCTCTTTGGAATGTTCTGAGAGTAACTTTGTGTTCGCATTCTGATGATTTTTTAAATTATTGATTAAGCAGATTAATACAAGCATTTTAAGGATAAATGATCAAATTCCTAATATTGTGAATTACAGAGTAGCCTTTTAAAAAATATTTTTTAAGTTTATCTGCAGTGCTGCAGAATTATCTGTATCACCAAAGTTGTTCTTTTGGCATGGGGGCAGGAGGGAGAAAAAACTGAGTGGAGTGGAAGGAATAAAGGATGCAGTTGATTTTGGGGTTTGGTGGTTTCTTGGGGTTTTTTTCCTGAGTCTTTTTATATTGGTGTTGCAATAATAAATACAGCAATATTGAGACAAACCCAAGATCAATGTGACTTTTGTATCTAGTCCAAAAATTATCAAAAATAGAGGCTTTAAGGATGGAGTGTAAGACCACTGTATATGTACCTGTAGAGATAAATTCAATTAATACATAAAAATGTATTCTTATTTTAATTCTCATCACTATGTTTTTCCACTTTTTCTGTTCCAAGAAATTAAATCAATTGTTTTAATATTTCACAGGTTTCTGCAATGAAGTGTGGTCTCTTGCCAATTTCACCTGAAGCACTTTCTCTAGGGGAAGTAGCTTATCATGACTACCATGGTATTTTAGTGGATGATGAAGAAAAGGTGGTTATTCAGAAAAATTTGGGGCCTAAAAGCAAGGTCAGTATTTACATCTAGAATTAAAGAAAAAAGGAGGGGGGGGGGCAGTATGTTTGTGTGACAGGTACGTTCTTTAACCTGTAGCAAATATTCTTTAATTAAGAGCAAGAAAATACTTGACATACTGCTGTTAACTTTCTTTCAATGTTTTTCTAGGTCCTTATTCTCAGAAACCATGGCTTAGTGTCAGTTGGAGAGACTGTTGAGGAAGCTTTCTACTATATTCATAACCTAGTGCTTGCCTGTGAGATACAAGTAAGAGCTTTAATATGTTATGTAGTAATACAGCTTGCTGTATTGACCTCCAAACAGATTGTATAGAGCTGGTTCAGCTCTTGGGTCTAAACTATCACAGTGATGTGTGATGGCACTATATTGTGGGGGAGAAATCCGAAACTTTGGTTTTTATTGACAATATTCCAGTACTGTATTGAAACCATCAATTTGCTGCCCATTAAAACAGATACTTTCAAAGACTTAAGACAACTTTTATACAAGCATATTAATTTATTTTGTTTTAAAATGAAGTATTATTTAGTATTTATTTAGTTTTAACATGAGGATTTCTTCTGGGTTTCTGACAAGTTTCTAGGGGTTTTTTTGGTCATTTTCACCCCATTCCCCACAAGACACTTAAAGATGACTCTATTTTATTTCAGGTACGTACCCTGGCCAGTGCAGGTGGCCCTGACAACTTAGTGCTTCTTGATCCTGGCAAGTACAAAGCCAAGTCTCGTTCCCCTGAGTCCCCAGCAGGTGAGGGTACTGTGTCGCATCCCAAATGGCAGATCGGTGAACAGGAGTTCGAAGCTCTTATGCGAATGCTGGATAATCTGGTAAGGCAGGCCTTTTTGTTTGATTTTTATATGATAATGTATAAAATGCATTTTTAAAGCTGCATGTAGTTGGGATTGTTTATACAGCCTACAGCCTGTTCTTTCCCAAGGACTTGGAGCCAGCATGAAAAGCATCAGGTGTCCTTTGTACAGGTAGCAGATTTACTTCTTATTCATAATCTGATTGTTATTGGTGAGATCAGAGGAGATCTTGTGGGATTTGGCACTTCCAAATCAGAGTACTGTGGTGCTTGCACTCAATCTGTGTTTTCCCCTCTTTCCATCCCCTCCTAAAATGTGTAAAACTATTAATGTTTTATTAGGTGTGAGGTCCAGCATAATTTGACTTAAGATTCTACTAGTACCTAGAAGAGTTTAAAAGACAGGCTTTAAATAAATAAAAGCCTTCAGATAAAATGATTTCAGTAAGAACCCATCTGTAATGAATGACCAGATACCAACATTTACTATCCAGCTTCAATGGGAAAGATGTGACTGGGGACAGCAGACTTGTTGTATCTGACTGGTACCTTTGGTAGATCCAGTTGTATTTCAGTTTCTCTAGGAAATACCAGTTTTATGTTTCTTACTGCACGCAGAAAGCAGCATCATAAAAGAAATGGCATTGTACTCAGTAGGAACATAGGAATAGAAAGGAGCTTTCAGTCATACAATACAGACCCTTAATATTATGATTAGCCACATATTGTATTGGGTAGTTAATTATATTAGGTGGTATATAATTGCTCAAGATTTGTTTTGATCATTAAAAGTTGGAGCAGAACCCAAGTAAGACCTAAGCAGTGCTTAATGCATGAAACCTATAGAAAGCTAAGTCTGCATAGCTGGGGCTGATGTTTCTTTACAGTGGCTTGATAGAGAATTTGAGTGCTTTGGGAACTAAGCTTATCCACACTTTTCTTTTGAGCCATTTTGAAAATATTTTGCTAGTGGAAACTTCTTAAAGAAACTGTTGAATGTCCTTCTCATATGTTAAATGCTGAGCATAATATGAAAGAAAGCATGGGCAGACATGACTAGTGTGAATAGGGGAAGTTAAAGGTGGAACAAAATACAGTTCAGAGGAAGTGGGAGAGTGAAACAACATAAGGTTAGGGAGAGGAATGAATAATGACATTAAAGTAGCATTCTTGAAGTATTCCTTTCTATACTGTATGTTGATTTCTAGATGTAAAAACACAGTAAAGATCTTTCATCTACCCTATCATAAGGGTGCTTCTTTATGTCCTTGATTTAGAATTGTGAGAAACAGTTGATACCTTTGATTACAGTTTTTAAAAAAATGTATGTGAGTAGCTGGAATGTTGTACAAATAAAAGTCATAATTCTGCATTTGAACTTAAATCCAACTCCAGAGATTTGAACAATTATTTGAAAATTCTATGAAGAACAGCAGGAAGCACTAAAATACATTTTTCCCCTTCCTAAGAAAAGCTATAAAAAAGATTTTTTAAAATGTGTTATCATATTAAAATACAGGTGGTAAGTTTTTTGCTCGACTATGAGAAGAGGCAGACCCATAGCGCTGCTCTTGATGACCTTCTCGGTCACCTCAATGGCTTTTTGCAGGACTACTGGAAATTCTTCATAAGAGCTTAATACAATGTTTTTGATGTTTGATCTACCAAAAATGGTGACTCTCTCAAATTAGTGGTTCAAAAGTTACTTAGATTGGAAAGGATGCTAATGTAGCCTCTCTTCTGTGTGTCATCCCCTTTGACATAGGGGATGCCCACTATAACAGGTGAGCATCCACGTAAAGAAGAGGTTGTGTTGTAGAATGGTTTTCACAGTTAAGAGTATCAGTGAAATTTCAGTTGTCTGTTGAAAAACTTGGAGATATAGAAGACTAATTCTGCTGCTCTCCTTCTCCAGGGATACAGAACCGGCTACCCATATCGATGCCCTGCTCTGAGAGAGAAATCTAAAAAGTACAGCGATGTTGAGATTCCAGCTAGTGTCACAGGTTACTCCTTTACTAGTGATGGCGAATCAGGCATTTCCTCCCCCCTCAGACACAGTTTTCAGAAACAGCAGCGAGAGAAGACAAGGTGGCTGAACTCTGGCCGAGGGGATGATGCTTCTGAAGAAGGGCAGAATGGCAGCAGTCCCAAGTCGAAGACTAAGGTGTGGACGAACATTACACACGATCACGTGAAACCCTTGCTGCAGTCTCTCTCGTCCGGTGTCTGCGTGCCAAGCTGTATTACCAACTGCTTGGTCTGTGCCTACCTTACTGTTCATAGTTAGATGATGTAGAGCAACTTGGGGTGGCTGGCACTTAGAGGCTTTGGGAAGAAAAAGATAACTCTCCTAATTATTCTCTTCTTTCTTATATTAAAAAAATCTAAATGTGTTTTACTAACCACTATAATTTGTATTTGATTAGATGTGACCTGTAAAAATGATCTTGCTTATTAATAATTAAAACTGCTTAAGACTTTGGAGCTTTAATTTTTTTTCTGTCTTTCCAAGCTATTGACCAAACAGATTGAATTATAGTTTTGATTAAATGGGTTCTGCATTTCAATGGTTTAATTAAGGACAGCTATGTTAGGGAGCTACTAATTCTCTCTGCATGAAAGCTTTTCAGTTCAAAATCAAACTAACAATTCAATCTACTTTTGCACAAGCATATAAGAAAAAAATCAAGTTTCTACCTTCTGTAGCATATACCAACTTAATCTTCAAGGTATTTGCAATCTTCTCTATGCGAGGGTAGAATTGATTTCAAAGTATTTAAATCTTTTTTCCTACTTAAGCAGTTTTTTCGTGTCTAGTTTCTCAGCTCCTTCTCCTGTCCTGTTTACTACACTTTTGTCTACCCCAAAGCCTCTGAGTGTGTTCACAACCAGCTGCCTTCTGCATGTAGTGTTGCATGTAAGTAGATGGCCATAAATGGAAAGTCTTTCCTAAAGTATCAGCTGGGTGCGGCATGACTAAAGTGCAGCTCAGGCCATCAGCAGGCACTAATCGATAGATTCTGCAACCAGTGCTTTTCTTTTGTTTATCAATGCTGCTTACAGTTAAATTTTGCACTGAAAGATATGTTAATTGAAAAGCAAAAGTATCAACTGCTTTCAAATGGACATCGTTAGCTGTTGGTGTGTAACTGTGGGTTTGATATTTTCTTGGGCATATACAGAGTGACTGAACTGAAGGCAGGCATTTGCACGGATACAACCTTTTGTAGTGGTTGACCTCAAGCTCAGCCACAGGAGTTCAGTAGTACTTTGGTAGTGGTACTGTGTATAGTAGTAGTATGGTTACAGGTGAGTCTTAAAAATATAAAACTAGTAGTCTTGAAAAAAACCACCACATTATTTTTTTTCAGAACACCTTAATTTTTATTTATCCCTACAAATGCTACACTCAGGGTTCTCTATATTTTGAATACTTTCATGAAATGATTCCTCAGACAGTATATATGCTAAAATACATAGTGTTAGCATGTAGAAAGTCCTGAAAAAACAGAGGCGCTCTATCTGTGGTATTTTTGTGGTGTTCTTTTTGGTTTAAGAAATTAATAAATACATTTGTTGTTTGTACTATCAACTAAGCTAAATTATCATTTAACCCTGATTATAGATTTACCTTGATGAGATATGGCTTTGTCATATAGTGATGCAGATTTACCTTGATCAAGTAGTTTTATCATAGCTTAAAGCTATGTATATGTTTGGACCAGTTTGTGCTTTTCACCCTCAGCTCACAAAGTAGATAGTATTTCATATTTGAAATTATCAATGAAAGACTGAAGCAAAATTCTTCATCACAAATTAGACTGGTTTAATGATATACTGAAGCAATAGATAATTTCATACAGTATAAAAGGTTTGTGTATTTAAATTTTTTAATGCTTGCTATTAACCTAAAGAAAAAGTGGCTTGTTATATTGAGGTTGTTTTTATATATATATATATATATATATGTTTTGACTAAAAACTATCTTTAATAAAAAGCTGGAGTAGTTTTTATCTGAGAAGATAATAATCAGTGAGTATTTCACAGCTCCATGTTCATTCCATTTTTTACTTTACAGTTGCTAAACATTTTAAAATTGTGTTGCTTTCTGAAGTCTGACAGTTTCTGGCTATCTTATTGTTTCTTGAAGTTACTCAGGAAAAAATGCATAGCATTTGCTCTATAAACAGGTTTGCTTTACTGTTCGGTGCATTTTCTATGCAATAGTGATTGGAAATTAGGATATTGTACAAAGTAAATATATCAAGATAAAGAGTTAGTTGTGCATCAAATTAAACAGGACTCCGTACTAAATGCACAGATCAAATAAAGCAACCATCTATGAAGAACCCATGAAGCGCTTAAAGCTTGTGTTTGGGATATTTTTGTAACCTTCTGAGCTATGAGTTATAAAATATTTGACATCACCAAACTGTTCCTTTAGGTTGCTGTGCTGGTACAGCTCTTTGTTTGTGCAGAAACTAATTCTGGTAGCATCATTTTGCTGAAGTAGCTTATTTTAATGCAAAACTTTGGTGATGCCCACTCCTGCTTCACAGTACAGAATCATTCACTAAACCTGGATAGTGACATCACATTGCTTTTCATACTTCTGTCATCTTATGCTTTAAGTTTGCTTTGATGTTTGTTGGGTACCAGAGGATTGAATCAATGATCTCTCTGTCTCTCTTGTGTTCTTTTGTAAAAACACCAAGTGCAGAAAATGAAAATGGCAGTAACAGGGTCTTAAAGCTCATGCCTTAGATCTTGCTGTACTTCTGTTTGGGTAAGGAATAGTGTCCTTTTTAAACAAGTATGAACTGATTGAGAAATTTCTTATTAAAAATGGCCTTAAAAATAAGTAATTCTATTGGCGTTTTCCTGCTCTTGTCTTAATATATCTATTCATAAATTGAGAAGTAGATGGTTTTTAGAAACACCAAACGCTGCAGCTGTCAGTGTGATCAAGTGCACAGAAAACCAGTTTAAAAACCCCTCAGTCTTCATAATCTCTGAACTACACATAGGAATGGCATTGTTTTGGGTGAAAGTTACTTGCAAGTTTACTGGTTCTCTAGTTGTTGTTGTTGCTAACCTGACTTGATAGAATGGTTCTGATCTCTGGAAATGTATCTGAAGGTGTAGTTTATATTACTGAAGAAGAAAGCAACCTAGTCCTAGGAATGAATAGAAGAATGCAATCATTGGTTCAGTTCTCTGCTCTGTATGATGCATGATCAACTGTGATGTGACTTTGCTGCTCTGAGTGTCTGTAGCCATTACAGCAGTTCTGACTCTGCAACTGTTCTTGATGTTACAGTGGACTAAAGAGGATGGACATAGAACTGCCACCTCTGCTGTCCCTAATCTGTTTGTTCCATTGAACACCAATCCAAAGGAGGTCCAAGAAATGAGGAACAAGGTTGGTAATAGCAGTAAAATAACTTCTTTTTTTGGTCTTCACTACAATTGTGTACTTGTAATGAACTAACTATTTTGGGGGCTCAATAACACAGTTCTGGTGTTGTCCTTTCCCTTTATAACTAAATAATGAAACAATTCTTAAGTGTCCTGAACTCCTCTTGGAAAAAGTTGGTATTTCTGTTGACCATATGAAGACTGTTTTCTAAGATTATGTTTTCTTAGACCAGTTGCTGGGTACCTCTGAAACAGCCAGTCCTGAGTTTATGGTAGTAATTCTGTACCCTAAGATCATAGTTTTACATTGGTGACCTGTTTTCCTGTTTTGGTAATACCAGTTGAACTTTTGTGGCCTAGACAAAGTAGTCTATAAATCTCTCTCCATATTTCAGTGTACTGTATTATAATATACTGTGATTGTGGCAGACTTTCTTTTTTTGTCTTTGGAACTGCGAGTTAATCATTTTGAAATGAGCTTGCAGGTAATTTTCCTGGTTTTGAATTTCAGATCTTCTTGTCCAATCTACCAACAAGAAAGCACTGAATTGACTGGGGCTTTTTCACTTTATTTCTTTTACAGTATAAAATATGCTCAGGTATCTTGTTAATATTTAACTTGTTCTGGATTGTTTTGATACCTCTAACTGATGGCCACATGGTGCTTGAGAATTAGCATTCTGTCAAAGAAAGGTTATGTGCAGGGATACTAGCAGGAATCTAAATAATTTGTATATGGCTGACAGAACTTATGCTTGGCACTGTAAAATAATAACCACCTGAAATGAGAATTACCATGAAATTTCCAAGCAGTTTCTTTGTATTTTAAACACAAATATTGCTTTATTAAAAATTTGAATGAAGTGACTAAGAGAATAAGTCTTCAAATTTTATACTCTCACAATGATGAGAAGGGTAGTAAATTAGAAAAGTGAAAAAGATGGGGGAGCCTTGTGCTTTCTGAGATACCAAGTATTAATAATACTTCTTGTTTGTGGAATTGAATGCATATTTTTTTAATAAAGTCAATGTCCCTTTTAGTTGTAAAGTAGAGGTCTTTTAAGATGCATGCTTTCTTAATTTATCTTGGACCAAGAACTAGAATATTTTAGAAATAAGTTTTGAGTCAGTTGTTATGAATTCTTTGCCACTGAAGGATATCTAATTTAAATATATAACACCTTGCTTTAGAGATCTGATTTCTGTCCCCATCCTCTCTATTGAAATAACTGGGAGGTATTTAGGATGCAGCAAAAGGGGTGTCCTTGAGAACTCCAGAGTGTCAGTTTATCCACAGAGAAATTATTTATATGTCCTTTTGAGGATAGTATCCTGACTAGATGCAAAAATGGAAAGTTGTGCAGTGTTTTACAGTAAGTTCCATAAGAAGATGATATTGTGGTGCCATATCAGTAACTAATGGCCAATGACAGAATCCTGCAACTGACTGGTCAGGTAGAATAGACAGGAAAGTACAGAGGTAGTATTTCTATTTCTTCTCACTTTTCCAAACTGGAGTTGTCTGTTACCTGCTTTGCCATGACCTAGTACTAAAAAGCAAAGGACAACACCTTCTGTGGTACTTAAAGACTAAATTCTGAAAAATGTGAGCAAACAGCCAGGAACCTGAACATTTACGTTCAAGTGGTGTTTATAAGCTCAGCTTCATTTCACAGCCCTGTGGCCACAGCAGTTAGCACTGGTTGTTTCCTGTTGGCAGGTTCACTCACTCCTTTCTCAAACACAAGAATGTGATCAACTTTTCTCTGTTGTTTATGTGATTGTTGTTCATTCTGCTGCTTTCCTTTACAGATCCGAGAGCAAAATTTGCAGGATATTAAAACAGCAGGCCCTCAGTCACAGGTTCTTTCTGGGGTAGTTGTGGACAGGAGCCTTGTACAGGTGAGAGTATTCAATTCCTAAAACTATTAGCTTAATCTGTAATATCCTCTGCTTTCACCTAATATATCACTATGAAATTATTCTTTAATTGGCAGAGAGTAACTGTTTATAAGGTAAGTCTTAGAGGTAACACCATTGTCTTTGCAAGAGTGCTCAGGGTCAGAAATCTAGAGGCTTCAGCCATGTAGCCCAAGCATGTCTGTGGAGGATGCTTCTTGGTTTTTTTTTGCTGAGTGTAATGCATGAAATTCAGAAGGCTTATTTATATGGGTTACATTCTTGTTCAAAACTAGTTGGGCTTTGTGACAGCTTTTTGTTTGTTTGATTTCTGAGTTGATGTATCTTGAAGGATTAATATTGGGCACACCAGGCTCACTGTGGGGCAGTAGTGTTTTGTGTTAAAAATGGGATTTCATGCTTCATAATATTTTATTTGAAGATCAGTTTGGGAAAAAAGCTATTAAACCAATGAAACTTAAAAGCAGTATATCTGGATATACAAAAAACTATAAATCATAGCTTCAAGTAAGAATTAGAGCTGTACAGTTATACTGTATAGCTGAATAAAGCTTTTTATATCCAAGTGCTTTCAACTGCCCCAGATAAGTATTTTCTGATAATACTTTTTAAAGATTGGCAAGTCTTATCATGACCACAGCATTAATTATGTTGGGTGTCATATTGTGTGCATGTCAATTCATTGTCATATGCAATTTCATCTAGCAGTTACTGTTTCTCTGCATGTTTTTAGCAAGCATCACAATGCTTTGGTTGATGTTGTAACGCCCGGGCTCGGTTTGCTCTGTTTACTCAATTTACTGTTGCAGGATGCTCCCCTCTCAGACTGTACGGAATCTATTGAAGGGCTCGATCTCACAGAGCAGGCCTTTAGTCCCGCTAAATCTCTGTCTGTTAGAAAGGTACTGCCCTGTCATACTGCTCTAAATACTGTTGTTCACCCTTCATTTAACCTCTCCTTACCCTGACCTTTTTCCTCTGTAAGAAATGATTTGGCTAGAAACCTTGAAAAAATGAAAATAGATGGATCTTCAAATTATGTATATGCGGTGATGCAAACAGTTACTTTACTCTGTTAAGACTGTCTTAAGGGTCTTGATCTTTGTCTGTAGAAGCTGCTGAGGAAACACTTTGATGTTAAGGTGCTGATTAGGTCCTGCATATAGAGGATTGCTTTATGCATGCTGTTAGTGTTGAGTTGTTCTAATTTGAGATGAATTTAGAGTTAGCTTCATCTCACTGATCATCAGTGTAATTCTGAGGATACTCTGTGTGTTATGTGACAAACATTGTCAACTCTTGATCCCAGAGCACTGGATGCCTGGCTTCCTTCATAGTTCCTGCAGTTAGCTACAAGAGTTGCTAAGTAATGCCCCACATGTGCAAAATCGATTGGCTTTCACACTTGTTGTCATGTTTGCTTGCATAATATCCATTAAATACAGAATAAGTTCAAGAGGTGTGGCCATGCTGGGGTGTCCAAGGGCAGTCCTTGGGGCTGAACACTGCAAATAACGTTTCTTAGAGCACATCTAGTGTGGAAGCTCAGTGTGTAAATAAGTATCAGTGCCTCCTCTGCTCCAGGGTTTTACCTAAAAGATTCTTAAATCTTGTGTTTAGGTCATGCCTAAACACTTAATTTCAGAATAGCTTCTGCATGAAAAAAAATACAGAATACTTCAAATTACGCCACTGTTGGAAACCTTGTGGTTTTATAACTCTTTCTAAAGTGTAATGAGCCAGTTTGTGTTATAGATACTTGGATCTGAGAATATGATGGTCATGTTTTTCACACTGCAGTTTGTTTTGCCCATATTCTGAAAGGAAAAATAATAAAACACCATTTCTGGGTGTAAGACAAAAAGTAAAATAAAGCCCAGTTCTTTCAAGCAGTGCATGGCTTCTATTTTCCACTTAATAATACCTTCAAAGTGAAAAACTATTTTTATGATAATTATCACAACACAGGTCTTTTTTTAATGGCAATATATTTCAAGTATTATGTTCAAACAATGACACAGCTTTTCTATAAAAGTAGTCAGATAGTTTATGTGCATTTTCACAGATGGCAGAGAACCAACAAATAGTCTGTTGGTTATGTGATTTTGTCTAGTAGTGTCCTGTTAGGGTTTAGATGTCCAAATTGTTTCATTTCTTTGTGGTGTCATGAAAGTGCTTTCTGCCCGAAATAGTGTGTAAAATTAGATCACAATGTAAATTACTGGAGTAATTATGAAACAGAAGTGGCCTATTTCATAATCTTTATTTTAACATGGTGGATTGTGACCCAAATGTTTAATAATTTCCTGTTTGGGGAAAAAAATTAGCAACCCAAGAAACAAAACCAAAACAAACAAAAAAATCCCAAACCAAACAACCTTCTTCTGAAAAATGTCACCCAAACCAGAAAATCCAATGAACCCAAAAAAAAACCAGCCGCAAAAGACAACCACCTGAGAAATTTCCTTGAAAGATTCTGCCATAAAACAATTGTGTTTTGTGGAACAAAGGAAGTGTAAGCAATCTTATGATGCCCATGCAAACTTTATCCGAAAATTTCAATGAAACTGAAGAATCCTGTACATCAAGGTCTTAGGGACTTTTAAGTACCAGACAATTAGAAGTTCTCAGTTGACAAATTTTTTGACACTCAATGACAGTTCATGTAAAAAGTTTCATGTAATTGCAGTAACACAATGTGTTATATTTTCATTTCTCATTTAGATTTATATCAGATACTAATGCACACTATTTTGGATGAAGAAATGCCTCCTTGTGTACAGTATGCATGTACTGCTTTGAGCTCCTATGCCTATGGCTGCAGCAGTGAATACTCCATCTTGCCTTGTTGCTTGCTTTATCCATGTTCTGAGAAGTCCTGGCCATGTTGCAACACAACCTCCTTGTGCATCATGTAATTTTATTCCTGGTCAGACTTGGTTAACCAAGCTTCTGCTGCAGTCTTGGCTGATTGACAGGGAATGTTGGTTATTCTTACCAACAACCATTCTGCAGTCTCATAAGAAAATAAATTCACATGAATTTTCAGTAATTTTAAATGGAAGGGAAGTCACCCATTTTGGGTCTCTTCCTTTAGAATGGAAATTCTGTGGCTTTTGTTCTTAATGCAGACCCTCTCAGTGCTGCCCCAGAGGTGGCACTGGGTTTCAGTGGTGACTTCTACATGAACAGTACCTCAAGAATTTTGGTGTTTTGGATAAAGGCACTGCATTAATGTCAGATTGTGTTAGGAGCAATTGTTAACTTAGACCATTATTATAAACCTCCTGTCTGATGGAAAGAAGAATTGGCATATATAAAGTGCCAGTTTTGGTTATATATATCCCTGAGAACAAGGTGAAGTGCTTGCCTGTTAAATAATGGTCAGTTTTGAATTTTTCTTCAAAAGCAGGTTTGGTCTAGAAGTTACAAAATTACTTGATTATATAAATTTTCATGTAGGAAGTATGAAGTCCATGTTTAATATGAAGGTATATTTAGCTATAAATGGCTCTCCCTTTGTGTCTCTGGGACTGTCTGCCCTTACAGAGTGAAAATGCTTCTCTTCATTAATATAATCTATCCAGTGTTTCTTACAGTGGAGAAAATGCTGTTGATATTTGAGTGCATACACATGTGATCAAATTTCAAATAGTCATCTAAATACTTCTGGAATCATCATCAAAGTAATACTAAGATCAACCTAATCCCAATGAGATCACTAGAACATTATTTTTTTTCATATCATCTTATGTTGAAATGGAGTGTGAGTCTGTGGGAATTTATTCCCTCTCTACAGGCTCTTTAATAATGGAAGTAGCTCCACTCCAGACCAATTTTCTTGTTCAGTTTTTCTGAACATTCTTAGGAATCTCTGAATGGCAGGGTCAGGTTGATACCTCTGCAAAGTCTTGTCTGTTTTAGTGTCACTTTTAACAATTGGAAATATGTTCTGTACTGTCTTTTTAGTCCATTATACTTGTTTTCTTTCTGTCCCATGTTTCATTTTGTATTGTATATTTTTATTTGAATTCTTAGAAGGCTGCTCTGTGGCCTATTCTGTGAAGTAAAACATATCTGCTTGTTGATTTAGAAGTAATGATGGTTTAGAGTAATCATACAGGTGTACAGTAACTATATTGCAGAACTTATTAACAAACTGCTATAATTTATTTCCCACATAGACTCAGTACCTCTACCAGTATCATTTTCAGTGGTGGCCTTTGAACAGTTTCCACATTATTGATACTGGATAAAACTGGATTTAAAAAGTTTTTAAAAATAAAATAGAAGTTTTCCTTTCTGATCTCTTGTATAATTTTTCTGCTTTTATGATCCAGTGGGGTTGCCACTGATCTTTTCAGTGCTGCTTCTCTTGGGTCAAAGCTACTTAAAAAGTACAGATGTTGTTTGCATTGATTGTGTTTTTTGTGAGGGTTTAATTTTGGTTTCTTTTTTTTTTTTTTTTTTTTTTCAGTCTGGTAAATGTGATAAGCTTGATTTGATGCTTTCATTCCCAGTATTTAACAAAGATAAATTGCAGGAGACACTAGGTAGGAAAACATGGCATGCCAGTGCACCAGGCATCTGCAAACTGCCTGTCTTGCTGTTTGTCACCATTAAATCTACAGGCATTCAGTAACGTTCTGTTTCATTAGAAGTTGTTCTACTCAGTGATTCTGGATTTAAGTTGCAACATTCAAAGAGATTCTTAGAAATTCCAGGGATACTAATGGGTACTGTGTCTTGTTTCTCTCTTGTTCCTAAAAAACTCTAGAAGCTCTGCCTGAGATCAGTCCTTTACAAGGTCTTGCTACTTATGCTGAGTTTCAGTAAAAACTGGGGATTTAGTTTGAAGTGTGGGCAAAGACAGAAAGGCAAATATAAAATTTCCATGGGCATCAGTTTTCTGCCATCATTAAAAGCTAAGGTCTGTAGTTTTAGGGCTGTTTTGAATTTTCTACAAAAGAACTGGGATTTGTACAAAGGTTGATGTTTCTCTGACCCTCTTCTGCATTATCTTCTGAGAAAAGCTGTTGCTGTCAAACTAATGCTTCATGGATATAGTTGAGAAAAGGCTTCTGACATTCTACTGACATTCTGCATATAGAATGAAGTTTCCTCTTATTTTATGAAGAAATGGAAGTGATCTGTAATGCTTTAGAGATGTTTCTCTCCTGCAGTTCCTTTCAGGAACATTCCTTTCTTGCAGTGGAGACTTATTGTTACACTGTTTGTTCTCTGGTGTTTGTTTCCTGAAGAGCAGCCTAGATTCTAACATCCATCTTACCTCCCTGGATTGCTCTAGACCAGATTTCTGGAGATCTCTCATCAGGCTTTTGGAACTGCTCTTGTCCTCCTTCTATCCAGACATCCTTGTCTGTCACTTCTTTGGTGCTGACAACTTGTCCAAAGCAGCTCTTGCCATCCAGGAAAGCATTCTGTCTATTTGCATCATCAGTTTTACAGTGGCCATCCTGTGCTTGTCCATGAAGTGTGGACATGGGATGGAATGTTTGTCTCTCTTTAGGCAATGCATATTTTTGAACTGGGCTTTCTAATGCTTTCTTTTAAATATTGGTACAGACAACACTGAATATGGCAATGACTTGGGTCAATCAGGAGCCCATACCTATTGGGTAATGGAGTTCAAATATCTTTTTTTTTCATCATGAAGGCAGTTTGGGTGTCACCATGACATGGGGCACAGGTCACACATCAGTTGTTAACAAACTAATGTCAGAGTTCTGCGTATCCACTGTTAAAAACCAAATGCTTAGACAAGTTATTTGGGAGATAGAGCAGCTATCTCCAGGCAAGCATTTCCTGTACCTGAGACAATGAAAATCCAGTGGCTGTAGCCTTTACCAAAGGATTAGAGAAGAAAAATGAAAAACTTTATAACATTAGAGAATCTCTGATGCAGCTGCTTTTGTCCACCATAACTTAACTGTACTTAGAATTGCTCGTTATATTTTTATTTGTATAACTTTTACCTGGCTAATATGACAAATGTTATAGATGTAAATATGCTAACTTGTATCTGATTACAGTTAACATTAATTACTTTAAAATGGCTTATAATAAGCTGTTAATCTGGTGTAAACAGAACATATACAAGATGGCTTTTTACTATAACATCTGTTAGGTGTAATGTAGTAGCTGCAAGAAATAGCTTTTCTGATATTAAAAAAATATAAAGCAAAACAAAAACCCAAAGCAAAATAATAATAATAAACCAAAACAAAACAGAAACAAAAATACCCATGAGCTTAGTCTTGACCCTTTACGAGTATTCTGTGCCCAGACTGCCATGCAGGTGGGGCTGGTATCATGTTTCTTTTGTGGTGAGAAAAAGAAACTTGATAAACTTTTGTGACTTCAAATATAATTCAGCTAGACTGTTTGGCTGCTTGATTTACTGCTTAATGGTGGATATTCCCTGGTGGAGACCTGTTTTCTCCTTTATATTAACCTCCTGTGAATCACATAAAAAAAAAATCTGCAGTAGATTTTTTTTTTTTTTATCTAAAAGAGGAAAAAGTAGCATTTTCCAGGTTATGTTTTTGTTTTGTTTTTGGTTGCTTTGTAGCCTCTATACTTCTAAAGGTTCTGCAAGTTACTACTTGATTGCAGATGTATCTTAATTTTCTTTTGCCAGGGAGAACTGGTGACTGCATCAAAGGCAATTATTGAGAAAGAATATCAACCAAAAGTCATAGTGAGCACAACAGGACCAAATCCCTTCAATAAACTCACTGATCGAGAACTGGAAGAATATCGCAAAGAAGTAGAAAGAAAGCAGAAGGGTCCAGAAGGTTGGTTTTTCTGTGTGTGTGTTTTTTCTGCAATAGACTGTAATACCAGCAAGTTTCTTAGTAATTGGAAGGTGGGTTACCTGTAAAAGCCATGGATAAATTACCCAGCTTTTGTATGTTTCAGTTTTTCCAGTGTGAATTAGAAATGTGAAAAGTATATTAGAGATAAAATGTGTGATCTAAGTGTTTTAAGTGTGTTCTGTAAAATGCATAGATCTCACTGTAAAATTATCTTTATAGGCAAGCTGGGCAGTAGGGCCATTTACTCCTGCTGGTAGGAAGTTGAAAGCTTCCGTCAAAAAGGTGTTTTGGTAGTGGTATTGTTCTGGTTTGTTTCCCTTGGCCCGAGAACCTAGGCTAAGGTCAGGGAATGATGGTGCTTTATAGCAGCAAGTTTGAAGGTTTTTAAGTCCTCGAAATTTGTGGATTTGAGAAGTACATTGAATGGAGAAGATACAGAATAACATTGATTGATTGTTGCTTGGAAATGTGACATCTTGTGGGGACGTCTACCAAAATGGGCTTTTTCAATTATCCTAGACTTATGACAGATTTGTGCTATAAAAAGAGGCCATTGCTGCATCTGAAGTGGTTCTCCTGCTTTACTTTTGAATAATTTTAAGGGGTGATACTTAGAATGCTCATCTGTTGTTCAGATTTTGAATTTGATTGATGCAAAAATCCAAAGTGCTGTTTCTTTCGCAGTATGTGTTCCCTGCAGCTGCTTTTTGGGATCACAATGTAGGAACCCTTGTGTTTGGTTTATGAAGTACTGAGTGGGGTGGGGGGGATGCTGTGCTGTCATGCCTGTTTAACTGCATACCTTTATTCTCTCAGTAACAATGCCACATCCTTCTTAGTTAAGGTATCAAAATATGGAGAGACTGTGTTACTGAGACAGACACCAGCTGGGGAACAGAGTGCAGTGCTTAGAAATCAGACCACCAGTGAGCAAAACACGTCAGATAAAAAATCTCTGGATTTGAAAGGGAGATCAAAGACCTTTCAAGGAGCAGATCCGAAGACTTTACAGGATCGTGACGTATCATCACTGTCTAAGTCTTTAGATAACGTTCAGTTTGCTGCTGCACGGGTTTCTTGTCAGACCATGCAGCAAAGCATCCCACATCTAAATGGAGAAGAGCCAGATGGGCAGAAGTCCTCCCATAAGGAATTTCATACTGCAGTGGTCAAAGCATTAAGGTCTGATCCTGACCTTTTGGCTGAGGCCTCAGGTATTACTAACATGGTACAGCTGCGCTTGCAATCCAAGGAACCACCTCTTTATCTACACCATGTGGAGATTCTGTCAGTTGACTCTCATCTGTGGGACTGATTTCACTTTAATTGTGTAGGTGAACTGGATGGAACAACGCTTTAGTGTTGTTCCTGATATATGGTGTACTCTATTAATGTTTTCCTTTGGATCTAGGGCTATTTAAAGCTGGAAGCAAGGGGAACCCTCCTTACTAATAACAAATAACTCAAACCACTGTGAAATCTGTTTGGAATCATATAATTACTGCATGTTTTTCTGATTAGCTGTGCAGTCTTCTTTTCTTTGGGGATGCAATTTTGTTTACTCCAGATTTCAGCAATACAAAGCAAGCAAAAGAATGTTATCTTGTGTAGGCCTGGTAGCATATCCCCTCCTCCATATTTGTTTATATATTCCTTGTGGTTTTTCCTCACAAGTTTTCTTTATAACAGCAGCATAAACCAATTCCTAAATGATTTCATTATTCATGCCTGCTTAAAGAAAAGAAAAACTCCCAAAAGAGCTACAGAGCACAACAGTGACTTGAACAGTTTTGTAAATATCAAACTGTCACTTAATTTTCTTTTGCTTGTTTTGGTATTAATGCCCTGGCAGAATTTTGATTCAGAAAAATGTATTGCTATCTTTTGTGCATGGAACAAAAGGATGCTTGTTTTCTTACATGCAGAGAGGTTTTATTTGCCTTTTTGATTTCCCTTTGCCTACCCCTGCAGAGCCTTCAGAAGATGGCAGGCCACAGAAAGAGAAAAGCCCGCCTGACCCCAGCTCAGCTCGCACTCCTCCCAGCACGCCGATTAAGATAGAGGAAGGTACGTTCTGCTCCCTGGGGGCTGGGGGAGCCAGTAACTGCATCCTTAGTGACTGATGCATGGAGTACATGAACTAGAGCTAATACCAGTCAATGACTTCTTGTACTTCATTGTTGTACTACCTACGAGGTACTCCACTGAACTGTGAGTCTAACAAGTTTGTTTACAATAATCAAGAAGTGTGCATTAATATAAAGACAAATTTCCATCTCTTCAGAATTGCCTTGTCATCTCTTGGTGTTTCTCAACTGGTTTACCTTTTTGTACATTTTCTGCGAGGTAATTGCTCTTACTAAATGAAATAGTGTCTGATGGTGAACCAGACACATATCTAGATACTTTGGTAAATCTTCTTCACCGATTGCACATTTCTTAAACATTATTGTACTTGGATTACACCTCAGGAAATGTTTTTCCTACTCAATTTGAATGTAAATTTGCTTATTTGCTCACCTTATGTCATAGTTTTAACTAAAATGAGAGCAGGGCTGCTAAAGTTGATAGTTCCTAAAAAAAGGATTAAATTATAATCTTGATCAGGTGTAATCCAATTATTGTCTTGTTTCCCTTACCTTGTACATTGGATATATCACTTGTCTGTTAGTCTGCCATTCACTACTTCATCTCATTCTGTTTTCTACAAGAATGGTTGCAACCATTCTTCTAACGTAACACAATGGCTGTGATGAATGCATAGATTCTCTACTTGTGCTTTTTTCTTCTTGTGGCTGCGTTACAAACAGGAGATGGATATGCTAAAGAATACCTGTTACCATAGTAAGTATCATTCCATACTCTGACCTGCTTTTGTGCTTTGCTTCACTCTTGCATCTTTGTTTACTAAGTTGTTGGTTTTTTTTTTGTTTTGCCTTTTTTTTAAAAAGCAGGCTTTTTCAGTTGAGATGTTGAGTTCTTTAGTTCTCAATTCCATGTAATTCCAGGCAGTTGCAGATCTCATGTTAAAGCACACTCCCCCTTTGAGAGAGACTGTGAAAGTCACCTTCTGTGTTTCCATATCTGTGTGTCCGATTCCTGAGTTCAAAAAGGAATAGTCTGAAGTTGCCTGGCAGATATAGGTGAAACAGCCCTGGGAGTTTCTGCCCCAATAATTTGCTGCTGCCCACACAGCTTGGGCCTGGTAACAAAATGGAAGAGTTCCTAATCTATTCCAGAGCAAAATCCACTGACATGGATTTCAATTTACCCAGCAGACTTCTACATGGAAATGGATATGGGACTACTCCTATGTTTTGTGCTCACTGTAGGGAATTCAAATTCCAGCCAAGAAATAACAGCAAGTACTTGGTGGCAGCAACTTCTACAGCTGTTTTGGCTAGCTCTGCAGGGCTCCTTCAGATTATACTTTAAAGGAATAAGGATGTTTGTATGTCCTGTTATATCCAGAAGTCAGTGTGTTTGTCATAGGTGTGAAAGTCAAACTCTATTGTAGACACCTGTGATGTTACTGGTGAAGTTCTAAAACATGAAAGTTCTTTTAAACAGGGAAGTGTTTTTGACAAACTCTTCTAATTGTAGAAGTTTTCCAGGACAAACATACAAAGCTTATTTTATAGAATAACTGGAAGTTTGTATCTTGATGACTTTGGTTGGGAGAGATTCTATTGAATGACAGTGTTGTCGGTATGCAACCTCTTTTCAACTTTCATTCATCATATTCTTTCTATTGAGGTATAGCTGAAGTCAGTTAAGTGTTTTTTAACTCAGTTATAACCTAGTTTGTATGTTTGTCCACATTGTTGTGTTGGAAAAAAAACCAAACCAAAACCCCATAAACATTTATTTTCATAAATAATGTGAATTGTAAACACACAGAGTATTGATGTTATGCTTTAAACTCTTAAGCCACAGTGTATATGTGTGTGTATATATATATATATATATATATGAAAAGGGAGAGCATAGATGTAAATGTGATTATTTAAAAAAAATCTTTTAAGATGTTGAGGTGCTGCTGCGTTCTTAAACTGTAAATAGGTTTTGCAGCAAGAAATATATTTTTAAAGCTTTCTAGTTATATTATGAAATCCATCCAGTAGAGTAGCAGGGCATTTACATGTTGTGTGCTGGCTTAATTGAATGTGGAATTTGTAAATCTTCTGAATTCTGGTAAAATATTGCCCTGAGCAAACGAGATAAACAGATGTTTGCTTGAGTCCAGCATCACGTTAATCTCTCTATTAAGGATGATGGGATCTTGACAAACTGGGAAGGATGGTAGTCCTGGCTTAATGAGTTACAAACCCATTTATATTTATTCAATGCTCAGGCCAGCTGGCAAATGCTGTTTGAATGTCTGTAGCTTCCTATTCTTTAATAGAGATTTGAAGAATCTCTAAACCCTTTTTTAAGACTTTAAAACTATCTTTTAAACTTAATTTAAAAAATATAGAGTAAACCTGACAGTCCAATATGGCGCCTGTTCTAAAACTTGGGCCAACTAATGGATAGAATATAATGTTTTTTACTTGGAAGGGACCTAGAGTGACCATCTAGCCCAACTGCCTGACCCAATTCATGGCTGACCAAAAGTTAAAGCTAATTGTCCTAATGCCTCTTGAACACTGACAGGCCTGGGGCCTTGACCAGCTCTCAGTAAGGTGGAAGCCTATTTCAGTGTCTGACCACCCTCTCAGTGAAGAAATGCTTCCCAAAGTCTAGTCTGAACCTCCTCTGGTGCAGCTTTGAGCCATTCCCACACATCCTGCCACTGGATCCCAGGGAGAAGAGCTCAGCAATGTTTTCAGTTAATTCCTGGAAAGTCAAATCCAAGAGCAGGGTAGTGGTAGTGAAGAACTGTAACTGGTGTTTCTTATTCATGTGTGTCTGCCATACATAGACAGGCTAAACTACAGCTTCAGGAGGCAACCTGTACTGTACATAACTGCTTTCTCTTTTTTGCTCTGATTTAAATCCTGCCTGCATTATAACTTTTAAACTGCTAACTTGTGCATTCTGAGTGGATACTAGTGTGTGGTGCTTATTTAACCTATTAGAAGTTCATGGTGCTCTAGGCAAAACATGTTTGTTTCCTAGCAGGTATTCACAGAACAGAGCCCTCTAAAATATATCAGAGAATTATTAATCCCATCTGGCAGAAGTAAAAAGAACACTGTCATTTTTATAGGAAAAATGTGAAAGTATCAAGTATTTTCTGTAAATTCTTGTGAAAGTATTCAGCCTTTTCAAATTAAAACAAACAAGATCTCGAAAGGAGGAAAAAATAGTTGCCTTTCATTTGTGCCTCACAATGAGCACGGCCTGGATTTTGCTCTAAATTCCTCCTTATGTAACATCAGTGGGGATGGATGTGGCACAGCTCACAGGACCCTGCTGGCTGCAGTGCACGGACAGCAGTGCAGGGAACCCCACAGAGTGCTCCTTGTTCAGCCCAGGCACAGAGAGGAGCCTTAAACAGAACATCCTAAAGCACAGCGGTGAGTGGGGACAGTGTTGCAGTTGAGGGAGGAGTGGTTCAGTTCCCCTTTGGACACACAGCTACCACTGGACCCTTGATGCTCCCTTTTACAGGGTGAGTTTGGCTCTTGGCATCACATACAATAAACAAAAGCTGTATTGCATAACCTGCTGAGCTCATTTAATTTGATAAACTACTTGGATTTTACTTATAGGAATCCATAATATGTACTCATATCTTGCAAAAAAAAAGTGAAGCCTTTGTGATAGGAAATTATATTTTGAAGCAATATCTATTAGATCTCATGGAAGAATATTATGAAAATCTCTTCATTGGGACTGTAAATAGGCAAACCAACAATTTAGAAATTAATGGATTTGCATGTATAGGATCACTGCAAATCAGCAATTAGTTTTACCTCTCCAAAAGAAATAAGAATTAAAGTATTGAATTGCAAAACACTCTACTCAATGCCAATGAAAACTGTAGGTTTAATTCCTACTTTCTTGTACAAAAATATTGTGTTTCTTGCAAATATCACAAGTAAAACAGGAGTGAGGTCTGAACAGTTACTTTCTTTCTGATGCAATTCAGCTTTATCTGTTCTGTGTGAAGAAGCTTAAAAACAACCAGAACTTTGGAATATCTTATTTCTTCTGTGCCCAGAGCTGGAGAACAGCCCTATTACAAAGGCTTTCGTGCAAAGTAAATATTTTAGTTTCTTGTAGAGCGCGCTCACCATCCACTTGCCTCGCTTGCCCTGCTCTAGGGACACTTTTGTAAACTGACTGTCACTGTCTGTCCGTCCACCAGAGACACGGCAGGACCAGACCTACAGAGATGACAGTGATGCTGCAACCTTCAAGCAAACCCTCCCAGATCTCACCCCCGATGAGCCTTCGGAAGCACTCGGCTTCCCTCCCTTAGGGAAGGAGGAAGGGAGATGTGATCATGATGTGCCCAAAAGCCAAACGGAACCACCTGCAGTGGAAAATAAAGAACCCCAGTCCCAACCCACTGAAGAGCCAGCAACACCAACAGCTGAGGAGGGGACAGCAGCTGATGCAGGTAGTGATGAATCTCCAGGGAAGTCCCCATCAAAAAAGAAAAAGAAGTTCCGCACTCCTTCCTTCCTGAAGAAGAGCAAAAAGAAGAGTGACTCCTAAAGGCCAACCCACTGCAGAAACACTGTCATATTTTAAAATCCATTAACCACTAGAATGTACCAGATCGTACTGAGTGTTTTGTCTTACTATGTAAATGAATGCCACAATTAATCCAACCAGCCCCTCAAGTTATGGCTTGATTGTTTAGGGTTATAACCAGAAACTCGTGTCCAAAAAGGTGCTAATCCTGTGTGTTCAGCAGCTGCCACAGATCTGATCCCTAGTTTGTAAGCAAATGGAAATGACTTCCATGTGGAAGGCATTGATTCACTATTTTTAATTTAAAGCCTGCACTGCTTTGCAAAAGAATATAAAAAATTCACAATTAAAAATAAAACACCCATTGCTTACCACAAGAAGTGTTCTTTCCAATATTCTGTTCCAAGTCACAGGTAAATTTCTTAAATTTTGACTTTTAGAGAGGATGCTTTTGCAGTGGTGTTCTCAAGGGGGTGAATTCTTGAACTGACATGTAAACTTCTGCAAGCTTGTGAGTACAGGTTGTGGTTTGGCCAAGCTTTGAGGCTCTCCATTGCTTCCTCTCTTTCTCCCTTCTCACTGTTGTTACAAAATGAAGGTGTTTTTCACTTTGTTTTATTTTATAACTGGCTGGTGAAATCAGTCTTTGTCTAGGACGGAAATGTCCGTGGTGTGTTCCGCTCATGTTGTGTGTTCAAAGAGCCCAGTCTTGGCCTGGTTTTTTTTCTTTCTAGTGAATTACAGTTTAAGGGAAATCTGTCTTTGCTCTTGCCTCACTGAGTCATGTGGTGATTTGGCTGTTAGAAAAGGTTAAAAAGTAACTGAAGTAAAAGCTGGTGGTGTGGAGCATGGGCAGGTGTGTTTTGGGCCTTAGCACAGTTTTTTTCATCCTCTTAAAAATCCCTTTGTTGCACATGCAGCCTTGCTGTGCATGAACCCCATGTGCAGCCTTTTGTGTTTGTTCCTTCCCACTAACAAAAATGTAAATGCATTACACTGAGTATTTCACCTTGTTTTATAGTAATTCTATTTTCACTTACAAAAGCTGGCGTTTCTTTCAATCTTTTTGTTGTTGCCAGCGGTCAAGCGCAGAAATCCCGTGTAACCTTAAAAGTGTGTTTTCACCATTTGCTATAAATGTTTGTTCAATGTGCAGCATGGCAAATCACACTCACCACTGAGTTCACTATTTCCCACTTATTGCCATGCTTGTGTCTATTACTAATTATAAAAGTAGTTTAAGATCAGGCAGGTCAAGCTTGTGGAATTCTCTGGAAAGCGGGTGCCGTTCCCCGGCCCAGGGCCGGCGGGGCAGTGACCAGTTCTGGTTTCTAGAATTTGCATTTTGGGTTTAACAGCAGCAAACCCCAACACCCCGTGGGGGTGTGGGCAACACACTGACTCACAGTAAGTGTCTGTAACACAACAGAACATGGATGTAACCTTTTAGGACAATATTAAATGTTGCAATTGGTAAAATAGCAGAGAACTAATGCCTTACATTCATGCCGCAGAAAGCACGGAGGGCCGGGTGGGTGGAGCGGCTGGAGGCAGCTCTGGGCGGGCAGAAAGAGGCCCGTGCCGGGCTGGGAGGTGCCGATGCCTCGGGCTGGTTTTGAGCGGCGAAGGGGAACAGCTGGAAGTGGAATTGAGCTGTCAGTGTTCAAGTGAGAACAGAGGGTTCGAGGTGGCCACTGGGGCCGTGGGAAAGGTGACAGGGCCGGTGTGGGCCAGAGCAGGCAGGCACTGGGCCGGAGCCCTGGGACAGCAGCACTCAGGCAGGACTGCATGGCACGAATGGCTTTCAGCTTCTGCTCTAACATTGTATGTCCTTGTACACTAGGAAGCAAACAACACTTATTTTGCTAAATTGTGTTTTATTGCAGGGTCGTAACTAAATGACTAATTGCTGTATGTTTCAGTTCTTTACTGAAGTCCCTCCATTTATCTTGACCACATATGCAATGACTCTTAATTTCTAATTTTGTAGTTTGTTCTTTTAGTTCTTTGTATTACAATATGAAATGTAGTCATGTATGGTATGGTTACACACTTTGGGGCAGAATAAAGTCCTGTATTTTTCTTTCTTTCTTGTATCATTAAGTTCTACTCACAAATAAAACTCTTGGAAAAAAAAAATCATGCTCTGCTTTCAAAACTTGTACACTTTTATTCTATAGCCTCATTTGCTTAGTTTTCTTTTAATGATTAAGGTGTTGATTAGTGATGGCTTTCCTTCTCAGCAAATACTCCCAATTGGCTATGGCAGGGCTCCTTCCCAGATTCCCAGCTCAGCAGTGGGCAGAGCCTGGTGGTGGTTCCTTCCCCCACCCATTAGCTGGGTCAGCATGGTGCTGTCATCCATGGCTGCCTCCCTCAAGAATTCTGGCCCCTTTCTGCCTCAGCCAGACAGGGACGTTCAGTTCAGAGGGGGTAACAACTGTAAAGAACTGACCACAGGAGTGTTCAATCTAACCCTTTATTGTAATGCAAAAAGAACAGGGCTTGGTTATCAAAAACATCCCCTGGTAATAGAAATATAAAACATGTCTCCAAATTTAATTGTATATTAAAAACAGTCCACCTGTGCCAAAGTACCAGTGGGGTACCAGGCAGCCTGTAGTGTGCTTCTGCGTTTGTTTGACCACCAGGTTGGCAGGTGTGGATGCAGCATTTGCAGAGCTCTTGTACCACTTGTACAAACCCCATCAGAATGGTCCTGAGGGTTTGTTCTGTGCCAGCCCAGCCCCTGCAGAGCCTTGTGTGAGTGAGGAGGGCTCCAGGCCTGCTGCTGTTGTGCTGTCTCTGCTTCTCTGCTGCTCTTAATGCCTTACTCAACTCTTGGTGAGGGTGTGTGTGGCTGTTTTTGTTCGTTTGGTGTTTTTCTATTTGCAAAGCTAACCCAGCTGGCTGGGAGGCCACCTTAAACATAACTGCTGTGTGTTGTTGCTGCAAATGGTCATCGTGTATCTCTTTCCAGAAGATCAAAATCTTCCTGGTTGCTCAGCAGAGTCAGGTGCCAAGAGTCAGGTCTTGCAGAGGTCCTTGGAAGCTGGTGATGGTTTTGTGGTTCCTTCCTACTCCTCCTTTGTCTGCTGTTTTATAGACCTTAATAGAGCCAAGGGGACAAGGAAAAAAGCTCCACAGATAGTGAAGCAAATCTCTGCCCCAGCCAGCCAGTAAACTGCAAAAGAAAGGGAATTCATCTTGTTAGTGTGCTTGTCCTTGCAGATGTGTGAATGCCCTCAAAGCTTTGAGCTCACACAGTACCTGCACAGCTGAACTGAGCTACTGACCCCTTGGTTGAGCCAGAGGGTGCCAGGAGCTTGGCACATGGCTGCACTCAGGAAACAGGTTCTGGCTTGCTTGGTGTCAACATTAGCTCAAGTTCAGGCTTTGAGGCTGCTTCCCCTTCCTCTGTCCCTTTACCCTAAAATGCTCAGGGGCTCTGCCCCGAAGCAAGGGGTACCTCTGCCCCTTCTGCCCCACCTGGGCTGTCAGGTGCCAAGAAGAGGAAGGAGCATGAGGCCACACTCACCTGCAGCTGCCAGGATGGGTCCCAGGGCTCTGGCCAGGGCGCCCAGGCTCCTCAGGATGCCCATGACTCGTCCCTTCTGGCTGGCAGTGCCTGTGCAAGCAGAGTGTGACACTGTGGGTCTGGGCATGGCTGCAGCTCTGGGAGCTTTGTTCTTTGGAGCATTTTCCCCTTGCATCCTCCCCTCCCATCATTTCTCACCCAGTCCCCAGCCTGCCCTTGCCCTCCACCAAGGCCTCACAACTGCATAAACACCAGGGCCCAGCACAAGTGCTGGACCAGGACAATTTGCTGTGCACGTTCCCAAAACCCCCCAAGCCTATCCAAAACAAAAGCTTCACATTGTACCCAAGATTTTTCTGAGAAGGCCCAGGTGTACAATAAACACAGAACTGTGGATGCAAGTTAAATAAGAGCAACATAAACATGACCTTTAATAAGCAAAACCTCGCTTTTCCACCTCAGCAAAGCACTGCAGTCCTGGCACCCAGCTGACCCAAAGCCGTGTTATCCACAGATGGCACCACAGCTACATCTGCTTTACAAGGTAACAGAGCAACCACTGCCAGAAGGTTTCAGAAGGTTCCTCAGAAGGTCTTTTCTAAGGAATCAGCAAGAAATTACTTCACTGCTGGCAGGGATGGCTGGTGTCCTTTTCAGAGAGCCCAGACTGTTCCCTCCTCAGTGCTGCTTGTGGCCTTTGCCCACTTCTTCATCACCACCAGCAATGAGGTCGCTGCAGTTTCCCCATCACACTGGACTGAGCTGTGTTACACAGCACAAAATTCCAGTGTGATATTGATGGTCACTGAGCAGATCATTGCTGTTAGTGCTGAAATTATCAGTTATGAACAGGTATGAGCCATGGGCTGGTTCCCTGTGCTCCCCTGCAGAAGGCCCGGAGATGGATCCACAACTGTTCCTGTTGATGCTTCACTCAACTCAAGGTCAGTTCTGTGCAATTTGAGCCAAGTCAATACAAAGGTCAGAGCAGGAAGGACACTCACCATAGCCTGACACCACTGCTGACAAACACGGGATGACAATGGCTGCAGCTGGAAAAATCCACAGAAGAGACTGTCAGTGAACAGCAGAGCTCAGAACAGACAAGAACAGTGACAAACATGTGGCCCAAACTCGTTACTGCTGCAGAGAAATGTGCTGAGCTCTGGCACTCTACCACCATTGAGTCACCAGGTTTAATCCAGGATAGTGATGGGAACACCCCCTCCAAGGCAGCCTGCAGGAAGAGCCCAGAGCTGTGAGTGCTCCAAGCAGATGTTTCACATTAGCATCCCTCATTCTGTGAGCCCTCGGGACAGGGATGGACAGGGCAGATCAGCCAGCTGGCAGCTTTCCAAATCACTGTGCTCTTATCAGGTGGAGCAGGGAATTGCTCCTGTTCCAAACAGACAATGAGGTGGCTGTACCGAGTGACACTGTCCCTGTGCAGGCAGGGCACTGGACTCAGGGAGGAGAGGCAGCTACAGCTTCTCTTGGGAAAGAAGACAGTCACACCCAAGAGGAAAAGGTTACAAAATTTTTTGGAAACAAAAGCCAAGAGTTGTTCAGCAATCACTGCCCTCATACTGAAAGAGGGGCCTTTTCTGCCAATAAAGAAGTGCCTCATACATATAAAGCAGAAGAAGGGAAGGGGAAGGGAAGAGCAGAAATGATCAAGGTTGATTTCACTGCAGGTGCCCCAACTGCTGGGCAGAGGGAAGAAGAGAAGGGGAAGAGAACCCTCCCATCCCCCAGGGGCATTTCTAGCTGGCTTAACTGGGAAGAGATGGAGTCTGCACAGGAAGGGGCCAGGGAAGACTCAAATATGGTTAAACATAACGAACTCTCACTCCTCACCTGTCAGACACACAGCTGGCCCCAGACAAATAATAGGCTCAATAAGTACATTTTGTGGTTTACAGCTGTACCATGCAAAAGAGAAGTCCACTTTTGTAGTAAGTCATATATGGAGCTGCTTAACAATAGTTAGCAGCATTGGTAATACCTGAAATCCCTTTTTAGACATCCAATAGACGGATCCAACTTCATTCACGAATGTTTCCCTGGACAACAGCTTAGGTTGGCAGAACAGAATTTTGCAAACACTGAAAACATCTGACCCTCTCTCTGAACACCCTCAGAGTGTGCAGGTCTCCAGCCTCAGAAATAATGCAGCACCACAAAGGTTCCATGTCTCACTTTTTTTCCTGAGCTGAGCTATTTAGTGAACACTTTGCTTCTAGGTCTGCTAAGAGGGGGTTTAAAAAACCATCCCCAAGAGCTCCACAGTGAGACAGGACAGCAGGAGCACTGGGGATGCTTCCAAATACCACCATGACAACTTCCTGTGATACAAACAGCATCAGAAAAAACCCCAGACACCGTTTCATCCATATTTCATAAACCCAAGCGTCAACTTTCTGTTACTTGTAGTTTGAAATCAGAAGTGCATTTTTAATAGTGTGAATAAATACATGAAGGAAAATCATTCGTGCTTAGCTTGCAGTGCCTTTTGAACAGCTCACCGAAGGAGTACAGCAACAGTCCAGCACTCAGCATGGTCACATTTGCAGCCCATCCAATTAACAAGAACGCTGGAATCAGCAGCATAATAGCCTGCAAAAGGAATGAGTCACACGGTTACAGCTGAGCCCCACTTGTTAAAGCCCAACTCGAGATGTCCTGCCAGCTCCCTTCCGGGATGGGACAGCACACAAGTCACAAGCAGAAAGCCCTTTCTTCCCAAGTAGACACTTCAAAGTCACCTGGATGGCCACACACCAGCACAATGGACTTTTCTGTTCCACTATCACATGGTTGCACACTGCATGCAAGTTCTCTCTCTACACATCTGCCCTTCTGGGGGGATTTTTCCTCTTGTTCTCTGTTGACCTGGTAGGAAATCTGGCTTTAACTCTTCATCTCCTGAGCTGGCACAAGTGAAGAAAAAGCTTGTGTGCAGCAGGACTACAGCTCCTCTGCTTTTTCACAGCGTTATTGACTGATTTTACCTTTAGCTTTCAGATTTCTGTAGCCAAGAGGAAAAGAGGAGGGGAGAGGCTGCATCTAAAATTCAAACCCCTGAAATAAAAAGCATTCTTCATCTCCTCCAAGAGCTGGACTTCCATTCCCCTGTGATGCCTCCCTTGCCTACAGAGCTCCTGCAGAAAAGACAGATCAGATCTGCTTTGTGTGTGACAAAGGAGGGTATTCACTGCCACTGAGTGCCTCATTTTGAAGATTCAGTGATAAATGAGCTACTGTAACCACTGTGCTAAGAGAGGCTACTTTTGCCATATGGTGCAGATTCACAAACTGCCAGAATCACTTCAGCAAAAGGGGGAATTCCCACAAAACCCACGGGCATCCCTGGAGAAGAGTGCCCCAGGGCTGGGGTCTCTGCAGAGAGGACAGGGGCGTTCCTGAGGAGCCATCAGCCCAGCAAGTGAGTGCTGAGGTGACTGCAGTCCTGGTGCAGGGCTGAGGAAGGAGTATAAAAATGAGAGGTGCAAAGGGCAGTGCAGTGCCAGCAGACACAGCAGGCTGACAGAGCACAGGGGGGAAGCTGATGTGGAGGATAAAGCAGCACAGCTGATGTTCATCCACAGGGAAACGTGACACCAGCAGCCTGACATCAATGTTTGCCTGCCAGGGACCAGGGTGGAGATTGTTTCACCGGCAGAAATCACTTTAAGAGAAGCTGAGTCAATTCACTGGAATGCAGTGGTTTGGAAATCTACCCTGCCACCACTGATATCACAGGGGCCTCAGAATAATGTAAAATACATGAACCAAGGCTCTAACAGTCCAAGCAAACCTATTGCCAAGGAGCCAAGGCAGTGCTTTGTTTGGTTCCACACACAAACGTAAAGGACACATCTACTGTCCCCACAGCTGTATAAACTGCAGGGAGCTGCTCCCTGTCATCCCAGCACAGCAGCTGCAGGATCTGTGAGGAAAGAGCCAAGCAAAACAAAGGAATGTACACTTCTGTCAGTGAAACCTCAGTCTGAACATTGATACATGCTTTTGTTACGTGTAATACTGATCACAAACCAAAGATTGGAAAAAGAATCTCTTTCTCCCTGCCCAGCAGTGAAATACACCCTAGGGAAAGCCTGTCAAGCACAAAGATAGCCAGATTGAAAATAACTTCCCAGAAAGAAAGTCAGAGATCAGCCCTGAAGCAGCTTTAGTAGTTTCTGCACTGCAAGAGAAATCATTGAAATAAAGCATACTCTTCACAATATTCTACCTAACTTGCACAGATGGACAATCTGTTCTCATTCCTTACTGCAATAAAATATGAAGAACACAAAGTTTCAATACTATTGTTGCTCATATCATAAGAAAGAGCTCCAAAGTTCCAAAGTTTATTTAGACAGATAAGTGCCCAACAACCAGTTCTGAGAAGTCATTTCGATGGATAGATGAGACAGAAATTTCTTTTGATTGGACAAATACAGTTACAACCTCCAACTACCCTTCACTGCACTTCAGACTGAAAATTAACACATCAGATTTGCGGGGTGAGAAAAAAAAAGAAATACTGATTTTTTTTACCCTTTTTACAGCTCTGATTTCATTTCCTGGCTTGATTCGGCGAGCATAGCCTCCCTGGATCACAGCCATTGTTATTCCAATAAAGAAAAACATCTTGCCCTGCTGCATGCTGGAAGGGAGGCAAAAGCAGAGAGCACAGAGTCAGGCACGGAGCAGAGTCAGGCACGGAGCCTCCCGCCCAGGATTCACCGCTCCCGGGCAACCCCCCCTGAGCAAGGGGCACAAAAAGCCCTCGGGGCTCTCAGGGCTCCTCAGGGCTCTCACAGCGCTGCCAGCAGCTGCCACGGCAAGCAGAGAGCAACGAGGGAAAACTCCGAGGTCTTATGTAGAGATGGGACAATGCTGGCAAGTGCTGCAGCCACCTCTGGGCTGTGTGGGGTAGGTGAGGGTTTCTGGGGTGGCCCACAAAGACCCAGCACATCAATGAGTGTGAACTGTGCTGTGAACATCTGTGCCATGTGCATGGGAGATGTTGGTTTCCAAGGTGCAGCCCATGGAGGGTTTGATGGAGGTCAGCGAGGCACAGCCTGGTGGTAATCTGGTGTCACTCTGGGAAGTCTGAGACATCACTCCCTCCACCCTTCAATTTTCTTCAACTTTGCCTTTCTCCTCTCTCATTGACTGAATTAAGTGGAATTCTGCAGCTCACTGAGGGCTGCCTTGAATGCACAGGACACAGCATAGCTCAGAGCACTACAAAACCTCTCCTTAACACACATGGATTAGTTAAACCACAAACTGTAATGAAAGACAGACAGGGAAAGATGAGACAACCCCCTGAGAATTACTCAAAGGGAAGGACATGCACAGGAATCAAATTGCAAGTTCACATTCCTGGCTGGAATTTTTCCTATGAGCTGGCAGAAAAAGTATTTCAAGCTGAGCTGTTGGAGGATTCTGTTCTTTCTTCTCTGGTGGTTGACTACAGGAAATCAGGCTCTGTGACACGACTGCACACCATATGCCATGCAGAATTTGCTGATGAGCAAATACCAGCACACAGATATCCCCACATCCTTCACCTCTTTGAGCTTCAAGTTTTGTCCTGATACTCAAAAACTCTTTGAGCAAGAAAAGGTTTTACTATAGTCAATACAACTAGCACAGCTATACCTATTTCAGGAGCTTTAATTTAATCTTGGGTATTTATATTCTCTAGTTTTTAGAAGCTGTAGATGGAGTACTTCCTTTCATGATAAACATTGTGCCCATATTTCATCAATTCTTCTTACAAAGCCCAAATACCACCGAACACAGGGGTGGCTTAACTAATGTCAGAAAGCCTCTCTTGAAAATACATGAAGAGACCTTAAATTAAAAGATTTTGGAAAATATTCTAGTCAAAATATACACCATTTATTGCAATACCTGCTGAAGTGGAATCTCTGGTGAGTGAGAAAACTCAGTGTGTACTCCAAGCCAGAAAACAGAAAAAGGTATAGGAAGTAGGCCAGGCCCAAAATTCTGAGATTCTGAAGATCTGAAAAAAAAAAAAACCAAACAAACACCAAGGGGGTGGGAGGTGGGGAGAAAAACATGGTGGTGTTTTCCAAGCCAAGCTTGACAATAAAACCTTAATATAAGAGCAGCATTTATCAACTGTACAGGGAAATGTTCTCACCTCAGATGATGCTCATTTTAAATATCCATACAAGACATGCCTCAAAAGGAGTCCTACAGAGATGTAGAGAATCTTACATCTCCAAGTCGTGAATTGAGAAATAAAATTCCAGTCTGAAGTTCCTGGTTTGCAGCTTGAATAAGCAAACTCACATCTCCCTTGCTCATGCCTTGCTCTATCTTTAAATCACTTCACTTACTGCAGCCAGTGGCTGAGGAAAACACAAATATCAAGCCAGAAATCTTCAAAGCATTTGTCTTCAAAACCTTATTTTGGGAATAAAAGGACCAAGGTCCAGTGGAATTTGTGAGTGCCTGTTCATAAGTTATTGAGGTGGGTTTTAAATGAGTAAACAGAGTCCTGCTTCTGAAATGGTTTGAGTCCAGTTTTCACTTAGAGGCCAAAGCCACACACAAAAAGACAGAGTATTGCTGTAAAAAGCCATCTGACACTTACTCTGCTCTGAAGGGGATTCCTTTCCTCGGGTGACTGCAGAGAACTGAAATAAAGCCAAAGGACTGAGCAAGTCAACTGCTGCCTGAAATCCAGATGTCACAGAAGGGACCTGATCAAAGACAGAAGAAGGTTTATTTAAAACACTAATGCAATAATCACTGCTAGGAACTGACAGTAACCACCAAATGTGCCTCTACACCTACACAAATCATCTGAGATGAAACAAGGCACCTGGCACTGGGATTTGAGTGGGCCCCAATAACAAACCCAGACTTTCTGAACTCAGAACTGGTGCCAGCGACTGAATTGAAAGGTAGAGCACTGACAGCACCTTTCACTGAGGACAGAAATTCTTCTTTGGGTGCTTACAAAGCAGAAGTGGCTTGTTCTCCACAGCCTTGAAGGTGGCTTTATTTGCTTCACCTTTTGCATCATCACTCATGTCCAAAGCACATTTACTGGGAAAATAATGGCACATCTGCCTCCAAGCTCACAGGAAGCTGAGGATTTGCTCTTGTGCTACAAATCTGAGACCAGTATGTGCAGCACATCAAACACTGGTCTGGTTTGGTATCGGTTGCTATTTTAGCCAGCCAGTGACACCTCCTGGGGAAGAGAAGGAAAATATAATTTTTACAGAGATTCTTTGAAAACATTTTAGAGGAATTTCCAAGGAGATTCTGCCCAGCCACAATAGGTGGCTTTTTAAAGAGAAAGATTTATTTTGTAACACTTCTGGGCCTTGTACTGTGTACATCTCAACCTAATTATGTACCTAGTGGCACTCTCCCTGTTCCTTACCCACAGGCACTTATTCTTCCATCTAATGCTTATTCTTTCATCTATAGATAATTTACATTTTTATTCATTTTTTTTAAATTCTAAAATACAGAAAATTAAAGAAAACACAAAAAGAAATAATGTCTGAATGATCAGAAATCAAATTAGATTAGAATGATCAATGATTGGAAATCAAATGAATAGAAATCCTGCATTTTTAGGAAAACAATTTTTTTAGTAGAATTTAGCCTGTCACTTTACACAACAGTCACAGGGAGAGAGAAGACACTCAAGAATCCTGAATAACCACACTTAGTATTTCACACCCCCAAAGCACTGCACAGGCTTTATTTGATGAGTTTTCTTCTCTTCCCAAATAGGGAGGGAGGGAGCTGCTGTCCCTTTGAGGGTAGAGATTAAAGGTCAGCTTATCAGGGGAATTTAATCTCAGTGCATGACCTGGGAACTCATTACAGGCTGGATTTAATGAAGCTGTAAACAAATCAACCTTCAATATGGTATTAACGGGAGCCCTCTCTTGTTTTGATAGTCAGAGTTTCTGAGTACCCAACAGCAGAGTCTGGAGCCCATTAGTCCCACAACAGGAACCAGTTCAATAGGCTGGGCTGGCCTGGAGCCATCAAGCTGCTGATTCACACAGAAAATACTGGGATATGTATTCTCCCTCCCACTGCATGTATTGCACACGGTACAGACACACCCAAGAAGTTTGTTCACCCTGTTGAGAAGTCTAAAAGGATTTCCTGAAGCTGGCCTGTGGCAATCCCCAGTTCCTTCATGTGTTGGTAGGATGGGGTTTGCACTCCAGCACTCCAGAGAATCTGGGCACAAGCAAGTCCCTGCAAACATCTTTGCCAGTAACAAAAACACCCTGTAGCTTGTACCTGTTTTGAATTATCATCCATGTCAGAGAGGATGCCAAGCAGCTTTGCACATGGCTGATTTTAGTTCTGTCCAATTACAATACATTGTAAGTGCACATGTTTAAAATCATAAGTGTTTTATGAAATATATACACCTATTTGATTTTTTAATGTTGTGTTTTTATGTGTGTTTGTGTATGCACACATAAAGTTTTTTTCAATTTCTCCTATCTTTGCCATAGAAACAGTGGTCTAGAAATTATTTCATCTACTGATCCATAATGAAAACATTGTCCTAAAACTGGCTAAAGAGTTTCACCATCCCCCAAAAAGTATACACTGCCAATTTCAGTCAGTGTCAGCAGCTGCATGAAGTTGACTTTCTTCACAGGTTCAAACTCTGCAACATCTAACTTGTATTTAATTTCTATGCTTATGATTCATTTTTCCATAATTGCTCAATTTTACTTCATGATCATCCCCAAAGTCACCATGAATGGCAGGCATTTTTCAGTGTCTTTGCTCATCCTGTTTTCCTCTAATGCAGTAAGAGGTCTGGAAGGCAGACATCAGGAATGCAGCCTGGGCCTGCCAAGCTGCAGCCTCACCTTCCAAACCAGATGTGTTTAGAGTGCACAGAGCACAGCTTTGTCTTTCCACAAGCCTGCTACTGATAGTGCACTGCCCTACACACAGTCCAGAAAAAAAGATTTGTAAGACTCCCTCCACGTAGGCAGCCTTGCTCGTGGCTAGCTTAGCTAAAAACGAACACAAAAGCTCTCAAAGGGGACAGATTCCACTAGAGACCTTCCTATTCCCTTTTCCCAGTCAGGTCACAGCAGGAGCTGTTTGGCTACCATAAGGCCAGTATGACTCTCTTGACCTGATCAACTCGTGGAACAGTTGACAAAAAGAGGAAGGAAGAGAGCAAAAACACTGTTGTCTTTAGATGAACACATATCCTTCTTTCCCAACCCCCTCCATTTTCCCTTCCTACAAGTTAATTTCTACATGAATCAATATGAAACACTCTGTCCTGTGAAAAGCAGACAATAGAGAAACAAGTGTATAATGAGAACACAGCAAACTTCAAGGAAACAGGTGTCTGATCCCACTGGCACATCCTCCTGCCATTTATCATGATCATTTCCTCTCTTTTTACAGCTTTGTCCTTCCAACATATTCCACTCCTATACCTGTGAGAGCACCTGCTGCAGCTCAGCCCAGCCAAGTTCCAGAAAGGCAGCCAATATAGCTGCCTTTCCTCTGTCATCCACAGGCCAAGAAAACTACTCAGAGAGTGGGAGGAGTTACCAAAGAAGAGAGCAGAGCAGCCTAATAACTGAAATTACAAATATGCTGGAACACATGGATCCCATGCCCAGATGGAGGCTGACAGCACACAGGCACAAGAAGCCCCAAAACACCCTGTCACGAGCAGCCAAACTCTCTGTGCACTTTGTGTGACTGGGACCTGGCCCTGAGCAGCACCTCATTGCAGCACCCACTGCTGTACAGGGACAGACCCCAAAAAGCAGTGACAGAGAGCTCCTTTCCTTTCCAAAATTCAGTGGTGTTGGCTAATACAGACCAGCTGATCAGAACTTTCAAGAGGATATTAAAAGTAGGAGGGAACTACTCAGTCATCACATGATCCCAAAAGGCACTGCAGTCATTTAATCACTCTACAGCAAAGGAGAAATTGTTTATAGAATACAGATTTGCTCTGCAGCACCTCCCTACATCACCACATTGCCACCTTCCTGGAGTGTGCAGCTCTAAGAGCAGGATTTTATCTGGAAGGTTTAGGAACAGGAAAGAGGAACAGATGACACATGGAAGAGTTGTTAAGAGAAAATAACAGAGCTGTAGTGCTTGGGAACATAGTGTGAGCAACAGATTTCACATGGGACACAACCTGCTGGGAAACACTCAGGGAAGGTGCAAAGTTTTGCCCTGGGAGGATCATTGCAGATAAAAGTTTCCTGAACAATTCACTGTGTCAAATGGGTTTGGTTATCCAGAGACCAAGCACCCTCCAAAAACTGAGTGCTGCCTAGAAACCAGGGATCACAGCAAAGACCCAATCCAGTGAAAGCCTCAAATCAAGTGCAGATACCCAGGGCTGAATTCCACCTCTCTCACTCTACAAAGGAGACTGTTCTAAGAGACTAATCAGACAGTGTCCAACCACACAATATTAAATCCTAATATTAATAAATGTTTGGCCCCACAAATCAAATCAGTCACTGAATTTTAGCACATGTAGGTATTTTCTATCTGTAGAAGACAGAACAGCTCAGAAAAAAGTAATTTGCTATTTTAGTGTTCAAAATATTCAAGCAAATACAATATAATAGGTAAGAAAACTTCTAACATATACTGGATGAATGAAAGAAAATCCAGTCGCTGATGCATTTACTTTTATGATTTGCTGAAATTCTTCCCCAAGGAATCCTTGTGGTCATAGTTTAAATTTCACAGTCTTCCCCCTAGGTTCACATTAGGTTTTGAGTTATTTAAACATAACACACCAAAACCAGCAATGAACAGTCATGTTAATTATAAAGACCTTATATTACACTGGGCTAGGAGATAGGACCATCCCTGGAAGTGTTCAGGGTCAAGTTGGATGAGGTTTGATCAATCTGATCTAATGAAAGGTGTCCCTGCCTGTAGCAGGGGGGTTGGAAATAGGTGATCTTTAACTACCTTCCAACCCAAAATATTCTATGATTCTATGATCATACAACTGCTTTGACACCAGCATTAATAATAATCCTAATCCCAGGAATGAGCTAAATTTCTGAGACACTGGCTAAGCATTTTCTTCACTGTTTCCAGTATTTCAACCCTTTTCAAATCCTACTTTTACAGAAAAACCAGATCTTGAGACTGATGGTCCTTTTACCCGTTTTTCCTTGGGAAGTGTCTCTGGAAGAAGGAGGAAGATGAAAATGAAATCAGCCACAGCAAACACGAGTGCTGACAGCGCTGAGCGAAGGTAGAAGACTTCTCCTTTCTCTGTCTGCATGGCGAGGTAAGCACCCATCATGGGGCCCAGGGTGAAGCCCAGGGAGAAAGCAACACCAATCATGGCCTGCAGGGATAAAGTGAACACACAGAGAATTTTAGACACCAGTTTTTTCAGGTTCTGAAACTATTTGGATTAACCAGGTACAGAACTCAATCATCCTGAGGATGCAGGAAGCATGAAGCATTAAAAACCTGCTGTTTCCAAATAACCAGTTATGTTTTCTGTCCAGTCAGGGAAGTGGCAGGAACAGGCAATGGCCCATCACTGTTTGGGAATAGTTTCAGTCAGAGGCTGTTTGCGTCCCAGAAAGCAGAATGAAGATGTCTACTTTGCTTTGGAATAGAAAAGAATACAAGCCATGTGGATGTGAGCCACACTGCACTGACTTACTCTCAGGCCCTAAAAATAGGCCCTGACCCATTTTATTTACTAGAGCTGTAAGGCTATCTCTCTCCAAAATAAAAATGCATTTTGGCTCCCCAAGATTATGATAATTTGCTTGGAAGATTCATTAGCTATCACTGTGAAATCTAAAGCCTTCCCCTCCCAAGAAGCAGCTGTTCTCTGTAGTGGCTTACAACAATCTGTTAAGAGAAGTCTGTAAGGTTTTTATAGGATAAAAGATAGAACTGGTAATTCACAGGCCAGGTTCAGCCTGCAGGATGTTTCCATCTGGCCCACTGTCTTCTGGAAGTGGATATGGCAGCTGCTCATACTTCTCAGTCAGCCAAATGTCACATCCTTTACCCACTGAGCACAGATCCTGAAGCCAGTGCAGTGTGCAAGAAGTCAGGAGCACACTGTGCTGTGCTGCTGTGCTTCCACAGCTTGGGAAGGTGAGGAAAAGGGGCTGCCCTGTAATTGGCTTCCAGCTGCCAAAAATGGGCCATAAGACCTTTTGATTTCTACGTTATTCTAATCAGAATTAAAGTTACCAGCAGGAGAAACAGTTCTAACACTGAAACAATATAGTTTTCCCATCTCTAGAGCATCTGTGTTTCACTTGTAGTTGAAGGTCATTGGCAAAAGTCCAAGAGCTCCCAGGAATATGATCTGGCACCTTTCCAGAAGAAAGGTAGAATGTAAAGTCATGTTTTCACTTAATCAGTGAATACACACCTGATGAAGACATACTGAGCACCCAAAATCAATTAGAAGTTGCCTATTAACACTAAACATGTGCTCCACAAGTGTAACTCACCATGCCCTTGCTCCGTGCTTTTGGAGAGTGCAAGTCAGCAATGATGGCTGTGGAGAGGCTGACATTCCCTTTGCTTATCCCCCCTATGATCCTGGAGAGAAGAAAAACGCCAAAAGTCCGAGAGGCAGCCCAGAGTGAGTATGAGGCTATCAAACCCATCTGCAGAAGCAAGAAAGGGTTCTTTATAAAGCAATGCAAAGTTGATGTCATTTCTGCCCACTTCCCAGACAAACATTTGCATTTTTTGTTTGTTTCCAATGGCTGCTCCAAACCCCATGCAATAGAACTGGCTGAATAAACTGACACTGCACTATGTCTTGAACAGCAATATAAAAGAATAGAAACAAGTCCATACAAACTACATATAATATACTGGGATATTGCTAACAAAATTAGAAGAGCAAAATTCTGTGGAAGTTAAACGAGTCCTGGGTACAAAACATTTTTGTACATCCCACTCCATTTGTTTCCAAATTAGAGAAACCTGAGTTCAAAATAAGAAGAATGTTCACATTCATAAGAAATGCATCTTACAGTGCTATAATAGAACTTCCTAACCAACAATTCCCAGGATCTGTGGAACAGGTCATGAAGTGATCAGCCCTCATTAATCATTGATGAACTAAAATACATAGGAATTAAGTCTAACACTTGTCAACAGAGCATCTGAAATCATTTTCCCATACACAGGGAAAAGGAGTTTTGGGAAATGACAGAAACAGATAAATATTTTGGTGTCTTCTATGAACAGTTCTGGCTCTGGGAAGCTCAGTTTAAGTGCTCACACTTGGAAGTGTGGCCAAGTAACTTGGCAAGAAAGAGTCAACAACCAGCAGATCTTGAAAATTCAATTCTAGAGCTGAACTGAGACTGTCACAATTCAGTTCCTGCGCTAAGCATGAGATCATGGTGCCTTCCACTGTGTGTTGAGATGCCATGACTAAGATCAGCATGTGACACGTACCACTGTCACCAGGATGACAGGCCTTCTGCCCCAGTGGTCTGACACTGCACCGGTGAGGGGAGAGGAGAAAAACTGCAGGAGGGAAAAGACTGAGCCAATCAGACCTAAAATAAAGATAAAAAGATATGAATCATTAGGTTTGCTGCCTTCATCTTAAATACAAAGACAGCCAAGCTCCTCGAGATCTATCACACTATCTGTGATAAAAACTTGAAATTAAATGTAAAACAGCAGCTATGAAGACTAGCACTGTCTCTCAGAACACCAACATTGTTACTTAACTGAGGCAGCAAATACAGACAGACCAGATGCACAGCCTGACCAGAGTAACAGGCATAAACTGGATTAATTCCTGGTTACTTCACTGGTGAGAAAGGGTTTGAAACTCACTGGTTATTATGGAATGATGATTCTCCAATGTTTCTCTGCTGACTGTATACATTTTTTGTTCTTAAAGCAGAAATAACACAGTCTTCAACAGTCACAGTTCTTTTAAGACTTTTTTGATTATTTGAACCTGATTCTGTCACACTTAATTAGCTTTTCTTTTCTTTTTATCATGGAAAGAAGGACTTAAGCACTGCTGTTAGTGAGGCACCCCAAGAGGTAGGAGTGATTCCAACAGACTCCAAGAGTCCTTTGAAATCTGCCTCCAGCTTCTGTGATCTTTAATTCCTCTTTTCTCTTGCCATTTCTAGCTTCATAGACTTATTAATTTGCACTACACTCTCAACAAGCAGGCAAAAGTAGCTTTGCTGTCAGCTTTTCTCCAAAGGAAAAACTGGGTTATATGTTTCAGATCATTCAGCTATCAAAGCTTTAAAAGGCAGAGGAGGGACAGACCAGAAGTTCTGCTCCCATCAGCTTTGAAGGAGGCAGAATATTGATACTGAACACCTTGTTGGGAAGAGCTGCTTGTGATAACTCACAGCTCAAAAAAACTGCATAAAAAATCTTACAGAAGTTTACATGGGCAGTTTATGACACATAGTTCCCTTCACTGTGTTTCTAGCACTGTAAAAACACCCTTTCATGCCAAATATTTCCAAGCCAGCATGCAGCAAAACCAGGGCTGTTCCACAGGGGGGAAGGAGCTGGGAGCTGAGGGTGACCACAGCACTGGCAGTGCCCTCACCAGCCTGGGTGTCCCACAATCTGATGGGCTGGACAGAGCAGGTACTGCCAACAGGACCCAATGACAGTCCCACACAAGGTAAGGGTTCCACATATCCTTCCAGGGAGTCCAGTCTGGACCAGCAGGAGTCAGGGGCAGAAAAGGAGTGGAAACAACATTATGATGTTGGCTGGGAGACAAGACACCTCCAGTGTAAGTCTGAGGTCTATCCAAGAGATGGGGACAGAGACAGCCCTGGAGCAAAGTCTGAAATACAGCTCCAAAATCACTGGGCAGAAAATGTGTGGGTGATGACTGGTCACAGCAAAGTAGTATTGGTGCCCTCAGGGCCCTGACATGGCCCGAGAAGTTTCTGCTTTGAAGAGTTTGCAGCCTAATGAAAAATGAAAAATATGGCTGGCACTGGGAGAAACAACAAGATGATCTTGCAAGCACCTTCCCAATCCTATGCTCCACGTGGCAGACTGGGGCAGTGAAGGAACACAGGCTGCAGGAAGGCTGCAGCAGACAGATGCGTTAACATCACAACTATAATGAAACTTTCCACACAGCACTCCCAGGAGTGCAGGACACGGCAGTAAAAGGAAAAGCAACAAGTTGGACTTGACTGGGAGTTCCTACCCCTTGTCCAAACAATCTGAGATGCTAAGAAGTTGAAAGTAGGAAGCTGATGGTCAAGCCTTAGAGGATACAGAAAGCAGCTTCTGAGGGATCAAATAAACTGTTTCCTAGCATTCAAAGCCAGTAATTTGACGAAAAAATGAGCAGAGAAAGAAAAATATGCCTGCAAGGATATAGTGGGAAAGAGGAAAATGGCTTATTAACTTCCTAATGCCTGTTATACCAAATTAAACTACTTTAAATAGTAACAATACATTCACACATCTTCTAATTAAGTTTTGTCTTTCATTTAGCTTATTTTAAAAGCCTTTTGCTTATCTTGGGGGAGGCCTCAGCCCACTAAAAAGAAAGGGCAGACAGGTTCTAACTAAAATTAACCCAGACACCTTCCAATTGCGATACTCTGAAATCACAGATTTGTCACAACTGCCTAGATGGCAAGAAGCCAGAAGAGTCTCTGATGTGCACCATGACATATTTCCCTCACTGTTCCTGCTGGAGCTCATCCACAGCAGTGTCCTAGTGAGAGAAAATGCTTATGGGTCCTGCAGTCCAGTGGCTCTACTGCTTTTAATAAGACTAATGGGATTTAGAAGCAGTGCTATACTACACCTGCCCAAGGGACAAGTGAGGCTGGAACATACAATTTCTATTTGCTTCCTACTGATTGATCTCTGATCACATGCAGATCAACTGTGAAGGGAGAGTCACTTCTGTGACTGCCAGGGCCCAGCACAGCAGGCTTCTGACCCTCAGCTGGCAGTCTGACAACAAGGAACAGCAGGCCTGTATTTCTGTAACAGTCTGTAGAACAAATTGAGTAAGATCATAGCATAATTCAGTTAAAAAGGAGCTCTAGAGGTCACCTACTCCAACCACCTGCTCGTAGGGTCAGCTGTGAGGTCAGAGCAGATTTTTCAGGGCCTTACCCAGTCAGGGTTTGACAATCTCTGAGGACGGACACTGCTCTGGGCAGCCTGTTCCACTGACCATCCTCACTGGAAAAATGTTCCTCCCTATTTCCCACCTGAACCTCCCCTGCCAACTTACACATGTTGCCTCTCCTTCTCCCACACAGCTCAGTGAAGATCCTACTCTCTATAACCTCCCCACAGGTGTTGGAAAGCTGCCATTCACAGCACACCAGCCAAGGGCCCCAGGCTCTCCACTGAACTCACCACAGTGTATGGACACTCTTCCCTGTATTGGGGACCAAAACTGAATGCAGCAATTCAGATATGGTCTATCCAGGGCTGAGTAGAGCAAGATGATCACTTCCATTAATCCACTGATTCTGATTCTGTTCATGCATCCCAGGAGCTGTTGGCACCTTTGCTGCCAGGGCTGGCTCATGCTCAGCCCAGGACCCCCAGGGCCACCAGTAAGTGTCCAGTCTGCAGCATTGCAAGGACTACTCTTTCTCACAGAAAGGACCTAAAATCTGTCCTTATTGAATTTCACAAGGTTCCTGTTATCCCATTCCTCCTGTCCCTCTAGGTGTCTCCAAATGACAGATGGGGCTGTCCAACTCTTCATTGCTATCAGTGTGTTGAAAACAAAATCATTTATAATCTACTCTAACAGACCTTTTCTGTGTTACTTAAATCTAGAACTAATAACAGGCAAGCATGTTTTTTTGTATTTCTTGTCATTTTTCACATCAACATTGCAAATAACTTGGAAAGAACAGTGTTTTATGGCTGTTGTCTGTTCAGTTTCCCTACCTCCAAACAAGACACTGTTGTATTTCCGCTCTGGAGGTATCCCAGCCATCACTGCAAACCAGTCTACCCCACGTTGCAATGACAAATAGAATCCATCCTGAAAAACAGGTAACAGGGAAACAGAAACAGGAAGACAGTTTATTTTCAAAGACTGCATCAGAAACTAGACACAATGTGAACTAGAGACAATGTTAGATGATTCCTTCCCTCCTCCTCCCCCATGAAGGAAAATTTCCTCACTGATCAAAAAGAAGCTTAAATTGTGAATGTTAACAGACAGCAGACAGTATATGTTTGGGTGGGGGAATGTCTGAATTCGAACTTTTTCAAGCCTTCAGGCCCATTACTTGCTAAATCCTGAATTAAACAGGCATGCCCCTGAATCTTTCAATTAAAAAGGCAACATGAGATACACTCTGTCCTGCTGCACATGTTTAGCCTGGAAGAACCAGAAGCTTGCAGAAGGAAAAGGTGATGCAAAAAAAGAATGAGTCCCAAAAAGAGGAGGACTTGAAAAGAAGGTCTGGAAAAGACGGTCGAGATCTTGGCTGTTGGAAATACACTGGAAGTGGAAGAAGACCCTGAAGATCATAGCCCACAGCTGCAGCTGGAGTGGTGTTAGAAAGGGGCAGAGGTGTGGGCTGCAAAAGCAATTCTCCCACAACAACATGGTCATCTTGACCAGCAATGCCATTAACACCTGAGAAGGGTAACAATGAGCACCTGCACAGCCAGGATCCAACAGGAGCTTCTGCTCTGTTCCTGGAGCAGCAGCCAGTTCCCTGCTAGGAATGGAAGTTGAGATGAAACTCCACACTAGGGGAGGAAGCAAGTGACCTTGTGAAATAGTCAGGTGGGGTAAAAGCTCTCATCTCTTTGGTTCTTCAACAAACCCCAGCATGCAGATCCATTAGGAACTGCCTCACCAGTGACATCAGTGTAAGACACAAAAGCATTGGTAAGCACAAGAACTAGTCCCTAAGAAATACTTGAATTTTTATCAAAACAAATCTCCCATTTTAATGAAAAATTAAGGGTGAAGATTGTTATGCAGGTTGACAAATAAATTCAGTCCATGAACCATTTATATGTGCCAGGTAATTATTAATCTTCCTATAGCTGTTTGGTTTGCCCCAAGGCAGGTGATTTTTCTTCCATTCCTCCCTCAAGATCCTAAGAATTTCTGTGGGCTGACTTTCTTGTTACTTACCTCAGTCTGGCTGTAATAATCAAGGATGGAAGGAAAGAGTGGCAAGATGAGGGCAAATCCCAACAAGTCGATGAAGAGAGCCAGGAAGACAATTGTAATAACACGATTATGGTTCTGCTCCTGCCTGTCATTGCTGGAGCTGCTGCTGGTTCCTCTCTCTCGCAGGGCCATGTTCCCAGTGCTCTGCTCCTAAAAAAATTGCATTTATACCTAGTCAACAGGAAGCTTTTTTGCATAATAGTATCTTGCTGATTCATTCCTACTTTCTACAGACTTCACAAAAATAAGTTCTGGCTATATTAAGCTACCTGGGAACAAGGCAACAAGAGCTCAACCCTCTGGTCTTGGTTATTAGCTCAGTACCAAATTGTCTCCCATCAAGAACAGGCTACAAAGGCAATAAAGCAACAAACTATTATAGGAGCACCTCAAATAGAACAGAACTAAAGCATTTGAAGTTTGTCAACATGTGAGTGGCACTAATACAACTTCCCGACGTTTTCAGCTCAGCATTACAGTAGAATAGGTATAAAAGGGCACTCTATTCCAAATATTTACATCCAAGTAAGAGTTTATTTATGCCTTCAGTGTATATTAGAAATGACCAAAACAACAATTCAAAATAATAAAAGAGGCAAACTTCCTAACTATTGCAGGAATTCTGTCTTCAAGATAAACCCCACAGAGCAACACAACAAACAACAAAAGAAAATTTTTAAACTTCATCCTTTATTTCTTTCTCCAGATGATAGCTACTGACCTGGGGCATCAAATGATTAAGGCAGCATTTTTATTTTGTCAGAAATACCAGAACTATCAACTCTCTTTGATAATATTCCAAAACTATCTTAAAGCCCTAAACAAGGATGCAGACCATATATAGTTCAGTCTTTAACAAATAAAGGAGTTGGTCTCAATCCCAAAAATTAACTAATTTGCAACATAAATCAAAAGCAAGGAGTAATATATGGAACTGCAAACTTCAGAACTATAAAACATACATGATATTTCAGTCATAAAAGAATCAAATTTACAGTCCCCTCTGAAGTCCCTGAAAGTTTGTTGGACTGAGAATAAAAAAGGAGACAGAATTTCATCCAAAGCCAATTAACACAAAAATATTCACAGACTTTAATGAGTCAACACTGAAAACAGTGAGCAATTCTTAACATAAATTTTATTCCAGACCAGATACACCATATTATATACACAAGGCAGTTACACATAGAAAATGACACTACACTAATTGAAGGCTGTAACACTTTGTAATGCTCAGCAATAAATATTATTGTGACATTTCTTTACCTATGAAGTCAGTTTAGTGGCACTGAAGCATTATTAAAGCTCAGTTGCCAGGAGGTAAATAAACATGGAACAGGGCTGCAATCCATTTACTAAACTCTTGGCATAATGCTCTTAGCCAAACTGGTCTGATTTAGCAGATTTATGTTCAAGATCCTCTTATTTAAAATGGCAAATCATCACTGCTACAAATATTCAGCATTATTTGCTTACCCAAATGAGAAAAGAGCACATGGAGCCAAAATCACCATTCCTTTAAGTAAATACTCTCTGGGCCTAGGTCTATCCAGCCAACAGCTGAGGGATGGGTTCAACTGAGGCAGACTGTATCTTGTTTTTCCTCACAATTTGTTTACTCATCCACTGAATTGTATGAGCAAGCTGAACTTTATTCCAGGGTTATTAGTAAAGGTAACATCCTTCACACCTTTCCCTCAGGAACATTTCTGCCAGAGCGCAGCCCGAACCCATCGATGCTGGCACTGACCTTTCACTCTGCTCCAGTTTTGGCTGCGTGGTTGCAATTTCCCTTACGCAATATCCCAAGGTACTGCACGTTTCTGCCTTTGTGCTCCATCGGTTTGGTTGTTCAAACCTCTCCATAATTTTTTGCTAGGCAGGAAACCACAACATTTTACAGGCCCTTGGCACCCTGACAGCAAAACCAGAACACTTCACCTCCACGGCGACATCTGCCTTGTGTGAGGATGTGTGGGAGAGGGGAGAGGGAGGGCTCCGGCTTCGGGGAAGTTGTTCCTCAGCACACGTGAATCCCTCACAGCCGCTGGCTCTGCCCGGCCCTCCCCAGCCCTGCCCTCACCATTCCCTGCCCGTGGCTCTTCGCTTCTGTCCCCTGCCGGGGCTTGGTGCCGTGGTTCCCAGGGAGGGCTCAGCACCAAAGCCGGCCCTGCCCGAACTGAGATTTTTTATCTGCCAGCAGTCAGGATTTCATCCTTCTGGAGTTTTCTTACCTCACCTTATCGCCTTGTAAAATTTCCCGGGCCCGGCTTTTCCTGCTCGGCCCCGGGAGGGCTCCTCAGCCTCCCTCCCACAGCCCCGGCTCAGGTCAGGGCAGGCGCTCGGCCGGGCACGGAGACAAGCCGCAGATCCCCAGGGCAGGGCAGGGCAGGGAAGGGAAGGGGCGGCCCGGCAGAGATGAGGCGGAGGACGCGGGGTCCCTCCCGCCGGGGAAGCCGTGCCCGGCCCTGCCCCGCCGCCCGTCCGCCCCGGGCACCTACCGCTGCGCCGGGCTGTGCGGGACGCGCCCCCCGCCAAAAGCCTCCCCGGGGATGCTGCGGACGGCGGCTCCTCCCCGGCCCTCCGCGGCGCCCCGGCCGCCTTCCTGTTCCGGCGGGGATGGAGCCGCTCCCGGCGCCGCCGAGGACGGACCCGGCCCGCCCGAGCGGCTCCGCGGAGTGCGGCGGGGCTTGAGCCCGCACCCAGAGCAGCTCCGCGGTACGGAAATGAACGGCGAGCCCCGCACTGCAGCCCTTCCTTCGCCCTTAAAGACAGGTCTTGAAACACTCGTTCCAAGGGGAGAGCGGCGTTCCGTTTGTTGCTACAGCAGCAGTTAGCTGCGTCGTTGATAAGGGCTATCTGACAAAGAGGAGAAGGTAGTTGCAAAAGATGTAACTGTGCTCAAACCAAACTTCTCCCTCAACGCTAAGTTTTTTACCCGGAGAACATGAATAGCTGTGGTATTGTAAGCGCCACCGAGCGCTGTTCCCTTATCCAGGTGTGTCTGGTATCCAACTGGCTAATTGAAGTGGGAGGATGTGGTTACAAGTGGACTTAGGCAGATCCATCACCACAGTCTTAAACAGGTAAGAATCTGCCAGCAAAGTGCATAAAGCAAACTAATACAGGTATTTAAATGACTTCTGATTCCCTCGAAGGCAATGTGGTTTGGGGTGGATGTAGTTATCAGCACTTGAACACAGACCTTCTATTCAGTGACATCTCTCTCATGGATTGCCAGCTGATTAGACTTGAAGGAGCTTATGTAAGCATAACATCAGGATTAACATGCCAGTTAGATCAAATAGTTATCTAACTGGCTAACTCAAACAGTGACCTGCTGGTCTCATGTATACCTGAGAATTTTATGTACTTGGTTTGGTGTGAGAAATATGGTAGATCCAGTATATAGTCACAAACCTGAACGATCACACAACTGCAGTCCATTCCAAGGCAAAATTCTTTTTGGAGGTACTCTGGACTAAGTATGAATAATCCTTTAATACCTGAAATAAATATATATATATGTATTTTTCTGGTTGCTCATCACTGTATTAACTGATCAGGCACCATCTGAATTCAGATATATTTTTAAAAAATCCATCTCTTCCTGTTATTAAATCTACTGGCCTAAAGTTTTTGCAGATCACTGAGCCCAGTTGTGTTACTGCAGTCAACCATGTCATACAATCCTGCATGTAAATACATTACACTGTTTCTAGAAATTGATAGGTCATTACTCACTCCTTTCCAGTCTAAAATCTTGCACATCTGACAGATAATAACTTAAATTTGGTTCCTAGAATACATTTATTAACATTGGCCTTTTGCTTATATCAGCCTTGTTTTTTTTACTGAAGTAATGCCTCATTTACTCTTTTACTTCCCTGCTCTATTGCCAAAAAGCAGTGTTAGCCCTAATGTCAATATTTTGAAGTATTTAATGCTATACAGCATCTTCATAATTTTTTTAGACTCAGTGTTTGGGCTGCATGAAAGATTTTAGTTTTCCGCTCCAGACCTAATTGACTGAAGAAGAAAAAAACCCAACCCCAAGCTTCCCCCAAACCAAACCCTTACAGAAACCAGTCTTTTAACTAAGTAAGACTCCACAGCCAATACATTTAGGACTGAAATATACCTGTTTAGCTTAGGAGACACACCTGGAAGACCACAAGGAGCACATTCATAGAATGCTTTTGACCCCCTGAATATGTAACACCTCACAGTCCCCGAGTGATGATAAAGCTGCCAAATGTTTTGTCAGAGCTTCTGTTTGACTTTTCCAAATGCCCAAAAGGCCCATGAAGAGGAAAGAAGTCCCACCAATTCCTGTGGCTGACACCAACCTCAGCCCAGCAGCCAAAGTGCTCCTGTCAAGCTCAGGAGCAGCCTCAGTGTCCCGGTCAGCAGAAATCTGGTGGTCAGAGGGGAAGCCTTACACAGAGCAGGGACACACCATGGTAGATGGTGACTTCTGCAAGGCACAACTGAAAATACCAAACTGCTTACTAGCTTCCAGCTGACAACCAAAAGACAAACTCCTGAGGAAGCTTTTCATGCTGTCATAAAAAAGGTAATTTATACAGTTTTTAGCTGAACAGTGTTGTTCTCACTCTATTCTTTACAATATTCATATTCAAGGTAGCTATTGTCTGGGACAGCTGATGTTAATAGATAAGCTACCTGAAACTAAAGGAAAAATGGTAATTTTCCTTTTTTGTGTGTGATGAATTGATTCTAGTTACAGAATGGTTTCTTTTTTGGGGTAATTAAATACAGATTTACAATTGATAACTGATGTGTCAAAAGGCCTGTTATGACAAGTCCTGGGTTAAAAGAAACAGAGAGACAAGACAGTGCCTGGTAAGTGTGATGGTGTTCAAGAAGCTCTATGAGAGAGGGTCTGCCAGCACTCAAACATGTTCAAGCCCTTTGTAGTCCAAATGACCAGACTTTCTATCACATCAGAGCAGCAACACTGGCCAGCTGCTGTGGTACTGAGCAATGGCAAAAGTGTCAAACCAGACTGACTATAAAGCTGAGGGAGGATTATGTAGTCTTACTTTGCTACTCTTGTAAAATACTGTGTGTTAAGCATCACAGTTAGTCCCAGGTTTGCAATATTAAATCTGACTTTAAAAATTGACAATATGATTTGTAAAAGTGTATAATACAGTGATTCTCATTCAACAAGATTTCAAACAGAACTACTTTCAGTCTGACATTCCAAAACAGTTGCGGAAGTCTATCAGCTGAGGTTTCCTCATCCTTCATCTTTGAACAGGAATATCTTGTGATGCTGATGAACATTCTCTTGTCCCAGAAAATGTCCTGTCCCAGAAACATTATCATTGTGTCTCTACCCTCTTTCTCTACTTCCCTTACTGAGGAACAAAAAGCAGCTGCAAGTGGTATCAAAAATCAGGATCAAAGTGCCTCTGTCAGCTCCTCTGTGATTCTAATACCCTGCTGGACAAAACCTCTGAAGCTACTGCTAAAGTCAGATAAATAAATAATAGTACTTTTTAACAGTTTATTTGTGCTGTATAGACTGTGACTAAAACTCCAAGCTGAAGGTACTGATTTATAGCATAAAATAGGAAGTTAGCTCCTTCTTCATTATTTCACTCTCAAGTTCTTGACTTAAAAAGATTTTGTTTTAAAGAAAACAATTCCTACTGTGCCAAATGGAAATAAAACAGAAGGTATACTAATCTTCTGAGATCCCTTTGAGATTTCAGAAGATAACTCTTCCAAAATCAGCAAAGCTAACTGAAATTTTTTTTTTTTTTTTTAGAGCATGAGTGGATTTCAAACATAGGAATCTTACTAGTTTTTGCATGAGACAAGTATCTTCCCTACACATACTTAGTATCTTGCCTATTTCAACACTTAACAGAAGTGCTTTTCCAAACCAAAAAAAGCCGATGATAATTACATATTACTTGCATTACCAGTTACACTGACAGTTAATAAAAGCCTTTTCCTTCAATAAAGTGTTTTTTTCTTTTAAGGAACAAGACTTGCCTAACTAAGACTGTTTTGTCATTGGAGACTAAATGTAAAGGCTGTGTTTCAACTCACCCCTTCCTAGTTTTAGTTTTGCTTTCATTATAAGTTTAATTTATAAAAACCCTTCAAACCAACCAACCAAAAAAACCCCACCAAAAAAACCCACATCCCAAAAAAACTCCCAGAAAGCAAACATCAAATCAAAAACCCCAGAAAACAGAACAAAGAAAACATTCTAAGCCGGTCCAAAACGACCAAGCCTACCTGTTAAATCAGATTAGCTGACAGCATGAAAGTTTTTCTTCATGAACAGTAGGTAGAGCATTACAATGCCTCAGGTACCTGTTGGCCAAAACACAGATCAGATCTAGGAACAGTGTTTGAAAACTGAGGGAGTTTAGGGTGTTTGATTTTGTAAAGAACCACGGCCTTTAGTTCATTCTTAATACAGGTCTTATTTTATAGTTTATATGTAAGTCTTTCAGAATGAAATTGAAAAGTTAATATAAAAGCGAATTTTATCTTCCTAACAGTTTTTCATGGAAACATTACAAACTTGTTCAGTGCATAACAACTATCACTGAATTTACCAAATATTAAGTGAATACCTGACCAGTAAACCTAGTTTAGATTAGCACCCATCAGTAATTGTTATGCTCTTTGTCCCATTGCAATGTTTCTTTGCAAATACAGTATAAAAAGAAAGTGTTAGAAGTATCTACTGGCTCTGTTTGAAGAACAGATGTTTTTCAAAGTCATGCTGGGCAGTTATCAGTGATTAGACATACATGATAAATTAAGTGGAAGAAATTTAAGTATATCACTGTTCCCTTAAGTCAGACAGTTTTGAATACAATGAGGAATTCTAATTAATCACCTTAGATTGTTAAGAATTTCAGAGCTGTGCTCAAAATTTACTGAAAAGATGAATAGATGTACAGCTTTAACAAAGGACTTCTACTTAAAGAGTTGATACCTTTACTCAATACACAATTTAGCATGACCTGATGCACAGACTAATTAAAATGTTACTGTTTAAATTATATTATCATTATGAGAGCTGCCTGCAACTATTCAATGTTAAAAAGAGATGATAAAATGTCCTACCAGGACCATCCCCGAGAGTCATACCACATGCCCAAGAATTTCTTGAACTCTGTCAGGCTTTGTGCTGTGACCACTTCCTAGGGGGGATGTTTCAGATGAACCTTTTCCTAATATTCAAACTACCCCTGACACAACTTCAGGCTGTTCCCTGAGTCCTGTCACTGTCACCACAGAGAAAAGTGGTGTCTGAAGAGAAGTGCCTGCCCCTCCCCTTCCCCTCCCCTCACAAGGAAGGTGTAACTGCAGTGGGGTGTCTCCTTGTTCTCCTCTTCTCCAGGCTGAACAGACCAAGTGCCCTCAGCCACTCCTCACATGACCTCCCCTGAAGGCCCTTCATCACCTCTGCTGCCCTCCCTTGGGCACTCTTGTAGCTTTTATATCCAGCACTCGAGGTGAGGCTGCCCCAGCCCCGAGCAGAGCAGGACAATCCCTCCATGCTGGCCCTGATGTCCCCAGGACAGGGATGTCCCTCCTGGCTGCCAGGGCACTGCTGGCTCACCTTCAGCTTTCCACTGCCCAGGAGCCCCAGGCCCCTTTCCCTGGCACTGCTCTCCAGCCTCTCATTCCCCAGTCTGTCTGTACATCCAGGGCAGCTCCATCCCAGATGCAGAATCCAGCACTTGCCCTCGTTGAACTTCACATGGTTGGTGACTGTCAAAATCTCCCTGCAGGGCCTCTCTGCCTCTGAGGGAGTCAGCAGCTCCTCCCAGTTCAGTGTCTTCAGCAAAATTACTCAGTGTAGCTTCGAGTTCCATGTCCAAGTCCTTGATGAAGCTGCTGAAGAGAACTAGCCCTGAAATGGAACCTCACTACTGACCTGTCACCATCTTGAAGTAACAGAAGGTTTTTGATGTAGAATTTGTGTGTGTGTAGTTCAAGTTAGGTGTGTGTGATCAGGTTTTAGATTTAGAATTTTGATTATTCGTCCAAATGTTCTCATTAAAATAAAACAGAAGCATGCCACATACAAAAGTGTTATTTTTATTTTCCTTATGAAAAGTTGTGGATTTTCCTAATAAGCTGGTTCATTTTTTCAAACAGATCCAATGATGTTTTCTCCTCAAAAGGAATGCATCCAAAAAATGCAATTAAAATCTGTTGAAAAGCCATGTAGGGGTGTTTTATATGGCAGTAAGCTTCCCGCTGTAGATAGTCCCTCCCAGTTAATTCTTCCATTTTTTCCTTTTCATTGCTTTCCATTCACCTTCCTGTGTAGCAAGGCTACCAAGAAGCTCTTTCACTTTTCTTTTTCTGGCTGCATCTCTGTAAAACAAACAATCAACATATAAAATATTTCAGAAAGATTATATTAGGGAAAATAAGTACACTTAGAGAATAATTATTAATTCATAAAAAGTCCCACAATTCTTTAATTTCACCAACACATCATTTAAATGAAAACATTTTGCATCCTCTTAAACTAGAGAAATGAAACCACAAAGTTGAAAACACTTTAAATGATCCTTATTGAAAATGTTTGCTTTTCCTCAAATTGTCCCATTTTATTTAAGTTTAGTTTGGTTGATCATTAATATCAGTCCTGGCACACAGTGAAGAAATGGCAGAACAACCCCCAAAGTGGTGCTGCAACAAAGGCTACTTTACCTCTCCATGATTTCTGAGAGCTGCATTCTAGCCAGGTATTGGTTATCTTTCCGAATCTCACGAATGGCTCCTTTAAGTTCACGTTTATGCCTCTGGATCAGCTGCTTCCTTTCTTGCTCCTTTTTGCTGCCTGCCTGTTTCCTTCCAAACTCTAAGCTGAAATAAGAACGTATGTGTGAGCACAGAACACCTTAAACCCACAACTTTTTCATATTTATAAGGAGAGGTTTTGTATGAAAACTAACTCAGTATTTTAATTCCTGCATATTATATGGATAAGTTGCAAAATAAGAAGTTGCCCAATGAGCACACTGGAAAAACACTCACCAGACCTTCTAACTGCACTTGATCATCATGCCAATGACCACACTTCAATTCCCCATATGCAGCCTGCACTTAGAACAGACTAAAAAAATCTACACTAGAAGAAGAATGGAAGACATCTGGAGAAAGATGGAACTGCCCCACACATCTTAAATTTTTGCAGACCTCCTCAGCAGATGCATTTTACAGAAGAAGTCTGATCACTTTCTTGGGGATAAGTGTGTACAGCAGTGCAAAGCTCTCCTCTTCAATTATTAGAATAAATAAAAGTAGACACTTTGTGCCCCTGCAGATAACCAATATGGCTAAATAAATCAGCAGCCAATATAAAGCAGATTTCCCAAATTAGAACACTGTTCTACTATCTACAAAACTAAATTAGTGTTTTTCACCACCCATCTTTTAGCATCATGTATTTCATATACATTATGAACTACTCACTCTTATTCTTCTGACTTGAGTGCCTGACAGAACATTCAGTAAAGCACCTGACCGGCTAATAACAATCTAATCATCTTGAAATTTGTTAATTTACAATTCATTATATGGGCAAGAGTTGACTTTCAGTGCTATTTTTCCTATATATTTGTTCTTAAAATTTCTTCCCTTTTTTTTTCCTTTCCCTCCCTACCACACAAGTGGATGTCCCCTTGTGAATTATACACAAAATCTAGCAGAAAAACAGTTGTTTTGTGTCCTGGTTTCCAAATCCATTCTAGCTTGCTACAAATGTTAAGGTTTAAATGCACCTTTCTTTTGCATCCACTGTTCTTTACTTACACTTTCACAATTTTAGGAGTATACTGTTTCAATGGCACTGGCTTCTTTTTCTCACATATCAGTGGGGTATAGTGTTTTACTTTGTTCTCCAGCTCTTTCAGAGCACTGTGATACCATTCCTGAAAATGCAGAACAAATTGTAAAAGCATATCAAAGCCACCATAAATCAAAAGCTATTGTAAACTGAATCAACAGTAATGCTCTCCCCATGTATTCTTTTTCCTGGGTTAAGTCACAGCTACTCATTAGGACATTGCTAACACTGACATGCTGTAATCCAAGTTGGATAATTCTTAAAAGCCTTTGGAAGTCTATTAAAATGGTATCATGAACAATAAGAAAGGCCTGCCTGCTGGTAGTTTTACCTAACAGAGGAAGAAGCCAGACTAAAGGCAGTTAAACTCAGACTCTTCCTTTCATGGTAATTTTAACAATGACCAGTTTTTTTTTTTTTTTTGATGGCAAAAAATAGGCCATTTGACTTCATCTGAGTAATAAAACTTTGTTCTCTAAGGACATTTTACGATGCTTCTTTGGGGAAAAGATGATTTTGCTACATTCAGAAGAGACAGATTAAAAAACTGAATCCCATTTCTAGAAAAACAGCAACTGTCCTAGGTAAGGTACTGACCAGGCATATTTATGTTCATTTTACCTACACAGTTATAAGTTTGACCTCCCCAGTTTGGTAATGTATTATGTATTTATTTTACCAAGGTCTTACAGATTCACTACAAAAATACGAGAGCAACGAGATGTCCCTATTACTCTTACAAATTATGTGACTCATGGAATGCTACATTATTACAAGCCAAGTGTTGTTCTCTTCATTTAGATAGGCAAGACAACATATAGAATGGAAAAATACCTTTTCTAAATATTCCCTGTTCTTTTGTTTTTTCCACAGGAATATCAAAATGCCTGAAGCTCGAAAAAATTAATGCTTCTACTTGGGTTTTTTTTGTGTTTATGCACAGATGAAGATCACTGAATTTATTAATAAATCAAACATATAGATTATTTAAATCCTGAGGAATACATACCTGCATTTTTTCAGGATATTCATTAACTGGGATATGTTGTGTAAGGAGTATTCTGACAGGATGCATTATTTCATGGAATGATGGCAAAGATTCATAGAGAGCTGCACATTTTTTAATAAGATCAAAACACAGGGCTAGACATGATAACCTGTTAATGCACAAAAAGTTAATTTCACATACAAAAACTACAGTGGATTTTCAAATAAAATCAACTTAATTAATTAAATTTGGACTGTTAGCAGAATCCATTAAGATTGCCTGGCAGAACCAGTTACAATTGGAAATAGTTGTCAATTCAGTCTAAAAATTCCTCTCTCCTAAGCAAATACCAAAAGAATACCATCAGCAACAAATCTTTATGTCAGTGCACTGAACACACCAGAACTATCCACTAATATTGTTTTAGTTCTTAAGAGCACTGTCACTGACATGACACAACAGATGATCTGGTATTTTTTCTGTTCTGCACTTCTTACATACCTGGTATGATTTATCTCTGTTTTGCTGGTTTCCTTTAATCTAGTCACAATACTCAATGGCACATTTTGCTTCTCCCAACTGTTCAGATCGTCCTTATCACACACCAATAGCAATTCTAGGTTTTTCCCCACTGGTGTAAATGGATGCACTACAGTATAGCCTAAAAAAGCAAGAACAACAGTCATTAAACAAGATCACTTCTACACTCTGAAGAAAAACAGCCAACTCATTTTACATTTTTACCTTTAAAAACACTTCTGTCTTCTGTATCAAATTTTTCTAAAACATTGGAAAACATTGGAAAACACTGGAGTACAGGGACATAGGTTAGTACTCTAGTCACACTGCCCAAGTCACAGAATCCAAAGGCAGGGACTGGGACAACCAAGTACTGTCCACTACAGAAGGTCAGGCTTGAGACTAAAGAACCTGAATGTGCTCAGCTCCCTGGGACCTTAGGCATCTGAGGGTCCTGAGGGAACTGGCAAGATAAAGCTCCTAAACAACTAACATACTTGAAAAGCTGTAGTTCCCAGTAACTGGAAAAAGGGAAAAATGATCCTCATTTTTAAAACAGGAAAGAGAAGAGATCCAGCAAACTACAAGTTGATCAGCCTCATCTCTGTGCCTAGTAAGATTGTGGAGCAGATCCTCCAGGAAACCACGACAAAACACATGCAAAACACAGAGGTGCTCAGTGACAGGCAACATGGCTTCATTAAGGGCAAGTTGTGCCTGACAGGTTTGGTTGCCTTCTATGACAGGATTACAGAACTGGTGGGTAAGGAAAGAACAACTGATATTATATACCTGGATTTGTACAAAGCATTTGAGACTGTCCTGATAAACATCCTCGTCTCTAAACTGGAGAGGCATGAATTTGACAGGTGCATGACTCAGTAGATAGGCTATCATCTGGATGGTCACAGCCACAATTGTGGCCAATGGCTCCATGTCTGGATGGAGATCAGTTATGAATAGGGTCCATCAGGGGTCTGTCCTAGGACCAGAGTTACTGAACATCCTGGCTGGAACACACAGACAATAGGACTGAGTGCAGCCTCAGCAAGCCTGCAGGTGACAGCAAGGCGAGTGGCGTGGAAGAGGATGCCATCCCGAGGGACCCTGGCTTCAGAGGTGGGGCCATGTGAACCTCCTAAAGTTCAGTAAGACAAACTGGGAGGTCCTGCATGTGAGTAGGAGCAATCCTACACATGCATACAGACTGGGCAATATGAGTGGATTAAGAGCAGCTTTGCAGAGGACTGAGGGTATTGGTGAATGAGAACCTGAATTGTGAGCTGACAATGTGCCCCTGCAGCCCAGAAAGCCAACAAAAGCTCAGCAGGTTGAGGGAAGGGAATCTCCTCCACTATCACAAGATCCCACTTGAAGGAATGTGTTGAGCTCTGAGGTCCCCAGAGAAGAACACAGACCTGGCTCAAGAGCATCCAGAGGAGGGTCATGAAGATGACCAGAACACTTCTCATTTGAGGGAGCTGAGGTTATTCAGCCTAGAGAAGATAAGGCCCTGAGGAGACCTTACAGCAACCTTCCAGTATTTAAATGAGGCCTACAGGAAAGATGGGGAGGAACTCTTTATCAGAAAGTGTAGTGATGAGAGTAACAGTTTTAAACTGACAGAGGGTAGATTTACACTAGATAAAAAGAAGAAACTGTTCACTATGAGAGTGGTGAGACGCTGAACTACAGGGTACCCAAAGAAGTTGTGGATGCCCCAGCCTTGAAAGTATTCAAGACCAGATTGGATAAGGCTTTGAGCAACCTGGTCTAGTGGAAGGTATCCCTGCCCATGGCAGGGGGGTTAGAATTAGATGGCCTTTGAGGTCCCTTTCAACTCAAACCCTTCTGTGATTCTTTGACTCATTCTGTGGATGGGGAAAGTTAAGACATGTAGGTACACATTTGCCCTGTGGGAAACAGGATGCACAGTTAAACTGCAGGTTTGGTCCAGGATGGAGCACTGGATATGCTTAAGAGGACAGGGCAGGTACAGGATTTCCCATGGGGTCACAAGCAGAAGGCTTTGGCCAGAAGGTGGTCATGAGGCACAGTGAGCTGGAGCAGGGAGAGCTGCTCCACAGCTGCAGCCACAGAGCCTCTCCTGTGAGCCCACAGCAGGGGCCCTCAGACACACTGTAAAACCCTCTCCCACTCCAGCTGAGGGGCTTTAAAACAGGAGGAGCATGGAACACAGAATATATACTGGAGCAGGGCATATGGAAAACACTAAAGAATCCCTATGCACACATCACTGATCTGTGAAACTACTTATACAGCAACATGAAAGAAGCATCTGAGGAATTTCTTGGCTAAGGGACAAAATAATTAGCATTCTCTGTGCTGGACCTTGGGGGTCTTTTTCCCCTGTTTGTTTTCCTTATGTTCTGCAAGCTTGCAGTGGAATTGACTTCAAAACTTTCAAACTTTAAGTCCAGATTATTTACATATTCTACAACCTGTACATGGCTCTTCAAAGACAGGCCAGAAGACAGTAGATTTAAATAAAGGTTTTTAAGGTTTGAGACCCAAAGTTGTAAGAGATCATGACACACGCAGGCTTATGCAAGATCAGGAACTAAGATATGTGAGTTTTATTATCTGCTTTACTTGTGAGAGGATAGCAGATCTCATTAACAATTCAATTAGCTAAAGCTATCAACCATGACAACTCCTTCCCACTCCCTCCACCTACAGCTTTTCTTTTTTAAGGTAATAGTTTTTACTCTAAATCAGACTGTATTTCAGTCTCTTATGAAGCTACATTCCATATATCTTTCTCATGTGAGAAATTTATGGATCAAGATAATAAAATGAAAACATTAGGAGTTTATTTGCTGACTGTACTTAATGTTAAAACTGAACCCTGAGAATTTTTTTGGTGTGACAGTGCATCAACATTCCAGAGCTCCAAGTCTACTTATCTTAAAATATTCTCTGTTGATAGCTTAACCATCACAACTACCAGAAAAACTTCCACCATGAATATTTAAAAACACAATTGGATACCTTGGGAACTTCAAAACATCAACACTGACTGGAAAGTTCTCAAAGAGAACACTGGGCCTCTTAAGTATCTTTTACTGAGGTTTTCCTCACTGCTAACAGAAACCAACACCATGCAAATTTAACTCGTACAAAATCATTAACAGAAATACAAAGAAATATTTTAAACAACTTAACAATTGATCAATGATTACCACTAAAAATTTTTCAAGTATCTTATCTAATTTTGCAGAGTCCTGTATTTTAACTTTACCAAAACTCTCTACAGATCAAATATTCCTAATATACACAAAGGAGAGAATACTTTTAGTACTACGTAACCCACCCACTCCGTAACCTCTTCCCACCTCCTTCTAAGGGTTCAGCTGTTGGTGTTCTGAGAATCCAGGGTTTAGCTCTGATGCAGCCCAGCTGTGTAACCTTGGCTCACACTTCAGAGGAAACTGCTAAGCCGTGAGAAGCAGCTAGGGAGATGTCTGTGGAGTACAGCCATGCCATATAATAAAGGTGAAACTGCAGTGATAGGTTTGTTGAAAAAAGGCAACAGTAGTAGCTCAAAACTTAAAAAAAAAAAAAAAAAAAGGGCAGCATGGAAAGGCAAAAGAGTCCTGAAAGGAAAGGAAAGGAGCTGCCTACTAAAGTACTGGAATACTGACAGAAGCTAAACCTTCCTCACCAGACTGATGACTATTTAGAGAACAGACTCTTAAGGATCTTATCAAGAGGTATAAGCATACTAATACATAGTGTGTAGTTCACTAAATCCCAGATATCTTGTGAGTTTATTAAATAATTCCAATTTTCACTTGGTAATATCCTGCCTGCAGAGTCTCCTCCTGCATGCTGTTCCCAGACAGAAATATTAACACATGAATTAATTACTATGCTCTGAAAAACTCCTCAAAAGCAAATTCTTGTCACTGAACTGGTCAACAAAAAGAGCTCCAAAACCAGAACAATTTTGAAGACAGAAAGTAATAAAAGAAAAAAAACCCAAAAACTGAAGAGAGACTGGCAAAATAAAAAAAAAATTGCTAACATAGGGATCACACTGAAAAGATAATTTTGTTATCCCTGTTGTCTGTGTAAACTTAGCAATTTGCACACTTATTTTACTAATCCTGCTTGTGGGGATTGCTGCCCTCTATTACAGTACTACAAATCCAAGTCAAATAAGGAAAAACACCAGCTTTGTGATATACTTCTCTCATTTAGGTGATATGGCTATTAGCTGAAGATTAAGGGTATCTGCAGCATGAGCTGCTGCCTCACTATGAGTTTACAGGGTACTCATCAGGAATCCATTAGGAACTCTGAATTTCAGAACACAGTGCAATCTCACAGTCTGTTTAGAATGACAACACTGCAAAAATACTGCACTGTGGCCAACATGAGTTCATTTCCTTTAATAACTTCAGTCCTTTCCTTCCTGCCAACAACACGAGAGGATCTAGTTCATAACTAGATGCCCAAGAATCAAGGTTGTGTTTGGCTGAACTTGCAGATGATTTTCGCCTTTTGTTCAAAACCAATGAAATCACTGTGAAATATTCTCATTAAAAAAAGATGATTATTTAAAAGATGAACCCCCATACTAAAATGGACTCTAAATGAAATATTCATTTATTCAACACAAACTCACCCTGGGCCTGGCTTTTGGGTAGAGAGATGTGAAGTACTCCAAGAAGGAAATTGATGAGTTCTGGTACAAATCTTCTGGAGAGAGATACATATTCCAGGAACAAGCAGCATATAAACAACCCTTTAATAACATCTTGCAATGTTGTAATGCGACACTAAAAGAAATAAAAAGAACAAAATATTCCTAGTTAAAAGTCTATACATCACAAATACAGAATCTTCCAAAAAGAGGAATTATTAACTACATTGTAAGCATTTGAAGTCTATAAAATTACAGCCTTAGATCTTTGATGAGAACCACACTGACTTTCCCTGGTCCTCAACTGAAGAGTATCTGCAGAACTGAGTAACAGGTCTATCAGAACTCATTTAGCCACTAGAAGGTGCTAAACCACAAACAATAAATCCTTCAGAAATGGATCAGTGAAATAGAAGGCTCTGAGCAACTTGGCAGCAATTGAGCAATTAGCTCAAGACTTTCGAAACATATAAACAGGATATTAGGATAGAAAAATAAGGACATATTTTAACTCAATGTACTGCATTAGGTACATTTTCAAGGAAAACAAATACTGCCAATTTTTAAGTAAATAACCTCTCAAGTATGAAGAAATGCAATATATGGAAAAGAAACCACTAATGAATGACTTCAGATTGTATTCAGTCTGTTCCATTAGTCCCATGTAATTTACCATAGAAGGAATTACTTTGTGACAGCTTGAAAAATTGAAGAGATATGGTTTTGTGAGTTGGACTATAGCCTGCAAGGGTGTTCTCCTCTTCACCCTTTTTTCCAATTACTATCTGTGGCTATACCAAATACAGAGCTGCCTTTGCAAGTACATTTCCACTATATACATTAATACTAACATACATATTGGAAGTCTGAGGAAGAAATAGTGTATGTAAAATATAATCCTGAGGTACAACATCACAGACATACCTTAGTAAGTAGCTGACTCATGTACATAAAAGCAGGTGTTACAACTGGGTGCCAGAAGTCAGAAGTTGGAAACAGTAGAGATACAATTTTCAAATAAATAAGCTGATTGCAAATAAAACAGAATAAGGCAAAATATAGTTAAGACATTATTCCCACGATCTTGACTTCATACATATGTAACTTTTGAATGAATAACTGCTACACAGTAGTCAAAAATACTACAATATACAAAATTTTGAGAAATCTGGTATGATATACACAACTCATTTATTGAGACAACTGTTGAAGCTAGATGAGAAAAAGGAATATCAATTATGAGACATCCATTACAGGTCTAATATTGGATTGAGGGACCTGAAAGAACAACTAAGAAGGAAGTCTGCCTCCCAACCCCCTTTACACTCCATGAGAACCCCATCTGATCCCCTTCAGCCCATCACAGTCACATACTCTCACAACACAAACTCAGGAGCAAGTGGCCACACAGGACCTGTGACACCTTTCAACCAGTCCTCAACACAGACAACGAAGTGACCAGAGTCCTCAGGCACTGGCACACACCAACAAATAGTTGCAGCCAAAAGAACTAAGCAGTGATAAGGTACACTTTTATTGAAGGGGACTTGAGTGACCTATCAAGATCATATGGAAATTAAGCATTAGCTGCAAGGTAGTTATGAGAATGATTTAAGTGGATATTTGCACAGTAAAGCAGATGGAAGTAGAGTTTCATTGCTTCCTCTCTGTTCCTCCTTGACTGAACAAATACTCTCCTGAAGTGTTTTGATTACTAAATACTCTGAATTGCAGGCAAAGATAACAGAAGGCATATGAAAAGCCTACTAAGACAGCTGATCTATGGAATAGTCATTCAAACAAGTGCTTTGAGACTACAAAGTGATATAATTCTACTTTAAAAGATAATGATGGCCTGCAACCTGGCAAAGTCCAGCAACGGGAATGAAAGCCAGAACTGTGACTCGTGTTCTAAGAGTGACAGTGACAAATTAAAAATAAAGTTAAAAGCTCTTGACAATACATTTCCTGCAAAACCCAAGTATCCTGAATACTCTTCAAAACAACTCAGTATATCTTCCAAGCTGTAAGAACCAAGGCTTCAGTCCATTTTCCTTCAATAGTCTAATTATTCCATTAGGCAGCAGCAATTCATCAAGCTGATAGAAAACAAGTAGCTCCCTCTGAATTAGATTTATGGTTTGTCTTTGAAACTTCACTACAATTTAAAAATACTCATATTCCTATGCTCCCTTCTTGAATTCTCCAACAGCCATTTACTTAGACACTGTAAAAGGAATCTGTTCACGTTTAACATGGCAAGTGAAAATGGGCTATTACCAATACAACAAGGAAAGAAATTCTTTCCAAGTCACTAATTTGACAATTATAATTTGACAATTATAATATATAAAGTACTAAGAAATGTTGTAATTTTAGATCCATAATAATATTCTCTTAGTTGGCTTTTTGTTTGGGTTTTGTTTTGGTTGGGTGTTTTTTGGTTTTGTTTTTTTAACCCAAAAGATATTGCAGAGATATCGCACTACTATGGAGCACATTTTTTAAACATTTGTACTTTACACAATTAAAGAAGTCACAATGTAACTGATAACATCACTTCTTCCTAAAACTACCAATTTAAGTTTCATCAGGAAAACAAATAGTGTTCTGCTATGAAGACTGGAGAGATAATTTTAAGATCTTTCCCCTTATTAATTCCATAGTCATACTTCTATTCTGAACAATGTGTGTATGTATTGTTTGTTTCTTAGGGGTGGGGTGTTTTTGTTGTTGCGGGGGTTTTTGTTACAACTTATCTCCAGAAAGGCAATTTAAAATATCGAAAAGCCTAGAAAGTCATAGATGCTGATAATTCACTACATAATGTCATTTTGCACTTATTACCATTCTTACTAAAGCAAAGAGATTATCCCAGCAATGTGGATTTGTTACCGTGTCTAAGCCTGGAAACGTTGCACGGCCTTTGACTTCAATTACTTCTTCCAGATCGTGTGCAGCGTCTCGAAGGATAAACCTGATACTGTCACTGGCTGCCTCAGGAAACATCTGGCAAAGATTGTACAATGGCCTATTAACAAGAAATTTAAGTCATAATCAAGTTATGCCACTGATGTAAATAAAAAATTGATTTTTAAGCACCCATAGGAAGATTTCTTGGGTTCCATCTGTATTGTAACAATAACAAATTGCCTGAAACAAATGTTCCTTTTTTAGAATATAAATTATTATTGCAATACTTTAGTTTACAGAGACATGTATTTTTCATTTGGCCTTCTGAGAATCCCTGAGTTGTAGGTTCCTAAATCTTAGATGAAAATTAATTTTAAACTTTAAAATACACTCTTAAATAATTTGCTATGGTTATGATGAATCCTTCTGAATCTCCTAACTTTAGATATTACTTCAGTGAAGTATGCTGGCTTACACTAGACAGCCCACTATTCTAAACACTCTTAGGCAATATTAAACAACATGTAAGGCAGCAATGTCGTTAGCAAATTTATTACTGCAAACAAGGGAAAAATCCCCAAACACCAAATTAGATCAGCTCCTGGCCTACGTTTAGTGCCTACAGGCATATGCAGTCTGGAGCCCGAATCTGTTTGGTCTCCCAGCATTTTTTCAGTGAAATTTGTCTGCAGAGATATTAATATATCCCAGTTCTAATAGACAATCAAAACGCATTTACCCTTTGGTAGAAACCATCTGTGACAGTATCAGTGGGTCAGAGCTCTTCCTGATGAATGCAACAGAGCAATGAATGCTAATACTACACAAAACAGATTTTGAAAAACTTACTGACTTTAGCAGGAAATTAAAAAAAATGCTGAAAACTACACAAAAATAACTTGAAAGAAACCTGCCTATTCTGGAAAGTCAAAATAGGAACCACAGACCAATTTTGTTTGCAAGGGACCTTTGGAGATCATCTGAGGCAACCCCCTGGTAAGAGCATGGCTAACTTCAAAGCTGGATCAGGTCGCTCATAGCTTTGTTAAGTTTTCTCCATCATCACAGCTTCCCTGGGAAACTAATTTGAATTAGTACCTTTTCTCAGAAGATTTTTTTCTTTAAATCTAATTGCAATTTCCCTTGTTGCAGCCCTTGCCCATTGACTCTCATCCTTTGCTGTATACCTCTGAGACAAACTTGGCTCTCTCCTCACAGCCTAACTGCCTGTCAGGTACTTGAAGACAATGCCAAACTGACAACTTCCTGCAAAGTGTTTAGCTGGAACTTCCATATGAGCTTACTGTAGCACTTTAATTCCATTTTCATCTAGCTCTCTGAATGAATTCACAGAACTAAAGCCCACGGAAAAAAACAGAGATTGCAACAGAAACTGTACAGCGTCAGTGCAAAGCTTGAAATCCTTTAACAGCTGTCTAAATAACCTCCTAGAAAGGAGTTTCATGCATATATGGTATTACTTATCCACTATCCACAAAGAGCATCTTGCAGATCAAAAAATACATTCTGAGGTTTTGAAAATCTCTTGGTACAATTAATAGATCAAGTAACACGTGAAACAAAACAAAGTCTAAGAATTACCAGCTGCCAACAAGTTCAACAGGATTTTTGAAACAAGCAACAAGCTAAATGCTTTACAATAGGTAGCTTTTCTCTTTAAACCCTGAAGGGGCAAAACTCCATAGGATTTAATACTTACAGGACCAGTTTGTCAATTGTTCTGAGCTCTGGTAAATCCAGGGTTGCTAACTCTCCAATATATTCCAAGAGGAAGCCAAACAATTTCTGCAAGAAATATGTTAAAATTAGTTTTTCTTCATTGTACATATTCTTGAACAATGATACAGACTTAGAAAATTAAGATGATCATATTAATTCTACTGTTACTCACAACACAGAAGCACGTATATTTTATACTGCTCCCTAAATACTTATTAAAACTTACTCTGGAATTAAAAGTTATTTTAAACATAAAACAAAACATACTTCCAACTTTGCTTTGTTTCCCACTGCAAGGCTTGGATGATTGCATTTCTGAATCCTCTCCAGTATAATAAGCTGTTGTTCTATTGTTCTTCCAGCCAATAAAGACTTAAATGTCTCAAAGGACTCAGGAACTAGAAAACAAAACCAAAAATTGACCACACAAAAATCTCAAACTTTACATCTTTAATTCAAGTGAATGTGCAACAAATTTCCAATCTGAAAATTATATTGTTCAGAAAAAAACCCACCAGAAATGCTTTAAATAATTAACTTTTAAATACTAATAATCTGTTAGCATATAGATAGCATTATTCCTATGAACACAAGTCAGAAAATAACATGTTTTTCAATGCTTAAAACTCAAGTCATCCTCTATTTACCATGTATGCTGAGCAGCACAACTATGCTGACACAAAGCAGAATTAAACCTAAACACACATTCAATCAAAAATTTACCATAATACATTTACCTTTATGTTTAATTTACATGCAATTACCTTTTGTGTGAAGACCATTAAGAAAAGTAACAATTTGGCCACAAATAGAAAACTATTTAAAAAAACCAAAAACCCAACTACCCTGGCATATATTTAGTTTTTTACAGAATTCAACAAGCTAGAAGACATCCTAACTAATTGTGTTTTTTTGAGTTATTTTACTATGACTGCTTTCTGGCTACAGCAAATCCTCAATGCAATTCAAAAGGCTTTGTGTAGTAAGTCATCTTCTTTGGATAGAAAAACACAAGCACTTAAGGAAGTTATTTGAAAGGTTGTTTAATCTTGCAACAGATACTTTTGTTCGAGAAATCTACACTAGGACAATAGTTAGATGAATTATGTACTTAATATGAATGGATGTTTTGTGTAATACTTGAAACATGTCTCCTCCTCCCATCTAGGCATGGACCCAAGACCAGTAAAAATCTGAGTGTCTCTACAATAACTCAATGTCACATCACAGGGATTAAAATTCAGAATCTTGTCTCTCCAAGCATCTTCTGACAAAAATGTCAGTCCAAACACCAGAGAAACTGTAAGTATAGATCACAGAACACTGTTTTGGCTTCTCTTTGGTAAAACTGTAGCACTTTGGATTGGATAAGATGGTTGCCCTAAGAAAGGAGCACAGGTATTTTTATTTTACTCCCCTGTTTTTATCTTCCAATTCTGATGCTGCTCAGAGGCACAGAAACTGCTCTGGGATGAAACAGATCTGGTTCCTACTTCTTCAAGCACGATTAGCTCGGCTCACTAAGAAGAGCAGTTACTGGCTGCTCTTTGAATAGTAGAAGGCAACCATGAAGCAAAATTTCATTAATGAATGTAAAACCTACAGGGCAGAGAAACTGACTGGTTGTTACAAACCCCTGACAGCTAAAGATCTCTGCATCAGTCCTTTGCTTACCAGCAAATGTATAGGGAAGCTCTGATTTGGCAGCTTCTCTCTTTGGATCTAATTCCTCCACATTCTGTGATTCATTTTCATTTGTCTTGTGTTTCTTCTCTTCTTTATTCTCTGCAGCTTCTCCTTCACTCTCAAGATCAGATTCAAGATCAGAGTGGCCATCTGCAGCATCATCCTCCTCATCTTCACTTGCAGATTCTTCCTGACTTTCTTCTTCATTCTCACTATCTTCTTCCTCTCCTTCCTCCTCTTCTTCCTCTCCTACCTCCTCTTTCTCCTCCTCATTTTCAATATTAATTTTTCCATCCTGTCCATAGAGAAAACAAGTCAGTTAAAACACTGATAAAGTGGCAGCACCTCAACACAATCACCATGTAAAGCTATCTTAAAAATGCCACAAGAGAATTTGAGCCTTTCTACCCTGACCAGGCAGTGAATACCAGCAGTGCCAGACAATACAGAATATTAGGGAGAGAACATACATATAGATATAAAAAAGTAGGGTATTTTCAAAGGAGTGTAAGAAATTGGAAGAAGAGATAGTATATGAGGAACAAAAGAAACCACACAGAAGGATGATACAAAAAAGACTTCAACATCACTTACAGGAGCATTCTTCATATAAAAATACGTTCCTTCTATTTGTTAGAATAGCATATCAGATACATATTTGGTCCGAATGTGATTTTATTATCATCAGTTTAAATTCACATTCCCAATTGGTATTGTCCCCTTCAGGGAGAACTGCAGTTCCCTTGTTACTTGTGTATGAGAAGACAGAATCAGCACACATGTGCACCACAGTCAGGGTGACTGGTATCAGCTTTAAGGTTATGTTGCTGTGCCATCTTAATCAAAGACATGTCAGAAATCTACTCATCTTCAGACTGAAATTCAGTGGAAGCTCAATCAATACAGTGAAAATTAAAAAAAAAAAAAAAACAACAAACTAAAATACCCCAACAAAACCAGAAATGCCAAAGAGCCTCCTCTTCAACCCAGCAGGCCAGTGGCAGAGAAGGCTACTATAATAGCAAGAATACAGTTAGGAGACTTGACGCTTGTAAGACCACACAGAACACAGCATTCAGTTTTGAGCCTTCAAATACAATACAGGTATTGATAAACTGCAGCAAATTCAGTAGAAAGCCACCAAGACTACTGGGGGCTGGGGTACCTGCTCTGTGAGGAGAGGCAGACCTGGGCTCATTTAGCCTGGATATTAAAAAATCTTCCTCACAGTAAGGGCAGCCAGTGCACATCTCTCTGAGCAGCCTCCATTCTTGGAGATTTTCCAAGAACAGACTGGATCTGAGTAAACTGGTGATTTCATAGTTGACCCTGCTCTGAGCAGGACGTTGAACTAAATGTCTCCACAGAATTCACTTGCCAACTTTTTTTCCTAATCTTCTTTACAGAGCTCTGAGAATTCATAAATTTTAAACTTTACCTTGTAAGACAATAAACGTCTGTCATCTTTATCCAGGATAAAGCCATCAGCTAGATCATCAGCTGACATGTGGCTGGGTCTCTTTTTATTTGCCTCTTCATCTATTCCACGCATGCGACGTAATCGATCTGCCTGTGTTTCACAAGAAATACCCCACACAGATGTGAGACATTTACATCAATCAGGTAACCACACCAAAAGAGATCTCTCAAATACTACAGCTAGGAAAACATAAGGAAAAACCAGTTAATATGGATTACTCAAAAAGTTGGTTAAAGAAAAAACCCAGCCACTTGAGAAATTATGAGCAAAAGCTGAGAATACCTTTTTTTTTGCAGGGAGTACAGTCTAGTAAGAGCACACGGTCAATTGGATTAGCTTATTTAAAAGGCTTTAAAACTGGGTTAACCAGAAGCATTGTGTCCTCTTATTTTAAAATTTATCTCTTTTGCTAATGGGACATCATTACCAGAAAATAAAAGCTTCTAAAGTGTTTCAGGATTCCACAGTGTTTATCTGTTTCATGTGTGTGTAACAAGCTTGTAGTGAACACAACCACATCCTAAGAACTTTGGGACATGGACTGAGCATCAAACTCTAAGACAGTTAAGAGTAGAAAAGAAAAAAAAGTATCTCTCTGTTCTGCTATTAGATACTGAGCTGCTCTGATGTAATCTGAAGGTAATGAATTCCCTACAGCCTTAAATGTGTTCTTAGTATACCAAAAAGAAAGAAAGAAAAAAGAGTGAAGCATTTACCAAATTCTTCCATCTTCCCTTAAGACTCAGCGCTCCAGGTAACAGAAATAGCATGCAACATTTCCAAGACATTCATATCCCTCTGCAAAGGAAAGCTATGCAGATGCTACCACTGAAAGGCTCTTGCAACAACAGAAGAGAGCAATAAGGACTTGCCCAGTGTATTAATTTAACTGCTGTGCAACATGATACTCCACTAACTTAGGAGCACCTCTCAACTCTGAATAATTTAAAACATTTAAAGGCAAATCAAAGTAACATTACATTTTTATTGAAGGAAGATTGACTCATTTCATAAACCTCCACAGTCACATACTAGGCATATGGGGTTTTTTTGGTTGTTTTAAGATCAGATTACAAACACAAACAGATGATTTCCTGAATTCACCCTCTGACTAATTGCAGTTTAGTACAGCCACTTACAATCTAAGGTCAAGGAATGAATTTAAGCAGTCACTCCCAAAAGACAGGCCCCAAACAATCCCAACCATAAATGGTATACCTCAAGCTTCTGGAGTCGGGCCTGCTCCTCTTTGGCCAATTCTTCTTCTGTCTTCAGCCTTTCTGAAGGTTTTGCTTTCATCTCAAATCCAAGTTCTCGAACAATCATATCGTATTCATCAGGCTAAAGAAATATTTATGCAATTGTTTATTATCTTAAGTTTCATTATTCTGCTTTGCAGCCATCCCTCTGCCAGACTAACAGCTAAGAAATCAGACTGGTAAGATAAAAGGAAAAGACTACTTCCAAAGCAAGCTGCAAAAACACTCTCAGCTCAGAATTAAGATAAGGAATGGTAAGAATAATTGAAGAGAAATTCTCCTGGAATTTCCTCCTTCCTTACTTAAGTTATTCACAACTGAAAAACTTTTAATAAGTATCTTAAAAAATAACTGGATCACATACTACTTTAGAAACCCTCAAAACACAGCCAGAATTAATAAATTAATAATTTACATTTCACTTTACACTGTCACATGATGATAAGCCTTTGCTAGTTCCACTATATAGAAGTCTAGCTTAAAGAAAATAAAAAGGGATGCTGCTATTCAATGACCTTCAACATGCCATGGAGCAACTTAATCCCAAAAATCAATACACCAAAATATGAATTTTTGGTCCAGTATCTTCTGTTGTACTTTGAGATCAGTTTTAATGCAAGACTGAACAAGTTAACTGATGTTATAAAATCTGGATTCTACTGCCAAACAATAAATGGAAATTCATGATGTTATGCAAGAAAATATACATTTCTAGAAGAAAAATAAAAAAGCCCAACCAAATGCCTATCCTTACATTGAAAAGTTTATTTCCCTTAGTACAGAATACAGATGATAGGAAAAAGCATGAGACCATATGATATCTATTCAAAAGTAAACTACTTTCATTCTCTTTTTGAAAGGGACAGAGCCCAATTTCAACAACGAAATGTCTATTGTCAAGTTCTAGTTGCTTCATCAAAGGAACTCAAAATAAGTGTTCCCAACAATTTTAATTCTTCAAGAAAATTTATTTGTCCTACAAATAAGCTGTAGTCAAGAGTATTGTTCAGTCTACAATCTCTCACTTGATAATTAAAGAAAAGCTAACTAATTAAAATCAGAGAAATCACACAAATCCCTATATTCCTCCAACTGTTCAGATTGTTCTAGAACTGTAGCACTCCTTCAATGTGAATAGCAGCAAACATTTTGTTTAATGAAGTGATAACTTGGCCTTATAGTTCAGCCACTACAAGTCAAAACTACAAGTTACTAGAACCAAAGAAATCAGTCTAGTTAAAACCTCACCTTGGGTTTTTCTACTTCTTTGTCCTTCTTCTCTGACTTTGGGGTTTTGCGGGCAATAAGAGTTTGGATTTCCTTCCAGTCTTTGTCAAGTTTTTCTGTCAGTTCTAAGGCACTTTCTCTCCGGGTTTGCCTCTCTTGCTAGAAAAATAAAACAAAACCAAATGCAGCAGTTATGTTCAGATAGATATGACGTAGCATTTACAACTTAAAATGAAAACATGTTTAACATTCATTTAACAAATGAATTATTTCAAATATTTAACATTTTGAAGCTCCAAACATTCTTTGTGGAAGAAGAATAGAGCTACGCTGAATTGTGCAAGGGCTGCATTCAGAAAGCAGGTTGAACAGAAGGGGAGATTTAGGGATATAAAACAATGACAGATATACAAGTTATATCTAAAGTGCCTACAAAGTCAGACTTTATTTGCTATGCTCATTTATATATACTTTAGGGCTAAAAACTCACCTTTTCCTGTTTAGATTTGGCTATCATCTCTTCAATGAGTTCTTTCCTAGACTTAGGTTTTTCCTCTTCTTCATCTTGCTGCTCACTTGATACTTTTTTACGAAGGAGGCCTCCACCCCCTCCAAAGTGAGCAGCAGTTAGTTCAGCTAGGAAAAAAAAAAGTAGGATGTGAATCTTTCAAATCCACACATGACTGCAAGAGTGCTGCTGCTGGGACAGTATATCCCTGTTCTTTGAGAATGGGAGCAATTTTGACTATTGAACTAATCATGCATTAGTCTCATCCCTTTAGAATGGCCATACTAAAAGAGATTATGTCAGACACATAATTTACACTGACAGATATTTGGGATGAGGTAGGATCATGTTTTTTCCCTGTATTTATCCAACAGGTAGGTCCAAAGATGCAAAAAAGCAACCAGAAAACTCACACTTTAGATTCTGGCCAAAGGACTCAAAATCCAAGCAGCTGTTTATGCTGAAAAGCTCACAGAGTAAAGAAGCTTGCCAGTAGTATGTCCCACTTAACCCCTGCTAAAATCCAGAGAGCTAGTCTGTGTGTGACTAAGAAGTAATCAAATCTGGTTTAAACATTCCAACCAAGAACATGATATTCTCTCTCACTGAGAGACAGTATTGAACAAATGATGTACACATTTACCGGTAATAAAATTACCAGTGAAACACCAGATGGCACTTCTTACCTGAAAGCGTTCCTCTTTCTTCTGTGTCACTGTCACTATCAACAATATCATTAAGTTTTTCAATTTCTGCCAAAGATTGGCCATAGTGAGTCAATTCCTCATCTTCATTAAGATTATAGATATTCTTCTTTCCATAATTTTGCTAAGAACAGTAAAACAAACCAATGAAATATCAAAAGATCTTTAGTTCCCAGGCAACAAAATACACAGCCTTTAGTTTCAGCACTAGTTGAGGAGATTCTTATTCCAGTGTTTTGCTGGAACTTAACTGGAATAAGAGCACTGTCAGACCAATATTTTCATTCAAATACATTTTAAGTGAGAGAGTGTCATGTCTCTTACACTAATGTACAAATGGACTAACCCAGGAAACCTAGGGAAGCTGAAGATTATCAGTAACATAAATTTTTAACTACTGCATTTCAGACCTAATGAAACATATTTCAACCTATAAAAATTACTCTGCTTAATTCTGGAGACTGAGTATGATGAGGCAGAAAGGATAGTACTGCACATTCAAATCACACTACAGAATGACAGCAAGTTACAGAGTTCTACTCAGCTACTGAATATACTTGATGGTGACCACCTTTTCCTAATTTAACTCCTAAAACAAAGCAGTCAAAAAAAACAGCTAATCAATGAATCTGCTTATAACTAGCTTTCTTGGATGTCAGTGCTCAAAGAAACCTCTCCTTCAAATAGCTGTCTGGCAAAACCAAAAAGATTTAATGAAAAAATTCTATTCCCACACAAATTTCCTTTTTTGTAAGTTCCAAACCTATAAAATCAAAAATAAAGCACTGTCCTGCAAAAACCTCGATTAAGGGGGCACTCCCAACCTAAAACTTCAAGTGTGCCTTGTGGCTTTGTGTTTGGCTTTCTTTTGTTTGTTTTTTCCTTTTCTTTTATCATTTACCTGTCTTTCCAGAGTGAATCGTCTGATCATCTTTTCCTCGGGAGTGATTTTGGTGTTATACTCACCAAAACGTTTATCTTTAAACACATTTGTCTTTTCTCTTTCTTTATATTCTTTCAGCAATGTTTGATTGCGCTAGAAGGAAAAAGACAGACGGAGATAAAATTGAAAGAACAGAGAGTAACTACTTCCAAAGCCAATGTAAAAAACATTCACAGTATCCTATGAACATAATAATCTTTATATTGCCATCATATAATTAATAATAATTTATCAGAATGCAATGAAAGAAAAGGAAAAATTAACAAGAAAAGATGGGAACCTCATACAACACATTCAGATTAAGTTGTCTTATAAGCACCCAAGTGAAGATAAAGTATTACACCATATCTCACCTTTATTTTATCACATACAAAACCTGTGCATTTACACTGAAGAATTCTGACATGTCTCAATCTTAATAAACTAAGAATAACATATTAAAAAAAGCAAAAAAAGGCCAGCAAAAGTCAGCTGAACTTTTTTTGGTCATTTAATCTAAGACATAAGAGCCTCGAGTAGATCCACACATCCCTGTGTCACTGTTGAGCATGGGGAAGTCAAGCATCAAGTCAGTAAAAAGAAGCTTATCACACCTATACAAGGAACTTACTATGTGCTCTACCTTTGGGACAGGTAAGGAGACAGGTTTACTTTCCAATACATAATTAATGACAAATATCTGATTTATCTTATTATGAAATAAAACCCCAAATCCTAAAACGTGACGTACAACATTCCCGAAGTTTTCTAAAATTGACTAATAGTAACAAAATCTGAAAGCTAATTTATAATTTCATGCTGAAGATATTATATAGTTTCTAAAGAAAAAAAAAGTTGGCTGTAATTAGGTTAAAGAAATATCCATTTTTATTTAAAGCACATTAACAGATTCTTACAGAAAGATACTGTGCCATTCATATTATCAAAAGCTCACAAAGTGCTGCACTAAAGGAAAAGGCTGGGTTTCCTACTCCTACTCCTTCCTACTCTGCAGCCTCGCTGAGCATTCACAATTTTCATATGCTGCTGTAAATGACACTAAAATTCAGGTTTCATCTAATATTGTGACAGTTCTACCTTTTATTTACTTCTTACAGGGATCACTATATATATTTGTAATGTATAATATGTACCTATTTATAATGTACAATATGAACATGATACATTAGTGTATAATGTGTCTCTATAGGTAAGACATTGTATATGAACATTAATAGCTCTTAATATATTGGGTATCAAAAAGCATTTCTGTGCTTTTTTTTTGTACTCAGTTATTTGATTACTTCTCCTGTTGGTAAAAAAGAAAACACTTAATGTATCACTTTTCACAGTACATGTAACATCTAAATGAAAGCGAAATATCTCTTTGCTTTCACTGCAATTGCCCTTCCAGTAAGTGCTTGAAATTTTGTTTAACAACAGCATGTATGTAACGTGGCAGAGAATCTCAGGGACATACTTTCAAATTGCCCTTTTTTCAGCTTTAACTTAACCTACACAGGATTTAAACGTCTTTGCTGGTTTGTGTGAAGAGACAGACCACCAAAAACTCCTGTGTTTCACCCAAGAGTAAGGTAGGCTGCTGGAATCCCATTTGCAATTTATGACACACTCTCTCTTATGCATCACAGATTTTGATCAGGTAGTTACTGACAGCAAGAGAGAAAGAAAAAGAGGCATTTTGAAATTGGTACAAGGGTCGAAGATAAAAAATTACTCTTCTTAAGCTGTATGGTCATTCTTATGACAGCAGGGAATGGATCATTACATCCCAACATACTTCTACAACACGACTATTCCACCTGTGCACAAAAAATCACCCGCATTTGTTTTCCATATCAACAGTAGTTTCTTTGTAGCTACACATGTCTCACTGTATCCCGACCTTGGGGCCCTTTCAATCTTTCACTTCTATATCAACGTTACAACATTATCAAGAAGCTGAACATCCTGGGATGACCAGAACCTACCACGTAATGAACACTGTCTGGTCCAGTTCTTACTCGCCGACAACACGTGCCACTGTATTGTGGACCTGGGTAACTTGAGAAGAGAACCATTCCCACCAAGCAATAAGGAAGAGCTGTACTACTGAGCCCTGGGGGTTGCATTGGCCGGAGCCATTCCTCGAGCTCTGCATCACCCCCTGAGCACTCAGACGGGACCAGCCACTCCTGCTGTGGCAACAGAGCTGGGCGCTTATTCCACCTGAGAGGGCTCCAGCCTTATCATCTCCCCACATCAAGATACCATTCTTCCTCCCTGCTTCGGATGTCCTCTTACCTTCTTGATGGCCTTGGACCGTGAGACACCCGGCAGCCCCACATCATTTTTGGTCTTCCTGCCCAGAATGTCAAACTTCTGCCTGTTGACTTTCACCTCAAAGGGGTTGCTCTTGACCACGGCCATCGCCGACTTCACGGGGCCCCTTGCAGTGGAGGGCACTGACACCTTTTTTTTCCGCTTCGCCGCCTTCCCCATCTCCGCTCCGGCTGCCCGTGGGGACGCGGGGGGCAGGCAGCGGCTCGGCCCTCAGTGTGCGCGGCCAAGACTGGAGGAGCGAACGGGGCGAGCAAAATGGCGCCAAGGGGGCGCAAAACCCCCCGAATTCGCCCTTGGCTTGACCCCTGCCCTCTGCCACAGCTCCGTGAGAGCCGGAGGGGCGTGGAGCGGAGAAGAGGAGGGAGAAGGGGGAGAAGGGAGAGCAGCGCGCCCCCAGCACACCCCTCACCCCGCTGTGCCCAGCACTACCACATGCACACCGGCAGCCGGTCACCTCTCGCGAGAGCCTTACCCTAGTACCGCGATATTTACTGCTCTACTCCCCGCCCGCTTTGGGACGCGGCCGGGGAAGGCCTGACGCACTACATATCCCAGCAGGCCCCCGAGACACCGCGCGCGCGTGTCCCCAGCGCACACCGCGCTCTGCCTGCTGGGACTTGCAGTCCCGGCAACGGTGAGGGGGTGGCAGCGCAGGGGCGGTGCTGCCTGCGGCGGGCGGAGGAGCCATGGCCGGGGCGGGAGGGCGCTGCCTGCTCTCCGTCTCCGCCCTCGGGGAGGGGGAGCGCGGTGCCGGGGCGAGCAGCGGGTGATGGGGAAGAGGCGAGCGCAGTGCTGAGGTCCTCTGGGGCCGGATGAGCCGAGGCTTGGCGCCGCGGTGGTGGCGGGGCTGGAGGAGGGGGCGAAGGAGGCTGTAGGGGCGGCCTCCGCTCCGGCTGCCCTGAGGGGAAGGAGCCCCCGACCATGGAAATCGAGAACATCGTGGCCAACACGGTGCTGCTGAAAGCCCGGGAGGGTGAGAGCCGCGGGGCGAGGCGAAGAAGGAGGAGAAGCGGGAGTTCGAGGCGGGGCGGGCTGAGGACGTATGTTGGGGGAGGAAAAGGGTCTGAGGTGAGGGGTAAAGGGGCCCGCGAGGAGGGGGAGAGGAAGTGATGGAGGAGAAGAGGCTGGGAAGGAGGAGACGCTGCCGGGCAGGGGGTCTGGGCGGGGCGGGGACCCCTCGAGGTGGCGGCGGGAGCCCTCCCGGGGCGGGCAGTGAGTCCCGGGCAGTGCCCTGAGGCACCTGCCCTGCTCCTCCCGCGGGATCTGTTTGGAGTTACTGGCTTGTGGCTTTGCTTCTGAAAAAACACCCCTTCCTCCTTCCCCCTTGATTCTAATAATGTTTTTGCTGGATGTTTTAAAAAGGTCGTTAATCTGTAAGTTCTTAGTTTGTTTATAAATATAAATGCTTATGGATATAAACGATAAAGTGACATAAATCTTCTCTGGAAAAAACTTGCACTCCATCTTGCTGAAATTCCTGCCTGTGAAAAACGTAGCTGTTGAATGTGACTTGTACTTTGCAGTCGACTATTTTGTATTATCCTAATACAAAAGTGTGCTGTTTCCCATTAGATTAACACTTACGGTTTGAGTAGCACTTACACCTTGAGCTGCTGATTCCTCCCCCCAGCTAACAAAAGTTTTGGGTAGATAATTAGTTTTAGTATAGCACGTGGCTGCTGTTTAAAAAAACATCCTGAACTAAGGTTGTCCTACTGCTTTTTCATGTATATAACTGTCCATTAAATGGCCACTTGAATGTCTCTCTGGAATACCAGTGCACTTTGTGCGGATTATATTTTTCAACTTTGAATGTGCATATTCTTTTTTGGTTGGATCCTGCTTGTCTTAATTGTGTTGAGAAGTCCCATTAGTAAAGCTGGAGCTGTTTAAAGTGAGTAAGAGCAGCAGAATCTGCCTCTGTATGTTTTGCAAGTTCCTCCAACTCTAAATGGGTTTGGCACTTACGCCATATGTGTATCCAGTTAAATTTGCCTTAAGCAGCAAGAGAGGAAAATCAGCTTTTTGACTTTGAAGTGGGGTTTAAAAAACAGAACAGTGATCACAATTTTGGGCCATTTTCCAACCTTAGCTGAAGAGACCACCTCAAACTAGAGGACATGTTTTGGCTGGTTTCACTGACGGTAACATGTCTGTGGTGGTGCTGCCTGAATTTGGAATTTGCATTGAAGTGATCTGAGAAATGAAAGGAAAGTAGAATCTGCCTCAAAACTTTACTGTGCCCAAACCCTCACCACAAAAAGCGGAGTGGTAATCTGCAGAGGCTTTTAAGTGGATGCTTAATGTCAGGCTGCCTCTTTAGTTAAGGTTTCACTATGTTTAAAATAAATTATAGTGGTAGAACTGACCAAACGAGATATTTTAATGAACTAAATGAAAGTCGGAGAGCAGCTGATGTGAAGATCAGTTCTACCTGACGTGAAACTTAAAAAAGTAATGGCAATAATCTGTTACTCTCTTTGTACCTTCAACTGGCCTGGGCTCTGTTGTGGAAGCATGCACAACAAAGGTGAATTCTGGCTTTGAAACTCCAGAACTCCATTGATCAATCGGTAGAAGGTATTTTACCTTTTCAGGTCTCAATGCCTGTGCATGGGGTACTTTTTATATCACATTTTTCAAAACCCTCCTTGAAATGAAAGTATTTTCTGTCTGTTGCATACTCTGGCTGGTCTGGGAATGTCTGGTTTACTCCATCTGTCAAGACCATTCCATAAAATCCCTGTCCCAGCTCTGTTCTTATGTGCCTTCCTTCAATTGCAAGGCAATGGGATTTGTGAAGTTAGTGTGTGAGATAGATGTTTTAATATATTCTTTGCTAAAAGGGCCTCACAACTGGGACAGAAGAGCAGACTTTCAAATTAATTTCCTTCCCACATTTCTATTGTCACACTCTATAGTGTATGGAGAGGTGGGGTAGCATGGAAAAGCGCAGAATTATTTCTTGTGGAAGAAAGTAAAATCCAAAGCTAATTTACAATAGCTGCTTCACTTATTTTCATGTGTAAGCTTAGCCATGTCGATAATCCTTCTTGTGAGTGTAGGTGAGAGAAGGTGCTCACCTGGATAACAAATTAGTTGTACAAGAAAATAAAATAACATGCGAATTACTGTGCTCTTATTCTTTACTTGTGGTACATGTCAAAAGAAATCAGTGAGGCTTAATTGTGGCACGGGTCAGTCCAACTTGAGACTCTTTTCTGATGAAGATGAGAGTAGTAAAAGGTTGTACCCTTGAATACATCTTACAAAGTCTTTTAACCCCCAAGATATGTCATTTTCATTTTATAACTATAGAAACAATAAAAGATGTGTACCTGTCCACTTCTGCTGAAAGACTATGACAGGTGCCTAATGGTAATTTAGAAATTCCCAATAAATAACACCAAATATTACTGAGCACATACACCAGATTTGTACACATTTTCCTCTAATTTTAGGTACTCTAATACTTCTGGATGTGAATGTTGATAGGATGTGAATATCATTTGGGTTTTACATTTATAGGTGTGCAGAATCAGCACACCTTGAACAGCAAGGTTCATGTCTACTATTTAAATCTGCTTTGATACATCAAAAATAAATTTGATCTATGTTATTAGAGAGCAAGGAACTCAGATAAAATGAATCTCTTCTTGTTACTTTCTTCTCTTACACAATAAAAAAGGTGTTCTTGCTTTCTGTTTCTAGACTATCTACCTACTCACTCAGTCTTACTGCTGGCTTATTTCATTAGAGGCGTGAATCTTCTAATTCAATTTGCGTGAGGATAACGTCTGTTTATAGGAGTTTACTAATTCCATTTTTCAGGTCATACAAAACCCCAGCTTCCCCCCAGCCTCAAAAGTTTGAATTTTGTCTCTAAGAGGATGTTCTTAGCTTTTAATAAAACACCATTTAATAGAAGCCTATCTCTTTTCATTAAAGACTTGTAATGTCTCTGTAGCAACTGCAACATTTCTCTATGATAAGAAGGGAAGCCATCAGGATTCCTTATCCTCTTTTAAAGCCACTTGGTAAATAATCAAATGCCAGTTCTTTGTACGTGTGGGTGTTAGTGATAACATAATATACGATTCTTGAATGTACCTACAACTAGAAGATGTTATGATGGCACAAAGTACCCTTTGGTACTCCATGGATGAAAGGTTTAGGAGTCGGGAGCTGTACTGCGAGTTTTTCTTTTCTTGTCCAGTTTTTCAGTTGACCTGCTTCTGCCAAAACTGGCCTGTCCCTGGAGGGATTTGCCTTCAGATGAAAACTGCAGTGCAAGGTGTTTTGGGATTCCCTGTCCTAGTTGCCTGGGGGGTTGCCTGAGGGTTAAGTGGCCCTCTGTGTCAATCCTCCTCTTTCCTCTTGTGATACATTACTCTTTGAGAGAAACCTGTATGTGGGAAGGAAAAAGGGGAAAACTTCCTCTTAAGGTGAACCCAATGGTGGAACAAGCACAGGTGACTCAGTAGAAAAACAAGAGATTATAAAGCAATCTCAAAGTTGAGCTTATGAGTGCTGAAATGCAGGAACTGAGGTACAAAACCACGTAAATATTAAGTGATAGTGATGTATGAACTGAGATTGGAAGCTTTCACACCAGGTAGTCCATGTTCTCCTCACTCAGATTTGTGTGAAAGAGTAGTGTACAACAATATGTTTTTCTAGTTGTGTACAGGAACAGAGAAATTAGCACATTCGTTTTTTTCCCAGCAGAAAAATATTTGAAATTAGTTTCACTTGAAGGGCATGGAAGACTTTGTCCCATAAATGGAGAGAAATAATAAATATAAACAAGGTTATTCTGAAAAACAAGAGTTCCACTCCCAATTTTTATTTTAGGTTCACGTTTCTCTTTATATCTTCTGTTTTAATTTCAGTCGCTCTCAGTAAATTCTTTGAGTATATGTAAGCCCTGAATTCATTTCAGCATCCCCACACATAGTCTGTGATGTTGGGAAGGAAAGAAATGAATCCATGTACGTTTTAAACTGCTTAGGAGTCTTTCTTTTTTCATTGCCTAAAGTAGTAGTCTCAAAAAAATACACCCAAAGGGTAGATGCATCATTCCTTTGAAGTCAGTGGCAGTTTACCCCAGGTGAGGATTTATGCCAAGAGTACATTTTAAACATACCTGGTCCATTTGCATCCACTTTAAAATTAATTTATATTGCTGTGGCAGGAGCAGTTTGGGAAGGAGAATTGGATCTGTGTTAGGCATAGAATATCCTCTGATACTATCATTGATTTTGGCTAAATTAAGGTCATGCCTCAAATAATTTCCCCCCAGTTCTTGGTTGTATGGTTCTAGCCTGTGGTTGCAGAATGGGTAAGGCAGTTGCCAGCTGGATCCATGAACCAATCTAGGGTATGTGGGTTTTTGAGGTGGTTTTTTCCTTATGTTGCTGGCTGGTTTGGGTTTGGGGTTTTCTTCCCAAAGTTGGTTTTCATATGAATCAGTAAGCTCCTGCAGATTTGATAATTGCTAGGTGCAGTCCAAGGATGGATTTAGAAGGAAGGAACCTTTCAGTAGCAGAATGTGATCACAGTTTGGCTTATATGAATCCTGTAAGATACTTGTTTCAGAATAATTACCTTAATGATGTATTCTTCACAGAAAATGACCAGTCCACTCAAATAGTGAGTTTTATCTGTCTGGGCTTGAAAGCAATTGAAATAATTCTGGAAGCAAAATAAATCCTACTTTTGCCTGCAGTATAAGGTAATATTTCAGTATAGTGCTGATGATACAAGGAAGATATCCTATTTTGTGTGTGTTTGTAACTAGGAAGATAATTCTATGGAGATTGCTGAGATCAGTTTGGCTATTGAACTGAACTACATTCTTTAATTATTTCAGGGGTCGGACAAGTGGGAAAGCAAGGCACACTCATACCCAGAAAGTCCACCAGCAGCAAATACAAATTTTAACATGAGAGTGCTGAGAGTTTTTGTACTTGCCTTCAATTGTTGTCAGTTCTTCCCTCGTTTGCCTCCTATGTTCTATTGCACTCTTATTGCATTGTGCTTTAAATTGCTGTAAACTCATTGTGGCAGGAAACATGTCTTCCTGTGTTTGTACAGAATTATGCACACTGCCTGCCTTTTTGTCCTTTATTTAATGAACTGTAAGGAGAATGCATGTGGGCAAGTTGGAATCTTAAATAATTACATTTACTAAATAAACACAACACAAGAAGTCTAGTAATTGATACACGCTGCTGCTTTGCTTATTTCAAATGTGGCAATTACAATAGAGGTTTCACAATCAGTTTAAAGGGATTTAATTTCTGTAATATCTGTTGCACTCTTAGTGTACTATCATGCTAAAAAATTCTTTGTTTGTTGACTGTAAAATTGCAGTGTTCTGGGTGTTTTTTCCCCGTTGTAAACCCTGTTCATTGGCTGGTTAGAGACATCTCGAAATGTATACAGAGATGTTACAATGTTTCACTGCAAGAACAGATTGATAAATGCTAAGATCAGTTACATTTACTTGAGTTGATCCCAGCTTTCCCTTGCACACCTAATTGGTGAAGTGCAGAGGCTGTGCAGAGGGTGTGCTCTGGCATTCCTACGTGTGCACATGATCACTGGAGCTGCATAGAGAGCCCATGTGAAGAACCAGTTGTTCGAGTGGTGTTAGCTGTGGGAACAATAAATGATTGTGCACGTAAACAAACGGCACAAATGTTCACGGAGAGAGCTGGGCTTTTGACTGCCTGCTGTGTTACTGCCTTGATAGTCAGATGAGCCAGAGCACTCGAGTATTACCTTGCTGGAGTCCATGTACTTGAATCCAGGAATGTGAGGCCTGTTATCTTATAAATGCTGTAACAATCTGTAATGTATAGATATTTTTTGTTTATTTATTGTACTACTTGCATTTTTGCTTCTGTTTGTGTTCAGAAGTACCTTGACCTTTCTAATGCTGGTGAGTTAGGTGCTAACCTTCTGCCAAAACCTGAATTTTCAGCCAGGTGATTCTGATAAGTTTACTGAGAACCGGCCAGATTGTATTTATCATATGTCTGGGGGGGGTAACAAAAAGAACAACAAAAAAACCCAACAAAAACTCCCTTTGTCCATAAAAATGCGTTTCCACTCTCTTTAAGTAGTTGTTAAGCTGTGACCCTGTGACCAGGCTTGAGTTGATGCAAGCTTGTAGTTTGGCATAATACAACTTGATACAAATTGTATTTTGTCAAAAATTCGCCTGACCTGCAGAATGGAGGAGGTTGTTGTGAACCCCCACAGCAGTATCTTATGAGCTGTCTCTAGAACTTGAAGCATGACAGCCTTCCTCAGGTGATGGTATGTGTGAGCTTGTCTTCTGGTTTGAACTTGGTGCTGTTCCAGTGTTATGGTCTGATCTGAGGAGCTGAGGTATTAGTTCCAGACTGGTTTGTGTCTTGAAGGTGGATCTTGCCCAATAAGGGCATAAAAGCAAAATTTGTTACTCAATGAGTAGTGTTTATAAATGCCTGTATAGCATAAGGTCATAGTTAAACAGGAATGTTTTGATTTATTTTTTTTTTTAGTGAAAGGTTTTAATCTGTATTGTGAGTGGTTTGAAGAAAGATGTGTCTGGAACTAGGAGAAGATTTGAATTCATGTGAGTTTTAAATCTATTAGGAAACTTGCCTTTGCTGTGGGAAAGACATGTTTTAAGGTAGTGTATGTACCCAGCTTATTTTCATGTGTCTCAGTGTAGATGATGTAGAGTTCCTGCATCAATTGTTTTGCATTTTTCCTTGAACCAATTGATTTGATTTATACGCTAAAGGCGTGCTGTAGGTTGTCATCTTGTTGCAGTCTTAGGCTTTCAGAGTTTATCTGGGTGTGGTCTAGTATGAATTTCTCAGCTGGTATCTGACAATCTGGTTTGTGGAATCAGTTTTGCAAGAATGAAGTTGTAGCAATCGTGCACCCCAGTGCTACAGAGCTGTGTGCTTCTCAGCCTCAGATACATGGTGCTTGTCCTGCGCAGGCAGGAGAGCTGGGGCACAAAAAGCTCTATGCCAGAATCTCAGTGCCAGTAAAGAAGGATTCTGCATGACAGAATCCAAATTCATTGTCTCAAGGAAAACTGATTTAATGATGTTCAGTGAACATTGTGCTCACTGAAATGAGAGTCAGTCTGCAGATTAGGTCTGCAAGGAAGATCTCTGTGGCTCTGAGAAGTGCATCTGAGGACTTAAAACGCATTCTTATTTCTTGACATAGGTTGTGGCCGCAGCAGTTTAATTTTTTGCAACTGGTTGTGGTTTTACTGATGAATAAGCCAACTGCATTGCCTTACATACATTTTTCAAATATTTCTCTGACGATTAAAAAAAAAGTTGAAATAAAACATCTAAACATTTTGCCCATTCCATATTCTAGTGCATTGATCTAACTGAATTTAGTATGTATGTTTTTAAGAAGCAAAAATGGGTTAAGAGTTAAGTGTTGAAATAGTAACTCTAAGAAGTAATTTGGGGAGAAGGAAAAGGTAAGGTTCTTGTGTACCTGAAAATGTGATTGAAGTTTCTCCTCACTGTAATGGTGTATTGCTGCACCCACCCTTCTCTTTGTACAAGATGAGTTTGCTTCAAGCTGGACATTGCTTTTAGCCGTGATTCCTTCTGAAAGAGGCAAAAATCAGTAATTCATCTGAGACACAGAGGTCAACCAAAAAGCACCTTAACTTAATGGCTTTCTGGCTCTTCTGTTGGAAAGTGAGCTCCTGGTCTTTCTGGAAGAATTTTATCTGAAGTGTTTTAGAATGAGATTCAGAATAGAAGCTCTGAAATCAATATTAAGACACTTTCAAACCACAAGTGTTATAATTTGATTTGATACTTCTTTTAAGCTGCCTCAGAAATGGAAAAGGATTTTGCAGTTAGGGAATAACGTGACAAACAAATTGGCCTCCTGCCATAACTTTTACCAGAAATGGCTCTTTACATTACTGGGACCTACAGACTTTTACAATTGCATTTGCTGTAAGTACAAGAACAGTCAGTTCAGAGAAAAGTGAGAGCACATTGATTTAGTTGATACTGCTAAGCACTTGATTCTTGTGTATCATTAATAAATTTTATGTAGCCTTTATTGACTTCTGTAGGATGGTGAATTCAATTGCATTCTAGCATGTGTTCTTTTTGTAAAATGAAGTTCATAATGGTCACATTGTAAATAACTGACCAAATATTTGGGCAAAATTCAGCCCTTTTTGTGTTGGACTTGAAGTAAAATGCACTAGCCATCCTCTCCTTTTTTTTGGGTTGGGATGGGTTGAGTTTTTTCTTTGACAGTGCTTCAGAACGTGGTATTCTTGATAAATATCACAGTTCGTTTTGCATTTTACAAACAGCAGTGTGATATGAATTTGGGTTCAGTTTATCATTCTTGATCAGTACTGATTGTGTGGTGTCATGCACAATTGAGTCTTTCTGAGCAGTTTCTAACGGAAGCAGTTTAACTTCTGTGGAACGTTGCAGGTTAGTATTACATGGCTGAACCTGACACTTCTATCCATTGTTTTCATGATCACATAATCTATATCCAGGCCTTGTTATTCAATGTATGTATATAGGCAATCTATATTCCTTGATAATATTCCTTGATTTTCTTTGTGTTCACTTCTGTTAGAAGGGTGTTATGTTTTGTGTGATTTGATTTTCCTCAAGCATATATCCAACTTTTTTTTAAGATCAAAAATATATTGTTAGAATAGTCACAGTTTGTTTTAATCATGCTGGTAATTACAGCCTCATTATTAGTTCTGGTACTGCTTGAAATATAGGATGAGAAGTAAATTCCATATTTTGTGTTCTAAAACTTCATGGAAGGCAAATGACCTGTAAAGTGATTATTAGAAAATGAAGTGCAGAAGAAGTTTGCATTTTTTTTTAGAGAGTAGGTGTCAGTTCAAAGGATGTCCACAAGCCAATGTTTATAGGTGTTTTAGTCTTTATTTTTTCACCTTTCTAGGGATACTAGAGTTGAGAATGTTTTGTGGCTACAGCACAGTAAGATGTCAATATTCCTGTTAGCAAGGATAAATTTGGTATGAGCCAAAAAAATTTGGTGTGAATTTGGTATGAACCAAAGTACACCAAGCTGGGACTGGTCTAACTGCATTGGTGGAATGGTTCAAGAAGCTGTATGTTTGAGTACAGAGGGGCATTAAAAAACAAATGTTTTGTTTTTCTGAAGATTTTAGTTCCTTTCACCCTAACACTACTTCTGAAAGAGTTTGGTACCCTTTGCTGCTTAGTTTCTATTCAGGTTACATTGGGTAACTCCCTTCCTTTTTCTCCCATTGTGGTTAACAGTGTGTATTGCTTTGGTGTGGTGAGAAAGCCTCTCTGTAGATTTGCTGCTGCTCTGTCATGTGGAAATGCATCTGATCATATAGCTTAGTAAAATCTTTTAGTCTTTTGCAGCACTAAATTACTCTTCCACAGAAATGTTTTGGATCTGAAAGTGTGTATAGGTTCCTGTCTATCTCTACTTTTTTAATAAGTATGCTTATCTTCTGTAAATGAAATTGGCCAAGATAATGTGCTGAAACGCAAATGTGTTTTCAATGTAACATGGAAGATGTACCACAGATATATTTTTTTAGAAACTGAGAAAAACATTGTGGTAGTTTTAAAAAATCAATACTAATTCAACACCAGTGCTGTGAAATCTGAAGCATTGAAAATATCTACATTTTACAACAGCTAAGTTTTTCCTGGTATCCTTGTATGGTCTAGAGTAAATAGTGTGTATTGAGCTATGCCCTCACATTTATTAGTGGGATCTACTCTTACTGCTATTACTGCCCTTAAAAAGACAATATTTATGTACAACTTTATTATTGAAAAATGTGTTTAAGAACTTTGTTCTTGGTATTTTGTTACTCAACTTTAATTTCTTCCCTTCTTTACCATGGTTGAGAGATAATACTCAAATTTTTTTTTTGTTCCATCTTCAATGTTGCAGTTTTGTTTGTGAATTTTAAAATACCTAGCTATTTGTCTTTTCTCTGCAGAGAAGTTCTACATACACAGACAAAATGTGAAATATTTATCCTGGAAAAGACTTTACATGAAACATGAAAAAAAGCATTCAAGTTCTTCTGTATCACATTTGTTATTGGTTTGGATATCCTTCTAGATGGATTTCTTTCTAGGCATGAAAAGTAGTCTGACACATCTGTGTAGAACTGACCTAATTTTATGCTGTTAATGTTATGTTCAATTTTACTCTGACACAGTATTGTGTTTTATCTTACTCGTATTTTCTTCTAGGCAAACGGAGTGGGCGTAGTAAAAAATGGAAAGAGATGCTGAAGTTGCCCCCTGTCAGTCACTGTGAGGGTATTCGGTGCTCCATCGGTGAGTGTCCCCTGAATAAAACCTCTCCTGGGAGAGAGATGGATTAGAGTTTGGTGCTGGTAATGGAAAGGATTCTGTCTTGCTTCTAAATGCTAAATAGCAAAAAAAAAAAAACTATTGAAGTAAAAAGCTATTGAAGTTGCAATATGGTAGAGAACTTAGGAGAAAATAAAATTTATGAGAAGATGAAAGTGTATCACAGCTTTTTTTTTTTTGTTAAAGGAAACTGTTCCTTAAGAATAGATTTACAAAACCTTGAATTAAAAAAAAAGGATCACATTATAAATTGATGGTAGTATATTTTGCCCTTTTCCTTAATGTCTTGTAATAGTTTTTTAAACCTTTTCTGTTACTGTCTTGTGTTCCCTCTTTCCAAACAATCTTGTTTGCTTTGTTATTGCTGTTTCACAGTATGGTGGCTTTTTGCACCCTATCCTAAATTAACCTCAAGCATATAATTCAGTGTGTTTTTAGTAAATGGGATAGTCAGTAGAATACAGACGTGACTAAAGAGTGTTTCACTATTCTTTGGAATCATTGCATATTTATGGTATCTTTGATAAACATGTTAATGTAAAATCATCATGTTTGAGTAATGTTTTTCTGACCCCAAATGGGAGTAATGTCCCATTTGTTCTACTACAAAAATAAAAATAAATAAAGATATTTATATATTTTTTTTTTCCCTAGAAAGAGACTATAACCAGCTTTGTGACAAACAGCCAATAGGAAGACTTCTCTTCAGACAGTTCTGTGATTCTAGACCAGATTTGAAAAGATGCATTGAATTTCTGGATGCAGTGGTAAGTATTGAGAAATAGATGATGGCTATCAGTAGGCAGTGTCTTATATATTCTTTTATGTAAATATTGGATTTTTGTGCTGGTTCTGCTGGGATATAGTTAATTTTCTTCACTGTAGCTCAGTGCTATATTTTGGATTTTAGACCAAGATAATGTTGGTAACAAAGATGTTTTAGTTCTTGCTGAACAGGGATTACACAGTGTCAAAGCCTTTGTTGTCCTCATGCTGCCCTAAAAGTGAGGAGGCTGATGGTGCAAGAAGTTGAGAGTGGACACTGCCAGGACAGCTGAGCCCAAAGAATATCCCATACCATATGGTGCTATGCTCAACAATAAAAGCTGGGGGAAGGAAAGAGGAAGGAGGGGAAGTTACAATTTATACATGAGAATGAAGCCCTGCTTTCCTGGGAATGGCCAAATATCTCCCTACCAATGGGAAGAAATGAATGAATTTCTTACTTTGCTTTTCTTGTACTTGCAGCTTTGCTTTATCAAACTGTCTTTATTTCAAGCTGCAAGATTTCTCACTTCTGACCTTCTGGTTATTAGTGGGGGGAAGTGAGTGGGCGCCTGTGTGGCGTTTAGCTGCCTGCTTGTTTAAGACACAACCATTTTATTAATTTTCTCTATACACCTCTGTTTCCTAATGCTTCATAGTGTGAAAACATAGGCTTTGCTGACTGTAAAGCTGTAACTTCTGATGTCAAAAACCATCTCTGTTACTTAAAGGAAAATGTTCAGTGTTTGCTATGAAGTCCCTGCCATCTTGGTATGGTCCGAGCTACAGAAATGGGCATGATGGGAAAGAGAAAAGCAGTTTTAGGGAGACGTGCTTCTTGGCTTCTAGAGCCTGAAAGGATGTCTGCATTATGAATATTACTTGCTATACTCAGGCTTCAAAATGTTATAAACATAGACTTAAAAATGTTGCAACTTGCATGGAAGCCCTAGGCTACGTAGCATGTGCTAATTAAAAACTATGTAATGGAGATGGAAATTTAGAGAACCGTCTATGGAAGGAGAAAAAACATTTTTTTTGAGACTAAGGGAAAAGGTCTTGATATATTTACATCTTGATATCTAATGCTGAATGGCAAGGGAGGAAGGAAGTGTGCCCACAGCTATATTTTGCAAAAAATCCTCAGCCCAAAACCCTCTTGGGGAGGGGGAAAGTAATGAGGAGATTAGGCAGGCACAAAACAGCCCTAAGAGGAGAGAACAACAGCTCAGAGCTTTTGTTCTTTGTCCCTCACAGTTAATCCAAGAGCAATAAAATACAGTCTCATACTGAGATTGCTGACAAAAGAACAGGTTTTCTCAGTCCAGCCATTTTTGTTCTTGCATGCAGAGAGCAAATGGCCAAAGAAGACAGAAGCAGGATAGTGCTGCTTTTTGCATGCATCCCAAACTACAATACTGGAATGCAAGATGGCTCTGGAAGAGGCAGGGTATAAGGAATGTACATGGGATTATTGTTGTGACTCCTATTTCACAGTATCTTCCTTCCCCCTTGGTAGTAAAAACTGAGGCACTAGATCAGCTAAAAAACAATTTCAGTGTCAAATAGGTGGAATTGTTTATATTTGTCAAAGAATCTGTGTGCAATTGGACTTACTCCACAGGTGTGTTTCACTTTTGTGACTCCCAGGAGCTGTTTGAGCACCAGATTGCAGAGACTAGATTGGCAGTTGGAGACTGAATGGACCGAATGGAAATCCAGAACAGTGGAGCTTTCATTCCTGAAGTGAATATAAACCAGAGCCCTTAATAAGTGCCATGCACTGACAACTGTGGATTTACCCTTAATGCTTACAATTTCTGTACACATTTTAATCCTTATATCTTAGATGAGGAGTAGCAAGATCTTTGGCAGCACAAAAGAGAATGTATCTTAGGCTGTAAAGCAGGTTGTAAGGCAGGTGTCCTTGCTCTACAAATGTAATTTTCAGGTAAAACTGTCTCTAAGAAGTAACTGTTTTTCACTATCTAAAAAATTTGAACTGTTTTGAAATATGCAACCTATAATGTTGTGTGGATTGCAACACTTCTGTGAATTAGCAAAGAATGGCATAGCTCAGATAATCTGATGTAAGGCATGGTTTCACAATTACCTTTTTGTATTTGTTGTTTAACTTCCATTTGAAAAATCAGGAGGAAGAATTATTCTTGGGAGTCATTGAAACGAGATAACCTTTGGTGACTCATGATCTGAAACGTGCATCCTGTCTTGATCAAGGATGTGAGATAAAATACCTGCTATCTCTTATAGATGGTTCCTGAGTTAGCCTGATTCCCTTTTGTGGACTTCGGCTAGCTTGATCTTTTAGGGGTTGGGGGGTTTTTATGGTTGGTATTCTTTGTAAGACAACACAAGAAGCAAAAGCTGAGGCTGTGTGCTTTTTACCTTGGCTTTTCCTAAGTTTAGCTTTTTAAAATATTAAAGAAATTCTAGACTTATTATTTTGGAAAAAAAATTTCCCAAAATGAAATGTCATAACCTTAAAAACCTTGCATCTTAGTCACTACAGTTGTCTGACTCTTTTACATGAAGCAATGTGATTTCAGCAGTGTGATTACTTCAGGAGTCCAAAATTAAGGTAGTACCAATGCTGTGTTGTCTACCTGTACTGAATACTGAGTCTGGTAAGGTCCAGTTCTTGGGAAGGCGTGACCTAAAACTCTGGAGTCAGCTTGGCTTTACAGAAAGAAGAGTTGTGAAATAGTTGAATGTAAATGACAGAACTTAAAGTGAGGAATGAGTTATCCAATCTAGTGACTCATTTCACTAGCTAGGGACAGGGTTACTCACATATGAAAAGGAATCAGTGACAGTTCAAACTTCCCTGTAAGTAACAGAATTCTTTGGAAAGGCCACCTCTCAAACTTCCTTTTAAATTACACTATCCACTTAAAGCAGTATGCCTAACTAATTGTATCAAATTAGTGTTAAACGTGCTAAGCAGACTGCTGAACTTGATAAACTGTTCTGACTTGCTCAGATTGATTAGCAGTTGCAGAAGAATTCCTTACCATTTCCTTTCCACTTTTTGTTGTGGAATTGTGCAACTGTGCAAACACAGGAATTGAACAGCAGAAATTACGGCTTGCATTTGGATTGGTGGATTTTAATGGTGTTGAAGTGGGTGATACCATAATGTCTCAGTAGAAAAAGATGTTGATGACTTGAGTCAGTGTTGATTAGTGGTCATTAATGGCAGAACTGGAAATCAGGAATTCCGTTATTTCCAGTATTGTGTGTGTGTTTGATTCTTGGACTGTCATTTTTAGTGTTTTAGTTTTCTTTATAAAGGTAAATAACTTCTGATTACATCAATTACTTGTAATCTCCAATGAGGTTTTTAATGACTGTTGTCCCAATAAGCCCAACTGTTGTTTTGTTTGATACAGTTCTCCATTCTGGAAGTCTGCCATGTATTCTTTGTTCCTAGGTGCATGCATTTACATCCTGACATAGGAAATAAGCTTTGATTGAGTTGGCCCAGCTAACAAACCTAATGTGGGTTGCTGTTTGGGATTGCTCTTTTCTGATTCTTCTTTCCCCAGTTTTTAGGTTGTCTTTAAATCTTGTAACTTCTGATGTCTGCTTCTAGATTTTTCCATAAAATTATTAATAGTAAGTAGTTATTGGAGTTTTTCAGTAGTAGTATCTGTGTGGTGATTTGTTGGTTGTGGGTTTTTCCATAAGTAACTACTTCTGGAGCTCTGTTCAGCTGCCAGTTGTTTATCTGCAAAATGCACAGTGTTACACAATTCTCTTTTTCTTCATCTCAGTACCAGATGTTACTAAGTCAAAAACTTTCAAAATTTGTATCTAGTCAATTTTATTTTTTCAAAGAATGATGTAGGGTTTGGTTTAGATCTTGTTTAGAAGCTTGTAGAAAGTACAAGTTTCACCCAAAACTGAAGCAAAGAAGGAAGGAAAAAATGAAGGAAACAAAGGAAAAAAAGTACAGTGAAGAGAAAGCTGATTATTGTACTCCCGACTATTTTCTATCTGGATCATTCTGTCCTACAATACTACATAAATACTATTTCATTGTAATTGATCTAGTTTAACATCTAGGATGCAGTTTCTAATTGCATTTAGACTAATTGTTAGGTTTTGTATGTTTTCCAAAGATTAAATTCCATATGCTTGTTTTTTTCCTTAGGACTGTTCTTCATACATGTTTCACCTTATAGCCTTCTGTTCCTTTTATATTAGCAGTATTGTGTTATTCATGATAAAATTTACCTATCATCATGTAATAGATGTCAAGTGACTCTGAACATAATATCATTTTCAATTCCACTTCCCTAGGCAGAATATGAGGTATCTTCAGATGAAAAGCGCATAGACTGTGGCCTCAAAGTTTTAGAGACGTACTTCACTAATGGGGTAAATATATTGCAAAAATTTCCTCATGTGCTTTATAAGTGTCAGATAAATAGAGAGATCTAAGTAGTTGCATTGTTTTTAGTAAATTGACTTTTCAAACTTCATTGATCCCATTTTTGTCTTTCTGAGAGGTATGCTGCCTTCTAAAATTCTGCTCAATCAACTTGAGAGGAAACCTTGACTGATCTCTGCTTTTATATAACTATTACAATTACAATTTTTTCTCCATTTAACACCTACAGAAAATTTAAAAACAAATTAAGTCAGGGTATTGTCATCTGAAATCTTTTGGACTCCTGTGTGGCCTTGGTTAGTTTGTTGTAAATTTTCAGAATTGCTGCAGGTTTTCACCAAGTGAAATGCTGTTTTCTTCTGAAGCATTCTATTACTTTGTTTTCCATGGTAATCAGTAATAGCTGATTTTTTACATTTATCAAGTATCTTTTTTTTTTGGTATCCAGTGGAAGCTTTTCTGTGGGTATATAATGAGATATTTGCTTTTTATGAATAGATGCTCCTTCTGCTTCTCTTGCTATGGTCACCTTATACAAAAGGCCTTGAAGATGCCTTAAAAACAGATAGAATCTTAATTTGCACATCTTTTTGAGAATTTCTTTGGGACTACTGTAATTCACGTACATTTTTCAATAAAACCCAGATTTCTTTGATATATTTGAAATAGTTTCCCAGTCTGTGTTTTTCTTTCTCCTTCTTTCCATCCTGCCAAGCCAAAGAGATGACTTGCTTTTTTGGTGGTAGACTTATGGTAAGAAAAAGAAATTTGACTTATTGCCAAGTTTATTCCCCCAGATGCGGAAATAGTAAATAACTGAAATAACTTTCAGTGCATTGTTCTATAACAGGAAATAAAAATTTTGCTCAAATACCACTTTCTTGATTTTCTCTTTAGTCAACCTGTTCCTGTTCTTTAACCATATTAAAAATTTTAATTTATCTTTGAATACAAAATTTTGAGTTTTTCTATTGATTTTCATGCTTTCATTGTTGCTTTCCTTTCTTTTTATTATGTTAAGTCTGCAGCACACTTGCCAGAAATACCTCAGGAAACAGTAAATGAATGTAAAGCAAGACTGGAAAAGAACCCTTCTAAGGATCTTTTCATGGACTGTACTAGGTAAGTTAAAAATGCCTAGTGCTAAATTTGAGAATTACAAGAGAAATCTATGACTTTCTAAGGAAAGTGAAATATGAAGTTGTTATACCCAGAAGTACTGAGTCCCTGAAATGAGTAAGTAAAATAAGAAACTTGGAACAGATTTATTAGAGGACTAGGTTTCCTTCAGATGTGATTTAGATGTTTGACTTTTGCAGAGCTTTTTCTTTAATGCTGCTTTTGCATGAAATCACACTGTCTGACACCAAGAATTCTGTAAGATAAATGGTATTTCTCTTTACTGTATTCTTACTTTTTGACAGACCCTCTTCCATTATGAAGGTACTCAGAAAAATATGAAGTTACAAGTTGAAGCTTGAAAGGTTTCTGAACAACTTTAGACATTTAAAGTTCTTGAAAACAGGTTTAACTGAGGCCAACACTTACGTGCCATTAAGATGGCTGATTAGAGGATCACTTGTGGTAGTAAACACAAAACAGTACAACTTGGTTTTGTTCTGCAGTCATGAACTGATATTTCACACAGCAGTAGCAGGGGAGGCTTGTCTTGGAGGGATGGTACGTGTTTATGAGTGTTACATGTCTTTCTAAAGCCTTTATGTTTCTAATATTTCTGGTTCTTCAAGGCATGCTTGATCATGTCTGAAGGATGACTACAGGTTTTGTCACTGCTTGGGTCATCTCCCTGGCAACAGAAATAAGCATGCTTTGTAATAAGCTGAGATTATAAGATTGAAGGAGCTGTGTGAGAACAGCTCATAAAACATGTCTCAAATGGAGTGTCTCATGTAGGTCGTCCCCTTTCCTCTGTCCAATAAATACTTGACTACAGTTTGAATGACTTGTTTCCCTCCCCACCTCCATCTTGGTGTGTTTCTTTTAAAGTACTTGGTGTTCAAGGTTTGAATATGGCATTTAGTACTTCCATTTCAAATCCTAGAAAAAAAAATTATTTACCAGTATCCAAAGAATGCATGAAACCTTGTAGATACTTTGAGTTCATATTTGCAGGGTCATACCTGGATAAAAACCTGCTGAGAAGCTGATGTTTAAGTGGGTTTGAAGACAATGAAAATGCAGAGGTCAAAGTGTCTAGTTCCTATAAGTAGCAGTAGTTTGGCCTTCACAAATGTTTTGACAGTAACAGTTTTCTGTAACAGACACTCACTTTGTGAGACATTTAGGTTAAAACCATTGTAGAGCACACTGGCTCTGCTGTTTTTCTGCCCACAGCCTCATTGATATGTTTAAATATATGTCTGTAGGTTGATAAGACCTCTTGCTTCAACAGCCTTTTGTAGAATAAGATGGATTTTATTTTTCTGTTTATTTTCCTGTTAGAATTGTCCATGAATACCTAAGCAAAAGACCTTTTGAAGCTTACCAGGAGAGTGTGTATTTTTCCCGTTTCTTACAGTGGAAATGGCTGGAAAAGTAAGTTTATTTATAATGTTTGTGTTATAATTTAGCTTTGCTTTGTGGCAAATTTTGATTTTTATGCTGGAAATGCTGTAGAGCTGAATGCTAAATGAGACTGCCTGTCTAAGAAATTATGATCTGAAAGACAAGATGTAAAGGATGATGTTGATGGGCAGCAGGAGAGCCAATACTCCAATGGAACTGTCTGTCTGTAGCCTTTAAGTGATAAATCTTAAGTCTTTGAGTGGTATTGGGTAAATGCAAATTCAGAAATATTTGGCTGTCAAGTGTGCAGTGGAATACCAATCTTTCTTGGAAATACTGTCATCCTTTAGTTTCAAACTTGGTCTAATTAGTGGTTAGTAAACAGATTAATCTAGTATTATAACCCACTGGGTAATTGGATAACTACTAGGTTTTTTAGGGTGGTACAGATACAGATCTAGTAATTACAAGATAGCAAGATTTACATATATGTATCAGAATGTAATACATTCAAATCAATACTGGGTGAGTGTCAGACTCTTATAGAAGGTTGAAATTGTTACAAATTGATTCAAATTTAGCCCCCTGTGACCACACATTTAAACATTAAGGTGCTTGAGCGCTGATTTTGTTGTAAATTCCAATTATCCAATGTCTTTATTTTACTGAATTGGTTGCAAAAGCCAGTAAGAGAACTAGGGAAGTCACTCAAATTTTCTGGTAAATGAACCTCCACTGCTGTCCTGAGAACAAAGCTGCAGTAGCAGTGATGCTCATTTAAAGCAAACACAGGAAAACTCACTACCTTGTAATAGCCCTGCTCTGACACATTTAGGAGTTTTAGCATAGAGGGATCAACAGCTCTACTGCCTCCATTTATCTGTTCCTCCTCCTCTGTATCGGTATCCTAACAATTTGGCTCTTGAACTGCTCTTGCATACCACAACCCTTTCTTTCGTAAAAAGCAAAGTGAAATCAGCAATGGTTTACCTTTTAAATGCCATATTGTAAGCATGATCCCATTGAAATGCAGTCTGCATGTCAGCGAGTCAATAGAGGGAGGCAGCAGGAGGTGATAATGGCCTGTGCTGAGAGCACGTAGGCTCTAACTGTTGGGCAGCAAAAGGCCGACCTGCCCAGCTTTTCTTCCTGCCATTGGCAGTGCCTGGTGACCAGATGAGGGAGCCCGCGTTTCTTAGCAGAGCACCCCTTTCATTTGAAATTCAGCTTATTATGGTACTTCTACATGAGGTTAAGGCAACATCTGTTCAGAAATATGTCCAAACAGAAAGGAGAAAATGAAGACAGACCTCGGGGTGGGGAGGGATTGCTCACATTTGTAATTCCTGTCGCAGTAATTGTTTCTTTCTGTTAATCAGGCAGCCAGTGACCAAACACACGTTTAGGCATTACCGAGTACTAGGCAAAGGTGGATTTGGAGAGGTGAGTACAGAAGTATCTTTCTGCAAGGCAGTTCTTAAGGAATCAGAAATAAAAGGGGATTTTGTTTAACTCCTGTCTCTATCAATCTACATTTGACACATCACCTGGCAAGCTGTTGTCAATACAAACTGTTTTAATGTGTTAAAGCACTGTAGGTCATGCACAAAGCTGCAGAAAACTTGTAGTGACTGACAACAGTCGCTTCTATTTAGAAATTTCATTTGGAAATGAGAATTTAGTTGCAATTTGCTAATTATGTAGAATGTTCATGAATCTAATTTAAAATCTATAGATTTTAATAATTCTGTTTATAATTTATTGAACTGCCTCTGTACGTATTTTAACCAGAGCCCTATATGGAAGGACAGTGCAACTAAATTACCATTTTCTTTCTCCTGTTTGATTGTGATGTGAATATTTGCCCTCAACACATACTAGGACACTTAGCATTGTTACTGTAGTCACTTGTTTCACTAACACAGGATCCACAGTTTTGCTAAACTATTCAACCTGGAAAGAAATGTGTTTGACTCTGTATAATCACTTTTTTTACTTCTGTTACAGTTTTTTTAACCTTTAAAGTTGTTTTATGAGCAAAGGCACTGTATTGATGCTTACAGACCATAATTTTCTGACAGCATTAAAGAGTTTTAATTTTAATCTTCTTTAAAATAAAAATTCTAAAAAGTCTCAAGCATCTCTGACACACTATCCCTCTTTTTGTAGGTGTGTGCCTGTCAAGTACGGGCAACGGGAAAAATGTATGCTTGCAAAAAGCTAGAAAAAAAGAGAATAAAGAAGAGGAAAGGAGAATCAATGGCTCTAAATGAAAAAAGGATTCTAGAAAAAGTGAATAGTAGGTTTGTAGTAAGTATCTACTTTGAATCTATTTTCAGAAATTTATCTCGTTTTGTTTACTTCATTTCAGTCTCTTCCAGGAGCTTGTGGGCACAAAACTCTTTTTAAAATTGATTTAAGGAGTGCATGAGAGGAATGATTGATACACTAGTAAATATGTTTTGTGTGTGATTCAGAATAGTTCAGTGCACAAGGATTATTTTTGGTCCACCTGCTTTATTTCTGACAGCCAGAACATTAGACAGTGTTTCAGCATGCTGATACCACTGAATCTTTGTCCTCTGCTTAATAGTTGAGTTTTTATATCCTGAAGTATTTTCATAGCATTTGTACTCTGTTGCTGATATATTTTAAGACAAACATGACATTTCAATAGTGTATTGATTCAGGTTATATTGCTTAGCTGTGTACCAAGGCTGAAAGTGGTATCTTGAATGTCAAACAATTAACTTTTTAATGGAACTTCCATGTAATGGAAAACAGTTTTAATACCTAAACACAATGCTATTATGTAAATTATGCTCTGTTAGTAGCTCTAATTACTAAGCAGTGAAAGAAGTTAAAATGTTCAAAGATACACCAAGTAAACATTTCCCCAGGTAATGTTTACTTTTTAATTGAACAGTCATTTAAATGTTAATTTCAAATAAATTTTGCTTTGGTTTGGAATTTATTTACTTATAAATTTTGTATTGTGTTCAGAGGATTTTAAAGTACCTGTTTTAGAGAATAGTGAAAGTTATTTATAAATATATGTGTGTAAAATATATATGTATGCATTTTCTGATAAGTTTTATCTATTAAAAAAACCACTGTAGAATACTACCAGCTACAAAAAAAGTTAAGAACTTGCTGGGCAGACACATTAATATTTTAAACTATGCTAATGTTATTTTTGCACAAGGCTTCTGGGCTTAAATTGCTTGAAACCAAATCCAGAGAGTACCTGAATTTATCCATAAATTACTAAAACAGTTAAACTTCTACTTTTGAGTAACATTTTTTTCAGCATATGTAAACATTGTAAATCAATGATTGATTCAAGTTGAATTTGAAATTGCTTCCAATGGTGGTTTTTATGCAACAGAGAAGATCTAGGCCTAGCATTTGCAGTAATACTGGTTTTGAAGTGGGCAGATAAATTGTCATGCCTCTGTCACAAGTACAGTCATAAATAGCTAGACACATCAGTTAAAACCACCAAATGGGAATCTATGCCTTGAGTAGCTGATTTCTGTATTTATTTTATTTTATTATTTAGTACTGTATTTGCACTTCTGAAGGAAGAGTTTGATCTGTTACTGAATTGAACAATTATTTACTTGTACTGCATCTAAAATACATTTGAGTAAAAGAAACCAAATCCTACTGATTTTTTTTACCTAGCTAGTTTACCTAATGTAAGCTAAGTATATGTTTGAGTTCTATTGCTCTTAGTACAAATTAGGTAATTTTGAAGATCCTACCAAAAGATCATCTGCATAGCATAACTTTTTCTATTGAAAATGAATTTGTAACTTAAGCAGTTAAATTTTGTGATATATTGCATTGTGTTAAATGGCGAAGGTTTTTTTTAAATTCACAAGTCTACTTTAAAACTTGAAATGCACTTAAAAAACTTTTACCTAAAACCTGAAAAAAAGTGGTGCTTTGTCCTTGCCTACCAACTTCACATTTCAAGTATAGTGACAAGAAAGATTGTAAGGAGTTGTATTGAATCTTTACTGTTGGCAGGTTCTAAACGAGGGGAATATGCAGTTACTTGGAGGGGAGGCAGGGGTAGGAATAGAAACTGCACATTTGGTTGAAAATAATTTGAGTTCTTCCAGGGCAGTTTTGAGTCTTGTAGTTCAGGAAGATGAAGCATAATTAATGAGATATTAATAAAATAAGGAATATGCTCATGCGATCTGGACAAAGAGTAATACAGGTAACATGCAGCTGAGGGGCATCATCAATAACTGTATTTGCTGGGTATCTGAACAGATCTGCCACTAATCTTTTGTGTTGTGTATGTGTTTTGTGTACACAGGCAAACTAGTCTGAATTCCTTTGTGTTTTCCAGTGCCCTGCAAGAATGATTTTCCACTTGTGTGTTTTGTTCTTTTTGCCTTGAAAAAGGATTCATAAGTTGATTTGTATTGGAAAAAAGATCTGGGAATTGTTCTGGGGTTTATGAATGATTAATGGTTGTGTTCTCACCCTGCCCATTTTTAGGTTAGTTTATCCTATACATATGAGACAAAAGATGCCCTGTGTTTAGTGTTAACCATAATGAATGGAGGAGATCTGAAGTTTCACATATATAACATGGGAAATCCTGGCTTTGATGAAGAAAGGGCTATTTTCTATGCTGCAGAACTGTGCTGTGGTCTGGAGGATTTGCAAAGGGAGAGAATTGTTTACAGGTGAGTATCATCTACAGTTACTTGTGCTTTTCCATGTCTCTTCAGCATTGAACATATTGTTTCCTACTAAAACAGGTTTGTCTTTTAATTTTGTAGGAAAAGAATTTAAAAAAATTGTTTAGTTGTCCTTTTCATGGCATATCCCTAGAAATATATCTCTTAGGTCCTCTTGCTGTTGATTTAGGTCTCAATGCTTGATATATTTTAAAACAGTATAAGTTTATTCGAGGTTTGTTTGTAAAATGAAATGAAACTATAATTTACAAAGCAAAATAATTTATAATTTTAATACATAAATTTTAGGAGTATTGCATTGTATTCCTGCCCACTCTAAAGTAATTCACAGAGGGCTCTAGAAGTCCCTGGCTGCATTGCATGTTACACTCACAAAGGTAACAGGATAGCCCATGTGAAAAGCTCCTTCTTCTGGTTTAATTTCAGATTCCTCCAATAAATTTATTATTGCCTTTGAATTAATGAAACTACCAGAAGCTTTATGCATTGTAATTGAGATTGTATGATTTTAATGCTCTGTTTTGTCTTTGTACATCCATCATTTAACCCCTGGTATGCATTAATGTTACAGAACAAGCAAAACAAACTTAGTGGTTGACCAAGAATGCTTTCTTTGTACTGCTTCTGTGTAACACCAAGTATCACACACATGGACACACAAAGTGGGAAGTGGCAGAACCAGAGTGTATCAGGCTTATGCTGGTGGTTGGATGTGGTTCCCTAGAGAATTTGGCCAATCTTGCAATATTACACAGTGTGTTTTGGCATACACATAGGAGGGAAGCAGGGGTGAGACATTTCATCAGCTACAAGCACGTCATTTTACATTGTTCAAATGAAAACAAAATGGATTGTTTAAAATACAAAATAATAGCAAAAAAACCCCAAACAAAACAAAAGACCCCAAACCACAGCCCTGTGTTTAGGCCCAACTTGTTAGCTGTTTGCCCACATGGCAACCTTCAAACACTTATGTCAAATCCTAGTGTTCTTCAGTTTTTTTACCTCTGATCTCTCCTGGTTTCTCTGCTATTGTAATCTTATATTTAATGTCCATTTATTAACATTATGGGGATTGTTGAGACTTAAAGCATGAGAAGCAGAGCATCTTTATGACTTTTGTATACAGTTAATCTCATAAGATAAACTTTACCACGAATACACATATTACAGAACATCAATTAACCAATATCTGGGGGGAAAAAACCCTACTTAGATTTCCTGATGAACAGTTGTCTCTCATTTAGAGTGTCAACTCTAGAGTCATTCTTCCTAAAATGTTTTCTTTTATGTTATTCAGATTCTTCTTCTTGTCACAACTGTATGCATATATTATATATACATATTGTTTTTAAGAATCTATTCCAATAACTGATTCTTTAGCAAACTGCTGGGTTTTATGTGTCAATTTCTGGCTTATATTTATGGTAGAATAAATCTTAGAGACCGTCTCAGTCCACATGCTTACTGATGCATACCACAAATACACACATATAAAAATAACCATTAAAAAAATTAACAATATCTATTATAACTATCTATAATGCAGCATTAAAAATAATAATGTACATTATACATTTTATATAAATTTTCATCCTATAAATATGTATATATATCCTCAGGAGAATCTTCTAGGGGATAAATCCTAGAACAACTTCTGATTCAGCTTCAGTTACTCCCGAGATTTTCCTTGAGCAGGGGAAAAGTCAAACATTCTATTCAGTATTTTATTTTGTTCTCAAAGTAAAAATGCACAAGGTGCAAAATTGCAATACTGAATTTATTGCCCTTTTAATATTTCCTGAGTCTTGCTATCATTTAATAGTTTAAAAATGTTGCTTGTGAAACTTTGATGTTTACAGAAAAGTAATAGGAAACTTCTAGAAAGTTATTGCAACGAATCTTACCTAGGTGAAATTTCTAGGAAGCTTTAGAAGTTGCATGACCAAATTAAAGAAACTGAGTTTGAATGAATGATATTAAGCCTGTGCTTAGTCTTGGGATTATTACTCTTGGTTGATATTCTGATGCCCTGGGGCATCAGAATAGCAAGGGGTCAGCATCAAACTGCAGCAAACACTTCTGTTTTACCACTGCGGAGTTGTAAAGCTGATACTCCTCAGGAGAAATGTTTTTCACTTGCAAACACAAATTTGGGTGTAAATGCTGGTTCTTTATATCGGTGTTGCCTTTGTTAATGGAAATTAAATAGTTATGTTAATGGAAATTAAAGAGGATTAAAGAGTTCAGGGGCAGTGGATTTAATTCTCTGGTTAGACTATTCGTATTATAGGCCATCAACTTCACAGCTTTTTTGTTTATAGGTGGAACTGGAAAAATTGCTTCAGTCAGAACCAGGAAGTTTTCTGTTGAATCTGTTGTTCTTGAGGGCTAATAGTTTTGTCTTTGTTTAATTCACATTTCTGTTGTTTCATTTGTAGAGACTTGAAGCCTGAGAATATACTTCTTGATGACTGTGGTAAGTAAAAATTAAAATTAATTTTGAAATCAGGAATTATATCTCTTATACCAAGCCAGAAATGTAAGGGATTTCTTCATAATAAAAAACCTCATTGAAGAATCTTAATTTAGCAAAGAAAATACTGCCTTGCTTTTTACAAAGCAGGGAAAAACTTTAAGGGTCGACCATGATTATGTATGAAGGGTCAATTTTCTACCTTCAAATGGCTATTTTTTCCCTTTTGCTCCTCATTTTCCCCCTCCTCTTGATTGAAGATCATTAAAATTTCTATATGGATTTGTTTTGTTCGTCCTTTCTTCTGCTGTGGAAACATGATTTGTTAGATGGGGCGGGGGGAGGAATTTTACTTTGTAAACCAAAATGTTTAGATAGTAGGAAGAAATCTGAAGTATTTCTGTGTTAACATTTTGACTAAAAGAGGTCTGATGGTCTCTGATGCATATGTGGCTGGAAGGAATCAAGGAAGTACAAACAATATGAAGAAATGTTTGTAGTCTTTTGTTTGTCAAAAGCCAAATTAATTCTCTTTAATCACTTTGTATACAAGTCATTACCAGAATCTTTTGAATTGACTGTGGAACATGTGCAGGAATTCTCTTCAAAGCTGTGGATTAATATTACAAGTTTGTTCTTGTAACTGCTGAGCATTTTAGTTGAGGAAAAACTGTTTTTGAAGTATTAGCACAATTTTTTTTAAAGTCAGCATGTTATGACTGATAAATTTCAAAAAAGATGATGCTTGAGAGAATCACTTTCCAAGAGCTAAAGCTTTGCTAGACATCAAATGCATTCTTTAGTTTTTCTCTCCAGCAATGTCATGGAAAAGCTGAAGGCTTCTTTGAGGAAAAATGTAGCCTTGCAGGACTGCACTAGAATGCTTCCTCTCTGCCAGGGATATTTTGATCTAGTTCCAGAGAGCACAGGAGACTAATTAGAAAATCGCTTCAGGAGCTCAGATCTTGCACTTGAAAAGGGGTTCATCAGATGTCAGGGAATACAAGAGCATCTGAATGTATTTAAAATAGCATTTGCTGCTCCAGAGCATTACCTTATTCCCAACCAGTATATAGAGTGATACTTGACTTTCTTGACTTTCTCCTCTCTCTCTCTCTCTCTCTCTCTCCATCCCCAGATTATCTAACACATGTACATAAGAAATTAATGTGCTGTAAACTAATATTGATGCTGTAGAGGTTTTTGAATGCCACAGCATATATGCACAAAGGTTGATTGGGCATTGGAATGGACTACCCAGTCAGGTGATGCAGTGTCCATGCTTGGAGGCTTTCTAAATAAGTATTTAAAAAGCCTGGGACACCTGGGGCTGCCTGCTTGCTCAGGTTTTACTAGAGACCTTCTGAAGTCCCTTCCAGCCTGAATCATTCTGTGAGTCTGTGGTGTTTCTGTGAACAACAGTGTCCCTCTCCTTATAACCAGTATTAGAAATAAGTGTGGGGTTTGCTCTTTTTTTTCTTTTTCGCAACGAATCTATCTACAAAATTGTTTTGAAATTGAATTGAAAATGTGATTGTCCTTTCTTCTGTCTAGACTTTTACATTTTTCTTGAGAAAGTACCTTATGTATTTTTACATTAAAATGTCAATACAATTCTTGCCTTGAAATGTCTTGAATGTGCTTGAAACGGTTCAGGAGTCTATCCAACAAAGAGTGGGAATATCCATGGGAATGTGAGGGAGAGTGGGGTGGATTTATTCCCACTGTCCACCTTGGACTGGTTCCCCACTGAGCAGTGCATGACAAACCACTCTATTGCCAGATGATTTCTGTTAGAGGTACAGCTCTAAAGGCCATGTGTGATAGGGGAAGGTCAACTTGAGACATTTGGCTGATAAAGTGCAATAGAAGCTGTTATCCACTTAGGAGTGATTAATGAGAAGAGGAAATCCCAGAATTGAACTGACATGTTGCCATATAAATAATTCTGAGTAGGTTATTGACTAGGCTGCTCTTGGTTTGGAGTGGGAGTTGGGATAGCAATTCCAAGTACTCATGTTTGGCATTATTGGGGTACTTCATTACAGGAAAACAAGCTGTCTCAGTACAGGCTACAGTTTTCTCACATTTGGAATAAATTAAGTTAATTTTGAAGTTTTACTGAGGAGTCAGAAAACTAAGTGCTTGTGGTGGGTATGCAGATTGGAAAACCACAAGTGTCTGATGCATAGATGCAGAATCTGAAATGAGCATTTCTATTTGTCCAAGAACAGTAGCCTATGCCAAAGCCAGGAATTAGAGTGCTTAAGAGCAAATTATTTTTGTATGACCTTCAGAAAATCAGTTATATCTGTGCCTCTCTTTGTTCACATTTTTAAGGAGGAGCTGAATAAAACACTCTTTTCAAGTTAAGTTAAATAAACTTCGGGCTATATGAATCTTTTGATACTTTGCAGTGGGGTTTTTTATGAGGTATGCAATAGAATCTTTTTGTTTTAAAAGTGATAATACTTCATTATTTTACTTCATTAATTAGCTGACTATGTATCATTTATTTTAACATAAATAGGACATATCAGGATTTCAGATCTTGGATTAGCTGTGCAGATTCCAGAAGGTGAAACTGTCCGAGGACGTGTTGGGACTGTTGGTTACATGGGTATGTAAAGCATCTTTTGCTAGTTACATTTTACCAGAAAATTTGCTTCTGTGAATTTAAGAACTGTATTGAACCTGGATTAGTTACTAGACATGTTATGGGAAGAAGAAAGGTTATAATATGCGTTTGTACATGTTACTTAATTATAAGCCTACTGATAAACTTGAAAACTTAACTGAAAATTCCAGCTTTAGGCATAACTTTAAGGAAGCACCTATTTTTTTTCTGAGATTCAAAGAGATTTATGGTTACAGGTAAACCGCGAAATTACTGTGACAATACATTTCTTTCCATGCTTTGGAAAACTTCATTCTCAGGGTTTTTTTTTTCATTCTCTAACGAATACTGAGCATTCAAGAAATTGTTTTTCTCTTGAATATAAACAGAGTTCTCACTGTAGAAATTAAAGTTTCGTCAAAGTGCAGAGGAGTCACACAAACATGTCTGCACAGGGCCCAAAGAGAGTATTTGAGACTTTTTCCAATACACACAGTTAGTCAATTGTGTATTGACTAATTTAAAGTGAAATGATGTGGGTGTGTGTTTGTTTTTGTTTTGTAGCTCCAGAAGTGCTCAAAAACGAGAAGTATACATTCAGTCCGGATTGGTGGGGTCTTGGCTGTTTGATTTATGAGATGATTGAAGGACAGTCTCCATTCAGGAAGCATAAGGAAAGAGTTAAACGGGATGAGATTGACCGGAGAGTAAAGGAAGACCAGGAAACATACTCAGACAAGTTTTCAGAGGAGGCAAAATCCATCTGCAGGATGGTGGGTGAAGAGACATAGAGGTTTGAAAATTAAATTTCTAATCCTTTTAAAGAGACCAACTACTTTATTCTAAAATCTTGAAAAATTTTCAGAACTGGATTTGTAAACCTTCTTTTGGTTCGCATGAAAGTTTGTGATTGTTCATGAGCTGTTCAGTTACCAAACTTCAAGAATTCAGAACTTTTCTCAAGATGAAGGAAAGCTGCATAAATTGATTATTCATCACATGAATGAAATGGTCTAGTACTTCTTGCACCACTTGTTATTATAGATGGAGTGCAATAGCATGCTCAGCCTGGATACTGCATGGGAACAAGTGGCTGAGTAGTACACCAGTTTCTTCATCTAAAACATTATCTACAAGACAATGTTTTTCTATCTTGCCTGTTCTTAAATTTATACAGAAAGCTTCACAAGTTTTCTATACTAGTTAATGCAAGATATGTGCATTACTTAAGCCCATAAGATAAAATATAAGTCTGTATTTCCTGAAAGGAAAGCCTACTGCAAAGTCTGTACTGTAAAGTCTTCTCAATATGGCATCAGTTAAAATATTTTCATATAACTTTGGGCATAATCTTCAAATCATGTGCTTTCAGGGGTTCTTTTGTCTGTTGAAAATATTTTGTTCCCAGAATGTTGTTGTTTGGATTTCCAGTTAATTTTGATACATAATAAATTTAGTTAATAAGAGGCCAAGTCGCAAAATAAAGTGATTGAAAGACATTGTATGTAGGTTTTTTTTTTTTTTTGGTTGTGGGATTGTATCATGGATCAGCTTTTTTTTCCATGTATCTGCAGTTACTTGCTAAAAATCCAGGGGAACGACTGGGTTGCACTGAAGGAGGAGCTGCTGTTGTAAAGCAACATCCTATTTTCAAAAACATCAACTTCAAGAGGCTGGAAGCTAACATGTTAGAACCTCCATTCTTGCCAGATGTAAGTAGGTGAGACAGATTTGATTAGTATCTAAAAAGGCAAGAACTGTCATAATTCTGTTAGCAATCATATGAACTCCAGAGAAACCTTTAAAGTTGGTTACATTGGTAGGAGAATGCCATTGTAGCTATTGATGATAACTAATTGTTTTGTGGTGTTTCATCTGAGATCACAGAAGAATTTACAATAGTGGTATTTCCCTAAGGAGCTTTGTAGCTGATTTCTTACCCCATAAAAGTCCCCTTCCATTGCTCAGATGCACAAGAAATGAGGAATAGCTTTGAAAAAAATACTCCAGAGTCGAAAGGAAGGTGACAGAAGATGAGTGAATTATGATAATTATTGAGATCCAGACAAGCTGTTTCTGGCTTTGATATTTCTTTTCTGTTACTGCAGGATAGATAAAATTGCTCAGGTGACTTATGAAGAGCATCTTTGTATTTCTGTTCCATAGAATGATGTAATTTGGTGATCAGCAGTGTGAAATGTAAAACTGCAGACATATTGCTCCCTTTTGCTCATCTAGAGGAAAGAAAACCAAACTAAAAGTCCGCAGATCCAAAACTTTAATGAAGTAATCTTGTCTTGTACTGCAGCCACGTGCCGTTTATTGTAAAGATGTCCTGGACATTGAGCAGTTCTCAACAGTAAAAGGAGTGAACCTGGATACCACGGATGATGACTTCTATTCCAAATTTGTGACGGGTTGTGTCTCAATCCCTTGGCAAAATGAGGTAATGCAAATTTCACAGAAGATTATTTTCTTTAGTGCAGCAGTATAGAATATTTAATAAAATATATAATTATAAAGATTTTCTCTAGGAGATGTAAAGAGGTTTCTGTTTTAGACTTCTTTGCTGAGAGGCTTCAAAAATTTTTTTTTCGAAAAACATAAGGAACTTGCGAAAAACTGAGATTAATCATAAGTTTGCACAAACAATGTCTGGCATCTTGTCATCATAGGCACAGCTTACAGAACAGTATTAGTATCTGTAAGACCACCCTTTCCTTGTTCTTCAGTCCCATGTTATTCAGTATTGCTGTTCACAGGAGAGGGATGGAATGTTATTCCAAGTGTTCAAAAGCAAATAGGTGCAATGCAAGCTGTTTGTGTATAGCCTGTGTATCAATAGAGTATCCAAGTGACAGCAATACAGAATTGCAGACTCACCTTTTTCAAGGTTTCAAAACAAACAGTTCAATATCAGTTGAGTCAGACTTTCCCTTAAGAGTTTGTTTTGTGTGCCTAGTGAATGAATATTCTAGTAGTCTGCATCGAGTACTAGAATTTTGCTGCCTCTGCATGCAATTCAAATCCTCTTTACTGTTTCAGCAAGAGCACTCAGTAATAATTACTTAAAATTGCAGTTCTTGTTATGAATGCCTTGTCCCCATTATAATTTATTTTTGACTTCCTGAAATTACTATTGTCTTGAATTCAACTAGTGTCATTTCTCTCCCAGTATGACTGCATTTTATTAAAAGCTTGAACACAAAAGATGAGCAATTTCTGAACAATTTGGAGGAAAAAGTACATTCCCCTCTGTTTTCCTTTTGGTTTTTTGCATTACATTAAGGATATTTGAAAAGGTGTCATTTGACATAGAGAACTTTAACTGAGAAACAGTGACCCTTTGGAGAAAGAAGTATTTCCTATACTATGTTGTAATTCTAAACTTCAGAATATGAGCTAGTCATTAAAAAATGCACTGCAGCTTAATAACTAACCCTGCAGAAAGGGATAAAGTTGGAAGTAGTTGTGGAATTCTTGTGAGGGCAATTCCTTTTCTTCAAGGAAGAACTGCAGATTTCATTGTACATTTGTGCTTATTTTTTCTTTTAATTCATGTTAGTGAGCTTTCCCTCAAATTTTTGCCTCGCAAGACTTTGTCTCACCATTCCATAATTTACCCAATGTCCTGGTTTACAGTAAAAGCAGGCTGCATTTCTTCTTATTCCTCTTTATGCCCTTTCTTATGCCTCTTTATGCCCTTTCTCTCTCTACAAGGTATATTCACAGTCTTAAGCTGTGCCAAGGGAAATATAGGTTGGATATTAGGAAAAAAGATTTTTACACGAACAAGGATAAAGTTCTGGAATGATCTGCCTGAGGAGGTGGTGGAGTCACCATCCCTGGATATGCTTAAAAAAAGACTGGATGTGGCAGTCAGTGCCATGGTTTAGTTGAGATGTTAGGGGCTGGGTTGGACTCCATGATCCTGAAGGTTTCTTCCAACCTTGGTATTCTATGATTCCTTTGGCTGCCTGCTGCTGTGACAGATGTGTACCGGTGGCACTTACTGGTAAATGCCAGCTGGATTTGGGCATTAGCCACTCCCCACCTTCTGACCCTGCCTGTTGGTAACATTTTAGCACTCTTCCTGCTGTCCTTTCTGTACCCAGTAATTGTGGTTTTATTTCTTTTGTTTCTGTGTACACAGACAAAGATTATTTCAAAATCCCTTGCTTCTCTCCAGAGACCCATCTTCATTATATCTTTTTTTTTTCCTCCCATGTCATGTTTATTAATTAAGTTCAGTTCAGGGCATAGAGATATTACATTTTTTTGGCTGGCCTGCTCTAAAATGAACAGAATACCTGAAAGGAAAATCTGTTTCTGGTTCTAAAAGCTTCTCATTATTGAATCAGGAGCATAAGAAAGGCAAGAATGCAAAAAAAGCAAGGGAGTACCTAACACCTGTGTGAGAGTGCTCTCATTGCTCTTCTTTAGTTGGTTGAGTGCACAGGGAGAATCAATGTCAGCTTTGTGCTTCCTTTTGGAGAGAGTGGTGTCGTTTGGCTGATGAATTTTTAAGTGTTAGGAGTACCCAGCCAGAGTAAATAGATAATACCTGGAATTTGTTTGAGAGGCTTTTATCGATATTTCATTTATATTTCATATGTTTCAAAGATGATTGAAACGGGATGCTTTGAAGATATCAATGCATATGAAACTGATGGTACTGTGTCACCAGACAGAGAGAAGTCTCCTAAGCCAAAGAGAGGCTTCTTTCACAGACTTTTTAGTGGAGAGGTAAGGGCATTTATTTTCTTTCATAAGAAAATTAACTTCCATTCTTTTTTAAATTATTATTAATCTGTGATAGGAAAACCAAGTTGCTCACTGCATAGTGAAACTAATGAAATCTGTTTTGTTATGGCTTTGCCCCTCCACCACATTTCAGAAATTATGGCAATCCCTATAACTACAGGAAGCTTTCCTGCCTCAGCATTCTGTCCTCCTCTAGTTACCTGGGTTCTGCTAAAAGCTGTGCTCTAGACCTTCCTTTGCTAAAGAGATTAATTTGGGTCTTGCTTCTTATATATTTTACCATTTTTTAATGGAACTTGTGTACATGTCTTCAGAGATAATTGAGGCCCTGTGTAAAGACTAGTAATAAGCAGTAAGTTTACAAGCAAAAATAAGTATCTATCCAATAAATAAGTAAATAAGTAGAAATACCCCCAAAATAAATGAGAAGTACCCTGAAACAAATGTTAAAATATCTTAGGCTGTTTAATGCCTTCAGCAAAACAATGACATAATAGATCTTTACATAGCTGATAATGCACAGCCTTTTCTTACACACAGACTTCTGTTCTTTAGTAGAAGAATTTCCTGTTCAGAGAATTGAGTATTTACCACCTAGAAGACACATCATATATTGTAATTGTCTACAGGGTGTAAGAAATAGACTATTTGTAAAGGTTTGCAGTTGAAGATGTTATATACAATTGTGCTTGCTCAGTGTGCCTGCACTTAGAAAGGAACTATCTTGAGAAGCTTGAGTATATTTCAGTAGTGAACACTTGGGTAGAAATTACTTTTGCTTTCAAGCAGAAATGGAATTTTAAAATTGCTAGGTGCATATTGTTAAGTAGCCACAGCAAGACCGTGTATTAAAATTGCATGAAGAAATTTTTTGTCTTCAGCTGGCAATTCACCTTTCTAAAATGGTACAATGCTAATGGAATGTATAATAGTACTGTCATTTTTAGTTCATCTTTTCAAATACACTTTTTCCCCACTTTGAGTAATGGAATAGAAGGGATGGTTGAGTGTACTAATACTCTCACATAGCTGAAGTTAAAGCTTGTGTCTTACTGTAGTCTTTTCCAACCAAAAATCAGCAGGATTTGTACTGTCCCGAGATATGATTCTATTGAGAAGAAATCCTAAAAAATGAATAGGGTTTGACAGTTTTTAGTTGGTTTTGAACTAATAGGATTGCAATTAATTGTCTTGTGAAGTTAAAAGAAGGAAAGAACTTTAATTAAATTTTAACAACTTGAGATTTGGGCTTGAGGTTGTGGATTCCTTTGAGTTTCCCAAAGCATTTACTAAGGATGGAGTAAAATGTGCTGGAAAAATATCACCCCTCCCCCCCCAGCCTTTCTGTGCCCCATAAACACACAAATGAACAATAGTATTAGTTCTGCGGCTGAGTTGTCTGTTTGTCTTCTCTTGCAGGTCTGCTTTAAGTCTGATTGCAGTGATGATGAGCAGGAGTCCTCCAGACTTTAAATCATTTTATGCTCATCAGAAAGGATGAGCAAATGTTAAATGTTTTATATCTCTGTAGCAAATTGTATTATATATATTTTTTATCTGAGTTCAAGGATTTTTGTACATTTGTACTTCATTTGTTTTAAGATGTATATTTTCACTAAAGCTTAATTGTACAAAAAGCAATGAGTGCCATTTGAGTGAGTGTGTTTCTGTATGTATTTGATTTATCTTGATTATTTTTTTCCCAGTGGAATGAATCTAGAAATACTAAAAGGATTTTAAAGCACAGAGATAGTATCTATGGCATCACTGTAACTTGACTTTGTATGCTCCTGGTAAAACTCTTCTTGATCATTAGGATCTTTATTAGCAGTTTTCTTAACAGTAAAATTGATGTACTGATAAATTTAATAATTCTGGTATTATCCAGCAGCATGGCAGTGCTATTACCTAATGTATCTCTCAAGCAACTGCTAAGAGAAAAAAAAGGAATTCAGTGCACTGTGGCCAGCTATTAGGAGTTGCTCTTTATTATCAGGCTCTGTAGAATCTCCTTCTGTATTTCTGTATAAAGAGAACTTTGAACATTTAGCTTAATCCTCAAGCGGAAGTATCCTATTCTTCTCTTTCCTACCCATCTAACACATCCTCTCCATAGCGTTTCTTGGCATGAACCATGCAAGTCGACCTATGCCAAAATTTTATAACTATATTTTAAAAACTATGTTGTTTTTACTGAAAGGATTTCTTTTTTACCTGTAGGGACACAGCTTTATTTTATTTTCTGTAAATGAAATGGTTTTTAACTCCATGTAGGATGTTATGGTTTTATAATGGGTTAAAAAACAAAGCATGGGCTCTTCTTAGTAATGTCCTCTCTGCTTATGTTGTAATATGCAATGTTCTAGGGTTGACAGTCATCACTGCCACTGGGGGAAGGGCAAGGTAGCATTAAGTATTGAATTTAATTATGTAAGTATTTTTTATAGCCTTTTAAAACAGAAACATTAAAATATGTCTTTAATGATTGCTTAATACAGATGTGGAATTGGTATTGAAGTTTGTTATGATTACCTGATGTCCATTAGTAAAACTGACAAAAGCTGCTTGAAAGCTAGGCAAACTTCCATTCTTCCATTCTTCTGGACTCACTGTAGGTCAGACCCTTTATTTTGTAAATTTCTAGTAAAACTATTCATCTGGGTATGAGAGTTAATTTAAAGAGCACATTTCATTAAGAGCCTCATCTGTTTTTCAAAACTGAGTGGGGTACTTGAAATATAATGGAGTTGGAGACATGATTTTAGTTTCATATTTTGTTCTGTATTCTGAAGATTTGTCTCAACTGTGCATGCATTCAAATGTCTGGGGCACCAACTAGACCACACATGTATTGTTCACACAGAGCAACTGAATAGTCCCCCCACCTCAAAAAGGTCCCTCTTGTGATCTGTAGACCCACTGGAAGAAACTTCAGCTGCTTCTGAGAAACTCACAAGATATATTTGATATTCAAGCCTATTGTCAGATTTTAATTCATGGTATTTGGTCTCTAAAGACAAAGTTTTAATTGATTAGAATTTGAAAAAACTGGAAAACCAGTGTGTTGCAGAACCCTGCTGGGGCTCATCTGGTGTCTCTCTGAAATTGTTCCTCTTGGCTACTGTGCCACAGAAATGAGGAATGAGACTGTTTTCCTGTGTTTTCAGTGCATTTTTCCTCCAGTCTAAAACAGCACACAAGACAGCAAAATTACTCTTTTAGAGAGTACAAAGGGAGAAAATTGGCAGAGGGAGAGAGAGTTTGAATGAATTACTGGAAGATGGTCTGATGTAATATTGAAGGGATGGGAGACTTGACAAATATCTGAACTAAGGGTGTTGGCTAGAACCATTATGTGTGAGACAATGAGCTGGCAGTCTGACCTGACCCTCTTTATTTTGTACCACAGCAATAGAAGAACTCTAAAAAGAGGGGAATGGAAAAATGGGGAAGTAACAAAAGGGTTTTATAAATACCTACATGGTTGGAGAAGCCATCGTTTCCCTGATTAAGAGGTTTGAATTTTTAAGACCTTAGGCTTGCTGTTTTGAGGCAAAGGTGACTGTATAATCACCAGACATGCAGGGTGACAGTCTGGATTTAATGTCTGTGTAGAGTAATTTGAAATTTGGGCAAGAATACCAAGGACACAAACTGAATAATTTTTATGAAGAAAATTGGTTTTAACAGATTTAAAAAAAAAATGAAAATCTATTTATCATGTATTTCAAGTTTTCTTTCTGTATGGGATGGAGAAGAATCTTAACTTTAAAAAAAAAAATCACTTCTCTATTTTGGAGTGTTGAGGCTTAACATTTATTTCCCAGGAATCTGTGAAGAAAGAGGGCTAAATGAAGAGAAAAGGGAAATTGTTCCTAAGAAGTGGTTATTTACATGTCTGCTTCTTTGGAAAAAGGAACTCCTTGTAAAAAATGAGAATTTGTTTGTTTTTATGAAGTTTTACTTAGTTTAATTTCACAAGTTTTTTTTTAATTCAGAATAGTACTATTGAATTATTTTGAGTGAGTACATGTTTGCAGGATTATGACATAATTCCATTGGGTTTGGGGTTTGGTTTCTTTTTTGGTTAGTTGATTCCCCAGTAGGCTCAAGATGGTATTGTACTAAAAATTTGTCCCTTTTGGCTAGAAATACAAGCATGTAATAATGACTGCATCTTATCAGATGTGAATCCCCTGAAAAATTAGAAAAAACAAGGAACTGGAAGGATCAGCAATCAGCATAAGTCTCCTTACACAGTACATGGAGGGGAAGATGTTATGCTGGTTAATCTAAGGTGACTACATTGGTTAAAGGCCTTTACTGGAGTATAAGGAGTTTGGAGGTGCATCTTGAAAGCAGGGAAGGGCTAAGGAGAGGGGAGAACACCTGAAAGCAAAATATCTCAGTGTGAGAAATTTAATATGAACTTAGCTCTTGATTTTTTTTTTTTTTTAGGACAAAACTGGGACAAAAAAGGGGGGAATAGCAGGTTGTGTTTACTGATTATGTAGCCTTTTATTTCCATGAAACTGTTGGGGTGAGATGGGGGAAGCCAACATAACTTCTTGTAATTCAGCATGACTTCACTCTCTAGACCCATGTGTTAGAAGGCTTTAATAGCAGTTAGACAGTCCAGTGTTCTACTGGTGCAAGATTTGGAAAGACCTATGGTATTCCATGGAGTTATTTGCATGAGATCAACCCTCCTTTCCTGAGCTGTGTGTTTCCAAGCATTTGTGTATGTACATCTTCATGTTTGCTTGTGAGTACCTCAAACCTCTCTATTTAGCTCAAAATTCAGAAACTGTGAAACAATGTACCACTTGTCTTATTGGTTTACTTAATGCTTTTCAATGTTGTGACCAGAAGAATAGAATCTTCATGCCTCAGGGTTGCTTTTTCTATTAAGAAAGCTGTCAGCTTTTCCCTGCCCCCTGAGGTGTGTTCAAAATAGAGGTGGTGTTATTTCTGGATTATAAAAGCAACAGAACAGTCTCAGCTGAAAAAAGGAGCACTTAAAACTAATAGGAAGTAGGAAAAAAAACCTGTGGTATGTCTGTAAAAAGAGTGTTATTGACAAACCTTAGCCTTTAATATCTCTTGTCTCTTTTTTTTCCCAAATCATTCTTTAAACAGTAGTCCTGAATGTTTTTGAGTATGAAAGAGAATTATCTCCAAATCAGAGTAAAATCGTCTGGTTTATAAATCAATGATGAAAGCAATTAAAACCAACTAACAATCCATTCTTAGAATGCACTTCAATTATTTTTCAAACTACACTGATGTAAGAATTTCCTCATTGCCATTTGTATGAACAGAGAATACTTGTTTACAAGTTACTAAAATGACAAAAAAAGTAATATTTTTCTATGGTTTACAGTTTAGCATTATATTAATTTAACATTGGAATTGTCATCTTCATTTTAGTGTAGGTTTTCAGAAAACAATTCTCTTTAGGAAGTGAAATTCAAATTATTGGGAAGCATCTTTAAGCTGAAGTCAAATTTACTTTAATTACTTGGTTGGCTTATTTGGTGATGAATGAAACATTCTTTTTTATTTCATAATTGTTCTTGTGGTGTAACTTAAGTTTTGTACGTGAGATGTAGGTAACTTTTTCTCATGATCCAGTTGTGTCCAAAAACACCAGAATTCTTTCCAGGCTTTCCAGAAAGCTGACTGTTAAATGTGATGTGTTACTTCCAGCATCTCCAACCACTGACTGTTCTTGTGTGAGCTGTTTTCCTGGACATTCTAGCATTGTAATTCCTGAAATAAAAGCAAAACACTGACACATATCTCAACCACATGTATTACTGTCTAATGTGATTTATTTACAATGTCTATCAGGGTAGCTGAGACACAAAAAGAACAAAAAAATAAAATTGTAATTAAAATAAATTTCCAATTTCTTGAAGCAGAAAATGTCTTCTGCATAGTGTAAGCTTTTTACCAGTGTAAGATAGTCGAATCCAGGAAAAACTGCCCTAGTTCTGACTCAATTGATACCTTATCTCATGGTCTGGATCTAGATTTCTGCATAAATTTCCATGTTAAAAGACAGAATTATCGGCATGGGCTGTTTTTCATTAGCACATTTATTGTAATTTTATAACATGAGTTGAAGGACAAAGCCCCCAAATGCTCTCCAAAAGGGCTTCAAATTAAATGACTTTAAAACGACACAGCCAGGCTGTGACATATTGCAGATTATCTGTGCATATGCCAAACCAGTGGGCCAGCAGTCTCATGGAGTAGGACCAGTTACCTGCTGAATTGGTCATGGAAATGCAGAAATGCTGGCCAAAGTGGGACTTCAGGATAGGGTGAAAAATACTCTTGACATGCTTATCTTAAAAACATTGAATCAAGAGGTAACTTAAGAGACAAGCTAAGAGCATGTTTCTTTTCTTTTTCTCCTGGAGGCTGAGATTAATTAGTTGTCATCCCCTAAATTTCAGATAATCTTTTAGGTATGCACTGTTAATTGGAACTTCATTTTTCTTTGAGGTAATGCCGACTTTACAAAAACGTTTCTTCTCTAATCCTGCCTTGCTTTTTCTTGCCCCTTGCCTGGTTTACATCACTTTATTTTTGCCAGTGCAGGTGTTGTGGGGCGGATCAGTGACATGATACACGCAAAACCACGGATCAGTTTGGGCCGGGAGAACCTACTGATAAGGTATTCAGCAAAGAAAAACCTGATACCCCGAGTTACCTTCCAGTTAGCTCACAGCTAATGAGCTTCTCAGCCGCTGGAGCTCAGGCCAGGGAGAACAAAGAGCAGCGAGCTTGTGGGCAGGCACTGCCTCGGCGCTCCTGCCGTGAGTCAGCAGCGCACAGGGACTGGCACACTTTGATCCAAAGCTTCGGAACAGCCTTGCGAGGGCTGGCTTGGTTGTGCCTTGTTTAATCTTCGATAAGGGCTTGTGCTCTTTTTACTGTGCTTAAATGTATATCGAAGTGTGGAGCGGCACACGCACAGAGTGTGCAGTGTTCCAACTCTGCTGTCATCTTTTATCATGCATCATTTGCTAAATAAAAAATTCATGATTATCCACATGTTCCAGAGAAACGTTTCTGCAAGCTTTATCATAAAATAATCCGGAGAAATACTGGTCTTACCTTAAAAGCTCACCTTTTGTAGCACTTCTCTAATGAAACAAGGTTTTGCTTTAAGTTGAATTGCTTTCAGGACTAAGGATAAGTTTCCTTTGAGAGGACTGTTTCAAATAGTTTGTCTTTTATTCACATGCTCATAAAGTTAACTGGCAGAGAGAGCACTGTTCTAGTGAATATTTGGCAAGAATGTTATCTATGACTTCTGTCGGCCTGAATATCCAGAGACATGAGCCTTGCTTCATTTCTTCATGTCTGCTAACAATAACCAAGTTGAATTACTGGAAATTTATTTTCTTAGAATTTCTAAGAGCTGTTCTCCATTTTTATTGCTGGAATAGGTTTCATGTGTGTGAGATAAGTTGAATTGCCAGTTCTTATCAGCTGTCATTTAATGTCTGTATTAACAAGTAGATATATTAAAATCAGTGGCTGCAATTGGAAACTTAACAGCACTGTTGATTTTTTTGTACGTGTTTAGTAATGCAATCAATGATTTAAATATTCTATACTGTCTCTCTTGTATCCTGTATGTTTAATATGTATACGCCAGAAGTATCCTCTGATAAAGCAGGTCCCCACTCAGGAGAGGAGCGCTGAAAGGGCAGCACGTACGCTGCCAAGTTTTAAGTGTCCTGTTCCTGTAAGAGTCTCCGCAGCCTAAAATAAAACCGGAGTGCCGGCAGCGCCTTTGGCCGCCCCTTGTGCTGCGGGGGCTGGCGCGTTACCTGCTGTGCCCCCGTGACGTGCGGCCACAGAGCGGCTGCTCTCGCCTTGCTGGGGCGGTCCGTGCGGTGCCGCTGAGAACGCGGCTCCGCGCGGGGCAGTGCCAGGGCCTGCCAGCGCTCCCAGGGCCGGCTCTCCGCCCGCAGCGCCCCCGGCCCGGAGCCGAGCGCGGCCCCGCGGCAGCCCGGGCGCCACCGCCGCTGCCGACAGGGGGCGCAGCAGAGCGGCGTACGGCCGCTCCGGCACGCGGCAAGGGGCGGAGCCTCCCTTTGATTGGTTAGAGCACCTGTCGTTCTCGGGGATGCCCCGCCCCTTTCGCGGCCCGTCTTCCCCTGTGTGTTTCTACGTAAAGGCGCGCGTGACGGCAGGCCGGGAGTGCCGTGTGCGCATGCGCATACAACCCCTGGCCGCAGCACCTCTCAAGGAGGGGCGGGGCGGGGCGGCCCCAGGGGCGGGGCCCGCGCGCGGGGGCCGACGGGACGGATCAAGATGGCGGCGGGGCGGACGGGAGGCGCCCGCGGCCCCGAGCGGAGCCCGCCCCATTCATCGCGGCTGTGACGGTCCGGGGCCCCCCAGAGCGCCGGCAGAGCGCCGGGAGCGAGCCCGGGGGCAGCCCCAGTGGTAGCGGGACAGCACTCGGACCCGCCAGGCGCCCGTGACAGGGCGGGTCGGAGCGCGGGCCGGTGCCGCCGACGCGGGCGGAGCGGACATGGCCACCATGGAGAAGCTGACGAAGGCCTTCGAGTCGCTGCGCTCCTTCCAGCAGCAGCAGGGCCCCGCTGCCCTCCCCGAGGAGCCGCTCCAGAGACCGTGAGTGACCCGCGCCCGGGACTCGGTGGCTCCCCACACGCGTGTCCGGCATCCCCCCCGGCCCGGTCCTGGTCCCGTTCTGGTCCCGCGGACGGCCCCGAGCCGGGCCCGGGCGCTGCCCGGTCTCTTGGCAGCTGGCGGCTCCCGCAGACACGCACACCACAGAGTCGCGGTGCTGCTGTCCCTTCTCTGCAGAAGTTCAGATGTGGAGTAACTTTTGGGGCAAGTGCGTTTGAAAAGTCACCAGTGCGGGAGATGAACGGGAGGTACAGCAATGCTGTGTGGGTTTCACAGGCTGGTTCTAGGAAGGAAAACCTTTTTTTCACCTAGTACACTGCTGCAAAAAAAGACAAACACTTAGTAGTGCTTCATTCAAGCTATGTTTTTCAGCCTTTTCTCTTCTGATAACTGCTGAAGTGCTTTTTGTGATACCTTTGTTTTTCTGTGATTGACGCTTTCTGCATGAGTGTCTTTTCTCTGAACTCTCTCCAGCTGATTGTGTAGCTTTCTTGAAATGAGAATTCAAGGCCGAGCAAGAGAAATTTCTTCCTCTCTGTCACTCACTTTTCATATCTTTAAGTGTTGAATGTTTTTCAGTCGGATTTCTTCTTTCTTATAAGAGCAGTGCCCTGGAAGTTCACGTTGAATTTAAAAACAAGTTTTGATATTTGTGAATTGAAGGTTTAACTAGAGTCGAAGTCTGAGCTCTGATGCTTTCAGAAGGAGTTGTTGTGGATGTCTGTTTGTGACATAGTTAATTTATAGTCTAGTGCTGAGATGTTTTGCACAGAGACCTAAGAGAAGTTCATTTAAATATTCCTAATAGCTTTTTTCTTTCTTGAATGTGAGGGATAAATGTGTTAGATCCATGAGATATTCAGGTTTCCCGTTGGGGGGCATTACTGGGTGGGCCAGGGTCGGGAGCTGTTCAGTGCCGCGGTGCTGCCCCTTGCGTTTGCACCCTCTACCACCAGATTTACCGAGCACGTGTGAGGGCAGTGAGGTTTTCAGGGATAAACACATGAGTCACACTAATACTTTTTCTCCTGCTCTTGGGGAGAAGGGAGAAGCAGAAGGGCTGAGGAGCAGGTAACTTCTAACTTGGCAGTTTGCTGTGGTGCTGGCAGAGGAAGCAGAGCAGTGGCTCTGGGCTTTTGGCCACCTGCTCCTACTGCTCTTTCTGCTACGGTTGCCAACTAAATTATCACGGTTGGTGCTGTTTCTCTCTGGAGAGTGTTGTCTCAAATAATCACAATGCATTTCCACACTTGTGATGCTTAATAGGTGAGAAAACTCATCTTCTTCATGAGCTAGTTGTTTTTAGATGCCTTACTGGTCTGCAGGGATTAATTGCTCTGTTTTGTGCCTTTTTTTTTTTTTTGCTAGTACTTTGTGTGATATGGATGAACATCTATTTCCAGTCTTTTCTATGTGCTGTTCAAATTTCTGTCTTGAAAGTAACTGGTGAGAGAGGTCATGGTATTGCAAGAGAAAATCTTTAGAATTATTTGTGATGCTTTTGATATTGTGCTTGGTTTGGTGGTCTAAATTTAGGCATGTTCTACTGCAAACATTAAAAAATTAGTATTGGAGTTGTCCTTGTTGACTTTGCTTTGTGTTTAAAAATAGGCTGTTTTCAGAAAGCTGATGGGATTGTATGCCCCCAGGAACTGGACAAATTCAGTGACAGCACTGAGCCTCATAAAAGCCAGTGAAAAGCTATTGTGGCAGCCTTTGCTGAGGCTTCCCAGACTTCTAGTGGAATAGCAGGTGACATATTGAATGTAATTCACAATACTATCTGCATTTATTTTTTTCTTGTTTGTAGTTGATTGGAAAGGAAAATTGGCTCTGTGTTTGGGGCGTTAATCTTTGTGTGGTTCTCTGTAAATAACACGTAAATCTCTTGTAGTTCTGTGTAGTAAGTTCCTACCATCCTACTCAGGACCGTCTCCTCCTATGAAATGTTTTAAGGTCAGAGAGATTGCTGTAGAGAAGAACTAATTGTTTACTCAGCAGGTGTCCACATCTTTCTTCACTTTGTTGTAAGACAATGACTCCAGAACTTTTGATGATACTGATATCCCCTCTTTTTTTATTAAAATCTTAATTAAATCCAAGCTTTTACCAAGAAGATAGGACTTTTTTCTGTTTCAAGAGATTTTAATCAGCAATAATCATATGTTATGCTTACATTATGCCTTACAGTCAGATGTCAGTCTCTGGTCCCCTCTTTCTTATCTCTTGTTGGGTTTTTTTTCCCTTCTATGTAAACTTGAGTTTTCTGTCATATTGCTTCTATACACTTCTGCTAAGGCAACTAATTTTCTTCCTTATATTTTTTCAGCTTTTTCAGACTGTGACATTTTGTTAGAAATTGGATGTTTTGTTTCGGATCATAAAGCTCCTAGTAACTTAAAAGTTTGGTAGTATGGTATAAAAATTTAGAGTTTAATTTGTGAATCGAAAAGTGGATTCTTTAAATTTTCTCTTGTAAGTTAATTCTAATAGTCACTTACTGTAATTGTTTTCAATTTTTTTTACATTTGATTCTAATCATTGCCTTTACAGCATAATGTACTGTAAAAGCCCAAGCAATATGCTTTTTTCTATTCTCTTCATTTTTTCTGTGACTTTTATGTTTGACTGAAGCTGTGGTCATGGATTGGTTTGATCAGTGCTATATGGAGGCCTAGCATTAATTTTTTGTTTTACTGAAGATCACACAAAGTGCATAGGTATTACCTATTGCCCTGCTTGTGGTTCCTTGATGGTTTTTTGGCATTACCATGTCTAGAGTGTGTAGTAGAGCAGTTCTGGTTAATTTGACAGTTCATCACTGCCTGCATTACTACACCTTGTTTCCAGTGTCCCCTACATTTGGATTGAGTTTATTTCTTGATCCACTCATATTTCTGTTTGTTATTAAAAGAACAGGTTTTAGTTTCTGTTATTTTTGTCAAGATTAATGTCAAGCCATTTGGTTTGACCCTTTTTTCTTATCACTGGCTCAGCTTTAGAACTTCTGTACTTTTCACATATTCTTAATTTCAAGGTCTAATGAAAATGAGCATCAGTAAGCTGCAACTCCTTGTAGTCAGCTCATCTGGACTCAGAGGGCAAAATTACCTGGGCTTGCTGGTTTTCTTACATTGTTTGTTAATCTTCCTGGTGTGTAGAAGTACACAGGAGATTAAACTCCTCTGTAAGTGAGATGGAGCTTTCCTGTTGATAACTGCTGCTTCCATATCTTCTGCCTTGTGTTACTCATCAGATGTGTGTGATTAATTCATCAAATGTGTGATGCTGTTGTTGCCCCCCTGGGTATGCTCATCAGCAGTTTGCCTGTGGACTTCATGATATTTCTGAATAGAGCTTTGTTTGGTTTTTTGAACTAAAAAAATCACGTGTTTTCTCTCTAGATACTGTTCTGTTACCCTTCTCTCTCTGTAGGCACAGAAAATATGTGCATGTATATAATATACATTAAGCATTTTCCTTCCACCTGTCCTTTCTTTAAATTATTTTTTGGAAGTTATATTTTCTCTAGCCATGCCTTTTTAAATTTTGAAGTTACTTATTTCAGCAAGATGTAGATTATGTGTTAGTGGAGCTCTCTGTTTACAGAAATTTGCCCAAGAGATTGGTCTCTGCTAGTCTGAGCAGTATTGAACACCACTGCCTGCCTTGCTCAGGGCTGTGTTATGTGTAGATAATAGAGAACTTTATTCTGGAAGTAGCCTTTGTCAGCAGTATATTCAATATGTCTTGTGTCTGAAATAGTGAGCTTATGGGCAAGTTCACATGTGCCTGTTCTGTTTTTGGGTTGAATATGTACTGAAAATGGTGCTCCTAAGAGATTGGGGCTGCTGGGTAAAATTAGCATGAAAGTTGAAATGATTAAATCATTTTCTGAGGTGCCTGCTCACATTGGTGTTGCTGATGTTGCAAAATCAGTTGGACATCTTGGACAGTATTTGTTTTTTTGTTAGAGATGATCTGAAATGCTGCTAAAGAGACTGACACTTTTTCAAGATGGAGAGAAAGACATTGTGTATCTTGAACAAATTTATGTTGTCTGCTCATATTCTGCCTGTGTCTTAAGTCCAGGAAGAGATCCTCTTGGCTGTTTAGCTTGCCTAAATAAAATGCTGCCAAACTAAAACAGAAAAAATGGCTTTGTTCAGAGCTTTTCCTTAAACTTATAAAAGTAGAAAATATTTCTGGGATGAGATGAGGTGTTCTTTATGAGAAAAACTGAAATCTTGGGAACACAGACTTTTGAACCCCCGACTTCCAGCCTGATGGAAGAAAAGGGACAGGGTTACTGGGATACTAATGACTTTTTTTGAAAACTTCTACTATTATTTGAGCTGAAGTTCCTAAATAGTGCAGTATAGTTCTTTAAAAACACTTGTCTGATGCTGTATTTTGAGTTAGCTGAATTTAATGTGCTTATTGGCTACTTGCTGTTGGGCCTTTATGTTGTGTTACTGCTATTAAGGTAACTGAAGGCTGTTCACATTGTTTTCCAACTTCTCCTTCAGAAACGCTGTTTTACTATTTCATGATTTTGTGCTATTTTTTTTACTGAGAGAATGAAATACTGAAAATGATCCAAAAGGGAAGGTTCTCTGTGAATGTGAGTGAAAAAGCTGGTAATTCTTTACTGTGAAACACTCAGGAGAGATACCTTTGGGCGGGTTGTTTTGCTCCAGTATTGCTGCTGGTTAATTATTTAAAAGTAACATCTGCTTTCCTAGAAGTGATTCTGTGTCAGTAAAGTTAGGGGTAGGAGAGACTGCAGACTTAAATAAAATTTCCCAGCGAGAGTTGGGAGTCTGTCTCACTCTTTTTTCAGTTCCTTTATTGGGGGTGGAGCAGGAAAGAGCTGCTATTCCAAGGGCTTGTATCATGTTGAAGTGAATGTTAAACACATTTTGCAAAGGAGAAGCTTTTCATATTGTGCTCTCTATTGTTTGTAGATACACATTCTTTGTTTCTATGCATTTTGTTCTCCTTCTTGTGCACTGAGCTTGGCCTTTCCTGGGCTATACCAAGTGTTACTATAGGGATGTTATTCTCAATGGGCAGACTGTGCCTAAGGCTTTGCTGTTTTTGTGATCACCTTTGAAGGAATGTAGTGTATGATGGCATTGCTTTGTCATCCTTTGCAGTTCAGATAAAAATGGTCCATTTAATACAACTTGAAGTTTCAAGACATTAGCAGACAAAAAAAGGTGATGCTATGGAGGAGAAGGGTCTTTTTAAAAGAGCTATTTTTTGTTCTCATTGCTTATTTTCTCCAACCTTTTTTTTTCTATCACTTTCTTTTATTTTTGCTGTGTTCTCGGACTGCCTCATTTTTTCTGTCCTTTCCCTTTACTCTTTTTCATTCTTCAGTTTTCATTCCCAAGCATTTTCTCAGTGAAAGTTATGGAATTAATGTGATATTCCCTGTTAAATGATTAATTCTTCATTCTTCTTCTAAGTTTATATTTCTCCTTTGCTTGTGTGCCCATGTGCTCTCAGCAGCAGCTGCAGAGGAAGTCCTGGGTCTGCAGGTAGTTGGTGTACAGCTGTTTATGGAGTGATCAAAGAGTGCAAATGCATCTTTTTCTTGAGTAATGATTAGGCACTACTTTAGCAAGTGTTTGAATGGTTGCTTTTGAACTCTTGTCTCACACTCATTATCATCATATTCTTCCTTTAGAAAGAAAGAACTTGCAGCTACCAAGAAAGATCGAGTGAATCATTGTCTAACAATATGTGAAAACATAGTTGCTCAGTCATTAAGGTAAGGCAGTGTCTTTAATTTATTGATTATTTATTAATGTCTTTAATTCATTAGGATGAACAACAACTTCAGAATGTTAGTTGCTGGGAGGATTCCTTATAATTGCTTGTTTTAAATGCTGAGCTTCTATTTAGAACTGAAATGGTGTGGAGTTTTTTTTAACCAACTCAAAATCTAAGAAGGACTTTTGTTTACCTGTTGTTGGAGTGGGCACTTTCCTTCTACTACAGACAGAAAAACTTAGGCATAGAGGTCAAATACCTTACCAGGTTATGTAGGAAAGAGTTGGGAAATGATCTCCCAACTCCTAATGAAGTGCTTTAGTACACTGAATGTCTTCTCCTCTTGCATATGTGTGTGTAGTAAATATGTAGTTGGATTATAAAATGATTCAAAAACATAATTGGTGCTCATTTTCATGGCGCACATTGTAATTTTCTACTGTTTGTTTATTTAGGAATTCCCCAGAATTTCAGAAGTTGCTGGGCATTGCTATGGAACTCTTTCTCCTCTGCAGTGAGGATGCAGAATCTGATGTCCGGATGGTTGCAGATGAATGCCTTAATAAAGTTATTAAAGTAAGAGCTTTTACTGTCACATTTTGTCTCTTCTTGATGCAGTGTCCTGTCTGAATTCCCACTGATGTTCCTTTAGTTGTCTTTCTTACTGTTGACAATATCTCATAATGTAAGAGGCTAAGTAAGCTTCTGTACTAAATTCTCTATGTGATCTTTCTCTCTTAGGAGAGGTTTTTATGCCCAGATCAACATATTTAGCTTTAACTTGTCTTATGTAATTCATTGTTCTGATCTATTCCTGTCTTCTATTGTTCATTAACTTTGTTCTTTTTGAGTTAACCAAAACAGGAATGTGGGCTTTTCTGAAATCATTGTGTGGGAGGAATACTCCTATTATTGTTCTGTAAACATAAAGACACTTGGCATGAGGAAAGGTAAAAATATTGTTTAAAAGCTGATTGAAAGGTAGTGTGGTTTGCTGAGACTTGGAGGAGGAGATTTCAGGCAGAAATTAGAATAAATATAGTATTCTGGAGATTGTTTGTTCCCCTGCTGTGATCCAGAATGAAGAGCTTGTTGGAGAACAGCAGATGGGCATTCACAGGAGGTCATGCAAGGTCTAAATCTTGATTCAAAGTATCTTAAAATTAACCTTATGAGTAATTTGTAGAAGTACTTTGTTGAATCTCTGCTTCAAGAAGGGGGTTGTGTTCACTTCCCTTTTTTTGGGTTTGTTTTTTTTTTTTCTGAAATACTTGAACTTTAAGACACTGTTATGTACCTGCATAAATAGTCTAGTTGATGCAAAGTTTAAGTGCTTTAGAAATATGCAAATAATAGTTTTCTTTCACATGAAGGGGTGTGTAGAAGCAAAAAAACTAATTCATTTAATTCATTCCCTATCTGAATGAATTAAATTTTGGGTATTGAGCTTGTGGCTGGAAGCTGTATGGAGAAGCTTACAGATTGTGTTCCATAATGATAGGGAATGAGGAAGTACAGTTCCTTGCTTTTTTGTTTGGCCCAATAGCTCTTTGCTCTTTTCATTTTTATTTGAATGTGTTTTCTATTGGAGGGAGTGTACTCTGTGAGATGCATACATTATTGTTTAACTCAATTTGATTTAAAAGCTGCTTTGAAACAGTCCTAAAGAATATAAGCTTATTTTCTACTTTCCATGAAACACTTATGTAGGCTTGGTATAAAATTTACCTCATAAATTCTTTAATCTATTTAGTATTGTTGCTTTCTGGCATGTCTCAGGGTTACTTGAAAAAACAAATTTTTTTCCCAAATGTTTGTATGGTAGTTTGTTTTGTTTTCAAGATTAAAGTGGTTTTAAACACTGGCACCTTCTGTCAATCATTAAGCTTGGCAGTTGGTCTCAGCTCTGAAGTGGTAACAGTTGTGATGTTCCACACACATGGACTATCAGGCTGTTATGGAAGCTGGATGTAGTTTGTATTCTGTTTCTGTGCTTTATGTTGTGTGGAAGCAATTTAGCAACTTGGGCAGACGCTTGTGTGTAAATGCAGAAACAAAAAGATGTCCAGTTTGGTTTTTGGTTGTGCAAGTGTCAGTGATGCTTGTGGTAAGTAGAACAGAGGTGTTGGGCCCCTAAGCTTGCATTTTAGTCAAAGTTCAGCCATTTTTTAGTATATCTGGCATTTTTAGAGGCAAATTCTTTTGCTAGTTAGCAAAAGATACTTTGTAGCTTCTCTTGAAATAAAAGACTATAGATGTAAGCATTACTTATGTAACTATGTGTCTGTCTGGAGTTTATGCTTACTACTGTAACTAGAAAATGAACTCTTCTGTTCAGACAAGGCTGAACACATAACTTTAGATAAACACTGTTTAAGTTATCTTCAAGTATCACTACACCTACCTGTCAGAACCTCAAAGACAGCGTAAATGGCTCAAAACTTAAATAACTGTGGTGATACATTTAAGAGAAAAAACATCAAGTTGGGACTTGGCAGGTTTCTGTGGGTAAGGTCAAAATGTCTTGTCTCTAAAGCTGATGCATGATGTTTTTGTATTCTCTGTGCTAATGATACTGGTGGCGCTGTTCATACAGATTGCAGTACCATTGGCCTCAGTAATTGGAATTTATTATTGTAGCAATTTAGAGCTTACTGTGCTTTTCTTTAAGTGATGACATCATAGATTCTAGTCTGCTAAAAATATAGCTGCACACTAACAAAAAGAGTTCCTATAGCTGGGTGTGTTGTAGGGATAACTTAGCCTCAAAGCCAAATAATAGCTAGGGCCTCTTTATGTTGCTTGATTTCCTCATATATATATATATATATATATATATATATATATGTATATATGTATATATGTGTATATATATATGTGTATATATATATGTGTATATATATATATATAATGTATATAGGGGCAGTGAATTTCTCATAAAAATGAAGTTTTATGAAGCGAATCCTACCTGCTGTCATCCTGGCACTTTCAGTGTGTAGTTGGGGTGTTCATGTTAATATAAAAATAGAACCCAGGTAAGATTTTTCTGGGAAAGGCAATGCCATTGTATTGTAACAGGTGTAATTAGAGTGAATGGACTTTTGGAGCATACAATTTTAGCTGGGGAGATCAGGCTCTGGAGGAACCACAGGCACTCCACTCACTGTGCTTAAGCAGTTGTGGCTTCTAGCTCAGTGGGTACCATCATATTTTGTAGTCATGATGAGTAATCCTGTTAAGATGGGAGTTTAATGGTTGGTGGCCAGGAAGGCAGTTAGAAAATTAGAAATGGAGAAATTATTGGGCAAGGAATAAAAAATTAAATACTCCACGATATTGCACTGTATGAATCCACAATGTAGGCACTTTCAGATTGAATGAAGATCTCATCTCATCGGAGGAAGAGCTGATGGAAATGTTCATAAATTTTACTACACACCAGGGAGAAGAATGGAGGAGGAAGGGTAACCATATATACACAAATTGTTCTGTTTGAGGAGATTATATTTTCATATCTTATTCTCTGATACTTTCAAGGTAGGGAATTATCAAGTTAGGATGAACAGAAAATTACTACTTCTCTGTGCTTGCTTTCATTTCATGTACACCGGATTTTAGCCGGGCTGCAGGTTTGAACTCTGTTGCTGTATGCTTGATTGGATCCTGGGATGTGACACTTCTTGTATGCAGGGCTCCTCGTGGTGTGTGTACTAACAGGATGCAGGAAATAGGCTGATTCATGAGGCAGTGGGTTTTCAGGGGCTGTTAAAGGTAATAGTACAAATACAGCTTCAGTTTGAGAAATAGTAGGAGCCTACTTGACAGTGGGGGAGTGTAGCGGGGAGTGCCTTTTGCTGCTTGTGAATGCTATTCTTGTGGTTTAGTGTTCTGTTCATGAGTAGCTGTTTCTTGTGATTGCCAGAAAGCACAAGAGGTCAGCTCTGCTTGTAGGCTGATCCCATATGGCCTTTTGCAGGTAGAGTCAGTAAAACAGTCAATATTTACTGCAAATAACTGTTAGAGTTTGTGGAGTTTGTCCACATTCATGTGAAGGATCAAGGTGTCTCTTCCCTGTATTTATCACTTCCTTAGTTATACATCAAATATAGGGACCATTAGATAGTTCTGTGCCTTGTTTGAATCTGTTATACTGCAAGTGTAACATTTTTCTTGTAAAGCACCTCCCTTGCGATACAGTATGTTCTCAATGCATTTTATTGCAGGCTTTGATGGATTCCAATCTTCCCAGGTTACAGTTAGAACTCTATAAAGAGATTAAAAAGGTGAGTGATTTTTCCTTCATGTTCTTTCTTCTAAAAATGTATTTAGTCTGTGTTCTAGTATATTGGAATGTAGCATTAGTGCAAATTAGTAGTTTCTATTAAGATCAAGGTCAAATCTTCAGTTTAAGAAGGATTTGTGACTGTTTTCATTCTACTGAATTCCTCACTGCTGTCCCCCGTTGTTGGATTTAACCATTCCTGAAAGCTTAGCTGGCAGAAAATGTGTGAGCATTTGGTTTGAATGGCAGTTTGAGTTAACCTTAGTGACTCCCCACCCAAAGGAATAATTGATGATGTTTGCTCCACTGACTAAGCTGGAAGAATAACTCAAACCAAAAGGTTGATGGAAAGTAGGTGGAGGACAGTGGCATTCTTAATTGACACAACCTCATGGAGAATTAAGGCTTGAAGTAACCTGATACAGCTACTTTATGAATGTATGATGTGTACTTACAGCTTCTTACAGAGGCATAGGGAAGAATACTGAAGCATCTCTCTAGGTATCAGAAGCTGCAATTTAATTATGTCCACAGGAAGAAATTTAGTAATAGCCTTTTTGAAGTTTGTGACTTCAGAAGAGAAATGCCATGTTTAGGACAGTATCACTGCAATTGTGTCTCTTGCATCTATAAACATGTGGTCAGGCTTGTATAGGCAGAAAATAGAGGTGTTACTTGTCAGACTGTAATAATACTGGTTTTTTTTTTTTTTTGGTCTTGGGGGGGATAATAGAGCTTTAGAAGATAAGTCATAAAACCAATGTGCATAGCTTTTCTTGTATTAGATGTTGGGCCATGTGTGGATCTCTTACTGTATTGCTGTATCTTTATGTCATGCGATATTTTTGAAGTGTGGAAATGGACATTACCTAATTAACAGAAAACAGCCAACATACAAATTGCTCCAAAGTTTCTGCACATTTATAACTGGGTGTAGGAGGAAATATTTTGTTGTTCAGTTGGCATGTACTTCTTGAAAGGTGCTCTAGGATTCATAACAGGTGAGAGAGAGGTAGCCTGTGCAACAGGAGCACCCAGCAGACTGAATTTTGTTTGTGCATCAGGATCACCTCAGAAGCCATGCCAGAATCTGTTGTTTGGCTGTGAACCTGAGAAATGCATGTTTTGTAATTCAGATGCAAGTATTTTTTACTTGTCATGCTAACAAGGCTGGAAGCCTTTGATATACCGGCTGAAGAAAGTAATAAAGAAATGACAGTTTTTAAACATCTCAGCTTTGGCTTCAGGGGACTCAATTTAAGAAGCATTTTAGTTGGGTGTGAACTACATTAGATAGACACCCTCCTAAGCATCTAGACTTCCACAGTTTTCTATCTTTCCAACAGCACTAAGGAATTGTACTATATCCCTAGACACTAATGTAAGGGCATTCTGGTTCAAGTCAGGCGCACAATGGAAGGTTTCAGTCCGGGCAAATAGATACTAAACTTCAGCAGTCAATCCATTATGAAGTCCTACAGATCAATATATTGGTTTTTCCTTTGGTGCACTCAGAAGCTGAATGTTGTTTATTTGCATATCTTCTCTGCTGTCAATTTTGTGCTGTATTTATATCTCTGCAAGTGTTACAGTGATTTTCAGAAACTCATCAGTGTTTCTTTGTTGGCTGATGCCTTTCTCTGTGGTATTTTAAGCAGATTTCAGCAGAGCAGAGAACTCAGACACTTCCTTTTCTTTTGTGGTGTCCCTTATTATTCATTTTAGGTTACTCAGAAAACTCCTACTGCCAGCTAGAAAATGAAGGTAGTCAGGGAACTGATTTGACTTCCTTTTGGCTAAAGGAAATTTATGATTTCCAGACACCTTATATTTTTATCTGTTTAAGTAAAATATACACTATTGTATGCTGTAGGCAGTTTTTTGTAGGAAATGGTTTTGCATGATGAAATGTGATAGTTGTATACTCTGTCTAGAATGGTGCTTCAAGAAGTCTGCGTGCTGCACTCTGGAGATTTGCTGAGCTTGCCCATCTAGTTCGGCCTCAGAAGTGCAGGTAAACACATTCTAATAATGAACTTTCCAAAGAACCTTTAAAGAAATACAGATGTTAATACAATGTTACTGTTGGGAAGTTTTAAGTAGGTAATTAGGAGTTGGAGGAATTGCTATCACCTTATTCTCTCTGAATTGATTTAATCAATGTGTTTTTTTAATGGAGTTGTAGTTCTATGCTATACATTACTGTTGGGGGGGGAAAACTTGTAAAGATAATGACTTGTAATTTTTAAGTGTATTCCTCTCTTGCATTCAGAAGATTCTTCTTTTTTCCTATGTTCTGTGTAGCTAATAGGTACATTTTCTATGATTTAGTAACACCACAGGACTCAAATATGAATTAAAAATACTTAGGTTCAGTAGTTCTGATGTCAAATCAGTTTTTCTCCTGTGCCATACTTAGGCCGTACCTGGTGAACCTTTTGCCCTGTCTGACACGGATCAGTAAGAGACCCGAGGAATCGGTGCAGGAGACGCTGGCTGCGGCAATACCCAAAATCATGGCAGCCTTTGGCAATTTTGCAAATGACAATGAGATTAAGGTACCTTTCTTTACCCTATTAGTGCTCCCTGTTAAATCCCCAAAGCATGGTGAGTTATCAGCATTACCAGTCCCATGGTACAGAAAGCAGTGTTACAGCTGCTCCTCTGAATTAAGGCAGTAGTTGCCGTTGCTTGATGTGTGTGAAGTAATGCTTTGAATAAATGAAAAATACATTTGCTGGCTTCTTAGTTCACTTCTGATAAAAATTTAAGTAAGGTGTCTTTGTTTTTAGGTTTTGCTGAAGGCTTTCATAGCTAATCTTAAATCCAGTTCCCCCACGATCCGTCGAACAGCAGCAGGATCAGCAGTAAGCATCTGCCAACATTCACGAAGAACACAGTATTTTTATGCCTGGTTATTGAATGTGCTTTTAGGTAAGATTCAGGGCAAAAAAATTAATTTGTTTTATGTGTAAGTAACATTACATGTAAGAATATGTATCACTTTGCATATGTGAAAGGTTTTCAGGTAAAGAAGGATGCTTTGACTGAAAACTGCTGATACTTTATCTGGTGTTAAGTTAGAGGAAAATACTTCTAAAGCTCTTTGTCTCTCTCTCTGTGCATGCTGTGCTAGTAAGTAATATTAAAAAGAAGTAGCTGAGGCTTGGGAAACAAGTAGCTTGCTGGAAAATGATGTCTAAGGATTCTGGGTGAACTTCAGGAGTCTGAAGACTTGCGTGGTCCATCAGCTTGGTTTCTAGTGCAGCAGGTCTGAGGTGGAGGGTACCCTGCTGTGCTCTGGGCCATGATCACATACCCTGTGACCTTTCTTAGAGGACCACCACATAGTTTCTGTTATAACTTAGAGCAGAAACTGAAGATTTTTTTATTTAAAGTGCACAACTTTGTATCAGGAATCCTTATTCTTCAGCTGGGAAGTTTGCATGGTCTTTGGGTTGTTTTGCAAGTCATGGCAAGAGGCTTTCAGTGGAAACTTGCCTCAGTTTTGTCTTTGACAAGGGGTTCTTTACTATGTAGACTGTCTTGCAAAAGGAGAGATGAGGAAGACCAACAGATACATAAGGTGTTATCATGTTAGCCTTACTTCTTTCAAGAAGTGTGAAAAATTCAACAGCTACATTATGACTTTCCTCCTCTAAAGTGATGTGTGATAATGTCCTTGGCAATGATGCAGAATTCAAATAGGAACACAAATAGGAACTTCAAGAATTGATTCTGAATTTTTTTCTCCTCCCTGGATAGAAGATTGTGTTTTCTTCCATAACTTTTATTAGTTGTAATATACTTTGGGGTTGGTTGTGACTAGCGGGTAGGTATATGGAAGAAAGTTCCCAAAACTGGGCAAAGTGCAAATATATTCCATTAGGATAGCAGTGCATCTGTTAGCAAGGGAATTACACTTGGGTGTAAGCTGTCAAGTGGAGAGAGGAGGCAGGTGAGAGGAGCAAGAGAGTCTAGATCATTTCATGACAGCGTCAGCTATTGCAAAAAAAAAAAAACAACCCCAAAACAACTTTTTTTAATGGAGTAAAAAGAGGTGGGAAACAGGGAAGGTGAGACAGGGTCCTCTGATCATTCTCCCATACTGCTTAATTGATTGTTAGTACAATAAAATACATATTTTCAAATGTTTCTACATTTGGAAAACACTCTTAAGTTGCTGCTAGGTTTTGGTTGCTCTGTTTTGTTGGGTTTTTTTTAAAGAAGCTATTATATGGACTACATGAAATAACATTTATGTTGAAACTAGCCACTGTCAGTTATTTGGCCACTTTGTTTCTCCCCTCAGGCTTGTTGGTTCCTGTAGAAGATGATCGTCCTACTCTTTTAATTCTGGGTGTTTTACTGACACTAAGGTATCTCATACCTTTATTGCAACAACAAGTAAAAGATACCAGCCTGAAAGGCAGTTTTGGTGTAACAAGGAAAGAAACAGAGATTTCACCTTCACCAGAACAACTTATACAGGTAAAATATGAATAATAACCCTTACCTGGAGAGTACTAATTGAGAGGGAAATAAATAGGTCTTGATTCAGCATTTGCCTGATACTGAACACTCTGACTTCTCAAATTCCTGTTTAACTTGATAAATGGTAGTTGGTCCAGTGAGTGGAATTATTAATAACTTGTGGTGGTGTTCAAAGGGGTCCCAGGACGAGGGAAGAGAATCTTGACTCCATGTTTCAGAAGGCTGATTTATTATTTTATGATATATTAAAACTATACTAAAAGAATAGAAGAAAGGATTTCATCAGAAGGCTAGCAAGGAAAGGAAGGAATGGAATGATAATAAAATCTTGTGACTCACCAGAGTCTGAGACAGCTGGACTGTGATTGGCCATTAATTAAAAACAACCACATGAGACCAATCAAAGATGCACCTGTTGCATTCCTCAGCAGCAGATAATCATTGTTTACATTTCATTTCTGAGGCCTCTCAGCTTCTCAGGAGAAAAAAATCCTAAGGAAAGGATTTTTCATAAAATATGTCTGTGACAATAACTAATGACCAGACTTCTACTAAAAAGGCAGTTAAGAGGCTACAATTGATTGACATTTCCCCCTTGGAAGATTGTGGTGAAGATCATAAATACCAAGCATCAATTATTCTTAATTCATTGCTGAAATTTGATGTTGTATAGCATAAGGCACATAATATGTTCTGTCTTCATAGAGACTTATTCCAATACTCTGCTGGCTTTCAGGTTTATGAACTGACTCTGCACTATACCCAGCATCAGGACCATAACGTTGTGACTGGAGCTTTAGAATTGCTGCAGCAGCTCTTTAGAACACCCCCTCCTGAACTGCTCCATGCCCTGACTGCCTGTGGGGGCATTGCTCAGGTCAGTGTATCCAAAGATGAACCTGCCAGCAGGAGCCGCAGTGGGAGCATAGTGGAACTTATAGGTAAGCTCTGCTCTTGGTAGTTGGAGTAAAAGGAACACACCTCATCAGCTCTAGTTCTCAGTGTTAGCAAAATCATGAAGGTTAAATGAAATGTATGAAGTTATGCATGGCATTCTTTTTTCCCCAGGTACGGTAGAAGTTCTTTCCCTCCTTTTTAGTGGGTATACATTCATTGATTAATGAAAAACTTCAGAGGGGTTTTTTTTTACAGTTTGTGTTGATGTTTTTTTTGTTACACAAAGCAAGTTGAATATGCTGACTTTTTTTTACCTCACAAAATGAATGTTCTTACCAATCATCTGACAACTGTGATTCATAAAAGCAGATCTAATCAGAGTTTGTATTAGCTGAGAGCTCCTTGCTGAATACCAAAACCAGCATGAAATGAAAGCATGACTTAAGCTTATCCTTAACTATTAAAATCAGCTATCAGCTTTCTTGTCTGTGGAGTGCATGTTCTTGAAATTCTCTTTAACTGCTACATACCTGTTTCAAAAGAATCAGTCTCTGATTGGGTTTTTGTAAGCAGTCTGGATTGAGCTAATGGGTCAGCCAATATTGCTGCTTCTAGAAGGTAAATGATGAGCTGGAAGCAATCATAGCAGGGAAATTTAGAACACATTTTTGAAAGCAAACTACACACAAGTGGCACAGAAAGTAATTCGGTGTTGAATGATCAAAAAACCTTGAACTTCAAAAGCATCAAGTTTGCTATTTCTTCCTGGCTTTGGGTTTTGTTTTTGTTTTGTTTTTGTGGGTTTTTTGTTTTGTTGGGTTTTGTTGGTTTTTTTTGTTTGGTTTTTTTTTTTGTTTCCCACTTGTGGCTATTAGAATTCCTTCATGATTTCATTAGCTCTGTCTTTGCCCTGATGTGTTACTTTCTGTGATTTGCAGCTGGAGGGGGGTCTTCATGCAGCCCTGTTCTTGCAAGAAAGCATAAAGGTGATTATTTTTGAAAACCAATCTTTAATTGCATTCCTTCCTGATTTTTTTGGGGTTGTTTTTTTTTCACCCTCCCCACTTCATTGTCTTGCTGAACTTGGGTCTTCATTCACAATTGCCTGTGTTATCAGCCGAGCTTAATCATTATAAATAGTGAAAAAATTCTGATGCAATTTCTGATATTGCAATCACGATATTCTAAAATAATTTAAAGCAATATAATTTTATTTTTACTGTAGTTCACTGTCAAAGTTATGTTGATGATTATGATGCAGTTTTAACTGATTAAGAGCACATGGAAAAATAATCTCTCTGAACAGGGCATTCTTCTTTTTCATGGTAATACTTAACCAATAATGTTACTTGCTAAACAGTTAACTTTCTTGGTTTTGTTAGGCCTGTTTTTTTCTCTGCAATTCACTAATGCATGTGTATGTTTGCATGCTTCAGTATGATGGGTTTTTTTCTTTTTCTGTTCTTGATGATTATACATTTTTGTCTTGCCTGTGTAGATTTTCTTTCTTCAATAGGTAGTTCATTTAGCAGGATTTTAAAGAATAGTGTGCTCTGAAGTATTCTTTTCCCAGTTTGTGCATGAAAGTACTTAATATTTAGTTGTATGTTTACACTTTGATTTAAACCAGTCATATCACTATGACAGACTCAATCTAGGTACAGCTGTGTAACACTTTCATCACCTGAATTAGGTGAGCAAAATGTTGCTACTGCAGTGAAACTGCGTGACTGTAGTGTAGTGACTGCAGGCATTAGTAAGCAAGAGGTGTGCAATGCTGAAGAGAAAAACTTCAAGGAAAAGTAGTTTCAAACTAGGTGAAATTAAACTGGAAGCACCATTACAGTTTATACTTCTCCCAAATATGCCCTTCAATCTTCATGTGCAGGGAATCTCATTAACCACTCTTTAACCACTACTTTACATTTTGGTATACTCTTAAGGCCTACAGCTAAGGTTAATTAAGCTTTCTTAAATAACCTTATCTGTATGCTTTAAGAGTAGTGGTTAAAGCTGAATGAAATAGTGCTTACAGATGCAGTTATAATTTCTAGTTTAAAAAGGTCATATTGAAAGAATGGGTGTCTGAAAGTAGTTATTGCTGCAGCATCCAAAGATGGGACAAAACGCAACAAATCAGAATAACAACGCATATCACATGTAAATAAAAAAATAAATTGTCATTTAGGACCTTTGTCTTGTTGGTAGTCTTCAGTGTAACTTTGAAGTATTAATAATAGTGTAAATTCAATTAAAATAGTTGTTAAAATACTAATCTTTCACTTGGTGACAAAATGTGTATGAGTCATCAGCTTTCATCCTTTTTCAAGATTATGGTATGAAGATTTTGTGGTCTAAACGATGGCATAAACAATTTGAAGAAATCCCTTCACAATTTTGTGCTTTGTACAGGTTTATTTTCAAACTGTGAATTATTCATTTCCTGTTGCTCTCCATGTTAGAAAGGAGGGAAAATCCAAACCTATTCCCACTTCCTCCTTGAAGTCATTTTGCAGCCATACAGAGTAGTGGGCAATGGATGGGACTTCTCAAGCTGTAATGCTCCTTTGTGTGTAGGGGTGTAAAGTGAGGCTGATCTACAGAATTCTCTGTTTCACATCTTTGCAATCTTGCTGCATCAGATCAACTTCAGTTCTGAGCATTGGCTCTTTTATGTTTCAACTTCAGAAGATTATTTGCAAAAAAAAGCTGAAAATTCCTTTTGAAATCAAAGCCTATGTTTTGAAAGCAACTTAACTGGATTTTTTTTCTTGTCCAATAGAGGAAAAGTATCCTGCTGTGTGTGTTATATACTCACTTATTACATTTAAGCGTACAAAACCTAATGTGCCTAATGACTGTTTTTCAGTGTTCTCATTCTTTCACTTACTTTTAGAGGTGGGCAGCCATGGAATGCAGAAGAACATCCTGGTTTGTTTCAGTGAAATGGATGTAAATGTGAAAAATAATAGAAAAGAATATATGACATTTCTTGCTTTTTGTTGGGAACTCCTGGCAGGATTTTGCTCATTCATTCATAGGAGTATATAGTTCTCAATTGCTGTCATTTTACATAGAAGGTGTATGGAAATGCCATGCTTACTTTTCTGCCTTACAGTTTTGAGTATCATAAATCATGCTTTTCAGAGGAAGGTAATTCTACAGTGGTACTGCTAGGTATGAAAGCAGTGGAGAAAAAGAAATTAATACAAAAGTGTATTAATGCTTTTTATACCCCCAGTTAACTTGAATAAGTTAACTGGGGGTTAACCCAAAGTTTTCCAAAGATTAGTTTCTTGCATTATGAATCTTAGACTACCAGTGCAGCTTGGTAGTCTGAGCAAAACGCTGCTTCTCACAGCATTTACTGTGAATCCCTCTGTCTCAGCAAGGGACTTGCAACATGTAGAAGGATGGGCTTAGCAGCTCCCTCTGCACATGTGCTGTCCCAGGGACAGACTTTGCAGTGCAGTTGTGTCCTTGGGTTCCTTCCAGGCAGTGTGCATCTGCAGGTATCTTTCTCTTTCCACTGCCTGTAATTTAAGTAGATAATGCTCTTTGAGTAAGAGTACTCTGTGGTGGTTGGGTTATGTTAGAAGTGGTTCTCAAGTGTCTTATGGCAAAAGCATCTCTGAAGATTTTTTGCCTGTGTAATCCTTAGCTCTCCATGGTTGTCCATGGTTCATCACCCTGTCCCACCTGTGTTGTCTTGTGCTTCTAGTCTGCACTGCTCTTCCCCCTGGGCTTTTTCTGTACTGTTATCTTTGGAGTTCTGAGCAGCCTTTGATAATTTTTGTTGCCTTAAGGAGGAAGAGGTTATTTATTCCATTACTTGTGGTGCATTAATGCCCTTTAGAGTTGAGGGCAGACATCCAGGAGCTAGGTATCCAGTCCTCAGGAATAGCACATGATGAAATTAGTGGGATCCTAAATGTCATCCTCAAAAATAAACTAGAAGTAATAAGGTTGTAGGTAATTTCCTGAATGGTTGCGCTGGTAAATATGTTCTTGTCACTGCTGCCTGTTTCTTTCCTGATGAATTAGTGAGGGACAGGATGTGCACTTTATTCATTCCTTTCATCTGTTACCCACCGTAGCTATGAAAAATTATTTGGATAAACTTTTAAAAATTAGATCTCACATCTGACTTCAGCTGTTCAGCATTTCAAACTGACTATAATTTTTGAAAACTGAAGGTTTTTCTTATATTGCTTCTCAGGTAAAGTACTTCTTGGTGAAGAAGAAGGCTTGGATGATGACTCTGAAACCCGATCTGATGTCAGCTCTGCATCATTTGCAGGTACCTGCCTTTCTCTTTAGCAGTGCAGTCAGCAAATACATTCTGTTAGTGCTCTATGCAAAATGTGTAAGAGATGTGTTATGGTGGTGAGGAAGTGTATGGGCATTCAAAAGACATGGTGAACAAAACTGATACCATAAATACTGCTGAGTGTAAAACTTAATGGACTGCATTCTTTTTTTAATGGGAGTTACTGGTAGAGATGGGGTGGCATCTTTATAAGGCGCCAATTTTCCCTGCCTACGGTTTAACTGTTCCATTACAGGCTTTCCTTAGGCTAGTTTAATATATGGTTTAGCCTGTGCTTTCATGTTGAGAGTGAAACACAAATTCAAGCACTGGACTGACTCATAAATGCCTGTGTTTTGCAGCTTCTGTGAAGGGTGAGATAACCAGTGAGCTGGCTTCTTCATCAGGTGTGTCAACAGCCGGCTCGGTGGGGAGCTCAGCTGCGGATGCCACGGGCCACGACATCATCACGGAGCAGCCCCGCTCGCAGCACACGCTGCAGTCGGACTCCGTGGAGCTGCCCAGCTGTGACCTGACAAGTGCAGCTACTGAAGGGGAGGAGGAGGAAGTGCTCAGTCGAAGCTCCAGCCAGATCAGTGCTGTCCAGTCAGATGCCACTATGGATTTGAATGATGGCACACAGGCTTCCTCCCCAATTAGTGATAGCTCTCAGACTACTACAGAAGGTCCAGACTCTGCTGTAACCCCTTCAGACAGTTCTGAAATTGTAAGTGTTCAGCGGGCAGAGGGGGGATCTCCTTCTACTGAGGGGCCCGACATATCTCAGAGCTCTTCCATGGAGGGCCCAGACTTGGATTCGTCTCCTTACTCGTCTTCTACTTTTCAATCCTCAGCTAGTAACAGTGGAAAGGTCAGCAGCTCACGCCTCTATTGGAGAGCTTGACCTCCTTTTAACACTTTCACTTCAGCAATAGTTAAAAACTACAATGCAGTAATCACTGTGTTCTCTGGGTAGGTCATGTGAAAGCATTCCGGATGTTGCTCACTGAAAGAATGGCAATATCCAAGTCTTGACATAAATATATCCTCTTAGTAGTATATCCTTAGTTTTGTATAGATATATTAATAATTGTTTTGGTGCAGGAGGGGTAATGGAAGTGTTAAAGGGTGAGCAGTTTTTTTGGAATGATAAAGGAATATTTTTGGAGCACAATGCTTCACACTGCCTTCTGCCTGTGCTTTTACACTTGGCAGCACAACTCTTTTTTTTTTTTTTTTCCTTTTTTATTCCATCTTAAGAATTTCTTCTATAATGGGCAAATACTGCATGATTTACAAATGTAGCAGTTACATATCTAATAAACACCTGAAATGTGCATAGAGTGTATCTATTTTAAGACATTTGTCTCTCTTGGGCAAGTGTATTGTGAGGTTCTAATAAAAACAGCAAAAATAAAATTACTGGGAGCCAGAGGAGAAAATTCAAAAGGGGGAAAATTTAGAACAAGTTAAGACTTTTTCAAATATTGTCAAACTCTTGGCTCTTCTTTTCTGATAGTAATTTGGAAGAGTAATAGTCTCTTAGCGCTACAAAAAATAGTAAATTTGTAATCATGCTAACAAAATACTTCTGCAAGTGTGAGGAATCAAGAACCAAAGGAGTGATGATAATTGCTCTCTGAATTAAATGTAGGCAGTGCAGAGGCCAAAGTGAGCAGGCATTTATTGACAAGTTGTGTTTATTGGCAGAATGTGTTTATGCAAATTCTTGTCAGTTGGTATACTGTTTACAAGCAGTAATTATGTGTAAAATTATCCTTTCATAATTGAGACTAAGTGGTTGTCCAAGTTACTGACACACAAGCTTTTTAATGAACAATTTCCAGGTGCTTTTCAAGACAGGAAGTAACTGAAGAAGTCTCCTGTTTTCTGATAAAATTAGTGAAATTGGTTTTTTTACTTTACTGTTATTGATTGCTGTGATTAATTTTTATGGTTATTTTCTTCATATACCTACTGCCTATACATTGCCTTGGTTCCAAGGGTCAAACTCTCTTCCAGATGAGTCCATCTTAGTAGTCTCTGGTTTTGAATGAAGAACTTGAAATACTTTGAACTTCTTGTCCTTTCTTGTCCTACACAGTGTGTTCTCAGTTTGACTTCACATATCCAGGACAAGTGAGGTTATGGGGGAGTTTAACTGTGAGGGCCACCTTCAGTTTGTGGCAGTAAAGGTGTTGGTTGTGATTTGTAACTGCTGAGAGAGAAACATTTGTGATGAGGGAGCAAGGGGAGCTGCAGGGGAGCAGTGGACTGAGTTTTACTTGGTTCCTGTTGGTAGCTAAGTTCATAGCCCAGCTGAGAGACTCTCAGATGGAGCTATGGCTCCTATAGCCCCAGAGCTGCAGGAGGAGGGGAAGTGCTTTGGGGCTTACATGCAGCTGGACACTAATATTTGTCAGGCTCATATTTGCTTTCAGACTATTTGTAGATTACTAACACTGCATGTTTCAAATTTATTACTCTGTGTAAAGATAAATTATTTTAAACCCTGTTCTTGCACTGCGTAGGTTTTGGAGGGTGCTGAAGGACAGTATTCTGGAATGCAAATTGGGCAGCTGCAGGATGAGGAAGATGAAGCTGCAAATATTCTCCAAGACGATTCATCGGAGTCCTTCAGAAATTCTTCTCTTGGTATGTTGATAAATACAGGGGTGGGCCACACTGGTGACACCATTAGACAGGTGTTCAGGTGCATCTGCACTTCAGGGGAGTGAAGAGTCATTTACTTGTTTTGATCACTGCTAATTTGTTTTTCATGTTTGTATAATTAGTTTAATTAAAATGCTTTTATCTGAAATCATATTTCATTAATTCCCTTTTTCTAAAGCTCTTCAACAGTCTCACCTGCTGAAAACCATGAGCCATAGCAGGCAGCCCTCTGATAGCAGCGTGGATCGATTTACATCCAAAGAAGATGCAGCAGATGCTGGTGATCATGAGAACAAGGTGAGAAGTAATCACAGTGGTCAGATTTAAAGTTCAAAACAGTGAAGTTTAAAAAAAAAAGTAAGATTACAGTTATGATGAAGTTAATTCTAGTGGTAAATGTGGGAAGCATGTATATGTGATGTACCTTGTTATAGATCAAAATAACTCATGTTGCATAGGGAATCTGAGTTACAGCCTGAATTTCATTGAACATAAGGTGAATACATAAGTGTTGATGTCCTAAATGCAATCACCAGCAATGCCATACCAGAGCACCCTGCTGAGACCACAGACACTTTTTGTCTGTGCATTAGTAGGCTACTTTCTTACTTGAAATATCTTTGTGCTGATTGCTACCTGGTTAGGTAACTTCATGATCTCCTCAGATCTTAGTCTTTGAGCCTGGTGCCATTCTAACTGCAAGACACTCATTTCCTCTTACGTTTTTCTGACTTGATCTTTGGACCTTGCTCCGAGCTGGGGTGGAAGTTTCATTTGTGACAGGCAGAATTAGATCAGCTTGGACTATTGGGGAGTTCTTAATGTGAAACTAGAGAAAACGACTTAGAAATAATACGCTTTTCTTACAAAGTTTCCAAAGTTTGATAGCAACAAATGGTTTTGCATGCTCTTCACGTGTAAATGGCAAATCTAGATAGTTTAGAAAAATCTACAATGAAGTATTTCTGTAATAAAATTGAACCAATTCTGATACAAGATATAAGCTTCTCCAAAGAAAGCACTACACTTGGAGGCCTTTTTTTGGAATATATGTTAAACTACATACGAATATTATATATTCATTTTGTATTAAACCTTTAGGCATTTGAGATGTGCAGTATTTCTAAATCTTGTGCTAATATTTTTTTTCAATTGAAGATTGAAGTTTTTTTCAATTGAAGTTTTTCTCTGTATAAACATTGTGATTTGCCTTCAATAGCCCTCCAGGGTAAAGGGAGACATTGGGCACTACACTGACAGAGACTGTGCTCCTTTGGTGCACTGTGTCAGGCTGCTGTCGGCCTCCTTCCTGCTCACTGGGGACAAAGGAGGTATGTTTGTCTTTGAGTTCCATTGGTTCTCTGAGTCTCCCAATGTATGAAGTTGGAAGTGTGATCACTTTGTTCTGTCTTGGTTTTGATCTCATTTTATTGGAAATATTGGATGTTTTTCTGTGGCAGTTCCTAAGCACCACATTTACATTTTTTTAAAATACATCCAGGGATAGGGACTTAACCACATTCCTGTCATGGTATATGTCTGATTTAAGATGTTTGCTCATTTTCCCTTTTCTAAACTCTTACTTGCCCACATGGCCATATAATGTATTGTTTTTTGAAGGAGGTGAGCTGGAAGTATGTTATGGCTGTATTTGAGTATTTCAAGTATATTTCAAATACAGCTCATTTGAGAAAAGCAAACAGCCCATATATCACTGCTGCCTCTGACAAACTGCAACTGTTTGCTTTGCCTTCATATTTTTGTACAGGCTAAGCTATTTTGTTTCATATGGTGTTACTAATTAAATTTAAAACAATTCAGCAACCTGCAAATACCTTCCTTTTAGTAAGTTTTGTTTCTTCCCCGCAGCTTTAGTTCCTGATAGAGATGTGAGAGTCAGTGTAAAAGCCTTGGCAGTAAGTTGTGTTGGAGCAGCTGTGGCACTTCACCCTGAGTCTTTCTTCAGCAAACTGTATAAAACACCTCTGGAGGCAATGGGAGAAGAGTATGGTATGTTGCAGTTCACATATCCCATTTTAACAGTGTGTTTGGGTTTTCAAATAAGTGAGGCAGCATCTGCCCTGAAAACTCCAAGCCCAATTTGGTATTTGTGCACAAATACTGCACAAATTTGAATGAACATGCTGTGCAAGTGGTGAGGTATATTTTTTGTAGCAAGATTTAAGTTTCAGTGGATAAGCTGGTAGAGCTTTGACAAGTTAAAGCTGTTTTAAAACAATGAGTATGTGGAAGGGGTTTGTTTATTTTACAAATGTTTTCTTCCAATTTAGTTTAGTCGATCTTACAGATTGTTTCTAAGTCATAAGGTTCACTTTTACAAATGAACCACAGGGACCTGGGGTGTGCAGCTGATTTGATACATTGACCAAAATGCTTCTTCTGTTTCCCTGGAACATTTTGTGCACAGTTGAAATAATCACTGGTGTTTTTAAATAGGTGATCATTGGTCTGAAGGGTGTGATTGATCTGTAGATTACATGCACAGAAAGGGATCTCAGAAGGGGAGAACTATGGTGGGCATGTTTTGGATGTGCTGATGTTGACTGTCCAATAGTTGAGACCTCCACTGTAACGTTTTTATGAATCAGTTAAGTCTAATACTAGTATTTTTAAAATAAAGTAGTTGTAACTTATTTTCTTAGAGGAGCAGTATGTGTCAGATGTTCTGAACTATATTGACCATGGAGATCCCCAGATTAGAGGAGCTACTGCCATTCTCTGTGGAACAATTGTCAACTCCATTCTAATTAAATCCCGTTTTGATGTGGAAAAATGGCTAATAAATGTCAGAAGCTCAACAGGTAATACTATATTTTATGGGTATCTTTTTGTCTTAATGTAACATTGCAATGTTTCATTGCTCAAAATTGTTTGTTTTTTTTTTTTTAGGAAATCTCTTTTCCTTGATAGACTGCATACCTCTGTTACAGAAAACATTGAAAGATGAGTCCTCTGTTACATGCAAACTGGCTTGTACAGCTGTGAGGGTAAGCAGTAGGAATTTATTTGCATCACACAGATCACAGGGTTGTGATTCATTACTGGGATGGTGCTATGTGCAGATGTCTAAACGTCCAGCATAAAATGATTTCTTCTTGAAGAACTTAGTTGGTGCTGAAAATAATTATTTGGTTAGATCATGTAGTATTGTAATCTAATAATGATATTTCTCAGGAGAAATATACTGGTATGAGCTTTACATTAACCAACAGTAGGATGAATGCAATTGGTAGAAAGGCTATCTAGGCAAAACAGGGGAGTGTGAACATACAGCACCTGGTTGTAGCCTGTATTTGGAGAATAAAAATTAAATGTGAGAAATGACAAGTAAAATAGTGCTTATTTTCTGAAACAGTAATTGTTAAATGTGGAGAAGTGTCACAAAAGCAAGCAGTTCAAATTGGGTGAAAGATGCCTCAGGCAATTGTTAAAACAGATGACTGCTGAATTGGTGAGTGGAATTTAGAGTATGTGAATTTTATTTCTCTAATAAAATCTGTGGAAGGTGTTTGGTGAAAAAGCAGAGGGGTGAAGGAGTGAGCTTTCTTTGAGAGTTTTTCCAATAAAGTAGAACACAGACAAATCAGAGACTTAAGAACCTGTGAGGCAAAGCACAAATTTTAGTAAAATGTGGATAGTTTGTTTTATATGCAAAGAGGAGGGGCTTGTGATACAGCTGGGGGAAGGAAATCCAGGTAGGTAAATGAGGCTGTCTTCTTAACCTCCTGTTCAGCAATCTTCATGTTTGTGTGTAGTGATTCCATGTGTGACTACACTTGTCATAATGGCTTTTTAGAAGACCACCAGAATAGTTCAGTTCAGCCAACCTAATACTAGACTAATTTGGCTCTTGCTTTTTCTCCGTATATAGTGTGGTCTGGCTTTACACTTTTTGGCAGAAATGTTCTAAGCCTTTTTGGTTGTTAATCCTCAAACAAGAAAGTACATTTTGTGTAGTTAAGTAAGACATGGAAGTGTGGAGTTCTATAACTTTTTCTAAAGGTGACACATTGTGCCTATAGTTGAACATTCAAATATGGAGATATGACTTTTTCAAAGACTTTGGAAACCAGAACCAGGTGTCTAAAAGTACCCTGTGGAAATTAGGAGTCTCTTTTTGAACAGATGACAATATAGTGCTTGTGGTGTTTAGCCCTGTGAGTCCTCATTTAGAGGATTGACCTCTGATCTGTGTGACCTGCATTCCTCTCCAGAGGTTAATTTCAGAAGCAGGTTTTAGCAGATGGTTTTCTGGCCTTGCAGGGTACCTAGCTCTGGTGCTTATCCTAGCTCTTATGCAATAACTTTTTTTTAGAATTCTAAAGAAAACTGATGGGTTTTTTATGACTTTCGTTTTGCTTTTCGGAGAACCTCTTCTGTAATATAATTGAAAGTTGTTTTTTCTTCTCAGCATTGCATCATGAGTTTATGCAGTAGCAGTTACAGTGAGCTGGGTTTGCAATTGATTGTTGACCTCCTTGCTCTGAAGAACAGCTCATATTGGCTTGTAAGGACAGAACTTCTGGAAACACTTGCAGAGGTAGATTTTCGGTGAGTGTTCATATTTTTCCATGGGTGTTGTAGCTGAAGTACAGAGAAGTATAGGAAACTAACTGTAATGGCACAATTTCTTCTGAAGCATTAATGAGTTTCATGAAACTAATTCAGATTAGTCAATCCTGTATGCATCCCTTTGACAAGTTACCACTGACTGCACAACCAAGACCAATTCTAGTAACACTGTATTGAAGTTTATTGTTCATTGGTTTGTCCTGTCAAGCCTTCTGTAAATGTGTGATCAGAGAGGGACCACATAATTTGGAATATGACTTAGTTTTTCCATTCAATTTTGTGTGCTTTTAAAGAGAAAATCCCTGACATGTACTTTGTTGTCCGCTCTCTGTAGTCACTCAGTTTCTTGTAATACTGAAATAAATGTGACTTGTTCTTTTTCTTGCATTCTCTCATTCTGTATTGGTTCTTCCAAACTGAAAGACAAAAGATGTTTATATGAAAATTCTTCAAGTTATCCTTAGTCATACAAAAGTGGACTCTTTCTGAATAGTGATGTTTGGAATGTGTTACTATCTTTTCAAAAGAGTATGATGATTCTGTGCATGGGGAAAAACACAATTATAATCATGGTCTTTAAATAATGGTTTCTTTTTAATGGAAGGACTACTTTTCTTCAGTTAGACTAGCCAGAGAGTAGGTTAGCAAATAACTTACCTTTTCTAAAGCTTGCAAAAAGTGTTTACTACTTACATTTTCCCTATAGTGGTTTTTTAAAAAAATAAACAAAAAGAACCCTCAGAGCAGTGAAGGGAGAAATAACACACAATGTTAACTAATATACTCTAAATTCTGTTTTGTCATAGGCTGGTCAACTTCTTGGAAGGAAAGACTGAGAGCTTGCACAGAGGTATTCATCATTATACCGGTGTAAGTAAATTATTTAATCAGTATATTGTGTTTTTGGATTAAGGTACCGGTGCAATGTCACTACTTTGTTTTTAAATTCTGTCAACATTGATGGCTGCTGTGTTTTTTGTGTAAATAATTCACATTCTAAAACTTACTGCAGTTGGGAATACACTTACTGTGGAGATTCAGATATCTTTGTTTTCTCTGGTGTGTTTGTGTGTTTTGTGGCTTGTTCTCTTTAACTTTAAAAAATTGGCATTTGTGTCATTAGAGAGTGTGGTTGACAATGTTAAGATAAAGATGGTCTTGCAGGCTTGTATGACAGATGAAATCTCACTTGTTAACTCTCCTTTAACAATATGGTCAAATGATGAAAATGGTCCATGAACTTTATTTTCTGTGCTAATTTATTTTCTAGCTGTTAAAGCTTCAGGAGAGAGTGCTTGAAAATGTTGTAATAAGTCTGCTTGGAGATGAGGATCCAAGAGTGAGACATGTGGCCGCAGCTTCATTAATGAGGTACATGTGGCATTTTCATTTATAGGAAAAGAAAAAGTAGTTTAGAAAGATATTTGCATATTGGTGTGTACCTATAACTAAAATAATCACTGGGTGTTTTTAATGTACATATATATATATATAGATGCATGTATATATATTTATTCAAAAGGGAGATGGGAAACAAATGCATCTTTATGGTACCTAGAACATGCATCATTCTAACTGATCAGGTAATTGTACTTTGCTTTCTGTGAGCAGTCCAATTACATTAAATTACATTCTGAGGGTATTACATTGTATTGCATTCTGAGGGTCACTTTCAGTTCCAACTTTTTAAGAATATTTTTCTTCATGCTGAAGTGGTTTGTTGAGTATCCTGGCAGTGGCTGATTGACTTAAAATGTTGAAGTTCTACAGATTTATGCTAACTCCCAACCACTGTAGTTTTCACATGGTCATACACAGTGTATCTTAAAACTTTTGTGCTCACTGATCACAGTGCAGCAGCTGATTTTGTTTGCAAAGCAGATGTTTGCTGTAACCTACTACAGTTATAGTTGCTGTACAGATAAATGCACCAAAGGGTAAGGATTAGTTGGTAGTTTATTTATTGGAATTCAAAGACTTAAATTTTATGTTTAAAGAAGTTGGGAGCATGTAATACTGAATTCCTGGTATATTTTATTATCAGAGGGGTTTCTTTCCTAGTTTTTTCATACTGTTAATTGCTATCCTTTCCTAATTACAAATAAAGGACAACTAAACTTTAAAGTTCTGACATTTAAAAGTGTTTATATTGCCAAAGCAGCTCAGCAGAGAAGTCATGAACTATTGCATCATAGAGCTTGTGGCTTTTATTAAGGGACTTGAAGGGACTGAAATGGAGTCATTTTATTAACTGAGTGGTAACAAATTGAAGTTTTTTCTGTCTTTGTGCTGACTTAGTGACAGGAGGATTGTTAAGATTGGAAAAGACTTAACCTGCCCAAGAAAGCTACTACAAGCTTGTAGAAACCCCTTCAAACATCCAGTAAGGGCGTTCGTTGGGAGTACCCTCACTGAGATTACAAAAACATGTGTAAAATAGCTTTTCACTTTCACATAAGTTGAAAATACTGTTCAAGAAGACTGCATTTGATTTCATGTTTCAGTGTTGCTGCATAGAAATCAGATTGTAAAAAATGATTTTTTTCAGTAAAAATGAGTTTTCGGTTGATACAGATACTCATGGGGAAAATATCTGGGAAGATCAGGGAACAGCAAGAGAGAAGTAATCTATGTTAAGTGTTTGTTGGAGTATGATTCAGCTTAATGAATTTAAGTAATAGCTATTTACAATTTGATATGTGTAATTAACATGTATAGTTTGCTGAAGTGTATATTAAATGTATTTAAACTGGGTGTTAAATAATATCTGAATAATAATTTTTCTTTTTGACACTTAATTTTCTTTCAGGCTTGTTCCAAAGCTGTTTTATAACTGTGATCAAGGACAGGCTGACCCAGTGGTGGCAGTAGCACGAGACCAAAGCAGTGTCTACCTGAAACTCCTCATGCATGAGACACAGCCCCCATCTCACTTTGCAGTGAGCACTATCACCAGGTGTGTTTCCTGCCTGGCCTTGCTTTCAAAGGAATGGAGACCCAAATTTCACTTTGCAATGTGTAGGGCTGTAGTTAAATCCTACAAATCCATGTGCTTATGAATTCCTTTTCTAGTCTGTAGGAGCGCCTGTAGTAGGTTTAAGTCCACAGAAACTGACTCATGTTCAAAGAATATGCTATGAGTTATTGATGAGTGCTCACACACTGAGAGTCCTTGTTTTAAGATAGTTTCTTCTATCCATCCTGAAGTCACCCTACATGCCCAATAAATTATAAAACCAGGTCCAGCTTTTCAAGCTAATTGTATGTATGTTACTGTTCTTTGGGTGTGTTGATCCAGGTTTATAAATCTCCACATCCTGTTTAATGGTTGTAGTTGCAGAAAGCTGTACTCCCTTTATAATTTAAAAAGAAATTCTAGTTTTGATAGTATGATCTTGTTGTATTTTTGCTGCCAGCTGTACTTTTTCTGTCTTATAGACAGTATGAGTTGTATGTATTTGTAGGGGTTGTTGGATTCTATCGGTTTGTCATAAAAGTTTTAAATTATATACCTTTTGGTATATGGTCTTAATCTTCTCACTTAAGATATGTGCTGTAGTATGGAAGCAATAGTACTTTGTGGATCCAGTGTTTTTCTGGATAGAAAATAGAGTTTCTACAGCAATAATCCAAACTTTGTGAGCATGCAAAAATGTTGAATCCATTTGAGCAGCAGCAAAGACAGCAGCAGAGTTAAATTGGTGGTCATTTCTCAAGTATGGAGTTAGAAACAGTTGATCAGTTGATCTGCTATTTCTGTTTGCTAACAAAGGGGATTTATTTATAAATTAAATAGCATTTAATACAACCCCAAAAATACAACAATATAAGATGGTATTTAGACTGTTCTCTGGTTTTGTGTGTTACAAGCAGTCTGTGAAATACATACTAGTAATTTAAACTTAAATATTTAAGTAATAAAATTAATAATTTTTGATTGGGATGGGGGTTTTTAAGTACTTGTTTTACTGGGTATAAATGTTTTTATTTCAGAGCATACAGAGGTTACAATATGCTGCAAAGTCCAACAGATGTCACTATGGAAAACAACCTTTCAAGGGTTATTGCAGCAATTTCCCATGCACTGACAATATCCACTACAAGAGCACTTACGGTGAGGTTTTGTACATATGAGTTTCTTTGAGTTTTCTTGCTATGGTGGCTGACTTTTTCCTATTTTACATGCTTGGGGTTTTGGTTTTTTTTTTTTATGATCTCCTGACTATATTTGTATATGGGGCTTTTGTACTCTGAAAATGGCAGTAGTAATTGATTTATTTCTCACTCTTAAGATACTGTGTTGCTAACTCTTCCTGTGCTGAAACTAATTTGATTCTTGGTGTCTGCTTTTCAGTTTGGCTGCTGTGAAGCTTTGTGTCTTCTCTCCACAACATTTCCAGTCTGCACCTGGAGTGTAGGATGGCATTGTGGGTATGTTCCCTCTTTTGTTTATCAAGCTTCTGGAAGTCACATTTATGAAACAGAAGTGGACTTACTTAGGCATTGAAGTCCTGGTTTATCTTAGCAGTTCTTTAAGAACTTTGTACAGAATATAGAAGATTATAGCTTCAGGTTGTCAGGGTATTAAGTGCCAGCATTTGTCACCTCTGGAACCACGGTGTCTGTCACAGGGATTGGCTGCAACTGCTCTTACAGAAAGATAGATATAGTCAGCATCTATGAAATGTGATATAGGAGAAAATATTCCATGCTTTTGAAAGGATGTTTATCTTTGGGATATTATATTTTGTAGTATCTCTTTAAAATTTGAACATCAAAATTTTCATCTTGGTTTCATGTCTATGTTGAAAAATGGTGGGTCAAGGAAGCTGTTTCATCTTGGCTGCTATAATAGTGTCAGATGCATTTAAATTGTTCTCATTTGGCACACTGAGTGGGAACAGCAAATTGGGTACCTATAATACTTCAGTGTTAATATAGGTAATACATGATAGGCCCAAATGACTTACATTCTGAAGAGTTTCTTCAGGATGAAAATGTACAGGTGGCAGCCTGAAAGCTTTGATTTTGCCTCTCATTATTAGTGCTGTGCCATGTGAGCAGTAAAAGTAGCTAATGGAGCTGTGCACGTGGGGAGTGTTGGGTTTTTAAATAGATTTAATATAATTTGTGTTGATTTTCTTTGTTGCTGTCATTGTGTCTCTTACTCTATTTGGTTGGGAAATTTTGTCTTATTTTAAAACCAAAACCCAAACACAAAAAAACAAGCATCCCTCAGATGTTTTTCTTGTCAGCTGGCCCTTGCTTCCCTTGCTGGCCCTAACTGTGGTGTACTCTGTATATGTAGCATAAAAAGTGTGGTCCAGTGGTAACAAATGAAGTAATTCAGGATGTGAGCAGTATTTAGTTAGGAAAATAAAATCAATGTATCTTCTCTTCTATGTAGCTTTAAAATGTTGTTGTAAAGATGCATGTAATATTTATACATGATCCAATGACATAGCCTTTGCCCTTTCCTCTGATTCCTTCTTCACAAAATGTTGGCCAGTGTTTATATGAATTTGGACTGTAATTTTATTTCTGTGGAATGATACAGACATTTATTGTTCTGGATAATAAGAATATAATAACATGGATAGTACACATGAGAATTTTGCCAAAATTCCTTCCTATCTTAAATGTTGTTGTTCTTATGATTAAGAAGTTACTGGAACTGCTGCATTCCAACTCTGTACAGCTCAACATGGATTAAGTAATGGATTTCTGGCTGTATTTGGAATAAGCAACAGTTGCCTGTAAAAATACTTTACAGGTGAAAAAACCAAAGGAAGGCACTGTAATTAGCTCTGGAGCTTTATCAAAATGATAGCTATACTTAGTGTCAGTTTAATTTTCTGAAATTCCTGTTGTTGTGTTAGACCAGAGTAACTATATTAGAAGATTTTAATTATCTAGAATTAAAAAATATTTTGAAAGATTTCCAGATTCCCTTTATTTGGAGGTTACAGAAGGTCTTTTCCTGAAAGAGACTGAAGTATTTAGGTCTTACAGCTTTGAAGTAATGTGTGTAATTCACAGAGTATTCTGCCAAGCATCTTCTGGTGATCTCTGCTTGCCCTTTCTTAAACTTGATTTCTATGGGAAAATCTGGTCTTATAATTATTGTCAAGGAAAATAAAGAATGCAGCAGAAAACTACCATCTTGGATAGTGTTCATTCAAAAAATATAGAGGATTTGATGGAATGCAATTGTTTAATTAATTTCTTGTCACTTTAAAGCACTATCTTGTTACATTGCAATACTACAGCTAATGTCTCCTGTCCTTACCTTGCATATGCACAAGACTTAACTGAAGATAGTTCAGGACTGTAGTGGGTAGCAAATAAATGCAGAATTCTTCAGTTTATCAGTAGATGTCACTATAGCCTTGATATTTGCTATTACAAGGAAGGTAATGGCTCTTAAAGAAAGCAGAGTATTGTCAGGTCTCTGCTGCAAATTACTTTTTGAAGTTCTCTTTGAGTTTTAAATGTGTATTTTTGTAGCACAGATTTAATTTCATTAGATTAGCCATCTGCTTGACTGTTGGTTTTCTCAAGACTTTTAATTTGCCAAAAGGGGGAAAAAAGTCATGACATTCCAAAATTAAACTTCCAGTGTTTCCCAGCCAAGTTCTTCAGATGAAGGTCAGAAGGGCTGCACCATTGGTATGGCTGGCTTGGTCCTGTCTCTCCTCTCATCAGCTTGGTTCCCACTGGATCTCTCAGCACATCAGGATGCTTTGATTCTGACTGGAAACTTGCTTGCAGGTAAGGCAGGACAAGAAAAGTAGGATTGTCCTAATATTTTTACCATTAGGATTAGAAGCGCCATATCTCACTCTATTCTGATTGTATGCCATAAAAACTTGCAAGATTAAGCAGAAGAAATCAAGAAGGAACTTGCACTCAGGAGATTTGAAAAGAAGCTGCCTCTTTGTAGCTAAGTTGCAAATTTCCTCCAGTTGCCAAAGGGCGTGCTTAGTACAAGCTGGGTACAAAGAACTCAAATTTTGTTGGTTTTGTTTTAAACTGTGCAGCTACTCCTGGCTTTGAAATTCTGATTGAACTTCTGTTCATATAGAGACAGTAACCATAGCTGCCTTCAAAATTTTCTGGTGCTTAATTCCAAAGTTTTGTCTTCTCTTTCCTGAAATTGCAGCAAGTGCTCCCAAGTGCTTGAAGAATCCCTGGAGTGCTGAAGAAGATGCAAACCAAGGTGCTGCAAAGCAGGAGGAACCCTGGCCAGCTCTGGCAGATCGAGCTCTGGTCACTTTAGTAGAACAGCTCTTTTCTCATCTGCTGAAGGTCATTAATATTTGTGCACATGTGATGGATGATGTTGCTCCTGGTCCAGCAGTAAAGGTATATATTAAAAATAAAAAAGTAAAATTTTGTGACTTAAATACTGTTGTGCTATAGACCTCTTCACATTTTAGACTTGATATAGGTATCTAATTCCTTGATAATGACTCTACTCTGTGTAGTAAAACAAGTACCATGAAAAAAAATGGATATTTTTCTTCACATTTCTTTAGCTCTGCAGTGTTTAAAATATAACCCTAAATTTTGAGTCTTTTATTCCTGTTCACTTCACTTTAAACATTAATTCAGTGAGGGGTATATAGAGTACATGAAGTATTGGATGGCATACTCTAGGAAGTGTGTTGAGTTTTGGGTTGGTTGGCTGGTTGTAATGCACTGAGCTCCTTTTGGGGCTAAAAATAACTTTTATCTTCTGAATATCCTATGTAAAATATTCTGACTTTTAAACAGTTTATATTAGGTACTTCCAGGTTTGGGGATTTTTGAGATTTTTTTGAGGCATATCCATTTAGAGACTAATTTAGAAACTGTAAGAGTATTGTTAAGATCAGTAATTTCTTCATATTTTAAAAATGTTTGAGTATAATTTTGACACTCCTTTATCTGGAATAAAAAGGAAGTGTAGCCATTGAGCTCTAATTTAATCAGAGTCTAATGAAGGGGAGTTTAAACAAAAGAATATGCTTGTATTTTTATAGAAGAAAACTTGCTAACAAAACTAATAAAGGTTCTTTTAATTCTAGGCAGCATTACCTTCTCTCACAAACCCACCTTCTCTTAGTCCAATTCGGAGAAAGGGGAAGGAGAGGGAGCCTGTGGAACAGGCATCTGTGCCAATGAGCCCTAAGAAGAGTGGTGAAGCAAGTCCAGGTAGGCACATCACTTGTGTTAACCCTTCCATCTAGATGCCCCACACTGAGTGGTTGTGACAGGGAGAGAAGAAATAAAACTGAGTAACCTTTCTGGAGTTTCAGTTCAAGAGACTGGCAGGGTACTGCATTGGTGGAAAGGCAGCTGTGGGTGGAAGCTTTTTTACTGTTTTGGTTTTTATTAACTGTAAGCTGAAAATTACCTGTACTTTTCAGAACCAAAGCACTGCTGAGTCCTTTTCCTCACTTTTTATGAATCTACTCAGCTAGACTAAAATAATTTTTGCACATATGTTCCTTAAAAGAAATTTGAAAGTTGCTTTCCAGCTTTTGGCCGGATTACTTACTTTGGAAATGAGATTCTGAATCTTGAAACCTTTTCTTTCTTTAGTAATGAATGAAGGAAACGTGTTAATTCTGTTTTGTAAATTGTACATGCACTTCAGTATTAAGCCTTCTGGGTTAATTTCTCTCACCACAGCAGGCTGGTTCATTAGAATGCTGTTCATTTTCCAGTTGTGCACCGTTTGTTTCTGCAGTTTGGAATATACATGTGGATTGAATAATGCAGATGTAGTAAATTATATTGTGTACATGTCATGAGCAGCCTAGAAAAGGCATATTGTGCTAATCTATGATATTCTTTTAAGCTTCTAGGCAAACTGATGCTACAGGACCTGTTCCAACGAGTAAATCATCTTCAGTGGGAAGTTTTTATCATCTTCCATCATACCTGAAGTTATATGATGTCTTGAAAGCAACCCATGCTAATTATAAGGTACTGCATGATATTGTTTGATTGGACTGAAATGGGGTTGGATAATCATTTTGTTTCTTTTAAACAGGCTCTGCCTCTCTCAGCTCACTTGTTTACCTGTGTTATACACAAAAAAAAAGAATTTAAAGAAAGATCACAACTACCACAAATAAAAACAAAAACTGGCCAAACAACAACACATAGTAGGCACTGTCACCCTGTTGTTTCTCTGCTGTTGTTATTGCTGGTACCAAATGACTCTTTGCTGGCTTGGCAGTCCTAAATAAATCCCCTTGTCTGTTCTCTCTGCACTTTATTCCAGGATGGGGAAGCTTTTTCCTCATTAGTTCAGATGGCAGAAGATGCATTCTCTAGAGAGTTGGTCATCTGATATGTCCACTTCAAGGACTGTGTTCTTATTATACCTGCTGTGTTTATCAGAAATGCATCATCCAGCTGCATTGCTTGTCAATGCCCTAGGCCTTCCTCAAGCAAGAAGGTTCCTTTTTTTTTCTTAGTCAGAATGGAGTCCTGCCTTTCCAGCAATGCATAAGGCAGTCTAAACTGTCAGTCATGTTGATTGAAATACACTGAAATGTTATACAAAAGATCATTTTGTGTCAATACCCGCTGCTTCCAGTAATTTGTATCTCCTTGTCCAATAAAGTGGTTTTATTTTCTGGGAACAGGTTACTTTGGATCTCCAGAACACGAATGAGAAGTTTGGATGTTTCTTACGGTCTGCCTTAGACGTTCTCTCTCAAATCTTGGAACTTGCTACTCTTCAGGACATTGGAAAGGTATAAGGCTTGTTTGTTTTTTCTTTTGTAGTTAACTTATCCAGTATCCGTGGTCCTGACTGGGAGAGAGCACATATCACTGATTTCAAAATTGCCCTCCTTCCCAGGGGCAGTAGTCCTAGAAGTGTTGTGCTTCCACAAAATTGAATAAAGTGCTAAAGCAGATTCTCCAGGTTAAATTGCTGCTGTTGAAAACTGCAATAATTTTTTGCTTTTTAAATTTCACATGGGGATTTTCCTTTCCAGCAGAATGGTTTCCCTTCAGTCATTCCCTGTATTCATATGTCTACATATACAAAATGTCAGAAGTCCTATTGCCCTCCTTCCTCTCCTGTGTCTTGCTATTTTTTTCTACTTAGCTGTGGTGTTAGGCATTGTAGTATTTTAATTTTAGGAGGAAAATGTTGAATTCTTATTTTTTCCTTTAATTCCTTGATTTCCCTTAAATTAATGTACTTTTACTTAGTACAAAAACCTGTGCTGCTGATCAGTTTTCACTGTGATGTTTTATATAATAAAAACCCCACAATGTAATGCACTTGTTTTTCTATTTTCTAGTGTGTAGAAGAAATTTTGGGATATCTAAAATCATGTTTCAACAGAGAGCCAACAATGGCAACAGTGTGTGTACAGCAGGTAAGGAGTTTTTTTTAGATGTTGTGTGAGTGTTAATCCTGATGTCCTTTGGCTGTCAGTTGGATGCTAAGAATGGCCATGCTTGTAAGGGAAGTGGTATGTAGAAACATTGGCCCAGGTGGAGCAAACAGAGCATATTTTCTTTCATTTTCACTACTTCTTCTGTAACTTGATACTAGTTTCCTCTTGAACTGCTTCCAATTCACAAAACTCTTTTAGCTGATGTTCAGAAAACAAGCTTGTTTCCTACCTTATGAAAGTGTTCTTCAGCCAATTAACTGAAGTATCAAACAACCCTAGAAAGGGTTAGTGATGGATTATCTTGCAGGCTTTCAATTAAATATTTAGGTTTAGGTCCTCAAAGGTTAATTACAGTGAGAGACAAGTTAAGAGTTTCTTTCCTGAAATGTTAACTTTTCTTCTTTTTCTTCCAACTTTCTTTTAGTTATTGAAAACATTGTTTGGGACAAATCTGGCTTCTCAGTATGATGGCATGTCTTCAAACCCCAGCAAAGCTCAGGGCAAAGCTCAGCGCTTGGGTTCCTCCAACCTGAGGCCTGGTCTCTACCACTATTGCTTCATGGCACCCTACACACACTTCACACAGGCCCTTGCTGATGCCAGTCTGAGGAACATGGTTCAGGCTGAGCAGGAGCACGATGCTTCAGGGTAACTTCCTTCCCTTACATCATAATGTTCACTTGAACTAGAGTCTGTTCTTAGTGGTTTTCATAAATGTGAGTATCATTGCTGTGCTGTGTAACTTAAAAATAGAGACTTAAGCAAAGTCACTTGTCTTGGTGAGCACATCCGAGATGTAGTTATCACTAACGTGTTTTTTCCAAAGCAAAATTAAGTCATTAAAATGGATATCATTGAAGTTTTTTAAAAGCATAATAATTTTAAATGCTTGTATTTAAGAGTATATTATTAATTTTTAAATACAGCAGCTAGTCAATGTGTTAAAGGAAAGGCAGAAGGATAACTAAGCAAAGACTAGAAAATCTTCCTCTGAAGTGTATTGTAGGTTGTCTCTGCCCTTTGTTTTAACTAAGATTCTTGAAGCGGTCAAGTAGATTAAGACAAGTTGGCATTGGCTCAGTAAAATGCATCTAAGGACAGTATATTTGTTGTATTTTTTTTAATGTGTGTGGGTTTTTTTGTATTTTTTTGTAACAGATGGTTTGATGTGCTGCAGAAAGTTTCTACACAGCTGAAAACTAGCATTTCCAGTGCAGCAAAACATCGTGCTGATAAGGTACTTGTATCTGTGTTCTCCTGAAAGAGCTGTACCTTAGATTTAAAACATTTTTCCTCCTTTCAAAACTAATTTGGCTTTGAATCAGAGACGTGTTCAGATGTTAGATTACTTTAAAATCTCTCTATTACAGAATGCTATTCACAATCACATTCGTTTATTTGAACCCCTTGTCATAAAAGCATTGAAGCAATACACAACAACAACGTCGGTACAGCTGCAGAGACAAGTTCTAGACTTGCTTGCTCAACTGGTTCAGCTGCGAGTTAACTACTGTCTTCTGGATTCAGATCAGGTTGGTACCTCACCACATTTGCAAATTGTCATACACATCTCACCAGCAGGCTCAATTAACATCTGCAGCAAAAATATTTCCAGCAGTCCATTCATTGTACTAAAAGTGAAGACTTACAGCAGGGTGAGACTCAATTTCCCAGCCCTCAGCCACAGATAGCTTCAGACTTCTGGGGATTTTTTTGCATGTTAATGACTTTCTGGGGTCTGCAACAACTGTTTAAGAGCTGCTCATGACATGGACTTCAGGAATAAAATTATGTGGACAGTGGAGTTAGTTTTTATTTAATAAAGCTTCATTTACAAATGGAAATACCTTCTTCCACACTGAGAGTATGGACTTCCTTATCACTGATAATGAGCATCGTGGCTGACAACTATTGTTTGATGTTAATGGCAGTGAGGGGAGCTAGTGACAAATACAGTAGTCTGTGTAGTTGTCCATAGAAGCAGGGAATTTGTATCATAAATTTAAGTGGTTTACTTCAAAGTGTTTTATTTGCTACAGTGATTTTCAGGTTTATAAATGAACATGATTTGCAATACTGAAGTTTTCTGTAAGTTCATAAAAAGATAATTCTTTTAAATGCATAAATGGTTTAGATTTTATCTTGATTTAGATCTTTGGCTGACTCTTAACTTCCTGACTGTAATTCCTCAAATATTGTATTTCATGAGTGAAAGATGAGGTTATACTTAAAAATATACAGAATACAGGTTAAATGTGGCATAAGTTCACGCAAGCTGTAATAAGCTTCAACAGATTTCTCCATCTTCTGTAACTGCAGAGGGAACATTTCATAACATGGTGCAAATGATTTTCAGTGCCTGTCTATAACTGTCAAAATGGTTTCAAATGGAAATTAATGTCTCTGTTCTGATGCACACTTTATTCTCTCTTTAGGTGTTTATTGGATTTGTGCTAAAGCAGTTTGAATACATTGAAGTAGGACAGTTCAGGTATGGAATTGGCAAAGAGCCTTTGAACAATGAGGGTTTGCAACTGTCTTGTTCTGAGAGACAGATTAGTGATGTGTTACAAGTAGAGATTAGATTTGCTGGTTATTTCTGCCTTATGAGAAAGGGAGAGTTCTCTTCTGGGCAATATGCTCGTTTTATGCTCTGGCCCCAATGGTAACTCTTTCAGATATCTTAGGTTCCATGTGACTGAAGAAGTCAGGAAGTAAAATAGAAAATAATAATAATAATAATAATCTTCAATGTGTTGTTTTGTTTCTCCATTTTGGTATGTAAACCCATTTCTTGGGGCCCCCCTGCCAAAGCTGTGCTTCCAGAAATCAGCATTTCATTGCTCGATGCAATTGCTTAAGGGAGAGCTACTTTTTCCTATTGTGGATTCAGAGTGAATTCATATGTACTCTGGTCACCTGGTACACATTGTATAGGACCTAGTGGGTCATAAGCAAGGCAGTGAAGTTTTTACTGTCAGTTATTTCTGGTTTTTCCTCACACTTGAGTTTTAATGAAGAGAGAGAAGTTGTTCTTTTGCTCTGTGGATCTTCTACAGAAATAATCGAATGTGCATTAGACGGTATGTTATAATATTTGTAACTGTAATGGTCAAAGATTGAAAGAAATCCCTGGGGAAAAACCCATTTTATAGAATGAGGCACAAAAATTACAGAAGTACTGTATGAAACCAGAGCATCATATTCTACAAAAAAACCTTGGCTGTAAAAGATAGGTTTTACTGAACAAAGCTGTGCAATACAGATTTGACACTTGAATTTTTTTATTTTGTTTTCAGAGAGTCAGAGGCAATTATTCCTAATATCTTCTTTTTCCTGGTGTTGCTGTCTTATGAGCGATATCATTCCAAACAAATAATTGGAATTCCCAAGATCATTCAGCTGTGTGATGGTATCATGGCCAGTGGGAGGAAAGCTGTTACACATGGTAATTCAAAAACAAAAAAAAAAGCCATTTAAAAAAAGGAAAGAAAGAAAAAAGGCATCAACACTTATTAGTAATAGTTCAGTAGAAAATCCAGTGTTGACTACTAAGCTGTGGAAAACTATTACCATACTGAGTGTTCCAGAAGACACTAACTTTTAAGACATGAAATACTTTTCACTTAATTCCTTCAGGAAATTTGTTATACTAACACTGCTGCCCCACATTTTGCATTGTTCATAATTGCAACAAAGCTTTTATTTGAAATTTTATTCAGTAATAAGTTCACAACTTAGCAGTATGTGCAAAGCTTTGATTTTAATTTTTTGCCCCCGTTCCCTTTCCTTCTGCTTTCAGCCTTTAAGTAGATGCATCTCTCTCATACTTTCCAGTGTTTCTGCAGAGAAATACTTTATAAAAATATCTTCTTTTTTAGCTCCGTAAGAATGGTAAAATGTGTCTATAATTTAAATTTTCTACAAGAAGTAAAAAACTATCCATCATTATGCATGATAAATATGGGGTTTGTGGGTTTTTAGGTGTGGGTAAAACCTTTAATGAACTAGAACCCAGTTTACTTTTAGGAACTGAACTGTTAGTTCAAGAAATCACTGTTCAGGAGTGATTTGTCTCATACTAAAACAAATATATCTAATTTCAGCAATACCAGCTCTGCAACCCATTGTTCATGATCTCTTTGTGTTAAGAGGAACAAATAAAGCTGATGCTGGAAAAGAGCTGGAAACTCAGAAGGAGGTTGTAGTGTCAATGCTGCTGAGACTTATCCAGTACCATCAGGTAGGAGAGGAGGATAAGGGTTTGTGGTCTGTGAAAGGGTAACATTGCTGTGACTGCTGAAAGTGCTGCAGGCAATATTAATGATGTTCTGTACAAAACTGGAATAGCTGGACTCTCTGTGGTATCTTTCCTTATAGAGAGAGTATGCAATGATTTTTAATGACATGGGAAAGGTTCTGCACTACGAATTAGTATTTCAGGTCAAGTAACATATCTGTACAATTTCCTAGTCAAGCCTAGAAAACAAAAAACTAAAAGGCTCCAGTTAGGATCATGAGCATGGCTGTGTTGCAGACAGAATAAACAGAAGGTTGGTGGAAGAGAAGAAACTTAAAAGAATGGGAGTAAAATGGAGAAGGAGACAAGTTTAAAATTAGGAAAGATGCTGCATGGTATTGCTGTGCTATAACAATGTCTTGAATAACACTTACTTGAACAAGGTAATGACACTGGTAATTAGGTATTTATTATGACTTACTACTTTGACCCAGACTTTGGAAAACATGTTTCTGCTTTGTAGGAGTGTAACAATGACTTTTGTCAATACACTTTGTTTTAAAGAAAAACATAAAAGTAATTTTAAGAGAAGTGTCATGATCAACATGGGATCTTAGTGCTTATTCAGGTGCTTAACAAACCTAATGTGTCTTTCTTTCATAATGTGAAAATGCAGTTCTGGTGTATGCTAATGTAAGCACTGTATTTTCTGAAAAAAGTCAGTACATCTTGTCAAAATAATTTGTTAGAACTGCGTGTTCAGATTGGGGTAATTTTGTGTATCCACATTTTCTTTTGAATTTGTAGTTTTATAATCATAAAATGACTAATATAACTGTATGAAATGACACTCTGTAGACACATGATGTGAAATAGTGAATAACTTTGTTATATAAGGTACTGCAATTGCTGGCAGATCTCCCTCTGACACACTTAACCTATTAAAGACCACCCATGCACTGCTCTTCCCACACCATACCATTTATTGTTCTTATTCTACTCCATTCTGCTGGTGCAATATGTATAAACCAACCCTGGGCTATTCTCTTGTTCCCTGGCTGTGGCTGGGATGGTCTGCAGTAGTTTCCCTGGACATTTGAGAGGTTCCCAGAGCTGCTGCCTTCAACTTGTTTCTGTTACACTGGAGCTGCCACCCATGGAGCTCCAGAGTGAAGTTTTGTAGCCTGGAATTGCTCCTTTCTCCTCTCCTGAGAAAATCTTCTGGGAAGGAAGTCACCTGGGAGTCTCCCTAATGTGAACTACCTGAATTTGCTTTACAAGTGCTCTAATTTGTTTCCTGAAACAGATTCTTTTGTTCCCCTTCCCAGCCCATATATTAACATTCTTGCTTACTGTGTCTCTTGTCTGTCTGTCCTTCAATGTGTGGTCTCTGTCACTCTCAAATCTATAACACATCCAGCTACCAGAAGTGCTCCTTGCTTGGTGTGCTCCATTATGTTGTCTCTTAAAATATTTATGTGAAAGTGACATACCTCAGGTGGATGAGCCCCATAAAAATTCTGTTTTGTTTCCTTGCCCAAATTTAAACTTTATTGAAGCTAGAGTCAAGACAGAGTATACATGTGGAAAATTGCTGTCTTTCTTCCTTCCCTTTTTGTTGAGTAAGTGGTGGGGTATTTAGATTTATGATTCTTTTTCCAGTTGTTTGAGTAGTCTTTTGACAAATACCATTTTAAAAAGTACAAAGCCAGCTTTTTTTTTCTAGTTTATAAAAACAACTGGAAAATTCTTTAAAAACCACCACCAAAAAAACTTGTTACTAAAACAGGCTTTTAACCTGAAAATGGGGTTTTAAAAATGTGCAATTCTCTCAAATGAGTTTTTTTTTCCTTTTTGTCTTTTTGGTAGGTGGTTGAAATGAATATTCTTTCCTACTATGATATTACTGGAGTGTTTTCTGTTTGTATGGGTGTTTATTTACTTTTTTTTTTTTACTTTTCCTTAGGTGCTAGAAATGTTCATCTTGGTATTGCAACAGTGTCATAAAGAAAATGAAGACAAATGGAAGAGATTGTCTCGGCAAATAGCTGACATCATTCTCCCAATGCTTGCAAAACAGCAGGTGGTTCTATCATAGTTTTAATTCTGTAAACACCTTAAATAATTGCTGTAATGGATGTATCAGTAGTGGCTTTGAGTATTTGATTTTTCTTTTTTTTTTATATGAAGACAAATTTTATTGAAATTGTGGTTGCCATATATGGAAAAAACAGCTGCTGCAAGGTAAATTTAAGTCTTTGAAGTGATGAAGTTCACATTTAAATGCATGAAGTACATGCAGTATGATCAAGAATGTCTCCAGAGTAAGAGCATTCTGTTTCTCTTAGATACATGATAATATCAGAACACTTACTCAAGGGTGTGAAGGTGGTCCCATGTTCATAGTATGTCAGATTGATTTTTTTCGTGGCTACAGTGGGTCTCATTGCAGACCAGATTCCTCAAAGCCCCATCCAACCTGGCCTTGAGCACTTCCAGGAATGGGACAGCCGTCCCTTCTCTAGGCAGGCAGCCTATTCCAGTGCCCTACCACCTTCACAGTAAAGAATTTCTTCCTGATATAAATCCATCCTCTTGCAGAGTAAAGCCATTCCCCCTTGTCCTGTCACTACCTGCCTGTACAAAAAGTCTCTTTCGAGTTCTCTTGTAGTCCCTTTAGGTACTGGAAGAGCCTTCTCCTGGCTGAACAGCCCCAGCTCTCCCACCATAGCAGAGGTGCTCTAGCCCCAGATATTCTTTGCTCCATGATGGCAGTTCCCCAATCTTAGGAGATCTCATGTCTGGGGAGAGTGGGCAGGATCAGACAACAGTTTTAGAGCAGAGCTGAAATGCTGATTGTTTTGTGTGACTGCACATTATCTTCTTAATTATTTAATCAGGATAGGGTCATCTAGATTTGTAGACCAGTCCTTTGCTTTTTTGCAGTTGATTGCCTTATAGTTAATCTAGAAAACTGTTCAAGTAAACTGTCCTATCACTGTAGCTGTTCACTTTTCTGATTATTAGGTTTCTTTTCTCCTAGTTACCTGCCTAAGTTTAATCGTGACCAGCATTGCAGTCTATAAATAAACCTGGTAGGATGTGCAGGGAGGAGAAAAGTCTCTAAATTTTATGACAAGTCAGTCTTTTGGTCTCCTTCTCTGAATAAGGCCTATTTCTCCAAATGAAATATTTGTGGTATGCACATTGGATTTCATATGACAAATTTTTGTCCATGTTTATAAAACTCATGTCTAAGAAGGCCTGCAATGAAACTTAAATTTATCTTTCATAGGTTTTGGCTCTGAATTTTGTACTGTAAAGAACAGCTTTATTACAGGTTGTTACAGAAATGTTTAAAACACAGAGTGTAAATGTTGTGTTGAAGTTACCTTTAGTGGACAGTTAGAAATCAGTTTTGTGTTTTTTCTTTCACAGATGCATATAGACTCTCATGATGCTTTGGGAGTATTGAACACATTGTTTGAAATTTTGGCCCCTTCATCCCTTCGCCCTGTGGACATGCTTTTAAGGAGTATGTTTGTTACTCCTAAAACAATGGTAAGCTACTGTTTTCAAAGAAGAGAGAATCTGGTCTCTTTCATGCAAAACAAGAGAATGTGTTTCTCTTTAATAATTTGCTAAGTGATGTTGAAGTACCAGCAGCAGAATTTGGGAACAACTTGGGCAGAACTAAGGTAATTTACCAGCTGGGAGCCCTTGATACAGGAGGGTTCTGCTTATGAATTACTTTCCTTCATTTTATGTGTTGAGGGTCAGGAATGTAAAGGAAGGTACTGTTACAATAAAATAGAATGCAATTTAATAGGTAAATTACATTTTTCTTACACAAGTATTAGTAATGCTTTTATAGCTGAGAGATTATTTACCAGTGAATATGAGCTTGACAGTTACCACAGGAATAGCATTTTGTAAGATCTGAACTTAAAATTTACTTCTGGTTTGCTCCATTCTTAAAAGGGTCTGATTTTTTACAAGTTAATGAAAATGCTAATTTTTTAATGCCTTTCTATGTTGTGTCATTTAACTTCAAAAGTATTCAATCTTCTGTATTTCTGTGTTTGTGTTAGGCATCAGTAAGCACTGTCCAGCTGTGGATTTCTGGAATTTTAGCTATCCTTAGAGTTCTGATTTCACAGTCAACAGAAGACATCGTTCTGTCCCGCATACAAGAGCTTTCCTTCTCACCATATTTGATTTCATGTCAAGCAATCAACAGACTGAGATGTGGAGAAAATAACATGTCTGCACCAGAGGATCGCACTGAGGTCAAACAGGTGAAATACCCACCTGAAGAGACATTTTCCAGGTACATTTTCTTTTGAGTAACCTGGGGAAAGGAGTTCTGAGAAATCACAAATTCATCAGGCAATATTTAACGCATTTAAAACTTCTATCTAAATGAAATCAAGTCTCTTAATAAGTTGATATGGGACAAGTGTGTGTGGATGAAGGAGTATTGAGATAGACAGTGTTTTTTGGTGCCTCTTCTCAGGCCAAGTGAAGGACCTAATAGAGCTGATAAAATGAGTGAATCCTGGATTTAGGAAAACCAGGTCCAGAAACTTCTCTGCTTTCCTTCCTTTCTGTGTGGGGACTGAATGATGTGACATACCTTTAAGTGGAAGCCCTGGTTCTGTATTAGAAACTTGGCAGCAGTGGGATTCAAATCTATCCAGTTAGTTCTGCTCTTTCTTTCTTTTTTTTAAGACCCAGCTTTGTCTAGTTGGCTTCCTATGTTGATGTCCTTGGATGGTAACAAACTTCAGGCAAAAGAAGCATGGAGAGATGGCAGCAGAATTATGTTGACATAATGTTTGTCATTAAGGCATTATGCTTTAATGTGGTGGGATGCATTAGAAATATGTTTGTTTAAGAAAATAATAACATTTTACTCAAGTAGGGAACTTCAGATAGGAATAGAATGCTATTTCATGTCATTCAGCTCACTCTGAGGGTTGTGGGAAGAGGGTCTTCTGGACACCCAGACTGTGACCTTATGTCCAAGAGCAGTGATGTAAGTAATGGAGTCATGGTTATGGCCAGCAGCAAGGATGGCTTTCCTCAAATGCCTTCTTTTGGTGCTTCTTTTGACACCACATGTTGTCCCAGCAGGAGGTTTGATAAAGAAGCTGCGGAGTAGAATGTGGATAGATGAGGTGAGGTAAACAGGTGAATTACTGTGCCTTGCTGAATTACCCCTGCTCAGCTGAGCTGTGGTGACTGCCACAGATTGCTTTTAGTTTGATTTAGCTCAATTACTTTTAGCAAATCACTATAAAGACACCACAGCATTCTGAATATTTGCTTTGTAAGTGAGTTGGGCCAGTGCTACTGTGACTGTAGCTGATGAGAGATAATCTGGATTTAATATGTAATTATTGACATGCTTGTGATCATATAGCATCCTATTTGTTTTAGGTTAACATGTTCTGTAGCATTTAATTTAATATGCTATTTAGGATGGATGGACGAGAACTTTGTATTTTATTTTTCAAACCAAAGTCTCATTGGCTAACCTCATCTTTTTCTGAAAGATTGCTAATTTTCCTATTGATTGTGTATGTGTTTCTTTCAAGATTCTTACTACAACTGGTTGGCATTCTACTGGAAGATATTGTTACCAAGCAATTAAAAGTGGACATGAATGAGCAGCAACATACTTTCTACTGCCAGGAGCTGGGCACACTGCTTATGTGCTTAATACATATCTTCAAATCAGGTAATACTTGAAATGTTGCCCAGGTCATAGCATGCAGTGCTAGGGTGGTTTTTAAGTTCCAAGACAACTCAGAAATGCATTGAACTACTGAGAAGGAATATGTAAGTGCTGAAGATGTTATATCTTACTCCATGTAGAGAACTAACCAAACATGAGGGTTATGCATGCAGGGCACATTTTGCACATTTCTCCTGTCTTTGTGGAGCAAAATGTAAGTAGTTATTCTTCATCTCTCCTTGTGACTGTCTAAAATTTTTCAGTCCAGAAAACACAAAGCATTCCAAATTTGTGGCTGTATTTCTCATGTTTTTCTCAGTTTAGAGGTTGGTTGGTATGTCTAGCTTAAAATACTGAGTCACTGACCACTAGCTCAGACTCATGACAAGGAAGGTTCCTGGCTTTTGCCATAATTAATAAAAATATATAAAACAAGCAAAAGGAAAAAAAACCAACCAAAAAACCCAACAACAACAAAAGTAAAAACAAACAAACAAACAAAAAAAACCACCAAGAAAAACCCCACCCAAAAAAACCACCCAACAAACCAAACAAAAAACTAACCAACCAAAATGAAAAACCACCCCAGAAAACCAGGAAAGGTGGCACTTTTCCAGCTAGCCAGTCTTGAGTTCCTTTCTTCAGGTTTGGAAATTTTCCTTTAGGTTTCTTCTGCTGGATACCCAATGCCTACCCCTTTGGTAATTCCTTAGTCCATAGATTGATTCCTTAGTCTTATTTTCTGAATGGTGGTACTATTGTGACTTTCTTTTTTCTTTATTCTGTCTTTACTATGACTGCCCTTTTTGCCTTCTGATTTTCTGATTGCAGCTGAAATGCAACCTTTTTTTACTCTTAGTTGTCTGCAATTTAAAGGGTCTTGACACAAGTCCCTGGTTCTTCATAGGCTTCCTTGGGGACATGGGACAAGGAACTTTGTGTTCTTTTGCCTTGGATTACAAAATGGGAGTTCTCCAAACTGAGGTTCTTGGTGCAAAGACTCCAGGAGTGTGCATGAAGAAACACAAAAATAATCTTTATTTTGTGTGCTTTAGGGCCCAGAACTCTAGACATAGAGTGACAGTTCTCTTCCCGTGTGTCTGTTATAGTAATAATTTTATTATGTTTTTATACTATTTTATTATATAAAATCATGTCATTATATTTATATATATTTTTTAATTATATAGGAGAAATATTTGAATCAAATATTATAACAAATAACTTACCACCAGGGTGTTCTGGCATACAGTGATTAAATGGTGTCAAGCTAGGAGCAATGAAATCAGAAAGTGAAGCTGGTTATTGAAATTGGGGCAGTGGGTTCTTCCACAGTGGGAGCTGGGGATAATTGAAAGAAAGGCTCAGCTAGTTCTGCTGCTGTGACTGGCTTCCAGGCTGCTCTGGGAGTCTTGCCAGGAATTGTGTAGAAATTTTCATGCAAAATTAAAATTAAATATTAAAATACTCATGCATAACACTGGGATATATGGATTAGATGATCTCTAGAAATTAATTTAATGTAAAACTACAAATAACTTCAGGTATATTACTACCACTAGTACCAGTATGGTGTAACAGAGTAAAAGAGAAGTTGTTCAGACATCTGGGCTGTATTTTCATGTCAGAACATATTTATTTAGGTTGAGAATTAACTAACTGCCTGAATTTGTAATGCTTTTCTTTTGTTCAGTTAGAACCTCCATAATTATTTTCTCTTAAAGTTATATTCTCCTAACTATGGGTGTAGCTTACAGCAATTTGTGTGTGGAAACATAGGCTGTATTCTGTCATTTCTAACCACTGTTCTACTTGGATGTTTTGTCTTCTCACCCATTGCAGTTTTTTCAAAATGTGAGCATTGCTGACTCCTGTGTTTTCAACTGTAGGAAGCTACTAGATTAAAAGTGAACCTTCTCAATCTGTTCCTTTGAAGTTAGAAATAAAAGGCATGGACAAAGTAAAAGGATGAGCATGCAATGGTTTTTATGACTGTAGGAAGTCACTAGATGGTGTAATTTCTACAAATGCAGGGAGCTGGAATGGGGCTTGCACTGCTTTGCTAATAAGTGGAACCAGAGATTTGAGAGTCAGCTATTTTTCCCATTCTTTGCTATTTACATTGTGTGTTTGTCAGTCCTGGGGGCAGCTTAAATCTGTCCACATGGCTGTGGAATTTACAGCTTCATTCTTCTGTATGTCTGGCAAGGAAAGCAAGTAACACTGCAGATTTCCTTCATTATTCTGATTAGCTCTTGGTTCCTAACTGACTCTGAAGAAACTTTTTTTTTCCCCTGATCTTATCTTCTCATAGAAACTCAAGGTCCTATACCTTTAGACAACTTTCCTTGTTTTCCTACCATTTTCTAATTTCTTTTTTCCCAGCTTTTGTTTTGGCATACGAACACAGAATCAGCCATTCAGAAAGCAAAATTCTGCTTTTTTGCTGAGTGTTCCATTTTCAGGATAATGGCAGAAATACCTAATTTTTGCACTTTAGAAATTGGATGAAAGAGAATAAATTTTGTTTCAATGAAATGTGTTTGGAGAGCTATCTGTCCTCTGAAGTAGGATACTGTTAGGTGTTCTTCCTTAACATGCAGAGTAGAAGTTACCTCATGGTTCTTAAGGCAAACATCTGTGTTTTAATTTACAAACAAACTAACCCTGGTCCACAGGTGACAGTTTTAAGTTTAATGAAGGTTTTCATGTATCAGATTAATGAGAATTGTCATGAAACCTATCTAAACATTTTTCATTGAATGTGAGAGCTGGCAATTTCTGGTTTACCCACTGTCCTTAGGCACACTTCATCACTTACCTTAAATTTGTAAAGCTGTTTAGAATTCACCTTTCTTGCAGGAATTCTACCCTGAATAATTTTAAATCTTAGGAATTCAGACTACAGCTTTGTTACTCTAAAATGGTTTTATTGTTTTCAGGGATGTTTAGAAGAATCACAGCTGCAGCCACCAGACTTTTTACAGGAGATGGATCTGATGGCAGTTTCTATACACTTGAAAGTCTGAGTGACCTTGTTCAGTCCATGATTCCCACTCATCCTTCTTTAGTTCTCCTCTGGTGTCACATCTTGCTTCTTGTCAATTATACCAACTACAACTGGTGGTCAGAAGTGCATCAAACCCCAAAGTAAGTTTTAGTTTTGTTCTCTAGTAGTGTGTTTCATATAATTATATTTTCTAAAATTATATTAAAACAATTCAGCTGCTTTCTGCCAAGCATGTCAGCCCACTGAATGGTGCTGCTTGGATTATGAAATGTCATTCTGCATTTACTTCATGTGTGTACATAATGTCTGTTCTGATATTGGTGTGACTTCCAAACTAAGGAAATGTGTCCTGCACTCAGTTGGTCCTCAGAACTGCTAGGTAATCTCTCCACTTCTTAGGCAAGAAAACTTCATCTTTTTACTGCTTTTTATTGAAACTATGGAAATAACTATAGCAAAATACTCAGTATTTCATGTTTATATGGAGACCTCATATTTCACTTCCTAGGAAATAACCAGCCAGTGGAGATGATGGACACTGTTGTGTTTGTGATAATACAATGTGATTATATAACTGTAACTGTAGCCACAAGATTATCTGTTCTCAGTAGGTCTGTTGCTAAATGCTGTCAAAACATGGTATTAGCACCCTGCTGGCTCATTAGCATCGAGCACTGTAATAACCTCACTTAACTTTAGTTGTCTGAAATTTGGAGATTGGTTCTAAAATGGGTATTCTCTTGGTCTGAAGTTAGTTTATCCCACCTGTCAGGCACTGGAATGATTTGTCCTCGGTGGATAAGGAAGGGACCTTCTGTGAGAGTGGGTATTCCTCTGTGTTAACTGTACAGGAAGGTGAACAAGTGACTTGAGGCACGTTTCTGATGCTTGTGCATCTCTTGCTGTACACCTGAAGTGCATCAATACTTTCACAAGTATGAGATTCTTGCTTCAGTTCAACCTTATGTATTGAAAATATATTATTCTAATTTGTGGAAGCATGGAATTACCAGGATTATGAGCAAAGCAGGGCAGCTACTCAGGCATTGGAAAAGGCTGTCTAGGGAAGGGTGGAATCACAATCCCTGGAGTGTTGAAAAGGTGTGTGGGTGTGGCACTTCAGCATATGGCTTAGTGGTGAGCCATGATGTAGTACTAGGTTAAAGGTTGGATTTGATGATCTTACAGGCAACTTTAATAATTCTATGAACTAAATTAGCAGTGCATTTTTTTAATTTACTAGTATCATCTCTTTTCTGGGTTTCACTTTTAATATGACACTAGGCTAAGTGCTCAAGAACACTGGTTTGGTTTGAGAAGAAAATACAGTATTAGGTTCTATTATCCTACCAAAGATGCAACAGCCCATGTTTTTCTTTCAAATAAATAATTTGGTTCTTTAGACTGTCTGAACAAGTAATAAGCAATGCTGCAATTGTTAAAAAATACAGATCTGATGGAAAGCAATGTGTCTACTTCAAGGAAATGTAATGTTTGAATGAAGTTTACAGGGAAACATGTGTCATGTAAGGACATTGCTGGGATACTCCAAGCACTTTGGTTGTTCATGTTTCAGTAGTCATACTAAGAAAATAATAATAACAACGATATAATGTACTTTTTGCAGGAGACACAGCCTTTCTACTACAAAATTGCTGAGCCCTCATATATCTGGAGACAGTGATGAATCTGACTTGGAATCTAAACGTGGCATGTGCAATCGTGAGATAGTGAGAAGAGGAGCACTCATTCTCTTCTGTGACTATGTTGTAAGTTTTGAATTATGACTTTTATAATTTCAGTTTTGAGTTATTTTAGGATGCTGACAGTCATTTATTACTGATATGTGTTAACTGAAAAGTGAAGAGTGTAAAGTGAAGAATGAAGATCTGTGAAACTAGTAATTTTATTTTCAGATGGTGCTTCTGTAAGCTTAGATATGACCTCATCTGGCATTGTTTTCTGTTCTGAACTGAGAGTTGTGAAGTTGGCTTGTGAAGTTTACCTGGTGGGCAACAGAATTACCTTCTGAGTATCTCATCCCTTACTTGGGAGGTGCTTGGAACACACTAAGTAGTTCCAGACTTCCCAGCATCAGTAGCAGTGCACAGTGTCCAGGAGACAACAAATTTCCTCTCTACACCATAAGAAAAGAAGTTTTACACGAACGTTTTAACTTCTGTTTTGGTTCTCCAGTAAAGCCAATTTCTGTGACTTTGGCCTTTTGCTGCCTCAATATTAGATTTTAGTTCACTGGGATCTTTTGAAGTGAATTTTCAGTAGTAGAGGTATTGCACTTGGCTTTGCCCCTCAGATCAGTTTTGAGGTAAGGAAGCTGCATTCCTTTCAGGTTCAACTGAACAGAAAGCTTTGTTTAGGAAGCACTTCAAGTACTAATGGACAGTCACTAGAGTCAGATTAGGGGTCATCCAAGGTAAAATCCTCCAAAACCTCTTTGTTGAGGTACTGTACAAGCCCTTAGCATTGTCTGGTTAACTACAGATATTATTGTGTTGCATTCCACTGCTTGTTTATATACACAAGCCTTTAGAGGTTTGACATTAATTGTTGACAGATCTCTTTGGATTTGCTTTCCAGAAATTCTTCATTTTGCCTTGAAGGCCAGTAGTAATAAGAAATCTTTAAGAAGCCTAAATGAAAATCACATTTTGCAAGACAGTTCTGTGTGTATGTTTATTTCAAACCCATTTCATTAAAAGCAGCATCTTTGAGTCAGCCTTCTCAATTTACTTGTTTCTAACCTGTTTTTTAGTGTTTTTAGAAAAATAAGCTGCATGTTCATGGTAAATACCTTAATTTGCAACAAGAGCAAAACATTTGGAAAATTTATCATGTAAAAATAATGATAGTGGTATTAAGATATAGACACTCTTTGCCATTATTTCAAAATAGCTACCAGAATTATATATGAGAAACTTCATGTTGTGTCATGTTTAGTAATTAAAATCTGAATTTTAATTACTGCAATAAAATTTTAATTTTTTCCCCTTCAGTGTCAAAACCTACATGATTCAGAACACCTGACCTGGCTTATTGTGAATCATGTTCAAGACTTGATTAATCTGTCCCATGAGCCTCCAGTACAAGATTTTATCAGTGCTGTTCACAGGAATTCAGCAGCCAGTGGTCTCTTCATCCAGGCCATTCAGTCACGCTGTGAGAATCTTGCAGCTGTAAGTTTAACTTTTTGACTTCTTGTAAAGAATAAAGTCACTTCATGTCAGCATAAGTTTAACTGATAAGTATGCAAAGTTTGACATTTCTGGGTCATTTATCAACTTGTAATTTTATTTTTAAAGTCACTTACTTAAAAATGCAAGCAGTGAACCTTATATTAGCAACTTCAGCATTAGATGTGTTCCAGTCCGTCAAATCCGTGAATTCAGGTGGAGATGGTTAAGCTGCTTTTCTTCCTTAGTGGGTATTTTCCCACATAATCAATATCTGATAGGTAAATTAAAGCTGTAACTTTCAACTTTGATTTCAGTGCCTTAGTAGTATAAATAGCAAGCTAACTATAGAGGCAGGAGTAGGAACCAGTCCATCTTCATAGGCCTTGCAATATGAAAATTATTTTTGAGCTCATGCCTTCCCCATTGATCTGTTTGGAAAGTTGTAGCCACCTGGGGAGGGAAAATCACTGAGAAATTCAGGATATTATTTCTGTTAATTATTTTAGTTTTCAAATTAAAAAGAGTGGATGATGTTTTATAGGAATGTAAGGTTTTGTGCATCTCTCTTAATCATGGAAAATTTCATTTGCTGGACTTTCTCTAGAGATAATTGTGATTAATGAGATAATAATCTAGAGATAATTGTGCCACCTGCACCCTGAGTAGCTTCAGTGCTGTTTCCTGTCTCTTTCCATTGTCTCTGTGCAAATCTAGGGCAGCTTTGAAGTTGTGTGATATTAGCCTGGGCTTCACTAGCTGAGAATCAGCAGAATGAACTAAACTGAGTATGTTTTAATGGAAGAGGTAGTGACAGTGTGAAATGCTTGGTGATTATCAGGAAAGACAGTAAAATTAAAATAGCTGGTATTAACAGACTGCTGTAAACCAAGATTGGTTTCATGAGTAAAACCAGTTTGTCTCTTGTGTTTCTCCCTTTAGAATACTAGTGATGAATTGGTGCTTATATTTAAAAAAAAAAAAATTAAAAAGTTATTTGCATACCCTTTTGATCCTGTATTGCTACTGCTGTTTCTTAACCAGTGCTCAGAAAACCCCCCAAGAATTGTCTGGATTTCTGTACTGTCACGTGTCTTGACTGTGCGCATCTTCCTGCCTTCTTCCAGAAAGAGATGAATCTTCTCACTCTATTTGAAGCTTTTTGCAATTTCACTTAAATCTGTAGGTTTTTTCCCCCTAAAAGTTTTGCTTCCTATGTTTTGCTTATTCATGTGAATTTTTACAGTTACACATCAAACAACTTAATTGTTCATATTAATTAAATGACCCAGTAACTCATTCACACAGAGACGATTATATTGATCAGGTAGTTTTTTGCTGTGGTTTTTTCTGAGTGTCTTTCCCTTTAAAATCTTCGTATTCCAAACCGATTGTCATTTCTTTGTCTGTTTCTCTGTTCCATGCTGTTTGAACATGAAGCCCACAACCCTGAAGAAGACCTTGCAGTGCTTGGAGGGAATCCACCTGAGCCAGTCAGGGGCTGTGCTGACGCTGTACGTGGACAAGCTGCTGTGCACTCCCTTCCGAGTGCTGGCGCGCATGGTGGACACCCTGGCCTGCCGCCGCGTGGAGATGCTGCTGGCAGCAACTCTGCAGGTACACAGAAATCCCTGCCTGGGAAGCACTTTGGGTAGTACCAGTGTTATCAAGAGCAATGGTTTAAAGGATATCAAAATATGATTAAGTGATTTCATTTGACAAAGTTTTTTATTTTGTATATAGATACATGAATTGTTGTATCCCAGGACATTCCTCTAACTGCCCTGGATGACTCGAGACCCTGGCAAGGGGCTCAGAGACCTTGGCACAGAGTCAGAAATACCTGTGCCTTCGATTTTAGCCCATGGAAACAATTACCAACTTTGTGTGAAGAGTTACAAGCCACAAGAATTTGAGTAGAATAATAGTTAATTTATCACAGTTGAAAAAGTAGAATTTTGGGGATTTAGAATGGGGGTTCAAGAGGCAAGATGGAGGAATCTGGGCATGTCCTGTCCTTCTTCTTCTTCTTGTCCTCCATCTTCTGCTGTGGCAGTGACACTTCTGAATTGGTTTAGAGTGGAGGCAGACTGTCTAACATAGCTGATAGGTATGGAAAATTATTGTAAATAAAGTACACATAATTCTTAGTATAAAAATCTAACACCACCCCAAGGGCAGGCAGTGTGCCACAGCCCGACCTGCCAGACAGATCTCAGCAGGTCAGAGAAGGAATGTTAGAGATAAGAAAAAATAAACAACCTTGAAAAGTATAACCAACGAATCTTGACTTCTTTGGTCGCGGGGTTGGGAAAGAAGAGACTTTCTAATACCTCAGGAGCCATTTTGAGCACAGAAACCCAGGAATGAATGTTTACTTTATTTCCCTTTATCTGCCTGTAACTTTGTTGATCTGGTAAAAGTGTTTTTGGGGATTTTACATATATCTGTATTGTAAAATTCTTGTGATTTTTTTTTTCATATAGAACAGCATTGCTCAGTTACCAGTTGAAGAACTGGATAGAATTCAGGAGTACCTTCAAAACAGTGGATTAGCAGCAAGGTAAATAATACCAACAATACCATTAAAATGTCAAACTAAGTAGTGTTCTAATACAAATTGTGTTAACTGTTTTCCCACATTTTGGCTTTTTTCCTAGAGGTCAGATAGTGGGTTGTTTTGGGGAGTAAACTGGGATTAAAGCCTCTCATAAGATGCTGGCATGTTCTGGATCAAGGGGAGTTGTGCTGGCTGTGTTGAATTTGCAGTAGGAACTACTTAAGAACTGAAGCAAGCTCTAGAGGGTTGCTTCAAATTCTCTTTCCTGCATCCCACTCAGTATTTAACTTTTGAGAGACAGCAGCTGCAAATTAATTTCTTGGCAAAATCTGTTTTGCTAAAGCGAACTTTATTTTCCGCAAACTTGCAAAATATTGTCAGTTCTAGCTAAGTAGACTTGGGTTTCTTTAGTTTGTTGGTTTTTTTTCTCCCAGACGACTGTGTTGAACGTTTTAGTCTCCTGGCTGTTTAAACTGCTAGTATAAAAAGGAGCGAATTACGAATTTTTTTAAAAACTTCTTTTTGATGTTGGAAAGATCCTTATTTACTCCTCTTGTCATTGCTGTTTGAGGTTAATATCTGTTGACTGAAATAAATAGGGGAAAAAGCCTGAAATGTGAGACTGCAGTAGATCAACAGTGATGTGCCTACATAAGTAATGTTCAATTCAATTTAAAAAAAATTAAAAATTACTTTGTACAAGTTCTTGATAGCAGTAGTGGAATTTAAAAAGGAACACAAAAAAACTGTATCAAAAAAATATCTCTGATGTAAATCAAAAGACTGGAGTTTTTAGTACAGTGAGGGATCTTTTTTTAAGGAGTATATTTTTAGTGGATTATTGGTTAGCATCTGTGAAAATGTATTTTTTTGCAGTCAACTAATCGGCACACCAACTTTGACTCTTCTTACTCATTAAAAGATGTGCTCGATAAAGAAAGCTGTATTTTAAGCTTAGGTATATCACTAATTTTAATGTTGAATTAAATTTAAATCTTTATTTGTTGGTGGTGCTGAGTTAATTAATTTTGGCCTCTGATACCCCAAGAATGTTTGCATCATGTGATTGCATGTATCTAACAAAAAACTGAGGACCCTACTACTTTTCTGTCCTGGGATTGGAATTGAATCACTGGATGTCTTTCTATTTTTAAATTATTTACAAAGCTGAGATAGCCCTCTGCTGATGTGTTCTTCTGTTTTCAGACACCAAAGACTCTACTCACTCCTGGATAGGTTTCGTCTCATGGTAGCACCAGACACAACCAGTCCCTCACCTCTGGTCACCTCGCACCCACTTGATGGAGAAGACCAACCACCTTTAGAGAATGTAGTTCTAGACAAAGTAAGATTATGTTTAGAGTCACTAGAAGTGCCTTGGCTACAAACAGGCTTTATTCTTTACAAAATATTTAAATGCAGCTTATTTTTACTGTGCAGTTCATGTTGTCAGGATTGTTGTATTGTATCTCAAATATACATCAGTGATAAATTTCATGTGTGTTGGCTGACTGTTGAACCTAGGATGGATGATTAGCACAAACATAGATGTTTGTGCTAATCATCATAGATGTTATATTGACAGTGCTGTGAAAAATTTACCAAGTTTGGTTTCTTTGCTCAGCTTTAATGGAAAGATTTATATACAGTTCAATAGAGACAGATAAATAATCTTGTTTTCTTGATGTATTTTACTAGTTAGTAGTTTTAATCATTTGCTGAAAATTGTTGGCTGTCTCTTTGAAATTAAATTGCTTCTTCAGTTTGTCCTTCTCAGCTTTAAATTATTTTCAGAGAACAATCAAGAATATGGAACTGTTTCTGTCTTTCATGAACTTAAGACATGTTTATTTCCAAGTGAAGTGGAAGGCAAAGAGCAAGTCTTGGGGCCTTTTGTGTTTTCCTTTTTTCTAGTTTGTCCCTTGGTAAAAATAATTTCTCCTTTCATCCCTCTGTGTTCTATAGTGATACACAGTAATAGGAAACTTATGTAACTGAGATGGTAAAAATTATTTGATTAGCTGAAAGTTGGGATGAGTCTGAGCAGTCATTGGCTTAGGGGAGATGTTGAGACCCACTTGGACAGCAGAAGAAGATGCTGTGCCCAGAAACCATTTACCCAGTGCTTTGTCTTCAAATTACCCCAAAAATCTCCTTTGTCACTGTAAATCCTAAGCAAAAGTAGTTCTTGTGTGCTTCCCCCACAACTTCTGCATGGTTCACAGAATCATAGAATATCTTACATTGGAAGGGACTCATAAGGATCAATGAGTCCAACTCCCTGCTTCTCACAGGGCTACATAAAAATAAATCCTATCACTAATAGCATTGTCCAGATGCTCCTTGAACTCTGACAGGTTTAGTTGTGTTCTAATTAATTAATGTCAACAAATTTATTTGAATCTCTGAGAAAAAAATGCTATTTACATTTGTTATTTTTATTTATTATATATAGTATTTGTAGAGTTTTCTTCTGTGGTTATAGTATTGGTTTTTCTCTAATTACTGTTATATTTGTGTGACTACTTCCATGCTTTTTTTTCTAGATAGTCTGGTCATGTTTAGGATACCAATACAAGTACCTACAGTCTATATTAAGATTAATTTTTCCTCATTTCCTGTCCAGACTTTATAGAAATAGACAACTTGTCACTGAACATCCATTGGCCATTTTAAGGTGTTCCATTTCCATTCACCAGTTTTTTTGTTTGCTTTGCTTTTTAGATTTGAGGGGGTTTTTTTTAAATATTAATGTAACCTACGGATGTCTTAGACATTGAGTGCTAATGAGCAGTTCTCCCTCTGCCCCCATATATTGTGTTGTTTTCTGTAAACAAGTAAGTAATAGATTTCTTTTTTTTTTGATCACTGAAGGACTGGTATGTGTCACTAGTGCGGTCACAGTGTTCCATCAAGTCTGACTCAGCACTTCTAGAAGGAGCAGAGCTGGTAAATAGGATTCCTCAGCCTGACCTGAGCTCCTTCATGACCAGCAAGGTAACTTGGTCACAGGAAGATGATGAAATTAGTTCAAATGTTCTTACTGGTAATATTAATAGATTACATTCTGAAATGTTTACATTCTTAAATGTAAACACCTTAAATTTGTATAATACTGATAAAATATACTGATAATACTAATTCATTTAATTTTAGAAACTAAAATAGTAGATAGTTGTGTAAAACAGTGGATATTTGTCTAGTAATGTTGCTACTAGTAGTACAGGTTGAATAGATAGAGTGGAAGCAAGGGTTTATTTATGTATTGCAGTCAGAAAAATCCAATTTTACTGTTTTACATAATCTTGTTTACCATACCAGTCTCTTCCAAGGCCAGCTGTTTCTGTAACCTCTTCAATATCTGTGCTGGATGACTTGCAGTAAACCAGTAACAGGGCACAGACAGTAAGTCTGGCATAAAGGACAACTTGTATCCAAGAATGTCTTTTGTTCAAATTCTCACCATGATATTTGCTGCTGGTATGCAGAAATAATAGTAAGAAAGCTGTTTCTAAGAAGATACTTGATTTGTTTGACAACTTATTACTTGAAGATTCCTTGTGTATTTGTCATCCTTAAGCTTTATTTACACATTGTCCTGAAAATTTGGAATAAGCATATTGATTTTTCTTTCCAATATGGTACTGGTTGGAATTGAAATTTTGAGCCAGTGTGGGCTAAACCATATTGTTACACCACAGTAGAGCAGAGGTGCTAATAATAAGTGAGTTAATTAATAAACGGTAAATTTACCTCCATGTTAGAATAATACCACCAGATACTTAGTTTCACTTTAAAAGCAATTTCTTTTTATTTCCTCTTTGATTTCAGGAATTCAACCTAAGCTTGTTAGCACCTTGTTTAAGCCTTGGCATGAATGAGATCTCAAGGGAGCAGAAGAGCAGCCTGTTTGAAACAGCTCGGAGGGTAACTCTGGACCATGTGTCTTCTGCTGTACAAAACCTTCCAGCCAACCACCAGGTTTTTCAGCCACTATTGCCAACTGAGCCATCAGCCTACTGGAAAAAACTAAGCGATATCTTTGGTAATAGAAATAATGATCTTTTAAAGTTTATTCTCTCCTCTGCAAAGATACTTTACAGATGTCTTGTGAATACATGAACTTACTATTTAAAAAAAAAAAAATCAAGATACCTGGCATAAAAGTGCTTAGAAATAGGTCTGAAAAAGATTTATTGAATGGAAAAAAAATTCAAACTGCTAGATTTCATCCAGTCTTGTTTTATAGGAGATGAGGTGATGTATCAGTCTATGATGACACTTTGTCGTGCACTGGCTCAGTATTTGTTGTTACTCTCAAAACTACCAGCTGGTCTCCGTGTTCCTCCTGACAAAGAGGGTGATATCCTGAAATTCGTAGTGATGTCAGTAGAGGTAAGAAACTACACCATAATTAAGGATGTGATGAAATGTTGGGAGAGGGAACAACTCTCTCTTGAACTGATCACCACTGAGTAATTTTTGATTGGGGCAATTCTTTTGTCTTAACTGTATAAAATTTCTTAGCGGTTTTTTGTGTTTGACCTTTGCCAGTAAATCAGATTTGGGTTGTGGGACAAGGACAGCTTTATGCAAGGAGAGGTTGATTGATGGAATGATGCTGGCATTTAAGAGAATGGGTCCTGTTTTTGGGACACTAAATAAACAGTATATAAATGTCATAATTTTCTTGTACTTAAATAGTGTTTTCTCAGGAAAAAAACCAATATTATTTGCTACTAATACTTTACACTTTGCTGAGTTAAAAAGAAGTCACTCTTGGTTAGAAGTTTTGTTTTGAGAGTTTGCTGTTAATGGGGAACTTCTCTTTTTGTACAGGCACTATCATGGCATTTAGTGCATGACCAGATTCCATTAAGTGTAGATCTTCAAGCTGGTCTGGATTGTTGCTGTCTGACACTACAGCAGCCTAGTCTTTGGAATTTGCTGTCTTCTGCAGCTCATGTGACATATGCTTGCTCCTTAATTAACTGCATTAGATTCATCATAGAAGCAGGTGAGTGCAGTTTGATCAGCTAGGAGAAAAGCTTTGTTAATAGATTGCCAGTCATCATTGATCAAATGCTGTGTGTCTGGAATATTTCCTTGGAGTCCTTTTTAATAATTTGTTTGACACATTTAGTTTTTACTGCTTTAATTTTCCAGTTAAAGTTTAGTGTTTACTTTTGAACTTGACAAATGCCTTGGATGTGTCAAACATTTGACTACTACGTGGTGTTGATTAAAAAATGGAATATGAAATAGCTAATAGCTGTATTATTCAAATATTTTCTCCAATTCAGTTGCTGTGGAACCTGGTAATCAACTTCTGAGTCCTGATAGAAAGAATACGTCAAAACCTTTAAGTGAGGGGGAAATTGATTCAAATGTACAGAGTAAGTAAACAGTGAATTTTGCTTCTACCCCGAACTTCCACTTAAGAAATGTTTTTTTGTATCCTTTCCATTAATATTATTTTTAGTAATGAAAAATCATTGGAGATCTTATTTTATTTGGTAAATGTCTATTAAATATAGGTTGCCATATTTTTACAGGTATAGTTGTTTTTTCTTGAAAGTTATACATTAATGCAAATATTTCTTTTGGGAGATTCCGTTAGCTGTGCAGCCTGCTACAGACTGAGCTTTTTAAAGTGTGGGATTTTAAATTTTTAAAATTTCTTGGTATGTGTCCTTATTGTGGTTTTGTCCTTTTTAATTAACATACTCTTTCGTTAAGAATTTTTTGTTTTTATCTTTTTAAATTATTTGTCTTTTGAGTGGATTTGTAAAGCTGACTTTCCTTCTCTCCCAACAAAGAAACAAAACACATTATTGCAGCATGTGAGATGATTGCTGAGATGGTGGAATGCTTACAGACTGTCTTGTCACTGGGGCACCAAAGAAACAGCAGCATCCCTGCATTTCTCACTCCTGTCCTCAAGAACATCATCATCAGTTTAGCAAGGCTGCCTCTAGTGAACAGCTACACCAGAGTACCTCCCTTGGTATGTTTATTATGCTTTGCTTTCAGGACTTTAAAAGTTATTGAAAAACTTTGAAAACTGAACATGGTGCTGAATCTGAAGTTCTACAATAGTAGGACTTCAACCTTCAGCTGGTTTGATCAATCAGTTTTCTTTTTGAACACTGAGTAACAACATGTGCAAGACCACTTACTGTTTCTTAGCGCTCTGTTTTTTAGGGGATGTAGAAATATAATAATTTTTTTGGTTGAAACTTTTTTGCCCCCTCTCTGATGTATCAGTGTCCTTTTTCAGGCATCAACAGCATGTGAACTGTCTTCCTTAAATTCCATTTCAGCATCATTTCTGCACAATTTCTAAACTGAACTACGTGACAGGAACTTACTTGCTTTTGTATCTAAACTTGGACCATAAAACTAGATAATTAATTTACAGTGGAAAATATGGTAGAAAAAGCCCTAAAATCAGAAATATGGTGTACATTGTATATAAGTTCTGTTAGATGTTCCATCTTCCTTTGAGTATTTTTCTGTTTGGAGAACTACTTTAATTTACTGATGTCTTGTTGCCTTTCAGGGGTAAGGCAACAAGACATTTCCTAACCTTGACATCCTGTATATTTAGAGCTATAATGTAAATATTATATCTGGTTTGGATAATCCGACTTTCATTGTACTTCTTTAGGTCTGGAAATTAGGCTGGTCACCAAAGCCTTCAGGTGACTTTGGCACAGTTTTTCCTGAAATCCCAGTAGAATTTCTTCAAGAAAAGGAAATCTTTAAGGAGTTCATCTATCGCATTAATACACTTGGTATGTACCAAATTGAATGAATACACTTGGCTCTTATTGGGCATTTACCTGTGATTTGAAATTACTCAATAATTGTATCTGAAACTGTTTGCTAACTTTTGTTGCTTATGTGGAAGACAGATAATATTTCAGACCAGGTTAGTAATTGTGCTGCAGTAATTCTTACATTTCTTCAATGAAGGGAATAAGTTATAGAAATAAAGCCAAAAGTTTCTCAAACTCAGGGAGATTTCAGTGCACTCTTGCAGAATGACCATTTGTTTTCTGGAGCATATGCTTGACAGTATGTTTGAGAATATTTTGCTTCCCCCTGATTTTTTTCTATTAATGCACAGTATGAAGTCCTATGGTAAGATACCTCTGTAACCTACCTTCAGCTCAGACATCAGGTGTTGGGTTGGACTAGAAGATCTTGGAAAAGTCCTTCCTACCCAAACCAGTGTCTTAGCACAGTGTTTCCAGTTCTCTCCATCTTTTTGGAGTTGAAGGAGAGAAGCTGCAGTGTTGTTCTCTGTCATTCCAATCCACACCTAGTAGATCACAGAATCGCAGAATAAGCTGAATTGTAAGAGACCCACAAGGATCATTGAGTCCCAGCTCCTGGTCCGGCACAGCACCATCCCCAAGAGTCACACCATGGGCCTGAGAGTATTGTCCAAACATTTACTAAAGTCTGTCAGCCTTGGTGCTGTGACCTCTTCCCTGGGAAGCCTGTTCCATTACAAAAACCACCAAAATGAATAGGAAGTGGTATGAAACTAAATCTGTGGAAACAATGCACCTTTTTTAATGCTGTTCCTTGTTCAGCTTTGTGTTGAGACATCAGTGGCTATCTCTGAGTGTTTCCATAGGGTGGATCAGCCGTACTCAGTTCGAAGAGACTTGGGCTACTTTGCTTGGTGTGCTTGTAACTCAGCCCATTGTAATGGACCAGGAGGAGAACCAGCAAGAGGTAATGTATTCATTGTATTTTTAAAGGAAATTTTATTTAAACCAAGAAAAGTGTTTCTATTAATAAAACTGTAAAGCAGAAGTGACTAACCCTAAGGAATTTTTTATATTTTGTATTTCCTTTTTCTCATACCGTAGTGAGATCAGACACATCCATCTTCTGGCTTAGAGCCTCTGCAAGCATGTAAATAGTGAGGAAAAAAGTTAATGAAGCTGTTTCAGCTCTTTATTAGTACATTACTCAACACAGTTTTGGGTTTTGTTTTTGGTTTTTTTTTTTGGTAAGATTCTTGACTAGAAATTAATTCACCTGAAGATGCATGTTCATACATCTTGCTCCCACTTGTAGACTGTGTATTGCATAGCTGGGCTTCCAGCTTAGGTAAATGTTCAAAATTCAGTGGAGAGCATTTGGGGATCAGAGCTGAAGAAATTTAGAGCAGAATTTGTGTCCAATTTATATGTATTTATGTACCAATTCCTATACCAAATATTTCTGTCCAAAGAGCAGCAATAAAACTGTTGCTGGGGCTAAGGGAGCTGAAGGTTTTTAGTCTCAGAAAGAGGAGGCTCAGGGGGGAATCCTCATCACTCTCCACAACTACATGAAAGGAGGGTGTAGCCAGGTGGGGATTGGTCTTGTCTGCCATCTCTCAGCTGAACTCCTTAAGCTGCACCAGGGGAGGTTCAGATTGGATATTAGGAAAAGAATTTGCACTGAAAGAAGGGTTAGGCTTTGGAATAAGTTTCCCAGGGAGGTGGTGGAGTCACTGTCTTTGAAAGTGTTCAGTAGGGGTCTGGATGTGGCACTTAGGGACATGGTCTAAGGGTGATTATGGTGGTACTGGATTCATGGTTGTACTGGATGGTCTTCAAAGGTCTCTTCCAACCTTAATGATTCTGTGAGAAGTCAAGATGAGAGTGAACTTGGCTATCATGAAAGAGATTTTCCCTCTTCAACTGTCTAAACCTGCTAGCAAACTGATTTTAATAGGTTCTAGTTCTTTGACCTGAAAGGTTATTTCCCTAGGCTTGTTCATAGTCCTGATGGTAGGTGCAGAATCTAAAATAGTTTGAAGAATTTAGAGGACAAACTGTGGATCCTGAGTAGCAGACAAAGGGGTTTGATTCTCTTCCTTCCTAGATGTCAGACTGCAAAAAGAAATAGGGAATCATCATCCCTCTTCCCTGGGTTAGCATTTTCTGTTAGTTACGCAGGCTTAGGCACCTTGACTTAACTGTTTTCTGCATAATGGCCATGTTGGGTCAGACTCAGGGCAATCTAGCCATTGGTTGTTCCTTATTTGTCATGTAGAGAGTATTTGTGGGACAAGAATAATATTGCTCTCTTGCTTTCCAAGGCAGACTGGTACATTCAAAATTGCAAATATTTTAAGCGTTGTTGTAAATTTCAGTATGTTAATATTTTCTGAAATAAAAATAAAATTTTTTGAAAGTTGAACATTCATTACCATCATGTCTTCTAAAAAGGATCAGATGCATTTGTGGTCTGATGCTTTGTTTCAACAAGTAACTAATGAGTGGCTGCAAAGAAAGAGGCTAAGCACTTGAAAAAAGGTCTGAAATGGACATCTTGAGGTTTTTATGCTGTTGGGACAAGAGAAGGGTACATGCAGAGTGACTGATGAGAAGGAAGGAGGATGTGTTGCTGCTGCAGTCAGTGCTTTGTGTGCATTGTTTATGTCACATAGATTTCTGGATGGGAGAAAGAGCAGGTGTCAGGCTTATTAATGGTCATTTAGTGAAACCTGACAGACTGATATTCAGAGCTTTTGGGATTTATTTTTTTTTTTAACAATTCAAATTACAGTGAGTTCATTTTACAGGAAGATACAGAGAGGACCCAAATCAATGTTCTGGCAGTGCAAGCTATAACCTCCCTGGTGCTGAGTGCAATGACCATACCTGTTGCAGGCAATCCAGCAGTGAGCTGCTTGGAACAGCAGCCCCGCAACAAAGCTTTAAAAGCTCTGGACACAAGGTATTTGTTTTCACTTGTTTTCAAATGCATAGAACTTGTGGTTAATACATAATGACAGTTGCTTAGTCCAGTTGTAGGAAAAATATGTGTAGATTGTATTTTCTAAGTAAGAGTATATATGGATGAATCTATTTACATACAAGTTGTGAACTTGCTGACTTAAAAGAGTATCTTAAAAAGATAACATCTTAATAAAATCTAGTAAACAGTGTGCAGAACATATTTTTCAACATTTTCATTTCCCTGATACTGAAAATAAGAATAGACACATAACATTACAGTGTGAGCCAGACTTGCACAAAACTGTTAAAGGAAAAATCTGCTAAAATTGATTTCTCTTGGGCTTTTAGGTTTGGGAGGAAGCTAAGTGTTATCAGGGGAATTGTTGAACAGGAAATCCAGGCAATGGTCTCTAAGAGAGATAATATTGCTACTCATCACTTATACCAAGCTTGGGACCCTGTTCCATCACTTTCTCCTGCTACTACAGGTAAGTGCTTGTTTGTGGGGGAGAGGTGCGACGGTGTTCACAGGGGTCCCAGGATGAGGGAAGAGATAAGGATCTGACTCCATGTTACAAAAGGCTTGATTTATTATTTTATGATATATATTATATTAAAACTATAGTAAAAGAATAGAAGAAAGGATTTCATCAGAAGGCTTAGCTAAGAATAGAAAAGAATGATAACAAAGGCTCGGACTGACCGAGACAGTCTGGACAGCTGGACTGTGATTGGCCATTAATTAGAAACAACCACATGAGACCAATCACAGATCCACCTGTTGCATTCCACAGCAGCAGACAATCATTGTTTACATTTTGTTCCTGAGGCCTCTCAGCCTCTCAGGAGAAAAAATCCTAAGGAAAGGATTTTTCAGAAAATATCATAGCTACAGGAGAAGGGGAGAGTGAATTTCTTTTTAAAATGTGGAAAAGGTACTCTCAGAAAAATTTGAAATCTAATTTGTGGGAAATTAAGACATTTTCACATGTGCTATGTTATGCACTTTTTAAAAATTCATCCTGTGTTTCATTACAGGTGCTCTTATCAGCCATGAAAAACTCTTACTGCAGATCAATACTGAACGAGAAATAGGAGATATGGATTATAAATTGGGACAGGTTTGTTAAAAGCTCAACTTTAAACTTGATTTTCATTGCATTTCCTCCAGTTCTGAAAGATTAGTTAAGAAGTATTGCTTGACATGAAATAGAAATTAAAAGCTCTGAGTGGTGCAGATTACTGGGTGTCTCCTCAGCTAGAAGGCAGTGTGTTGCCTGTCATTTAAATGAAAATATGTTTGACTTCTAAGATTCTTCTAGGCTGATTATTGAGGTGTTAAATGCACTTCTTTGCTATTTGTTTTTCTCTTGTGTGTATTGCAAGGTCTCTATACACTCCATATGGTTAGGAAATAATATCACTCCACTGAGAGAAGAAGAGTGGGGTGAGGATGAAGAAGATGAGAACGATGTACCTCCTCCTTCCTCACCACCAACCTCTCCTATCAACACCAGGTATATTATTTTTTTTTCTCTTCTCACTTTTGAGTCATAGATAAGGTTTTATTTCTTCATGTTGAGTTCAATAAGCTAGATTTATAAATTGGATGCTGCTAAATAACTGTATTATTTCAAATCAAGCATTTTAGCAGGGATCAAGAATAGCTATTTTAACACTTGTTTACTGTTCCTTGCAGGAAACACCGGGCTGGTGTAGATATCCATTCTTGTTCTCAGTTTTTGCTTGAGCTGTACAGTCAGTGGATATTGCCATCCAACCCCAGCAAGAGAACACCAGTGATTTTGATCAGTGAAGTGGTGCGATCAGTAAGTCTGAATTGTTATTCAGAGTCATAACTGAGCATATGTTACAAGTGTTCAGAGCTAAGTAGCATTTATAAAGCATCTTTTAATATATGGAACACATAGAATTTTCTTGGTGGTGCTATTCTGTGGGCAGTACAGAAACATAACTTGGGCAACTACAGCATTAGACTGATTTAAGCTATATCCAAATTTTGTGTTCTGCTGCTGCATTCCAGATACTTCATTGTTACTTAATGGCAGTTTATATTTTACTTGACTACTTGCTAAAGCAAGATTTGCTTATCCTATCCCTTTGTAAGAAAATGAAGATGGAACAACGATGTATTTGAGAATTCAGTTGATGATTAAGTGTAGAAGCAAAACTAAAGAACACAGGTGTGGAATGTGTCTTGACAGCCATTATTTACTATCATTCATCTGACTTAAAAAGAAACTATCCTTGCTAGAGAAGTATGTGTTGTTTGTTTTGGGATAGTTTAGTACATTGTAAATTGCAACGTGCATGTCCCAGAGTTACTTACTATAGTGGCTTTGATTTTGTAAACTTTTTGGTAGAAAGGACTTCTTGGAGGCCATTATTATTGGAGATGAATGGTGGAATTAATTCTGGACAACAATAGTAATAGTTATTTCAGACCCTTGAGTAAATGTTTACACATTTAATAGATCAATTGAGGAATCTTTTGCTCACAATTTTAACAGAAGGGAGAGTCAGTTTTTGGCTGTCAGCTAATGGGAATTTTTTTATATTCAATTTTAATTTCTGTACAGCTTCTGGCAGTGTCAGACTTATTTACAGAAAGGAATCAGTTTGAAATGATGTACACAACACTGACAGAGTTGAGAAAGGTGCATCCGTCAGAAGATGAGATTCTTGTACAGTATTTGATACCAGCCACTTGTAAAGCTGCTGCTGTTCTTGGAATGGTAAGAAATTCTCAGAAAGTTTATTGCAAATTCATGAGTGTTTAAGTTAACTCAGCTTCTGCTGCAAAACCTGGTATACTTCTTAAGGGGGGGTTTGTCTCTAAGAATGTCCTTTAGCTGGTCTGCATGGCTGTAAGAAGTAATAGGATATGTATTCTGGGCTTTCAGAGTTTGCAAACACTATCTCCAATTGCCCTGTATTCAAACAGAAAGGTTGTTTGATATGATATTTTTTTGAGGTTTGAGCATAATTTAATGTGCTTTTTGGTTTGTTGTATTAAGTTCAGTGTCGCCTTTGCCCTGGACTCCTGATTTGTTACATTTCAGGCCAGAAATGAGGACTTGCAGAACAGCTTTAGCTAGATTTGTATTGCTGGTGAATGGCTGTAATCTCATGGGGGGCTGGGACAGTGCATGTACTGAATATATAGCCTCAGATAGTCATGTATCCCTTTTCTTTCCCTCACTCTTCCCTCCACTGCATCATTCTGTCTTGAAATGTGTCGACCAGAAGTACTTTTCATTGAACATTTCAGATTGGAGTTATTTAGGAAAAAAAAAAAATTACAAATCATTTTGGAAGGAGTTAGCACTTCTAGAAACTCTGAGCCTAATATAAAGCTATATGGGTAATAGTGGTAAAAGAAATTCTGAAAGGCTTTTAGGGTGGGGCTTTCAGTAGCTATTGCAGCAGCAACTCTGCAAGGGAAGGCTGGGAACAAGATGGCAAACATACAGAAACAGTTTTCGAGATCAGCTTATTCTGTCTAGGCTGTCATTTCCCACTCAGTGAACTAATAACATCTTCTCACAAGCAAACAGCTGAATATAACAGCTTGGTGGGACTTAAAAAACAAGAAGCTGGTTCCATCAAGAGCTGCTTGTTGTTCTGTGCTTAGTTATATAGAAAATCTGCTTAAAAAGAGCAGCTAGAGAGCAGACACTGTCTCAAACTGGCCGGTATCTGAGATACTTCATGAGTAAAGGGACAAGGTAAAACAAGTAATTTCTACTAATTACTTAGATAGTAAGGAGAAGACTTTCCAAAACTAAAATTCAAAGCAGATTTTGTATATTCCAGTAAGTTGTGGTATTTGGTAACAGGGAGTGAAGTATCTGATACCAGCTTGACCTTGAATACTGAACATAAAGTTGTGGAATCATTTAGGTTGGAAAGGACCCTTGAGATCATTAAGTCCAACCATTCACCTAACTAAACCATTCCCCTAAGGATGGAGCCTAAGGAGGCTCAGGGGAGACCTTAGGACTCTACAAGTTTTTGAAAGATTACAGCAAAGTAAGGGTCAGTCTCTTCTCTCAGGTGCAGGACAAGAGGAGATGGCTTCAGGTTGTGCCAGAGGAGGTTTGGGTTGGCTGTTAGGAAGAATTTCTTCACTGCAAGGGTGGTTAAGGATTGGAATGGGCTGCCCAGGGAGGTGGTAGAGTCACCATCCCAGCAGGTGTTCCAGAAATGACTGGACATGGTACTCAGTGCTGGTGGTGCTTGGTCAAAGGCTGGACTCCATGATCTTGGAGGGCTTTACCAACCCTAATGATTCTATGAAGTACAGGGTGACAGTCACTGCCCTGGCCCTGCTGGCCACAGAACTGCTGATCCAGGCCAGGTGCCATTGGCCTTCTTGGCCACCTGGGCACACCTGGCTCACGTTCAGCCACTCTCACCCAGCACCCCCAGGTCCTTTTCCACGGGGCCCTTTCCAGCCACCCTGCCCCAGCCTGTGGCACTGCAGGGGTTGCTGTGACCCAGGGGCAGGACCCAGCACTTGGCCTTGTTGAACCCCAGACCCTTGGGCCCACTGATCCAGCCTGTCCAGATCCCTTTGCAGAGTCTCCCTCACCTTCAGCAGATCGACATTCCTGCCCAGCTGAAAGTACAGTTAATTCCCTCATCCCAGATCACAGTACAGTTAATTCCATCATCTAGAACTGGTGGAGGGAAAGATGTGTAGGTCTGAGTACCAGTTGTCTCAGAGAATAATAACTGAATGGAATGATGTGCTATGAGTTGAGTAGACAGATATTAGTTGGTATAGTTGTCTGGTTTCAGATGGAAGAATCCTTTGTGTTTAGTTGAAAGGCCACAAAGTTTCAATCATTCAAGTCCTATATTCTTAGTAGCACGTACTATTTACTGAACTAATCTTTATCTTATTTGGTTTTTTTAAATTTTAAATAGTGACATAACTTTGTACAAATAAAACAAAGTAGCATCAATTTCCTAGTTAATCTGCAACTCATCTCTTGTCTGATTGTATTAGTCTTGTGACATTTATTCAAAGTAGTTTAAGCCAGGCTCTGGTTTGTTCCCTATTTTCTGCTCTTTAATTTGTTCCAAGTATTTCTGAATGACAGGACTTGCCAGTATTTAAACCAGTGTTGATTTCTAATGAGTGCTCTCGTTGGGTGTATCAGGATAAAGCTGTGGCCGAACCAGTAAGTCGACTGCTGGAATCAACCCTGAGGAGCACCCACATGCCAAGTCGGATTGGAGCCCTGCATGGAATTCTTTATATCCTTGAGTGTGACTTGCTGGACGAGACAGCAAAGCAGCTCATTCCAATTATCAGCGAGTATCTGCTCTCCAATTTGAGAGGAGTAGCACAGTAAGACTCTTCTCCCTTTCCCCCTGGCTCCAAACTGTTGCATGTTTATGTCTGAACAAAAGGGCTCTCTGTTGTTGGCAGTTGCCAGTACATTTTATAGCAGGCTGTTGTATCAAGCAGCTTTTGGCATTTTCATTGAAAATATCATCCAATTTTAGGTTTAATTTACAGAGTGAAATGGTATTTGAAGATGAGAAAACTGTTTGATAGTATAGGCTTTTGTGTCTTTGGTAAACCGTGTTACTTAAACCTCATTTTTCTGTCATTTTCATGATAATCCGTGTTCTCTTATGGCACCTCAGCAATACTTTCTGTGATTTTAAAAAGGGTTTAGTTTTCATGTTCATACTCTGAATTTCTAGAAATTGCTTATAGTGTCTCTGTTGGTGACCTATCAACTTTGGTGTGACCAGTAGTGTTTTTGCTCATTTGCAGTTGTGTGAATATCCATAACCAAGAGCACATTTTGGTCATGTGTGCAGCTGCTTTCTATTTGATCGAGAATTACCCACTGGATGTAGGGCCTGAATTCTCTGCAGGAATTATACAGGTATGTTGTGATGCCTCCAGTGAGGGGTGGTTGTGTAATCTGAGACCACCAGATTAGCTGTCTTTAACACTTAACTTGGATAGTGAGTTGTAGGCATGCTTTTGGGTTTAGTTTCATCAGTTTTTGTTATTACCTGATGCCAGTCACGCTGTTGTGGTGTGGTGCTAGAAGATGACCTAAAAACACCTCAAAACCAAATAGTTGGGTTTTTTTGCTTTATTTCAGATGTGTGGAGTCATGGTGTCTGGAAGTGATGAATCAACACCATCCATTATTTATCACTGTGTCCTGAGAGGATTGGAACGACTCCTTCTTTCCGAGCAGCTTTCCAGGCTGGACAGTGAGTCCCTGGTTAAGCTGAGTGTTGACAGGGTGAATGTGCAGAGCCCCCACAGAGCAATGGCAGCCCTGGGATTAATGCTGACTTGCATGTACACAGGTATTCACATTTTTTATACTTCTGATGTTCTGGGAGACTGGCTTGCCAACAGTGCTAATTTTCTTAATTTATTTTTGTTACCAAGAGTAAAAGAGGTGTATTTTAACATTCACAGTGAACTTGTAACAAATTACTTTGGTTTAGGAAAGGAAAAAATCAGCCCCAGCCGTATCCCAGATGCAAATCCTGGTGCTCCTGACAGTGAATCTGTGATTGTTGCTATGGAACGAGTATCTGTCCTTTTTGATAGGTAAGAGAACAAAATGTGTAAATGAGGCTCTGGGAGGGAAAGGATTGTGTTTGCCACTGCTTGATCACTTCTCTATTTGACAGTTCTTACAGTTAATTAATGATGTTTCTCTACTTAGTATTGCTTAAAAGTTACACTCCTGGTATACACAGTAACACTGATGGAATTGCTGAAGGCAGCACAAATGTGCAGGAATGTAAATGAAAACCAGACATGTCCAAACTGATGCTGTGTGTTGCACAAACCATAATACTTCATAAATGTATTTCCAGCTCCCTTCAGGTCAAACTCTTAAATGCTTTTCAGGATGTCTTCTACATAATCAAGGATATAAATCCAGTTTGCAGGAAATAATCTTTCTAACCACCCTAAGAGTTTAAAACTTTTTTCTCCCCTTCCCTCCTCATAAGAGTTGCTCTTTCTGAGTCTGTTAAGTAATTGCAGTGGAAGGATACAGTAAAACTTCTGTATTCACATGGAACTCATTAATGGGAACATTTCAAAACCCCTGTTTTGATCTGACAATCTCAAGCTGTCTTAAGTGAGTATAGCATGTTAGATTTTGTGTAGTAGTTTGTGGGTAATGGTTTACATTTTTTAAAGTGTTCAGTGGTTTTTCCATAAAACTGGAGGAGTGTTTCACTTCTGTACTTCGTGAGAACAGAACTAGAGCAGTGCTTGAGTGTTTTTGAATATATCACTCTGAAGAGCTAGCAAAACAAATGTGACTACTACAAGCAAAACATAACTTCTGCAGGGAAGAATCACATGATAGTAACTTGATCTTGATACATCAACAGATGCTGCCTTTATTAGAAAGACTTTTCCAATTAGTGTTATTTAAGCAAAGTTGTCTGTAGGTTGGACTATCTTTTCCCCACTTTACACAGCAATACAGCTTGCTTTTCTCATTTGATATGTTGGTCATTCTGAACTTTAATAAAAAATGCCAAGAGGTTATGAATGAAGACTAGTGTTGTGCTTATACATGGTCTTTTCTCTGATAACTAGGAGGAGAGATCTCCCTGTTCTTTTTTGTTCTTGTTTAGTTTTTTCAGCATTCCTGTTGGTAAGTCTCATCTCTGATACAATTTCAGACCTTCAAAAAATGTGATTATTCAGAAAAGAAAAGGGGAAAGTGTGGGGTAAGGAGACACTTGTAACAGCTTCTGACAGCTTTGATAGACCTCTTTGGGTAGTCTGTTATTAAGGTTACATGAAGATTTGGATTCATCAGTGCTGAGAACTTGCCTACTCGGAGATGAAAGCAAAATGTTCTTTCCATTGCCAATTAAATTGGAAAAGAACAAGCTATGTGTTGACATTCAATCATAATATATTTAATTTTTTATTATTTTCAGGATCAGGAAGGGATTTCCTTTTGAAGCTCGAGTAGTGGCTCGGATTCTTCCACAGTTCCTTGATGATTTTTTCCCCCCACAAGATGTAATGAACAAAGTCATTGGGGAATTTCTGTCCAATCAGCAGCCATACCCACAATTCATGGCAACAGTAGTTTATAAGGTACTGATACATTTATTTTTCTTAAACGTTTCAGAAAATTTTTAAATAATTGACAGTTCAGCTAAAGGGCCATATACCACTTTTGTTAATTAGATCTAAAAAACCTGCCATGGTTGAGCTGCCCTGCTGTGAGCTTTACCTTCCAGGCAGCATTAGGGGCTAGAGCTGCCATGTCACCTGGAGGCCAAAGCTCACAGCAGGACAGTCCAGTCACTGATAATGAGAAATAAAGTTAGTGGTTATGATCCTGATGCTTAGATTCTAGATCTGAGTGAGCCATCACCTTGTGAGCCTAAAAGGCAAGCCCCTGTGGCTTCAGCTGGGCTTCTGGGCTTTTTGCTCTTCAGCACCTACTGGACTTGTGCATCACTGGAGAGTGCATGTGCACAGCACATGTGATCTATACAAAACAGAGACACCACACAAGTTGTATATTTCTATGTGATTTCTTCAGTTTGGCACGTTTGTCACGAGTCCAGTTCACTAATTCATTAGATTCAGAGTTATCCCCAGGAATCCAGTTTGTGACCCTCAGAGCTTTGTAGCCAGAGAGAACCTTTACAAGAGAAACTGAACTTTATTGTATATCCATCCACCCTGTCTATTCCTGTTTATTTTGCAGGTGTTCCAGACACTGCATAGCACTGGACAATCCTCCATGGTCCGTGACTGGGTGATGCTCTCTCTCTCTAATTTCACACAAAGAACACCCGTGGCAATGGCAATGTGGAGTCTTTCCTGTTTTTTTGTCAGTGCTTCCACCAGTCAATGGATTTCAGCAATGTATCCTAAAAAGATTGAATGTATGCCATTTCTGGGTGATGATAGTGTAAAGCCTTGAAGGATAAGAGTACAAGTGTAAGACACAAAAAAGGCAGTTTTACTGCAGATAGTAATGGTGTATGTTGCTTTGTGCTGCTGGTACCTCGGGTTTGTAGGGAAAAAAGAGAACATCTAAACAGATTATGAGAGCAAAGTTATCTAAAACTACTGCTTTAAGATCAGTTCCTTTTGGCTATGCAAGTTGATTGGGAACGTCCTTACTTTGAAGGACTTTTTAAAAGCTTCATCAAGATAGTATTGCTGTGACCTTTTAAAGCTTTGCTCTGTATTCCTTCTGCAAGATAAAATATATTGAAGAAAATGAAAGAAGCCAACAAACTCAAAATCAAGAGAATTATCCTCTACATCCAAACTGTATTTTGCAGTTATCACCCTGGCTGTGCACTGCAGTAATAATGGGCATTGGCAATGGAATTGCATAGGTCAAATAAATTGGAACAGACTTATTCCAATTTATCTATATATCTATCTTTATATATATGTGTGTGTGTGGCATTAGTGCTGGGTTTATTTAAAAACAAATAAACAGACCCCTGAAACAAACAGAAAAATAACTAGTGCATTTTGTGTGCAGACAAAAAAATGGCCATTTGTCATGTTTGAGACATCCTAATGACTCCCAACCTCAACAGTGCTCTTTGGCTCTCAGCAGTTGCTGATGGCATCATTTGCTCCAATGGATAAAGAAAACTACTGCTAGCTTGAAATTAATTTCTGAGGATAAGAAATTGTGTGATGTTAAGGAAGAAATAGGATTTATGTAGTAGCAGTTAATTGCCAGATGACAGCATTTTGCACTTGAACATTGTTGGTGAACCTAAGAATAAGCTGTTTTAATGGAGAACAGAGCTTAAACTGCTAAACCAAAAGAGAGGCAATGTCTGTCATTTTATGACCTTAACCTGTATTTCAGTCTTCCACATATTATCAGCAGAATGGGAAAATCAGAGCAGGTGGATGTTAACATCTTCTGTTTGGTGGCCATAGACTTCTACCGACACCAGATCGATGAAGAGTTGGATCGCAGAGCATTCCAGTCGGTGTTTGAGGTGGTGGCATCTCCAGGAACCCCATACCATCGCCTACTGACCTGTTTGCAAAATGTCCACAAGGTCACAGCATGTTGAACATCCTGATGTGTAGTGGAACTGCATGACTAGTGTTGGAATATGAGTTATGAGGAATGCAAGATGAAGAAAATACCTGGGGTTGCCTTTGTGGTAAATACGGACCTGTCAGTTTTCCTTCCAGCATGCATGGACAAGTGCTCTGCAGCACTGGAAATCACCTGGGAAGTCAAGTGTAGTTGTTGTTGACACCAAGCACCTCTAAGTGGAATGAAGTATGTCAGTGTTTTTCAAGTGATGTTGGGTACTAAAGAAGCCACACATCCAAGCTGTAAAATATGAGCTAGTACCACATGCAAGGTATCTGGTATTCCTCTTCTTCCCAATATGCAGCTGAAGCCACTGTGGTGCAGCCAGTAAAGCACTGACAGACTGTTATTGCAACGTGCAGTCATTAGCCAACTTCATAGTTTTATGTACCTGTATATACTGTTGTGTAGTACAGAATAGAATTTGTTTCCTAATGTCTCTCCCAAACAAAGAAAAGAGAATTTCTTTTATGATTTACACTTCCAGCATGTAATTTCTCTGGATTTTCTGATATCCAGTGGTGTATGTGTTGGTGATACCAGAGATATAGTGCACATACGTAACCACACGTTTTTCTTTTTTCTTCTCAGGATTTCAAATTTGAGTACAGTATATCAGTGAAAGAAATTTTAACTTAAATATTTCTATATTATGTACAGTCTGTAAATTGTAAAATGTGTGGTGCATGAGCTGTGCTGTAATTGGAGATGAACAAAAGCCATGCTACTGAATGTTTTGACATCTGTATTGTCCTCATTTTTTTTCCTCATTCTTGAATTCATGTTTGGAAATCCATCTTAATGTACAGATTACATCTTGTTTTGCATCTCACTTTTTCTTGAAGTGCTTTAAAACTGGAATATGTTGAATAATTTGTCTTGAGAAACTGTACTAAGGAGGCATTCTTGTTATCCACTTTACTGTAGCTTCTTTGTAATTCCTTAATTTTGAGGCATAATGGTAAAAAAGAGGACTAGTCACTCTGGATCAAACTTTAGATAGTTAAGAAACTGCTCTTATTTGCTGCACAGCATTTTAAGAGACAAAAAGATACAAGCTCCCCAGTAGTCAACGACCATTTGACCTTTCCTAACTGAGACCATGGAGTCATCTGGACAACTCTCACGTGAACAAATATGTGGTAGCAGTAAAGAATCAGAAGGCTGCTGTGGTCTACTTTGGGACTGGCTAAAGTGTTAGATTACACAACCTCTTTTATTACCTGTTGTATCCATAATGCTTTAGACACAAAACACAATTATCCATGAATTTCAGGACACTACACAGGGCCAGATTTAGCTTTTACTCACCCCCCAGGGAATGCCATTGATTCCTAAGCTTTACATGAGGAAATCCAGCACAGCATTTGTCTTTAGTTGTATTTAAGTCTTTCATTATATAGAAATGATACCTTGGTTCTCAGTCAGATCCTACATTCAACCTCTCTTCATTTTCTTATCACACCTTTTGGTGACACTTGGAAAAATGAGATAGTGTTGTCAGGAGGAGCATGTACTGTATGTATTTCTGTATATAATGTATATGTTGAAATTATACACATGTGACAACATTTAATGTATACAGATGTGTATATTTGTATTTATTAAACCCATGTATTTAAACTAATTCCAATCTAGACCAAAAATTGTTGCTTCTGCCCTTAAATTGATTACAAAGGAATTGTCCACTGGTGTCGCTTCCTTTTAGAAACTGGTAGAGGAAATTGATAGTATGGGCAGTAGAAACAACTGTAGATGTTGCTGTATTTAGCTCTCTACAGGTCTTATTATCTAGAGCAATTATTTCTGTCCTTAGTTGGGTTACTCTTCTTCCTTGGGCCACAGCACTGTGGTGATTTTTAAAAGAAACTGAACAGGGTTTCAGAAAAAGGTTTAATAAAATAGATAGTGTTTGAAAGTTTTTGAGTTATATTGGAAATTATCTTAATTCTGATAAAAGTCTAATTCCAGGCAGTGAGATATAATGCCCTGTGTTTGCATTAGGGGTAGTATAGATCACTCTTCCCTTTTGTAATCACCAATAATCGTTTTGTACTGTAAACCCACACACCAGTCAGTTTTTGTATGATATATAGTTTAAGTGAAGATATTTTTGTAAGCTATTTTCCAGAATTTAAAATAGATTTTAATATATTTTTAAAGCATCAGGTTAGTCAAATTCTCACCATATAACAGTATATGTTGTGTTATGAAACTGTTAAATTCTTCATAATTTTAAGCTCCTCATGATTAACAGAGACCAGCTGATTACTTTGCCTTGGGATCACAGGAGCTAGACCCTTTCTGAAACTTTCCAAACCAGCTTGGGACTTGCTATAGAATCTTTCAAGCCAGTGAAGAAATACATTGAATTAAGCAGTCAGCACAGCTGGGTGAAAAACATTAGATGTGACAGACTCCCATTCCTCAAATGCCTCTTGCCAGCCTTAGAGCAAGTATTTGCATTACCTGTATCAAGACAAGCTCTAGAGCTGATGCACTCACTTCTAACCTCACACAGGTTCACTGGTAATAACTTCATCTGTTTTAACCTCTCTTGGAGATTTGTTGTAGTGTCTGTACCTCCTGTCATGTGTCCCAAGTGTCTAAAGAAGGGCACCTCCTCTGGAAATTCTCTGTGACCTGAAGGAGTTGTAGCTTAAGGGTCTTCCTAGTGTGGGAGCACACTGCAGTAGTGCTTCAGTTCAGACATTTCACTGCAGCACACTTTCCTCTCTTCCTTCTAGACATTCTTTCCACACCCTCATTTCTTTGGGAATGAAATCATACCCAAAATCACTCCTGTCTGCTTTTTGTGACACGAGCCACATGGTGTGCCATAGGGGTAGTAACAGCAGAACAGTGGCCATTAAGGGATTCTGATGTTGCATTTAAAGGAAATAAAAACACTGCTTGTCCTTTGAGACTGATTCTATGCAAGATTTTATTTCACAGAGTGTTTTTAACTTGCTGTAAACAGAAAGCTAATTCTGAAAATCAGGCTGTTCATTTTTTCATTGAGATCAGGGTAGAAATGTGTTTGGTCTTTAGACATACCTTTGTTGTCCTGGCTAAACAAAGCAGACAGCATCTTTAATGTGCTTTGCAGTAAAAGTGGCTTCTTTGCAGCCTTACAAGATGAGAGGAATGGCATGACTGGGAGCATACTTGAGACAGATTAATATTTAAAACTTCAGTTACAATTCAGTTGTCAAAGAAACTACATTACTAAATCTATAATGTGGCCCTCCCCTAAGAACACTGTATGCCAGCCAACTTGTTACAAACAGCATTTGGACCAGCTACCCACTGACCCATTAAATAAAGTTTGCTTTGTGTTTCATTTCAGCCTGCCCCCTCCCTTGTGCTGAGTGCAAGAGTGAGGAGTTGCAAACAACAACTTATTGTAAACCTGTTCTTTGTGGGATTCAAATTATTTTCGTTACTATTTTTGTTGTTTTCCAGTTGCAATTGAATGTGAGTTTATTTAAATCTTCTCTAAAGTGTATACTCAGATGTCATTTCTTGCCTAAAGCACCCAGTACATGACTGTGTGTTACTTTTGCTTTGGTAGGAATGCCTTCTTAGCACCAAGACATTGCTTGTTTTTCAACCACCAGCAGCATTCCGAAAGCACTGAGTAATGAGTGAACAGATTTTGGTCATATGAAGGGAGGAACAAGTGGAACCTTTTGGGTTAAAAGTAATTTGTTGATATCTAGTAGCTTTGCCTTAAGAGCGTTCTGTCTTGCCATTCTCCTTTTTCAGAAGCTGTTAACTATATAGCAGATAAGGAGGTTGTGTTAAAAGCACTGCAAAGACAGTTCTCCAAGGGCAGCAGACCTGCTTTGTCTTAGGATTTTGTGGCGCTGTCAGGGCTGGGCATTTATGCTTCCATAATATAAGAAATTTTAGGGGATAATGAGCAATAAATAATAGCAATAAGCAGTTTAATTAAATTCAGTCATTCAGGATCTTACCCAGTCATTGAAATGGATGGGAGAAGACAGGGAACTAATGGAGTACATTCATTGTGTAAATCAGACTTTTTCCATGTACAATCCCAACTAAACTTTCTGCTAAAGGTAGAAATCAACTGAGGGACAATGGTAGGTGCTTTGCTCTTAAAGCAGTTTTGGTTATAAGGACACAATTGCTGAAAGTTACAAGAGGGCAAAATACTTTGCTAGTTTTTAAGTAGTTTAAGTGTTTTAAAGTGATAACAAGCTGCTGTAAAAACTAGAGTAAGCAATGTAGCAAAATCTGGGGGAAATTAATGATAATTTAACCTAATACAGAGATTTTGGGTGAACTCATTGTGCATGCTACCTAAAGTATCCATTTAAAAATCTTGAGAATCCCACAGTCATACCCAGGAGAGCTTCTATGGTATATCTTGCTAAATTTTTTAGCTGCATTCAGGTAACTGGGTTTAAATGCTGCAGAGCATTTGTGAAGCATGTGCTGCTTTAGTCATGTGCATTTTGTGTGAGCTTATCATTCCCATCAGTCTGTGTATACACACCATCGAGTTGGATAAACTTGACAAGGATAAGGTAACGCACCCTGCGGTGGGATATAGTTTGAGGGCAATGATGAGCAAGAGCTTGGAGCCCCAACCTGAAAAGCAATTGTACTCAAGGGAAAAGAAAAGCATATAATTTTAGATGTATGTTTAAGTTTAAAAAAAAAATGCTGAAAATACTGCACATTGAAACTAAAAGAGAAAATAAAATGCAACTCTTACTGTAAGTGATTTTTTCCTCTGGTTATTTAAAAAGAAGGGCTTGATGTATTCTTACTACAGTTTTGCCCCAGTATCTCCTCTTTTCAGCAACTATCAAATACTGAGTATTATTAAGACATGCAGGAGTACTTGAACTCTCTGGAAATGTAGCTACGCTGCACAATCACAGTGCTGTTTGCAATTAACCAAGAGCTATCACGGCTGAGCTTTTAATTGTATCTAACAGTCATGCTTGCCAAAACTTCTCTGGGATTCTAGATGAGATCACAAAAGGCAAAATTCAAGTGTACAGCTGTATTTGTGAATGAGAGTGTATTTATCCACAGCAGTCCTGGGGAGGGATAATGTTACACAGGAGAAGAAATGGTTTAACTTGCTGAAGCTTGGTTTCCCAGCTGTTGGGCTTGCATCTTAAAAAAGAAATTTCTGGGTGGTCCTGCTGCTGAACACTGGAGGATCTCTTGCAGTACTCAACGGCTCACAGACATCTTGTTTTGATTAACTTTGCAGCACTTGGCTGTTCCCTGGAAACTCTGGCATAAAGTTTGAAGTAGTAGCTTAATGTAGAAAGCACGTGCTGGTTTTGTCCTGAGTCAAAGTGACTTCTTTTACATCTTGTTGTTCCTTGTCGGCGTTGGTGGCGGCTGATCCGCCGCTGTGTCACCTCTCGGTGCAGCCGTGGAGCTGAGGGACAGAGCTGTGCTGTGGTAAGTGCCTTTGTCTGCAGAACTGGACACTTGTTTGAGTCATAAAGTCTTCATATTTTTGTCACTCAGAGAAGAAAAAACATTCAATTTCTGGAAATATTACCCCTAAAGATGAATTGCCAGGCACAGGCAGATGAAGCATTGCACTTAGTAGACTCGAACTTTTTAATTTGCTAGAACTTCATTGCTTTCCCCACTGCCTTTCTTGCCCTGTATAGGTATTGTGCTTTTTTCCTGCTTTTTAGGCAGTGCAGCTGTAAAGAGTATTGCAGTCATCATTTGGGAATTGGCAGGGCTCCACCCCAGTTACAAGACAAAAGGCTTTGATTGCCTGTAGAATTAAACATAATTATACCATAAGTTTTGCATAACTGTTTGAAGAGATGAAAAGATTTGTAACTTGTAGTTTGTTAAAAAGTTGGAAGTAGAAACATGAAAAAGTTCATACAGTTTATATAGAATGTTATCTTTGGAGTGAGCCAAGCCTTCTGCTCTTCTATTGCAGCTGTAATTCCACCTTAATTTTGTTTCTGATCTTTCCCATGGTGTACACATCCAAACATGGCAGAGCAGTCCCTTACCCCAGGTGCTATTTTCTTATCCTTCAAGCTGCAAACGCCATGGGTAGATTTTGATCGAGTGCAACCTTATTGTTTTATCTCATTATTTACATTTTGGAGTTCTTTCAGCCAGGCTGCAGTGTTTGGGCTCCAAGCAAAATGCATCCCTGAGGGCTGGGTTTGACCATGTACCAGATGCCCACAGTGCTGTGAGCCAGATTAAGTCAGGCCTTTTAAATACAAGGTTTTTGCTAATCTAGCTCATCTTGAATTCTATGCACTGTAAAACTTCAAGTCAGTGTTGAAATAACATCTCCAAATTAGATTCTTAGTCTTTTCCACCCCTTTCTTCCCCTGAGGAAGAGGCACTAAATGTGTTTTCATCCCTGCCTTGCTGTTCAATGGCTCTAGGATTGAAGCATCTCTTGTCCAATGGAAAGGCAAGTGTAAAGCTTGCTCACTTAACTTTTCTTGGTGTGTCTTGTTAATGTTGACATTTCAAATATCATCTTTGGCATTTGATTTAACATCTATGGAAATAACACAATTCATTGTTTAAATTTAATTTCAGGCAAGTTTGGGCAGATACTCTTAATTACACTTTGTTCATAGTAATTTTTCTTTGCCTTAACTGAGTCAAACTACCACTGTTTTAAATGAGCACTGGATACTGCAGATCTGGGAGTATTTTTAAGTGCTTTCCAGGCTTCTGATCCTTCCATCTCTTGGTAATGTGGCTTAAGCTCATTCCTTCTCCTCCTGTCTTCTTTCCTCTGCCTTGGCTGCCAGAGTAAATATTTCACCTGTTGAATGCTTTAAAATAAAAGCTGTATGCCATCAATAGATTGGTATGTGACTAACAGAGGATAAGGCTGAGTGATCCAAAGTACCTGGAGTTTATTAATTAATTGGGAGTCCTGAAGAAGTGAACCTTTAGAAGGGGACCAAATAAACCTGCAACTTTTTTGCTACCTAAGTAGCAATCTGAGAATATGGCTCAGATGTTTACCTTCATCAGTACCAAAATCAAATGCTTTCACAAATGTTTCAATCTGTGTTTTTGCTGCTTTACTGTTTTTGTGGTTGTCTTGGGGATGGTTCTGTCTGTGCTTACTGAAGCAATATATTTATATACTGCAGTTATTTAAATGTGAGCATGTGGATAATACCTGTTCTCATTGCAGTGTGATCTGAGATGTGAGCATGTGGATAATACCTGTTCTCATTGCAGTGTGATCTGAGAATATTACCAAAAAAAAGTGAGAAACATGATCTGGCAGCTGGGAAACTTGCAGGCAGCAGTAACAGTAATAGTGAAAGGACCTGCTGCTTCAGAAAACATTATCTGGGACCAAGTGACATTATCAATGGTAAACAGAGGCTTGTGTTATGCTGACAGGGTAATTTTCCAACTCTCCCACTGGCCTACTGTGGGGTTTGAGAGTATCCCTGTGTGGGAAGATACAGCAAACCTGGTCTGATTCGAGTTGAGTTGTCTCAGATGACAGGATTAAGCAAATCTATGCTTCTTAAATCCATAAAAATCCAAACTGCACATCATACCTTTGAAAATAATGATGAGTCCAGGGGTGATGATGGAGCATTGTAAGAAGTCACGTTATCATGTTACACTTGGAAAGATTGCTGCCCCCTGGGTACTGGGGAAAGTATGAGGTGCTCAGTTTGTTGCAGTGAGACTTGGAGTGCCCAAAGTTCTTTTGTGTTTTTGCTGATGGCTTAAAAATCGTCCAAGTGGTTATTAATTATTAACTTAATGAGGTCTGCCTCTCCTTTGTCTGTGCTGCTTCTGTTCTCAGTTTGACTGCATTAACTCTGGATGAAATATAAATGCCAGTCCCAAACTAACAATGATTAAACTGTATTATTCTGTGTAGTTTAATTACATGAAAAAAAATCAGGACAGGAGATCAAATTTATTATTTCATGTTTACTCAGTCATGTTTTATTGGCTATAAAATCTCATGTAGACAGGATAACTTTAGAAGCTGAGTAGCATGAACAAGAATTTAGCCCTAAATTACATATTTTGAAGAGATTTTCAAAGCCTGTCATGAGATGGGCATTCATTCAGCAGAAAATAATTAAAAGTTAACATTTTAGCAGGGCCCAAAAAGGGGTAGTGATGAGGGCTGTCTGACATATGTTTATTCCCTTGTGCTTTTCTGCTCTAAAGCTCCAGGATGTGATGCAGGAAGAAAGGATAGGATTTGTGCAGCAGTCTGGTGTGTGCTTTTTGTGAGTAAAGGACCTTTTGTCTGCTGAGGGCCAGTTATGGACAGGGAAAAATATCCATGTTTGTTTAAAAAAGAATTCCCAACCACCAACAGTTGCATGGTCCATTGCTGCCTGTTGCAGGTTGTTACTTTTTCTCTGTGAAAATATATGATATATCATCACTGGCTATATCATGTATAATATATCACAATCCAGGCAGTTTGTGGACCTTGAAGAGGTCTCCTTGGACACCAAACAGCTGTGGTGCACCCAAGGACAGAGAAGCATTTATGACACTTTTAAGGACATTGCAGGACAGAGCCAGGATGTTCCTCCTGGAAAGGGAAGCTTCATGTAATGTGATTGCAAGATTCAGCCCAGGGACCAAGGGATGGTAGGAAACAGCATCCTCTCATTCTTCACCTTCAATGGCTTTGTCCACTTCACCATATTATGCCTGAAGATGTTGAAGGTTCCTGTTATTAAAGGTGTGAGAGCATTTTTTATGTTACTCCCAGCTTTTGTGTTTAGCTTTCTCTTGCACTATGGGTGTTTATAGAGCAGCAAGGGAAAGAAACCCATTTTCAGTAAGCTGTGATAGTAAGTTTACTGAGTTATGAGTGAGTGTTGGGTCTTCAAAGAGACAGGAGCAGTTGTTGTCAAGTTGTTTATTGCATGAATACATCAACCTCAGAGTATTAAAGTCTGTGCTAAAAGCTTTTGGCACAGAGTCCTGATGATCCCAGCAGAAGCTACTGCCACCTTTTTTTGCACCCCAATACTGGGGGATTTTATTCATAAATCATCCAATCAGCTAAAAACACGATTCTAAAACATTCTTCCTACAGCCCTCTGAGCTCAATTCTAATGTCTGAAAGTAGTGTCAGTTCTTACACAACATTTACCCATATAGTTCTATCTGTTCACACAAATAGTTCTCTCTGATCTATCTAGAAATGCAAGCAATGTTCTGCTGTGTTTTCATTATGTCTGGAGCTAAGTTAATTTTGTGACAGGTATCACTACTGAACTTTAAACTGGGCTTTAGGGCTTTTTACTAGCTAACACAGTCTCTTAAGGTACTTAAGATAGATTTCTACTTACTTAGAACTAAAACTTACACTCTTACTTTAATATATTTTGCTATTATATTATATTAATATTATATATTATTAATATGTGCTTAATGTATTTCAGTTTCTCTAAAGGTTCCAATTCAATCCTTGCATTCCTTTCTCTCTCTGAGGGACTCAGAGAGGCTTCTATTTCATGCATTCCAATGTAAGTTGAAAGAAGCTTGCAGAACTTGAAACTGCTTCTTAGTAGTGTTCTTTTTCCTTCGACTTAGACCTTGAGTGTTCCTTTAGATTTGATTATGAAAAGAATAAATACTTAATTTTTTCTTTGAACTACAATTTTCCCTGTAAATTACTATTCCAGAGTCAGCCAGAACTGTCTTCTTTTTATACAGATGCCTTTCATCCACTTGAGGAAAGCAAATATGTTTTTTTTCTTCTCCTGAAAATCAAAAATACTAAAAGTTTTTCTCCTTTTTCTAGTTACAGTTGCACCTCCTCATATTGCTGCATTTTTCTCTAGTGAGAGTCTGATGATTTGAATTTTCACAGGTAATATTCTTGCCTTATTTGGTTTCTTGACCACATTCCAGAAAGTTTCTTCTTTGAAAAGGTGTTACTTTTAAGTTACACAATTTTGGTGTACCAGTGTTCATTGCAACATTAAGGCTTATCAGGCACTGGTTTCCCAGATTCTCCTCCTGGGGGACAGAAGTGATGCTTGTTTCCAGTCCTCAGGAATGTCCCCTGAGGGCCACAGCCTGTGTGACATCAGCCAGATTCCTCAGCCCCATGGATGCATCCCACACCATCCTGTGCACTTGTGTTTGCCTCTCTTGTCTAAATGTTCCCCATTTTCATTCTCTCCCACTGAGGGTGAGCCTTTGTGGCTCCAGACCTTTCCATGGGTGGAATGGGAGTTCCTGGAATCCTCCACCAAATTTGGTGCTCCTGGACATGAGCTTTGGTTTTCATTTTCCTTTCAAAAACATGCTTTTATTATGGTTTTAGTTTTTAAGAAGAATGCTGAAGCCAGGCTTTTCTCCCCCGGCCCAGCAGAGTGCAGGCACAGCCCCACCAGCCCACGGGCCCCCATCCCTGCAGGTCTGCTCCACGCTGGGGTCCTGCCAGCTGCCTTTGAGGGACAGCCTGTCAGGGACTGTTGGTGACAGATTAAAACCTGAATTCACAGCCAGGTGCTGAAGTGGCCTCTTCCTGAGGTAAAGGCTTTTGTAGCTTTTCCAGTTCACTTTGAGCACTCCTGCCTTTCCCATTCGCATGGTTTAGCTTTGACTTTCTTCTCCTTATCTGTCACTAGAGAGTAATTGTCCCTTTCATAGGGACCTTGCTTTAACCTTGAACAGCAGTTCCTGTGGCACCTGATGTGCATGATGAACTATATATACTGATGAAAGAGTGAGGTACAGTCCTAATGTCCTCCTTGATGTTTTCTTTTAAAATCTGTTTCAAGGAGCCCTTTCAGATGGGACATGAAAGCTCCCCCATTATTATAAAATTCCTTATGAAATATTTTTGTTTTGAAAAAAAGACATATTTAGAATAGTAGGGTAAAAGCATAGTCTTATCAGGCTGAAGCTGCAATATCCAAGCTGTTTCCAGTTGCTCTTATCTGTCCTTTCATCTGGTTCTAAACATGAAATGGGCATTTCATTATTAAATGCATACAGAGCTTTTCATTCTGGGGGATACTCCTGTACACGCTTCAAGGGGGATTTTTGCAGTATGTGGTAACTTACAAGCAAAAGGTAGATGTTTTTATGACAATACTCTGACAGGGAGTGCTGCAACAGGAGTCTGTGCTGAAGAGGAAGAACTGTCCTTTCAGGACATGGTTGAGGAGACTCCCAAAATCACACTATGAGTGAGGCTGGAGGGGACCACAGTGGGGCATCTGGTCCAACCCTGCTGAAGCAGGGTCAACCCAGAGCACATGGCTCAGGATTGTATCCAGATGGTTCTTGAATATCTCCAGTGAGGGAGACCCCAGACCCTCTCTGTGCAGTCTGTTCCAGTGCTCAGACCAGTGAAGTTCTTCCTCATATTCAAGGGGAGCTTCTGTGCATCAGTTTCTGCTCATTAACTCTTGTCTGCTGTTTGGCACCACTGAGCAGAGTCTGATCCATCCTCTTGACACCCTCCCTGCAGATACTGGCAGACATTGATGGGGTCCCCTCTCAGTTTGAGGCTGAACAGGTTCAGCTCCCTCAGCCTTTTCTTAAAAGAGAGACTCTCCAGAGCCTTCATCATTTTGTCACTGGACCCACTCCAGGATCTCCGTGTCTCTCTTGTCCTGAGGAGCCCAGAAGTGGACACAGCACTCCCAGATGTGTCCCACCAGGGCTGAGCAGTGGGGCAGGCTCACCTCCCTGAGCTGCTGGCACTGCTCCTCCTAACTCACCCCAGGACTCCTTCTGAGCCACAAGGACACACTGCTGGCCCAGGGACAGCTTGTGTCCCCCAGGACCCCCAGGCCCTTCTCTGCAGAGCTGCCCCCCAGCAGCTCAGCCCCCAGCCTGGGCTGCTCCGTGGGGTTGTTCCTCCCCAGGTGCAGCACCCTGCATTTGCCCTTGCTGAATTCCAGAAGGTTCCTCTCTGCCCATCTCTCCAGCCTATTGAGGTCCCTCTGAAGGGCTGCACAGCTCCCTGGGGTACTGGCCACTCCTCCCAGCTTTGTGTTGGCTGGGAACTTGCACAGGAGGCATCTGTTCCTTCATGCAGGTCATTGATAAACAAGTTCAACAGCACAGGGCCCAGTATAGCACCCTGGGGGACACCACCAGTGACAGGTCTCCAGCTAGACCCTGTGCCACTGACCATGACCCTCTGGGATCTGCCACTCAGCCAGTTCTCAATGCACCTCCCTGCCCACAGCTCCTGAGTTTGCCTATGAGGATGCTGTGAAGCCCTGCTGAAGTCAAGGCAGACAAAATCCATTGCTCTCCCCTCAGCCACACAGGCAGGTGTCCCTCTGTAGGAGGCAGTCAAGGCTGATTTACCTTTAGTGAATCCATGCTGGCTGCTGATCCCCACCTTGTCTTGATGTGGATATGTGGCCTGGGCTCACAGGAATACAACTGAGTCGTTGATCTGGAGCAGGTGCCTTTTTGTGATTGCACCCAGTGGCAAATGTGAGCTGTTGTATCTATGTGTGCATACAACCAGAAATTCAGAATTGCTTTGTGAGTGGAGGGCACAGTGAAGGCTCCTAGGCTTTCTGCCTCACTGGACTTGTAGGAAAAGAAATGGGTGCAGAAACTGAGCTTTATTTCAGCTTACAAGAGTAAAGCTGCAGAACTGCCAGACATGCAGAAAAAGGAAAAGCAAAGAGTAGATGTGTTGTTAAGGGTAATGAGCAATGCACATTCTCTAGCAGGATTAGGATGGGAACAGGAATAGACTTGCCAAGCTAAGGGAAAATCCTATTTTTGAAAAACGAAGGGAAAAAATCCTTTAATGAATTTTGATAGGAAAATTGACAAGTATTAACAAGAATCAGGAAAAGTAGCAGTTAAATGGCCAAGCTTTGCAAGATCTTCACAAATCTTCAAGATGAACTCAGCAGTGATTAAGGGGAATAAAAATTTGAGCAAAAATGACCTTGATGTTAGCTCACGAACGTCTGTGATTCTTACTGGTGGTGTTTGCAGAAGTACAAACTGGGCAGATGTGAGCCCAGTGATCCCTGCAGTGCTGCCCTTACAGAACCAAGGCCAGGGTGAGAAGTCCCAGTGAGGAGCAGGGTGTGTTAGCTCTGCCCCAGCACTGCACTGATGCAGTTGTTTGATAGAGCATGAGTACAATGAACTTTCTTCTGCCCAGAATATCACACATGGATCCTCCTGCCCATCTCCCACAGCCTGCAGGGCCTGTGGGGAACTTCTGGGAAAGAAAGCATGCAAGTAAAGGAAATCTGTGAGGTAGCTCAGAGACATAATGGAAGGTGCTTTGAGTAGAGCTCCTATGTTTGTGCAAAGGCAAGACACAAAGACATCAAGGAAGTAAAATGCAATAAAATGAATAAAGTTAGAGAAGAGACACAAGTGGTGGCTTTAGAATCAGGCTGTACAGGTAGAAGAAGAAGAGCAAAGCCCCAGAAATGCTCAGGGAAAGCAGCACTGCTGCCATCAGCACAGAGGGCAGGGATGCAGAGATGGACATGTGGGGTCCCAGGGACTTCCTCTGCCTGTGTGAGAGAAGAGAAACTTGCAGGAAGCTGAGTGAAAATGGAATGACAGTGTGACTGTTGTGTAGTAAGGACAGAATAAGTGGCATACAGAGTGTTTTGGAATTCCAGCATGCTGGTCATGCCAAAAATACAGCACTGTTTAACACATGTGAAAGTAGGAACCTACCTATATTAAACTGTGGCCAGATTGTTTTAGCAACACATAGCCAGACAAAACAGATTATAGTAATTCATAGAATAGTGAAAGCAGCATCCTGAATTCAGTAGTTTCTCTAGGCTGAAAAAGTTCCTCTAGTCACCTCTTGTGTGATAAAATAGCTGCACTTGATTAGCAAAAAATAAATGTGGAGGGAAGGAAGCAGCACAGGAAAACAGATACAGCCCCTGCCTTTGGAGGGCACAGAGGTGAAGGCAGCAGCAGAGAATGGGGTTTTATGCAAGTTCTCCAGGGAAGGCAGGGCTTTCCCATGAAAAGCCTTCTTGACCTGAGGCCAAAGACTTCAACAAAGAAGAGACTTCTGCTCCTGATATTACCTTTTTTCTCTCTCTTTTCTTCCCTGAAGAAAAAGAGGACTGGTGAGTGATCTAAGATTAAAGGTGCAGTGTTGCAATTTTGGGGCATTATGTCAGTTGTGAGAGATCAGACTGAGAATTAGGGGAAAAAAAAGTCAATTCAGAGGCATTACTAGAAACCCCTTTATTAGAAAACCCAGACATAATCTTTGATAAACCCATGAATATTTGCCAAGCAAAAGAAATTCCCCAGTGCATATGAAAGCTTAAGAGACAGCAGGCAGTGCTCTGAGCATGATGAAAAATTAAAACCCTTACAAGAGAGAGACCTGGGGTAGTATGTCCTGCAGAGCTAAAACACTGATCCCCAGGGAGCTGCAATGAAAGCCAAGCAGCAGCCCAGTTCTGGGGGAGAAAAAGAGGTAAAATCTGCCACAGATTGTGTAGTTTTGCTGCAGGTGTACAGCGTGGGCCAGGAGAGGAGGGCTGGCAGGGGGAGCTGATGCTGCTGCAGCAGGAGATCATCAGCCTGAAAGGAAAATTGGGCTCTTGTGGAGTCGGATGCTGTGTGCAAACCAGTGTGAAGTTAGAAATACTGAAAGGGATTCACAGTCAGGAGAAAGGAAATAGATGAAATTCAGGGTTAAAGCTGTACATTTATCCCTGCAGAGGGAAGATGGCAACAAGCACACATAACAAATGTTACAGTTTGCTTGCTAGGATGTTAAAAGACTCCTGAATCCATGGGGGAAAATTATTGCTGTGTTTGGGGAGTCTGAGGAACAAGGAAATTGCTTAGCAAGGTAAGATAAAGTATCCAGAGAACTCAGGCTTTAGCTCTGATTCTGAGAAAAGGATCAGTCTTAGCTAAACTGACCTTTTAGTGGCCAGTTCACAGGGACACACTTTATACTGTCAGCTCAGGCACTGGAATTACTGTCCAGCACTCCTTGGAGACACACACCCTGTGGATGAAGCTGTGTCTGAGAGCAGGGTCCCAGCCTCCCACTCCAGGCACTGGGATGGTCACAAAGGGGAGACAGATGCCAACAAGGCTATGGCCAAACCCCAGCTCTGTCACCTGTCCCTACAGCTGCACCTGCTTCTCTCAGCAGTGCAAACCCTAGGAACACCCAGAGCCTCACCCTGGTTTGCTTCCAAGCTGGGCTGCAGCTCTGGGAAGGCTCCTTTCACGTTCTTTCACACAGGGAAAACCCACCAGAAGCCCGAGGTGATGAGGGGTGGAGAGGACAGCAGCTGCCTTTCATCGTGTGCTGCGCTGGCTGGATTGTGTCCAGGCACTTTGTTAGCACTGCCTACAGGTACCACTCTCCCTACCCGTAGTTACCCGCTAGTAAATCTTCTCTGAAGCATTAATATGAGTTACTTAAATCTCTTCTGCTGCTTTTATTCAGCCTGGTTTGAGTTGCCAAGCAGCTTATTACACTTTGCACTAAACCCAGAGCAGCTGTGTAAGGCGACCCCCAGGCCATGCATCCAGCTCTGGGATGGCAGGCACCAGCCACTGGTGAGTTAGGAAAGGGTTTTGAAATGGTTTGTGAAGCCCCCCATCATGTCCTGGTCACCAGTGGGCTGCTCCTGCTGAGCCCAGCCTTTGGCCGGGGCTGGGATGATCTCCAGCCAACTGCAGCGTGGTCAAGCCCAAAGCTGCATCCCTCTGGTGTGGGGGGAATTCTGCCTCTAACTTCAGTCAGCATTTCCAAGTCCTGTTAAACCTGAATAACCACAATCCAGGACTCTTGCTTCAAATACAGGGAGTGAAAATGAGGGTTCCCAAAGCTCTAGTGAAGTAAATTTGTCTCTTCAGGATACTATTCATGCACCAGGATTTTTTTTTCCTTTATGAAAGAAATGGATGTATGGATAATAGTTGACAGTGTTAGTGTCTACTTTTAATTTTTATACTTTCACACTGACTACTGCAGATACTTAAAGGTTTGTGCGAAGGGTGTATTTACAGCTATTCATTCCCAGGACTCTCACAGGGAGGTTTCAGTATGCAAAGTTCCCTACACTCCCATATAACAACAGCCAGTGACTGCCAGGTCACATCTGCATTAAAAGTCACATTTGTTTTAAGTCAAGCTTTGAAATTGTTAGTTAAACTAAAGTTAAACTTTGAAATCTATTTAATTACACTGGTGTAAAACTGTTTGTGGATGCTTCTCTGTGCTTTAATTGAAATCTGATTTGCAGTGTTTTTTCTTTTGGAAAAGCTGAATCTGTTTAAGAGTGTCCACATGGGTTTGCAATTGGTTTCAATAAATAGAATTAAAACCAGGTTTTGCTTAAATTGCTGCAAGTTTTAATGCAAACAGGGCCTCTGCAAAACTGAAAATCCCCCAATTATTCTGCAGCATTTCTCTCCTCTGTGAGACTGAACATTTTCGTGTGCTTTCATGAGCGCAGTGTGGAGGTTCTCCAGTGTCCAACCTTTTCCTGAAACAAGCAACCTACTTTGAGTTTAACAGCCTCTCCCCTGCCCCTGACTGGCTCTTGTGCTTCCAATCAGGCTCAGAGGAAACATTTAAACACTCAGCCCCTTTGCTCAGCCTCCCTGGCTCTGCTCAGAGCAGGAATCAGCCATGCAACTCAGCCCAGGTAAGGCCACACTTCACCATCCCCATTGCAGCCACATTACATTTAACACGTTTTTCCCCTCTAAGTGCCCTAATTTACTCTTTGCCCCCTTGCTGCACAAAGAGAGGGGGAGAGTAAACCCCTCCTGTGCCCCAGGAAGGGAAAGGCATGGTGAGAGCAACTTGCACATAGCTGCAGCTTCACCTGGTGCAGCTCCCAGCAGCAGCTTTCCTGGAGGAGAGCTGAGGCTGGGATGGGAGAGGCTGGGGATGGGATAGGAAAGCTGCCAGGTGCTCTTGAGTCAGCCCAGGTCCTTACCCCACCTCTGCACAAAGCTGGTGAGGATACTTTGGGCATGTGGCAGCTCCCCTGCTCACCCTCTGCAGCTGGGTGCTGTTTCCACCAGCGCTGTGAGATGCAGGGGCAGGGCTGCCACCCACGGATGGGCAGAACCTTTGAAAATCACGGGCAGCACGCACCTCCTAAAAACCTCCTCTCCTCCATTTCCACATGCTGTTAAATTACCCTGATGCCTAAGTGTAATCTTCTGGCTGCCCATGAATTACTCAACATGGCATGCTGGATCCTTAGCTGCAGGACAGTTTTTCCAGTTGTTTGTTTTGAAAGCTCTTAAGAGCAATATACTATCAGCTGAGGTTTCTAATTAACTCTGAATAGCTAGTCTGCTGCCACTCAAGTATAATTCTCATTAGCATCTCAGCTAACAAGCTTCAGTGTTTGCCCTCCTAATTAGCTCCTAGTTAGAAGTCTTTCCCTATGCTAAGATGTGCTGTTGTTAATTGCAGTTCCAATTGCTTTTACAGCAAACTCCTGAGAGGCTGCTCAGGCTCTGGTTAGTGAAGCCTGATAGGGATCAGTGTCTGGGATACTCAGCCACAGGTTCTGTGCTCTCCTCTAGGTGTGTGTCTTTACCACATGTTGTGCAGAGAGAAGGGGGCACAGAGCCACGGCTTTTAAAAGGAATGAGGAAGTATTTTGCCTTTTAAACAGGCGGTAGAACTCGAAACGAGTCTGCTTAAAGCAGAGTGCAACTTTCACAGCTAATACTGCATAAATGGCTGTCCAGGGGTTTTTCTCCCCCCTGCAGCTGTCCATACAATGGCTAATTTTCTGTGCCCTGGGTTTCTAAGGGTTCCTGAGTGCCCCACAAAATGCCATCTTGCTGCTGCCCTCAAAAGCCAGTGGATTTGTCTGTTGCCCAGGCACAGAGTTTGTCAGGTTGGCTATTCCTCCTGGGATGGTATTTCTGTGGAATGCTCTCAGCACGGTTTAATGTATGCCTGCGAGCCGGGTTAACCCCTTAGTCCCCACTCAGAGCGCTCACAGCTGTGTCAGTGGGCTGGAGCTGTGCCCCTGCAGAGCAGAGGGATGGGCTCAGGGGAGCAGGGGCAGGGCAGGGGGATCCCACTGGAGCATGCAGAGGAGAAAGGTGAGTCTTGGTTGCCCAGAGCACCTGAAGCTGTCAAGTGGTTGTTCTGTGGAAGTAACTCCATTCTGTGCCTTTTCTAATCACACATTTACTTCTCAAAGTGGGGAAAATATTGCTCAGCTTGGGGAGATTTACTGGTAGGCTGTTCACTGCAGATATGCTCAGAGCCCACCTGTTACCACCCCTACACTGAAACCCACTTTTTGCTGAGCCTTCTGAAATGGGTTTAGCACATCCCGTGCATCCTGTGGCACTGAAACCAAATACTGAATTTTACCATGGGGTGCCTGGATCCTTCTGCCTTGGTAACTTTTTCCTTCTCTTTTTCAAACCTGAGGAGTAAGGTTTTGGTGTTACCAAGACAAAGTTAGGAGGTTAAGGTGAGTCCTTGTCTTGGCAGAATGACTGTAATCCTGTGATACTTTATCATGCTGTGACTGGAGGGTCTAGAGAACCCGTGCATGCAAGCAGAGTACCCCTGAAGCAACATGCAGGTGTAAGGATGTGCCCCACCAGTCCAATTATGGAATCCAATTATCTTCTAGAAAGAGAGAAACTCTGGTAATGAATGTGCTTATGGTTCATAACTTCTTAAAAAATTAATATAAGTATGGAGTACTCACACTAATAGAATAGATTTAATTAGTCATAGGTCTTTCAAATCTGCTTTAGAAAAACATGTAAGAGCTTTTGATGGACCTGAGGTAACTGGGCAAGTTGAAAGGGTGAGAGTGTGTTTACACAATGTTGCATGTCTGGTGCTGTTCATATCAGGTCTAATATTCTAGTGCCAAATGATTCATTATAATTTTTTCAGCTGTAAAAAAAAATCAGAATTTAAAACACAGTCCTTGATGAGAAGCTGAATTTCTTGATTTGACTTTCTATATCCAATTAATGTGTTGGAAAGTGGGAGTAATGATGGTGAGCAAATCTTCAATAGATTCAAGTGTTTGAATCCATTTCAGTTATGTATCAAAGAGGCATATTTAAATGAGCTGCTTAACCTTTGTTATCTGTAAAACTGGATTCCAAATCACAAATATTTGTAAAACTGGATTCCAAATGACAAATATGTAATTTACTGTGCTGTACTTTAGTTACAGATGGCACCATAAAGTGAAGCACATGATATGATAAAAGTTTTTTTAGAAGCTTTAAAGTAAAACTTGAGTTTGGATTTAGGGAAAGAAAAGAAGTATTTCCAATGAGGGATCTGTAGAGTAAGTAATAAATACAGATAAAGACAAGGGATTGATCAAAGGTAGCAGAAAGAAGAATTCAGAACAAAGGGTTATTTTGGTAAAGCAGAGAAAGGCATAAAGCATTAAAGTGAAAGTTTCTAGATGTACCATCTATGTCCAGCTACTGAGGGGCTTTCCTTTCAGGGGAAAAAACCCCAAACCAATCAAAAGAACCCTTCCAGATCCAAATTGTGCAGATGCTACCATCATGTTAGGGTGAGCTGTCAGACAGGAATGTGTATGTCCTGAATATTTTATCCATTTGTGATAATAATGTAATTCCTTCTTGTAGTAATGTCCGCTTCGTGAGGACTTTGATGCTCTTAATTTCTGTGAGGAAAAACCACCAGAGATCATGACAGCCTGGGTTGTAACAACTACTGCCCTTCCAAATTGCTGAACAGATAAAGCCAAGTATGGAGGGCATCTCATGATTTCTATCCTCTTTTACATGGTCTGCCCTAAGTATTTTTGTCAGCAAACTAGTTTATTGCCAGATTTGTCACATAAACTGTTTTTCTTGATGTGATTATAAGCTAAATTGGTGTCATGATCCTTTTTCTTAAGGCAAGCAATAAATTAAATTGTGGGATATAAAAATGGTGACAAGTACCATTTATGCTGACAGCATAGAAAGAATAATGTTGAAACAACTCATAAACACACTGATTGAGTAGCTCCCTCTACCTTGACTCCATTTGGTTCAGAAAATGTTCATGAGGTTGGTTGAGTCTGGAAATGGAAAGGATCTTCTAATTCTAATATCCTAATAGTTCTTTCTTCTAACAAGGCTTCTTACAGCAGAGCAGCCTTTCTGCATAGATCATTAAGAGAGGACATCCCCTTAATTATTTATACTACACATACCAGGTGTGCTGATTATGAAACTTCCCTTGAGGCTCCAGAAGGAAATGAAATCCTAATAAATGCATGAGATAGTGGAACAATGCTGGAATCTCCTGGATGAAAATCAGTCATCCGTGTCAGTGATCCTCCTTACAGTGGTTTTTAGGAAGCATTACAAAATCTAATCTTCTTAGGCTTGTCATCCAAACTGTCCTGGAGGTGTGAAGAAACTGCCCTTCCAGGGACCTTCAGTTCTCTGGTGGGAAACAAAGGAAAAAATGGCTAGAGGTATACATTTCTTGTCTTGGGGAGGTGTGGAGGTGGCAGTGTTGATGCTGATCTTGACTGTCTTTGGTATCATTGCAGTGATGACTGAAACATGGTCTCTGGAAATTCTCTGGAAAGTTCTCCATCAAAATGCTGGCTGAGGAAATGTGAGGGCTCTGTTTTGGAAATATGAGCTGCTCTTGCTTTTGCAAATGGGGCAATTAAATGTGGAGGAGAGACTGATGTTTGTCTGAAGCGTTTGTTCTCCAGAGAGATCGGTAAAGTCCAAGGGAAGAAAGGGCCTTGCTCTGCAGAGGTGAATGGAGAAATACCAAAGACACCGAACTGAGGATCAGAAAAGGAGAAAGACCTTGATGTGAGAGACAACAGGGAAAGCAATGCAGGGGTGTGAAACAACATAAAATTGTTCTATGATTCTGTGATTTAATGTAATGGGGAAAACACAACGCTGATTTAAACCCAGAGCAATGTGCAATGAGCATGACAGACTCAGTTCTCTTGTCCCTGTGCCAGCAATATAATTTTTAAGAGGTGGAATACGTAAATATATGAATGGTTATATGAATTTTGCTGTTCAAAGAAGCAGCTAAAAGGATAAGATACTTGCAGAGAACAGGTAGCTGGTGAGAAAACTTTATAATATGAGCTCAAAGAAGAGAGTATCCTCTTTCATCAAAAGGATTGAGGAGGACTCTGAAAAGCTGGTGGTGTTCAGTAGAAGAGCAGAATGATGTTAGGAGTGCAAAGACATCTTTCAGAAAGTGGAGGTTGTGTTTGAACAGAGAAAATAGAAAAGAGCATACAGACAAGTTAAATAAGGCAAGTTAAACACGGCAGGTAAAATCAATTTTGAGGAGCAACTTGCAAAACTCATAGAAACAATGAGAAAACCCCTTCAAACACATGAAGGGTAGGGAGCCTGTCCATCAGCAGGCTTGACAGGCAATTGCAGGGTAATAAGAACACTCAAAGTACACAGGGCTGTTACAGCAAAGCTAAATAAATCTTTGCTTTGCTGTTCATTATAAAACATCTCAGGGAACTCTCTTTTCTGGAGAATGCTGGTATCTCAAAGCATTTAAAAGTGTGTTTTAAACTGAAGTGTCAGCAGAACAGGTTTAGAACAATTGGATAAATGCGTAATACTTTTGATAAAAATAGGTGGTAGCCATGGTAGCCACCCAAGAGTCCCAAATGTGGAGTTTTTAAATTAATGGTTTCCTTTGATACGAACTAAATAACTGATGTGGCAAGTGAAGGTGGCAAATGCAACTGAAGTTTAAAGGGCTGGCTACACTGGTAAATTGAGCCTGCCCTGATCAAATTTATGGAAAATGAAATGAAGACTTGTAAATATGACATATTGAGTCAATGTAAAATGAATTTTGGAGAAGGAAGCTGTGACATATCTGTGTGTTTTGAAGCCCAGCAGCCCTTGTGCAGAGATGATTCAGCTCATAAGGCATAGCTGAACTTCCAAGGTCCCTTAGCAATAGTCATCAAACCCCCTAAACAGTCAAGATGTAAAAGGGAATGTGTTCCTGTAGTTTTGAACTGGTCATGGTTCTAATTAGGTAAAGGTAAAACAGAGGGTGGGGATTGACTCATCCTTTTTCAAATTGCAGGACATCACCAGGTGGTGATAAATCTCTGTTGGTTTCTTTATTGTTAAATTACCTACTAAAGCTCTAGGGAAAAAAGGAGAATTGACAAACTCACCAGTGAGAAATTTTCAAGGTAGGTTAAAATTAAAACTGGCTGTGAATATTCTCCATTTTCTCACCTAATCTAGGCATCTGCAAAGTACTGCAGAAAGGGAAAAGAAGCATAAACAGGCATCCACAGAGATGTCAGCATTCAGGAAAATATCTTGTTGTCATTGTAAGTAGTTCTTGGGAGGTATCAGCTCAATCCTTAGGAGTGATCAGGAGGATAAATAGGATGTAAAAGACTTCAAAGAAGACATAAAATAAAACCAGAAAAAGGTTTGTGTGTAAATCCATGATGTACCCAAGTGTGAGAACTGTGTCTGGAATAGAGGAGAAGTAGAAATAAGACATATGAAAGCTGCAAGGATGGTCATAGGCACAGAAGGGTTTCTCTGCCAAGAGATTTAGACACAGGTTGGAAAGGACCCCTGTGATCACCGTGTCCAGACTCTCCTCCTGCTGGCACCATGGCACTCAGCTTTTTCATGTGTTTCATGTGTTTCTCAAATCCTGCCAGAGAACTGTCTGGTCCCTGAATGCATAAAGCTTGTTCAGCTCTGCCTACATGTCAGGAGACAGCTGTCCTACCTATTGTGCATTCCCCCCTTGTTCAGCAGTGTCACTCATCCTGAAAACTGAGCTAGATTCTAAAACAATTTTTTTTTGGGTTGCATCTGAATTATCTATCATATCCACTGAAAAGCTGCCCAATTTTCCCTTCCCCATCTCTTTTATGTTTGTGAAAATCCTTTTTCATATTTATTTTGACATCAGGGAAAGGAAATTTTTGAATTTTGGCATCTGTGGGACATATGGGGAGAGGCAAGCAAGTAAAGTGTCTGATGTCTCTGCTGTTTCCCATAGCCCTCATTAAAGGAAGGAAGGTACAGAGGAATTTTTTGCTTGTACTGTTCAGAGAGATGGCTGAGATAATCATTGGGAGAGAAGAGTTCATGGCTGTTTCTGTTGCAGAATAGTTAGGCTGACAAAATCCCCCATGTAGCCATAGTTAAAGGAATTCTTCCCTTTTGTTATATAAGTTTTCCTTACTTTATCTGAGAAACAATTCACGTACCAGTGAATCCCCTTTTTTCTCATACTAAAAATCAAGTCTGTGCAATAATGAATCAGTCACAAGAAGACCACTACCTCACTGTAGCCAGATACAATTTTAATTGAGCATGTCTGTTTTAAATGGGCCAAAATTATTTATATAATCCAGGTAGGAAAAAAATTCCTTCATTTTCATTGCTTGATGCATGTTGCTTTCTTGCTTGTAAAGTTCTTGAAACGCATCACAAATCAGTGGAAGATGCAATCAGTGATCCACATAACCATTTTAGATCTATACTATTACAATACATCCTAGGGACTGTTCTATGAGAGTCAGGGCAACTACTGGGAAGGCTCTGGGCACTCTGTGTCAGAAGAGAAAAGGTAAGCTGCTGCGCTGGTCTATGGAAAATACATCTGTAATTCTGGTGCTGCTTCTTGTTTGAAGCACACAGGTTTATCTCGGTTAATGCCAGGCCCAGAAAAGGCATCAATTTGAATCAAATCAAGTAATATTTAGAATTTGATGCATTTATTTCAGAGTCCAGACCAGTCTCTTGATGAATCACCCTTTCTGTCTAGGGACATAGCTTAAATCTGAGTAGAAGCTGTTGTTTTAGCATCCATTGGGAGTTTCTGCTTCTTAGGGCTACTGAGTGCTGTACCAACACCCAGTCTCCAGCTTATGTGGAGCATCTCTGGTGACTGACCTAGACAGAAGTGTGAACAAGAGGGAATATTTTTCAGATTTTGGTTGTATTTTGCAACCACAGAAGCAACTGTGTCATTGACAAAGCTCTGCAGTGAATGTCCTTCTCACTAGAACATCTGCCCAGGAGCTGGGCTGAAGGGGTGGGAGGTGTTTGAGGCTGGCAGGAAGGACAGGCTGCGGAGGGCTGTAGGAGAGCTCCACAGTGCTGTGTGGGAGTGCTGGATTTTCATGTGATCTTTGCTCCCTTCCACATTTTGGGAGAATGATGGTGGTCAGTCTGAGAAAACAAAAGCTGCCAAATCATGGGAAATTAAATCAATGCTGAGCTCCAGTGCCAAGCAGGAAAATTCTCAGCTGAGATGGGAAAGAGGAAGAATGCAGGGCAATAGGAGCTTGCTGGCCTCTGAGTAAGGGGTGGTGGTGGTGCCAGCCTTAGGCAGCCCGTGTTGGGAGAGTGGAACAGTGGGCACCAAGGCTTTCCTCACAACGGGATTCAGAGGAAGGTGATGGTGTGTGTAGCAGGGTTTTCTCCAGTCTGGATTCTCTTTCTTTGTGGTGCAGAACACACACTGACAGATAATACAGCAACTGCTGTGGATATCAGGCAAGCTTTGATCTGCACCTTGGTGTTCTATGGGGAAAAAAAAAGCCTGAGTTCAGATATCCCCTGTGGGGTGTGGATCCATCCTGTGAAATGCACGTGGGAAATCCTTCCCAACAGGCAGAGGGTACAGCTCTTTCAAGCTGAGCATATTTAGAGAGAGTACTAATTACAAAAGCACAACCCAACCCTGATTTAGGGCCAGTAAAACTGCACTCTGTATTGGCATGTGGTGTAATTAATTTTTGGATATTTGATTAAATAATGTGATAGTGCAAGGAGGATTGGCTGGCATTGCTCTCTAAGACAAAAGCAATATTAAATTTTGTAAGACTCCCACACTACTGCAAATGCTGGAAAAATAACTGTAGCAAGCCACTGGAGACACAGCAGTGTGGAATTTCTTCTGTAGCCATCAGGTGCTTGGCTGGATGGATCATAAGCTGTGTTTGTGTCCTTATGCTCAGACTAAGCAAAATGCAGGATTCCCTCTTCTTTTTCCTTAGAATGAAAATTAAAAAAAAAAAGGACTTCCAAAGAATTTAATCTCTGTGCAACTGTGTACTTTCTCCTAACACAAGTGTCCCCAGCACTTTGTGATGCTCTAGATACAGAATATGAAATTCCAGAAGCAGGAGTGCTCAGAGCTGCGGGGGGCCAGTGAGGAGGTTGTGTTCCTTGGCACAGATTTTTTAATTATCACCTTGCTAAGGTGAGTGGGAAATTCTGTCTAAAAATCATCAGTGTGGAATGGCAGAGAGCTTTATCTCTCACTTTCTTAGTCTGTGGGAGGAAGTTTAGGGCACTTGCTGTTCACTTTTAATGCTGCTGGATAAACTAATGACTGTGTCACCAAGATGAGTCTGAAATCCAAATCAAAGTCTTGTGTCAGATTTTATTTCTGAATGGGCCTGAAACAAATTCTGGAGATCTTGTACAAATCTACCAACGAAACTATCTTGCTGAATATCTAAAATGAATTGTAAAATTTTCTCAGCCTATTAATCTATCCCTATTTAGAGGGATACCTCCTCTGTATTGTCAAAAAGTACCACTTTTCTACCTCGTACCTCCTATTTTTAGGGTTAGTATGTTTCTGTAAGATTAAAATGTATTTATTTTCTCAAAATACTTACTTGCAACTTCCAAATAGTGCTGCCTGCCCTTCTCTTCTTTCAAATGTATATCTAAAGAATTGGAAGAATTGGAAGATTTGAAGAAAATCAGGCTCACACTATTTAAAAACACACGAGTAGACCTGCTCTTTAATTAAAGCCTTTTTCCTAACAAAAAAATGTAGAGCTAGCTGATACTTTATTGTGTTGGGTTGTGATAAAAACACATTGGCTAGCAATGTGTTTTTAACAGCTATTCTCAAAATTCCTTTAAGAAATGCCTTTAGTTAAACTTTTGCAGCTAAGCTCTTTTGGTTTGAGGATGAAGAAGGTGCAAGAAGCTAACTAGGCATTCAGTCATTGGGAAAACTTACAAAACTTTCTATAGCCTTTTGTACTCCAGAGGGTTTTATGATCTGCTTAGCAGTCAAGGAGCCCAGACTCTTTTTAACCTCAGCTTAAACAAATGCTTAAAAATTCAAGGTAGAAGCACTTTGGTTGTGATAAGAGAGATTTTAGTTTGACATTTTAACCCTAAAGTGAGGTAGGACTTCAAATGGTGGGAGCAGATGTTGTTTGCAGGATCTGGTTCCCTCCACAGTCCTTTTCTTGGTGTCTGCTCAGACTCCTGGAGACCCTTTTCCCACCTGTATCCCCATGCCAGCTCTCACGCTGCGTCCCATGAGCAGCTCCCACACTCTGCAAGCTCCAAACCCGGCCAGGTGAGTCAAACCTGCCCCTGCTGCTCAGGTCTGAGCTCACAGCCCTGCACTTGCTGCTTAAGATACAAATGATTGGTGTGGTGGTTTTCATATAATAACTTAATGGTTTTAATATTCATCTCAGAAGTGGTCGAACTTGGGTTTGGGTCCTCCTTCTCCCAAGGGATATTCAAATCCACCTGTCCCTTCCCAGGCTGTAGGCAACCTCTCAGCCCTTCCTATTGAAGTTGTGCCATGGTGCAGAGAAGGATTTGCAGACCCAGAGAGAAGCAAGTGGGGGCCTGACTGTTGCCTACCTAAGGGAGGTGGGGAGCAGGTATCTGGCAGCATTCCCAAGGCTGCTTACTATATAATTTGCATTAAAACATCTCTGGATAAAAATCAAAACCAGCCCTGGAGGCAGAGTCCAAACCCAGTGCCTCTATCCACAGGGAGAGGCTGCAACCACCTTGCCCTGGCAGCGGGTGCTGTTTTGGTGCCACCCCAGCCACACCCTCTTGCCCCAGCCACATATTAAATGGAACTCGAGTCCCTGCTCCCTCACACCGACCCCAGAGCCAGCTGAGGAGAGCTGGCTGTGTCCAGGACTCCCCAGACCCGAGGGGGCTTCACAGGCATCAGTGCTGAGAGGTTCAGCTTGGCCACAATGTCTGGATCTCCGCACGGAGGACAGGAAACTTGAGGTACCCAAAAATCTTCTTTTGGTGAAAAAGTTGATTCTTAAGGACTGTTGGGTTGGAGGAGGGGAGAAGTCATGGCTCATTTAGCTCTGCATTTTAGACTTGGAATTTCCTGTTGTGATCAGGTCCCCGTGTGGCTTTGAGGACCTTGCCTGAAGTCAATTGAAGGTGTTTCATTGTGAGATGTGACTGAAGGATGTGCAAGGTTAACTTCAGCTCTGGAGTGTCCAATTCTCTTTTGAAAATTATGTCAGTTTCATTTAGAAGCTTTAGAAATTCCCCCCTTTGCTTGTCTCTGCCTTCTCCTTGTGTAAAATAGCAACTACAGTACCTTCAGGACCCACCACATGTTAAAGAAAGATTTGTGATCCTCTGAAGGACAGCATTGAGTGTTAACTTGCTAATGGAGAAGCTGGGCAGATGAGAAAAGTCAGGAAAAATTAAACCTGCTGGTGCCTTTGGTGAGACTGGAATGACTTTTAAAGAGACATCTTTGGTCGGCAGGGGTGAGATGTGCAGATGAGAGTGTCTGTCATATTCTTTAGGCTTCAAGTGAGCAGCTTTCAGGACACAGGTATGAGTTTGTGAAGGCTCATGGGCTGATTCAGGTTACCTATGATGGGACTGGGGAATGGGGGAGGCCTTTGTTGGTGCAGTTTGAAAGGCTAGAGTTTGGAACTAAACCAAACCCACCTCTCTAGACCTTTTCAAGATAGCCCTGGCAGAGTGTGGTTGACCCTCTGGGTTGGTAGGAAATGTCCCCTCAGTCCCCTCCCCACATGGAGCCTTGTCCTGCCAAACTCTCTCTCCCCAGATGTGAAGCCCTGCTCTGGGTCTGTGATCTGCTGTGAGGAGTCCTGCGGTGACTTTAAGGCTCATGGAGGATCTTCTGTTCCTAGGACAGCAGGTACTGAAGCTTTTCTTCCACACCATAAAATTCTTAGAGTTATAAAAGTGCAGCTTTGTGGGTTGAGCCTGTGCTTTCCTTCTGCTCCTCTGAAAAGCTGGGGAAGGGAATGGAGCCAAGTGGTTCAGGGCTGCAACTTGTGAGTGTGTAGGAGGTGCTGTGCTGTCTTCTCTTCATCCAGAGGAGGTCAAGCTGGTCACTGTTTCAGTCCCTTGTGGGGAGTCACTTCACACAGGAGGTTGGTACCTCCTGGGCAGAGGAGCCCTTGATGTGACGCCTGCTCTCTGTGATCACTCACCTGAGTTTTCAGGGTTTAACTGGCCAGGCTTTGTTCTTGAACCATTTGATTCCTTCTGATGGAAGGAAGGCTCTGGGTGTGCTCTGTGGATGGATCATTTCAGAGATTTTAGCCAGTAGGATGAAGGGGTGTATTTTAAAATGTGCTGACCTTTTTCTTCACAGTTTTAAGAGTCCAACAACTATTTGTGCCTCATGGAGAACAGGCCTTCTTGCAGGTCCATGTTGGACTTATTATTTCCCCAAGCTTTTACCTGCAGCATTCCCTGATGAGAATATTGCTTTAAGGACAGGCAAAGTAATTTCTTTTTTGGTGATGCTTATGTAACACTACAGGACACAGAAAAACAACCTGTGGTATGGTTTTGATTTTTAGTAGTCTTGGTTTTGTCCTGAGATGGTGCAGTCTATAAGGACATGCAATATATTTCTGAGTTCCCTGGGCTCTGTGGTGAGCCATTTCTGGTCTTTCTTCAGCTGTTCTTTCTTCTCCTCTTCCAAAACTTACATAGGAATAGCTACTGTTAGAAAGCAACCAGGTAAAATAATGTGTGTATATATATACACACACACAAGTATGAAAACTGTGTGTATTTATATGTGTGTGTGTAAATAAATAGGAACACAGATGTTGGCTCTCTGTCAAGTTCAAATGAAAACCTTATTCACAAGATTTGCTTACAGTTCTGCTGTGGTTTCATACTGAATTGAGCAATTGGGAATGAAAGAGAGTTGATTTTTTTACCATTTCTGAGTGCACTGCAATCATATTATGTTAATAATCTAAACCAAAGCTGATCTTGCTTTCTCACATTGGAGCACTTTGAATGTATTGAGAGGCATCTAAATTATCTTAAAAGTGAGAGTGATTCCAGAAACTTTGGCTGATTCCAGAAACTCACACTGCCTGTAGTATTTTAAATGCTTAGATGGGAACTTGTATGTGATGCTTGCCTTAAGGAGTTCTCACTTGTAAGATAAAAAAAAACATAGGGAGAGGCAGAATAGAATATAGCACAAAAATATTTCTAAAACATTTACAGTAATGAGATGTATACAATACTCTCAAAATAATCCTGATAGTTCTGATGACCAGGATTCAGGGTTTTCTTCTGCTTTTACACTAGAAGAGGCTTTAAAGTGTGTATTTTTTTTCAAACCAGACATTAGTAAGTCTGATCCTGCTTTTGGTACCATGAATTTTATTACTGAGTGAAATGTCTGGTTCTGCCATTCCAAGGGGTGTTTTCTTTTGCTTCAAAACAAAAAAATAGCTTTTTGGACCTTTCTTTCAGCTTTCATGTCTGGATAAATGACTCCTTAAACCCTGCAGAAGGCAGGCACTGCAGAAAAAGTACATTAAGTTTTTCATCTGGGGGTCTGCCATGCCCCACTGGTTATGGCTTTTACCCTGAGGCTGGAGGAAGGCTGGATGTCAATTGTTGTTATCTGATAGCTGTGTACAATACCCAGAGAGGCACTGGCTGGATCAGAGGTCAGGGATGAAGCTACAGATCTGTTGATGGAAGAATTTGGCTATTGTGGAAGCAGGTTAAAGCAGGGATCAACACAACACTGGCTGGTAATTGGTGGCTGCTTGTAGTATTCTCCAGATTTCAGGCAGAGAAGATCAGAGAATTCCACAGGAATATTTCGTGTAACATCAAGCAGCTCTTGTCAGACTTGCTACTTTGTTTTCAGGAAGGCAGGATGTTATTTTGGAAAACACTTATCACCGTTTTGCTAGGCTGTTTTTTACAGCCAAAGAAATGGATAAAGGTTGGTCTTGTCTCATTTATAGAGAATGTCTGAAGCCCTCATTTCTCACATGTGTGTTGGGTTGTCCAGTCACTCCAGCTTGTGTGCTCAGTGGTCCTGCCAGATCAGCACTTCACTTAAGTTCTCCTTAATGGATTTGCAAAAAGTGATAAAACACTCCAGAAGAGGCCTCAAGGAATGATTAGTTTAATCTTCAATTAGTTCCTGCTGAGACTTGATGAGAAATCATTTGACAGAGTAGGCATGAGCTTTAATATAATCTGCCTGTCCAGTTATCATGAAGTGCAGTGTGCAGAGAGGAAAGAAGCTGCAAATGGAGAAAACCATGACACGAGCCCTGAATGTTTTAGACTGCTGCCTGTGATGCATTTTTGGTCTGCTTGAGTGCCTTCAGCCACTGGGATACTGCTACTGGGCATGAAAGTCAGCATGGGGAATATTTTCATCTGTACAGCTGGTGAGATGCTGACAAGAGGCAGTTGTACTTTTTCTGCCCTTGCTTGGCAAGGTTTGTGGATCAGGCTTTGACCTCTTTTAAAACCACAGCAAAAGAGGAGCTAAAGCCAGTCCAAGCAGTTTTTACAATAAGGGGAGTGAGGTGGGAGGAGAAGAGGGCTGACTGTTAAAATCTTTTGGAGTTGGCCAATTGCCTCTAACAGCAGTGGCACGAGAGTGCCTCCCCTGAGATACACACTGTGTCCTCCTGTTTGCACAGAGAATGGAAAACACTGGCCTCTAAAAGAGAATGAGACACTGTGCTATGAGCTGGTTTGATTTTCTGTAAATTGTTTAGTCTTGTTTCTTGTTAGTTGTTGTTTCAATCAGATGGTGGTTCCTTGTTTCTTTGTTTAGGTCCCTTGTCCTACAGTCATTAAAGCTGCATTTTATAACAAAAGAATCCCAACCTTCTGAGCAATTGAAGACTTGCTAAGAACATGGGGATCCTTCTGGCTGTGCAGAAATCTGTCAAGTGAATGTTCAGGGATGAAACAAAATTAGAATTCCCTGGTGCCATTCACATCTGCCACGGACTCCCTTCAGACAGCTTGTCTGTACTTGCATCTTCACGCTGTGTGTCTCCTGCATCTGGGTGGTTTTAGGTTCCATACACTTCAGGTCTGCCCTTCCCCCTCAAACATCCCAGCTAGGTTTTTTACTTCAGCTCTATATGCCTGGCCCCTATGAAGCTCAGCTGGAAACAGGTTCAATTCTCCAGTACTGAAAATCTGGTCTGTAGCTCTTCAGTTTTGTTACCCTTCAGAAAAATCTTTGCTGACTTACTGAAGGCAGTTTTTCTGCCAAAAAGAAGTCATTTGAGTGCTTGCTAATTTGCCACAGGCGAACTGAGGCCAGTTAATCCATAATTTAAATTAATCCTTTTGATTGCTTAATTGACTCAACTGAGAAATGGATGATGGCAGGTACACTGTCACTCCTTTTGGTGTAGTCTTAGCTTTCCTTGCATCCACATCTGCATCAGGGGAAGTTCAGATTGGACATTAGAAAGGGATTCTTCACTGAGAGGGTGGTCAGTCTGAACAGGCTCCTGGGAAGGAGGTCATGGCACTAAGCCTGGCTCAGTTCAAGGACTGTCTAAACGATGCTCTTGGTTCAGTTTTTGGTTGTCCTGTGAATACCAGGGAGTTGAAGATCCTGATGGATCCTTTCCCAATTGAAATAGTCTATGATTCTGTGAATAACCCCATTATTTATAGGGGTTATTCACAGAATTATAGACTGGGTATTTATAGCCAAGGAAATGATGCTGTTTTCCCTGCACAGACCTACACTTGGGGCACATCCTCTGGGCTTCAACACTGAATACTGAATACCACCTTGAATGAAAAGCACCAGGACTTTAAAACCACTGGTGGTACTGGACAGCTCGTCTTGAATCTAGAGAAGTTTGCATCCAAATGTGGTTTTTGGGTGTGCATTAGTTCAGGAGAACTTATGAAAGGAAGCAGATGGGCTCCCTCAGGCTGGCCAAAATGCTCCTGTACCAGCTGGGAAATGTGTCCTTGGGCTGATGGGTTTGCTGGCAGCATTGCACTGCAGCCACTAGAGGAAGCAAGGACACACTCCTTGGTTTAGTTTTAGCCAGAACAATGGATCAGAGAGGCATGCTAAGGCTGGAATATAAACTGAACCCTGGTGGGTGGAGAGTGATTGGAGCAGAGTAGTGTGTGATAAACAGCAGAGAGCCAATGTGAAGGGAAAATAGCTTGGAAAAGCCAGGAGTCAATGAGGAACATAACAGCAATTGCAGTGCAGGCTTACGGTGAAGGCAGCGAGGGGAGATGTTTGGTTCGGGCTGGAGGGGCACACTTGGAGGTGAGAGGGAGGGTGATCCCTCCGGGCTGTCCCTGGGATGACCAGGGAACAAGACTCTATTCTTTAACCAAGAGGCATTGATGCCTTAAGCTTTAGCTTTTATATTTTCCAGATTCTGTACTGCATTAGTATTTAACTCTGAACTTCATATAAAGTGTTAGCAAGTTCTCCTCACAGTTTAGTTAGACAAAACAATCCTTTTCCAGCCCAAGAACCAAAGACACAACTGCAGCTTCAGGTCCAAAAAATATAAACAACAGTGAATTGAGGAGAGCAATCTGGGAGAATGGCACTTCTTAACTTGCATCTGTAATTGGACAGTTAACCCCAATACATAAATGGACCAAACCTTATAAAAGTGTGAAAACTCATGACTCAGAGTTCATACTGGATAGAGCCACAGCCCAGCTCTTGTACTGCCCAAGATGTATCCTTTGAAGCCTTTTGTAAGTACCTATTTTATTCCTTTAACACCATCTAGCCTCTGTTCTAGGTAGCCTCTGAAGGCATCAGGATCATAGGATCCCAAATACTGCAAACATGTGTGTTAAAAGGGGCAATGTTAGACATGCATATTGCAATAAGCATTTCTGCATTGAGATGGAGTCTCCTTCTGCCTATCACAAGAGCTGAGAGTTGATGCTAAAATTCCCAATCCTGTCTTTATCTTGGAGATGCTACCCAGTGTTGTGGTAGCTGAAGATTTTGTGTGGATCATCTGCACAAAGGCAGAAGTCATCATTTTGGGGCAAGGATTTGCAAACACAGACAACAGAGGGCTTCATGGGCCCCATCAATAACTCTCTGAGAAACTTAACTCCCCGGAAAGAGTTTGAGCATGGCATTGGGAATAAAGTGTAGTTCACTCAGAAGATGTATTTGTTTCCAGTGTCAGGATATGGATGCTGTGGGAAGGGTGACGTTGCTGTCAGCCCATCTCAGAAATGGCATCTGCCTCTTTTATGGTCTCAGCTTCCATCAGCAACCACTGAAGCAGATATGCTTGTTTTCTATCACAGCATGAGGGTGCTGTTGAATTTGGTCTTATGTTTTTGGCAGCTCTCAGATGGGACAGGCTTTTAAGGATACTTTTAAGAGTACTATCTGAACTTTGTAGGTTGCAACACTTTTCTTGAATGTCTATTCCTAAGGCTGCTTTGCAGTAATACCCAAAACACCATTTGCATTTTAGTATTTAAATCTTTTATGAACTGATATGAAAATCTCCAGTGCCCTAAATATTTTATCTGAAATATTTTTTTTAAATCTTTAAATTTTCCTCTGAGGGGCTGGAGAGCTAAATGAACCTTTTTAGGGAAAAGGGCTGTAGCTGGGGGTAGGCTTGGGTCCCCACACAGAAATGCAAGATAGGCAGGAGCTCTTCTGACTTTCTCCATTTGGCAGACCTTTAGATTTTAATGCTTTTTATTTTGAATAACCTGTGGGTGAATAAACTGCAGGAGCTAATCCCATGGTGCGAGGTGTTCCCGGGAGCTCACCTGGAGCGTGGCTGCGGCCTGAGGGCAGCGATGGCCAAGGGGCCGCTCCCGCCTTCCCACGTCCAGTGCCAGCCCTGGCAGGGAGTCCGGGACAGACCGTGAGGGGATGCGCGCAGCTGGAGGTGGATGCAGCCGGCTGCCAAGCCAGTAGCAGGCTGTGAGCAGCGAGGCCGGCCTTCTGGCAGCGAACTGCCAGCAACTCGCACTGCAGCTCCTCTGAGGTTGCTGGAAAAGGGCCCACACGCTCTTCTTTCGGGAAGAGCAGCGAGCTGGAAGCCGCTTGCTGAAGGCAGCGCTGCCGCTTGCTCCCGAACCCGGCGGATCGGAGCCGCCGAGCCCCCTGGGCCGGAGCCCCCGAGCCCCCTGGGCCGGAGCCCCCGAGCCCCCTGGGCCGGAGCCCCGCTCGCTCCCGAGCCCCCTGGGCCGGAGCCCCGCTCGCTCCCGAGCCCCCTGGGCCGGAGCCCCGCTCGCTCCCGAACCCGGCGGGCCGGAGCCCCGCTCGCTCCCCGCGCTCGGCTCCCTCACTGCCCGGGCCGGGGCTGGCCCCTCGCTGGAGGATCGATCCTCGATCACCTCCTCCCAGCCTTTTTGTGACCAGCACTGCCTCTCACGCTGCAGCGAGCACGGGGGACACCGGCAGCGCTCGCTCCGGCCGGGGCACGGCGGTGCTGTGTGCAGCAGCAGCAGCCGCCCATGGAGCAGCTGCCTCGTCGCTGTGTTCGTGACACGGCTTTTTCCTCCTGCCCTGCTGAGTCATGGGAACGGCGCAAGGCACACTTGTGCACAACAGGGATTATTTTTCTTCTTTTGTGATATATCTCAAATCCAAACTGGATTAACTCACGGTTTATGTCTAGAGCAAAGTGTTTAGGACAGGTTCTCAGAGGAATTTGCTTCTGGAAGAGCAATATTTGCATAGCACTGTAGCAGCAGTGTTTAATGTATTAGACGCTTTTCAGCATGTCACTTGCTCAAATGTGCTAAAAACCAAACAAGGCAGGAGGACTTATTGACTAACCCCAGTAAGTAAGCAGGGCCAAAATAATTTTTTTCAAGTGGGGTTTGGGAAACCATTCATTGGGAACTGAGCGATTTTCATTGTATGATTTGTTGCTTGCTTGCCAGAAAAGGAGTATGTCTGATACTACATTCTGCAGAGTTGTTCCATATGCTAAAGGACCTGCAAACTATTTTGTAAGAGTAAGGAAATCTAGGAAATTCTCTGTTTGTTATAAATTGGGAGTATGACACATGTATATACTGATATACTTTGTTTTCAATATTATATAACTAAATTTTTAATAATTTGACACCTGTCTTTTCCTTTGTGCTTGAAAATGTAGGAACATGTGTGACTCAAAGTCCATCTAGTTTGGCATCCTGCCTGCATAATATTGTAAGTGCCAGACATTTGGGCAGTGATTACTTGTACCTTCTGGATTTAAGGGAATTTTCTTCCCCTCTCCAATATGCTAAACTAGGGTCTGTAACACAAGTGTCTATGTTTCTGCTAAACTTGAAAAAAAAAAGTAATTAAAAAGAAATCTCGATATTGTATTTTTTAATCTAGTTACTATGAACATACCAGTCTGTACCTGGTTTTTCCAAACAGTGAATTCTCTAGGTTCCCTGCAGTCCGTGAGCTCCTTCTTCTAAAGCCCCATGTAATTCCAGTTCTCCCCTTTGCCTGCTAATGCTTCCTGGTCTGACCACAAAAACTGCTGAAGCCTCATTTCCCAGCTTGTCTGCATTCACCTCGCTGTCTCTCGCCACCCTCTCTCCAACTGAATGTCGGTGCAAAGCTGGCTTCCATGGTTACTACTAAAATAGGCAAAGGAGATATTTTTGGTCAGAATCTGCCAGTTCAGCAAGATCAAAATGCTTTTGGGAAATGTTCTGAATGCAGTGAAATTTAAGCAGGACGTTTCTTGCAAAATGAAATAAAAAACCCACTCCAGCTTCCTGCACCCCACCTGCAGCTTCCCAGAACACAGTCCTCCTGGGCTGCCCAGTGCCCTGCTCCACCCTCAGGGAGACCTGCCACTCAGACAGCCCTGTGGCAGGGCTTTTGGGTGGAAACCTTTCTATTTCTTGGTTTTGTTCTAAGTGTTGTCAAAATCTTCTCTGCCCCATGTCAGCCACGTCCACAGCGCCCATTTCTATTGTCAGAATTCTGTGCAGGTGTTATTTATTTTAGATGTACATAAAAGCTAGCCAACCATGCAATGGCTTTTGCTCAGTTGCTTCCCCAACACTCAGTGAGGTGTTGCTGTCACTTGTCCCTTCTGGTGTCTCCTGTTTGTTTCCCTTGTGGCATGTCCCAGTTAAGTTGCAGGCCCTCTGAGGAAAGGGACTGCCCTTTTTTATGTATCTCGAGACAGCTACTGTTTTTCCTCAGCCTGAATAATTTTTTTTATTCTGTATTTGTAATAGACCCTCCTGCAGTTTGGCTACCTCTGGGCTTCCTTTGCTGCTGTATTGTTAAAATTCCCTCACAGGCAGTAGGATGCACGAGCTGTGTCTGTGCTCCACAGCATTGATCTGATGGTTCTGTGTTCACAGCCCTGTGGTTTTCTGTCCCTTCTGAGCCTTTACAAATGCCCATAACCCCATCACCCAAGCACACTGGCAGACTGCACAGTGCAGGGACCTTGCTGGAGTTCCTAAGCCAGGCACCACTGCCTGCAGGGATTTCCCTGCCTCTGGGTGAGCTCCTCGTTCCCAGCTCCTCCTGAGCACAGCAGCTTCATTGTTGGTTTCATGGAGGAGAAAAAAGGCAACTTCTCCTCCTGACCATCTGTCCTAGCCTATCTTCTCTGGCCAAGCTTTTCAGAAGTATTGGAAGAATATTTCCTCTCCCACAGAGTATTTCACAGACTATTTCTTCTCTCTTAGAGGATCACAGTATCACAGAGGATCCTGAGTTGGAAGGGATCCGCAAGGATGCCCCCCAGGACATGGATGTGTCTCCTGTCTGCCAGGGCACTGCTGACTCAGATTCAGCTTTTGCCATTGACCAGGACTCCCAGGTCCTTTTTCATGGCTGTTGCTCTCCACTGCCTCATTCCTCAGCCTGTCTGTACTGGCATTGCATTTAATCATCTTTGCAGATTGCAGTAGGCAATAGTCAGAGATACTAAACCCATAATTCTCTGTAAGACTTTAGAGAGTAGGCCTTCTAGCCCAGTGGGTAGCAAAATGTGGGGCAGGAGGCAGCCTCCCAACACTTGCAGCCTTTTTGAATTTACAAAATAGTATCCCCCTGCAATGCAAACTCCAAATGCTTTTAGACAAACACGTACACAGTCCTGCACCCTTTTAAGCAGTTATCAAGGTGTGTCTGCACTGAAATTCCCAGAGAACGCTCTGCAGTTACTGTCCAGTTCCAAGATGTGTTATTACCCATATGTGTTAAGCTCCTGGTGGGCCAGACCACGGAACTGCAAAGAGCAGTGACCAGACTGTGCTTTGGACAGCCTTGCTTTTAACAGCTTGCCCCAAACACAAGGGGGGAATGCAGCTTTGGTTGATTGGTGGGTTTGTTTGTTTGTTTATTTAGTTTTATTTTTTAAAATAAAAAAAAATTTTTTTTTTTAATAGTCTACTGAGGTACTCATGTGTTGTAGAGTTGGATCTGTGTCTTTGAGGGGTGATGCTCCTTCCGCAGGAAACTCCTCCTCCTGGTGTCACTGGTGTTTGCTGCCAATTGGCATCCAGACTTTTCTGAACCAAAGCTCTTGCATTTCTAAAAATCCCTATAGGCAGTGACCTGTGTGCCAGCATCCCTGTAGACAGCTCCTGTGGGGATTTCAGACACAGAAGCACATCTAGAAGTTGGAGAAATCCCTTATGTCCTAGTGGAATAAATTCTGACTTGCACAGAAGTTTCTGCCTGACTTCTACCACAGTCCCCATCAGCAGGATGGGACATGCTCAGCTGCAGTCAGAGTGTAATGGCTCAGTTTGTGGGCTGGGCTCTGGTGCTTGAGTGACTGGAGCCGTTATTCCCCTGCAGGCACAGGGGAAAACACCATTCTCTAAAACTTGGCTAAAGGAAGTTTTATTTGGCATGCATTAGCCCACCCTTGCAAAGCTGAAGGCTGTATACACAGTCAGTTAGCACAGATCACCTGAGGTTTAGTCAACAGATATGTAAGGATTAATGGAGTTGTCTGCACTCTGTGAGAGCAGCGTTTATAAGGGAACTTCATTAGATCCACAGCTGCAAATTATAAACCCTTCTACCCTGTTTGAGGTTTGTTATCTTTAGAGATCACCATGAAAGGTGGAACAGCTGTGAGAGCTATTATTCAAGCTGATATATAATGATTGCAAAAAAGGTAGGGTGTTTAGACAGATGATGTGAAGAACAGATTTGCAAGAAGATCTTTAAATTCATGTTCCTCTGAGCTGGTGTGCATTGAAAGAAAAGGCACAAGTGAGATACTCCAGCACAGTGAGGTGTTCACAAGAATATCTTCTGAACTTGTCACAGCAGTCCCCATCAGAGGAGAGACTGGGGTGAGCAGGAGGGTGGAGGAGAACAATTTTCTCCCACAGAGGGAAGTCATGTACAAAGGTATACTCAGTAGCTCAGTTTTGTATGTCAGGGGTTTCCATAACTTTAATATCCTTATTTTATTGATGAGAACAGTTGCAGCTTCACTTGCTTGCGTGGTGCTTGGTGCCAGCTTGGTCCTTGATTTGGAGGAAGCTGGTGCTGGAGGGCTCTGCCATCAGGTGTTAGAGGGGAGAGCAGGAGGGGTGTCAGTGCCTTCAGTCTGGCAGAGCTGCAGCTTGCCATGTCAGCAGTTATTCCGGGTTTGGTGACCAGCCAGTCTTTGAGGTAGATGACAAATCTTGACTGGTCTCTAACTGGAGAGGGGCAAGAAGCAGCCAAATGCTAACAGAGCTTCTCCTCCCAGTGCCCTCCTCCTGGGCAGGGACTGCTCTTGCTGACACAGAGCTGCTCTTCCCCTGAAATATTTGCTGGTCTTGTCTTAGCTGTTTGTCCAGGACAAAGAGCTGTGGGGCTTAGGGACCAGGACAAGGGCTTAATGATACCTAGGGACTGCACAGATCTGCAGAACACCAGCAGAGGCACACCCTGGAGCGGTATTTTCCCTCCCCTGGCTCTAGCAAAGACTGCAGGAATTATTTGGGGATAAAAAAACTCCTCCTGCTTTCAGACCCACGTAGGAAAACAGTCACGTTGTCAACCACTTGGCACATGGGCTTTGGCAAGGCAGAGGAGGCAATGTGGGGTCTCCATAATTATTATCAACGATTTTTTAAAGGAAGAGGGGGTAGAACCTGGGTCCTTGAAACTTAGATCCCCTTCAGGTGCTGAGAGGAGAGGAATAAGGGAGGTATTATTAGAAAGCATTTCTTTTATTTTACAGATGTTAAATAGCACTATACCACTATATCAATCTGTCAAGTACACTAATAGGAAACAGCATCTAGAAAAGTTGAGATGTGAATTTCACAGGGGAACAGTCACTCCCCTTCTCCAGGATCCTGGGGTCTGGGGGCCAGTGTGGAGCACACAGAGCAGCCACACATATGCCAGGCACATGTGGATGGAGAGGGGAAGGAAAAGTTGTGGACTGTGACTGAAAAAACTTGGTGCAGCTGGAAAGGTTTTCACCCACCCTGTCCTCATTGTTGTACTTGAAACTGGATTAAAAATATCCTTAAAGCAGAGACCACACAAACCTTTGGGTTTTGACAAGTTGTGTGTGTCATGCTATGGGTTTCCGTGGTGTTAATCAGCATTTTCACAAGATAGGTGGTTTAAAGTCTGAGGGAGAAAAACAAACCTCTAATGGATGATTAAAGGTTGAACAGCAAGCCTGGCTTTACATTAATGTGTATTAGTTCCAAAACAGACCCAGAGCCATGGTGTTTTCCTCTTGGACTCTGCCTTGCTTCCTTGAACTTGTCCTGGTGATGCCCAGCAGTGGCTGTGACCACAGGCAGATGTTGGTAGGGTTTTATTAAAAGAGCTGCCTGAAGCCCAAGGTTAAGTGACAGGAATTTCAAAACAAAACAATAAATTAATAAAATGAATGTGTCATCAGCTGATCCTCTTCTGACCACCATCTGTCCCCTGATCATGTGACGTCTCCCAGCTGGCCACCCAAGAGACAAACCATGCAAGATCATCATCACAACATATGCTGCTATTTACACATTTTTAAAGGTAATAGTTGCTAGGCTGTCATATTAGTAGTTAAAAGCAGTTATTTGGAAGCTAGGGGATTTTTTCTGTATTTCTCTCCTTTTCATTTTTTCCCTTAGGAAGGCAGTGACTCAGCAGGTATATTTCTGACAGAGACATGTTCAGGGTTGGATCAGTGGAAGTTCCTATGTAAAGAACATGTAATTCTACCCCCTCATACCCCCACCTTGTTCTGTGGCATGCTCTTGTGCCTTTTGTAATATGCAGTAGAATAAATAAAATAGGAAGAAGGCAATGGTCCCACAAATGTCACTAGTGTACCTTTTAGGAACATTATGCGCTCTCTTTGCCATCTCCAGGATGCAAACCAAGCTCTGCATTTTTTAACTATTGTTAAGATCAAGGATGTGGTTATGAGAAGACTTACAATTTATAGGATACTTAAGCATTAAGGATTGAGGCACGGAACATTTCCTGGGGATTAACGACTGACTGGGTGAGCCTCGGGCCATTAACCCCTGCCTGCCATTAATCTTCAGGAAATGCCCTGCAGTGAGGTCGTTATTGCTGTTATATGCTGAAACACAAAAATAATAATAAGAAAGGTCCGTGGATTATTTATTTATATTTTACATAACACAATTCTATTGGGACTGTAGGAAATGAACATCTTTCTATTTAGCTGGTGGTAAGCTGGAATTAATGCAGTTCCTGCATCTCACTCTTTTGTGGAAGATTATTGTCAGACTGCAGGAGTGTAAGTGGGGCAGGATTTGGCCCCTGCTTGTATTGCAGTGCTTAATACAATGAATATGCCCTGCTTCTCTGATATTACTGCTGGCACAATTTAGCCCTATATAAAAACCAGCTCAAAATGCTTGTTTTACAGCAAAGCAATTTATTCACAGTTCTAAGCATCTCGCAGCCTTTTTTTAACTCGTTGAATAATCCTTTTAGGTTGCCCATAAAGCAGGTGAAATGCTTCTGCTGCAGTCCTAAGGCAGAACACTGGCTGCATAAATAGCATCTAAATTACCAGGAATACAAAATACACATACAGTAATACATACCTACAAAGGCAAATTCATACTGACAGGACTGCAGTGTGTGCTTATCAGCAGCAAAACATCTCGGGGAAAAAAAAAAGTGGCTTTATATTGAAATTTTGTATATATTTCTCTCTATATAAACACTTAAATACTATTTTTTGCATGTTCTAAAGCCCAGATGCTGGCTCCTTTTTAATGAGCCTGCCTGCTTAAACATTTATTAGCTTAGAGATGTATAGTTTTCATAAAGCTGCCTGATTCTTTTTGCAGAATATCTTTGCAAAAAAAAAAAGCTTTTTTTTTTGTGTACATGGCCTCAGTCCTTGCAACCTCCTAGAGAGTCTGTCAAGGCACAACTTAAAAGCTCGTTCAGGCGACCATGACCCCCTGCTAGCAGATTGTCTGCCTAAAAGGTAAGGGAAAGCTAAAAAAGAAGTAGAAACTTAAAAGTAGCTTCTCAAAGGCTGCATAGATCTTTTTTTTTTGTTAAACCTAAAGTGTTTAAAAGCTTTAATATTGATGGCCTGTCAACTTTGTCCTGATTCTTTGGCTTTCAGTTAAAAGGTTTTTGTTGTTGTAGCTTATGCAGTTGCTCTGTTGCTATGGAAACGTGACATCAAAATGACGTTTCTCTGTTTAAAAGCTTTTAACTAAATTCCTGCCTGTCAGATGTAGGCCCCATTTTGTGCACTCAAGCTTCAAGCTGTTGCAAAAAGGTTTCATATGTTCTGTTGTCATTCAAATTCTTTATCCACATATGCATGTCTTGCACTACAAAAAACCTAAACTAAAAACTCAATCTATATTAAGTGTCCTCTTTTAAAACCCTTTTAGGTCAGTCAGCAATGGCTGCAGCAGAAATTCCCAGTTACATTGTCTCTTCTCAGACTGAGAAACACAGGAGGGCCAGAAACTGGACTGATGCAGAAATGAGAGGTTTAATGCTGGTTTGGGAAGAATTTTTTGATGAGCTGAAACAAACTAAAAGGAATGCCAAAGTTTATGAGAAAATGGCTAACAAACTCTTTGAAATGACTGGAGAAATTCGCCACGGAGAGGAAATAAAGATAAAAATTACAAATATGACATTCCAGTACAGGTAAGCTTCAGTTCATTCTTTTTATTTTAAGAGATTTTAGCAGGGACGGCGCAGTGATTTTTGCCTTTCAGAAAGAAGTCTCCTGGAGGAAATCTGTCGATAAAAGATTAAAGATTGTTCATATCGCTTTTAAAATTCTCTCTTGCCAATGCTGTTACGTCATTGTTAATTTGTCCCCCCCATTTCATGTCAAACTCTGGGACAACTTTGTTGCTTTAAAATTAGCTGGCACTGTTATGATGCAGAGGGATGGAAATGTATTTAATGGGGAAAAGAGAATTTTTTTTTTTTTTTTTGGTCTTTGCTGAGGGGACTGATTGTGTTAGCTTGGCAGCCAATTCCTTGCAGTGAAACTCCTGCAGTTTCAAGTGGCCACTGAGGATCGGAATTGCAAGGCAAAGTTAAAAAAAAAAGAAGAAAACTAGAACAGAATAATGTTTGGGGGGGCTGATGCTCCTCGATTTTGGTCTCGTGAGTTGAAGGGTTACACTTCACGGGGCCAAGAATAATTGAATGTCTTATTACTGAGTGACACACATTGCTATAATTATAAGCAGCAGCAGTGAAAGAACTATTATATCTGCAGAGAGAATCAATGTGCACCGTCAATACTGCTCCAAAGGAGTCGGGGGGGAGGGCGGAGGTGTCTATGAGGGGATGATAAAGAACAGGCAAGCAGTCAGGAGGGGAAGTTGGCTTCAGAAAATGTGAGGCATTTGTGGATTTGTTGTTTGCAGGGAGAAAAATAATTAGAACTTAACAGAAATATTTCCATTTTCTTTTTTCTCCTTTTTTTTTTTTTAAATTCTTATCTCTGCGAAGCACAAACTGCCTCATACTGGAAATCCTGAGTGGTGATTTGAGCTAGGTGCTTGTAATGCAGGAAAATCAAATATGTGACTCTTTTATTTAATCTCTCCTCAAAGCTCATATTAATAATAAAAAAGGTTATTACAGCAGGCAACCATGTTAAAACTGCTCGCTTTTCTGTAAGGCACCCTTACTGTATTTAATGCAGAGACTGCTCATCAAATAGAAAACTAGGGAAAATCCTGTAAACCCCTTAACTTTGAATGTCCTTCTACATTTCTATGATCCACAAGCATAATGTTTAACATCGTTTGCCATAATATCAAACCTGATGTTTTGTGGCAAATCCTAATGTCTCCAAAATATTTTACCAACCCTGCTGTAATCCCTACAGTTTCCTTCACCCAGACTGTAGATGAGAAAGCTGGAAGTATGATAAATTTTTGTCCAGCATCACCCAGCAATTCCCACTCAGATGCAGATTTAGGAGTTGCAGGCTAGCAGGCTTTTGCTTAGTCTGCTAAATCTGCAGTCCTCCCTGCTGGGAATTGCATCTCGGCACTGAGATTTCACAGGTGTCTGTAGCAGCAACACTGCACGATAGTTAAGTGCCGTAATTGCCAAGTGGAATAGGTTATTTCTGTCAGCCTTTGTTCTAAATTTACAATGTTGTCATCCATCAGAGAGTCTCATTTTTTTCCTAATTAATGTTTTTACTTTAAAGTTGCACTGGGGGAAGGGAAGAAATAAAATCACTCGCATGTATGCACTGTGTGTGTGAGAGAAACCGCACTTTTAAGAAATATCCTTCTATTTCTGTGAACTTCTAAGATTGCTTCTGTTGCATGTTGTCAATCTGCTTTTCTATTTTGCAGTGCATGGCAGCTCCCTGCTTATTGATTGAGATGCTAATTTAGGAGAGTTAAAACTGCCTTGTGCTGTCACAGAGCTGTTTCATTTTGTGCTATGGAATATAAAATGCATCTTCTTATTGTTTGTTCACATGCCCGTGTGCTTTGCTGTCAAGGTGAGGTGGTGTGGAGAAGAGGGACAAGCAGAAGCTGTTACTCACAATTTCTAGTTTTCTGGGTACTTTTTGGTGGTGTGAGAGGATGGGGAAGGTTGTGGTGAAACTGTAAATGAGGTGAGTGGCCACCGACTGCTGGCTTTGCTGTGAGGCAGCCGGGTTTGAATTTATGTTTGGGTGCCTGCAGGACACTTGAAGAAGATGATTTACATCACTGCATTTCTGAGCACCATTGCTGCCCTGTGGCACAAACTGGAAAAGAAGATCTTGAGAGGGGGATAATGCTCCATTTTGAGAAAATACTTTGTAAAGATTACACTGGGTTAGTGAGTGGGACATGGGAGAGTGTAGCACCAGTAGCAGGAGTGAGGAGGGGTGTTTTGCACCTAGGAGCTTATTTCTGCACCCACTTCAGGATCCTGCACTTCTTTAGGCAACTTTGAACAGTGCTGCAGAGTTGGAGTGGCCTCTACTCTTCCTTTAACAGAAATAAACTGCATTAAAATATTTAATCAGATCATATTATTGATGTGTCACAATTTCATAAAGGAGCATAAAACCTTTATTCTACAAATTACTATGCATACATATATGGATGAATACATGTATGTGTATTTTTTCCATAAAAGGAAAAAGCAGTACTTGAATATTTCTACTAGTCTTTTTAACCAAGTTCAGTTTTAAAAGTGCTGTCACTGGTGTGTCTTATCCTATGACATCTGTTGAAACAGATATTGATGATCTGAATCGTATAGAGTTCTGAAACAGAAAGCAGTGAACATGTTTATAATGGTGCTCTCCAGTTTGAGGATCCCATGGCATTCTAAGAGGCAGTTCAGTAAACATGGTTTTCTTTATTCTGCTTAGTCCAAGCCACTCACTGAGTAGAAGGTGTCCAAGTCAGGCAAACATATGCATAAGCAGGCAGGAGTGTTTCTTGGCCAATCATTATTGAAGTTTCTGCAGCAAGTGCAGCCTGCATGGGTGTGTGCAGTGGCAGGGGGCTCAGAAGGGGCTCCCACCCCAAGGATTCACCCTGGTTCTGGGTGTGTTTGTATCCCATGTGGGATCTTGTGCTGCCAGCTAAAGTTACCTCAGGTGTAGCTCAGTGTCCATAAGCATCTCTTACATAAGCAATTTTAGGGAGTTCATATCCCATTCTTCCACATCTGAAGTGAAAACATTATTCAGGTGTTGAAATGCCAAAAAGAAATCTATTTTATCTCATTATTTCCTCCTTGAATTCTTGTGTTTATTTCTGCCTGCCCTATATTTCAGCAAGGTGACAAGAGAATGAGAAGATGTTTAGAGAATAGTTAGGCTGAGCTGTGGAAAGCTTTCTTTATTAAGAAAAGTGTAAAAAAAAAAGTTTGTGAATGCTAAAGAATTTCAGAGGTGCACTATTTTTCAGAATGTAAATCAGATTTTTTTTTGCTGTAATACAAGAAGTTATTTATAAGAATTGCAAGGCAAGAAATGCAAAACTAGTTGAAGCCATATAAATCTGTATTTGGATCCCAATAATGCAGTATTGCACTGCATAATTAGCATGTGGAACTAATTGCCACTGAAAATCATTGACACCAAGAGAGCAGCAGGTTGTTTTAGTATTATTATTATTTTTACTAAAGATTAGATTTATTAAATAAAAAACCAGATGTTGTTTGTCTTCCAATTAGGCAGAGTTATGAAAGGCAGCGGGTTTCAGGATATTACTGGCTGTTGATGGAAAAATAATCATGTGTTTTTATGGGTGAATGTGCCCTCAAAAGCTGTCTGTCAAAATCATTCTTGAAGTATTCAGCACTGACCTTTGTCAGAAGAGAGTGAGACAATGGACTGAGCTGGCAGTGATTCCTGTATTCCTCTGCATTACTGTAGTCCAAGTGCATTTGGAGGAAACTAATCAGGGAAAAATATACCATGACCTGAAGTAATTCTTACTGGAGTCTCAGTATATTAAGGGACCATTTCATCCACTGTGGAAATTGACTGGGTGGAAAATTCTGCACAACACCATAGGTGGAAGGAAAATTCTTTCTGCAGGTGTATTTGAGTAAAGTTCTGCTTTTAGGAATTGCTGTAAAATCTGAAATATCTGCTGTGGATAGATCAGCCACCAGGTTTTTAGTGTTCTGCTTCAAAGATACCTGTGTGGTGAGCTGCATGAACCTCCCCATTTATTCTTCCTAGAAGAACGAAGGGCTGAGTAAAGCTTCTTGGAATTCACAGTTAAGCTTTCACATCAAAAGTTTTCCTGAGATTAGTGTGCTGGTCATCAAAAGTTTTCCTGAGATTAGTGTGCCAGCTCTTGAAGTTTAGCATCCCTTAGTCTGTGCCCGGTTCTTTGTGCTGTGCAGCCTACTTGGGGCTATCAGCTCATGTGAACCTGTAATTTTTCCTTCTAAAAGAAAGCACTGTCCTGTCACTGCTAATGTGCTGATCTCACAGTGTCACAGTGCTCTGTGACTGCTGTTATCATATTGCCACTGACACAATACTGATAAAAAGGAAGCACAGCTTGCACAGTGGTCCACAGTTTTGACTGATTCCTTCTGATGTTTAAAAATAAGAACTCTGTGAATGCAAATTTATTATTTTCAAAAACATCACCCTCCCCAAAGCCTAGAAAACAGGATGCAGCTGTTGCTCTTTGATTTGAATCACAGTCAATTAATGTTAATGATTGGTAAATTTGAATCAGTCTCATGATTTGAATGAAAGAGTAGTCTAATTTTTTATTTTCATGTGTACATGATAGCAATTAAACATTTTTGCTTGTGTAATCCATTGCTATACTCTCTGACATTATGCAACTGGAAAATTTGACCTCTGTTACAGCAAATGAAAAAATATGAGTGCAGCCAAATTACTGCAAAAAGTTGAATACTTTACTATCTTTGTCTTTAATTTCAATAATTTATGGCAGATGCACAACTTAGCATTGTACTTTCGTCATCCTTCTTTTCCTCACCATTGATTGGTTCAAAACCAGTTGCTATTTATTATTTATTTTGAAAGCTTTTCCTAGAAACCCCAGGAGATGGATCTTGTATCCATTCCTTAAGGCAAGTAGTAATATCAAATGCTGCAATAATAATAAAAAAGCAATCCTGCTTTGAGCAAAGTCTAAAAAAATGAAACAAGTTAGAGATTGCTTGCTTTTTGCTGACTAAATAATGATGATTTTCAAAAAAACCAAAACCTCTTTAGAACATAATATTGTGATAGGTTTTTTTAGAAGGTGGATTAATAGGCACAGAGAATAAAGTCTGAAAAAAGGTCAATGGCAGCACAAATGACTCAACAGTTGTCTCAGTCTACTCAGTCTATTTTGGCAGTGGGATCTCAAAGTCCATTAATTTATTATTCTCTTGAATAAGACAAGCAATCACCTTTCAAATTAACTCAGTTGGCATGCTTTGGGTATTTGTCCACTGGAAGTCTGACTTTGATCCCTGAGTTTTTGGAGAGAATTCTCAGTTGCCTCTGCTCTCAGCTGGATTTTAATAGAGCCTCATGAAGCAGCAACAGGTCCAGATAAACTCAGTGTGAATTCATTTTGCAAGCTCTGCTGACTTTCTTGCTTACCTCTGTTTCTTACCTCCTTTTTCCTGCATGGCTTGCTCCCTCAGGCAGTGATGTGCCCAATTGCAAAGCGTTAATGTTTGGTTCATCTTGCTCTCTCATTTCTGGACTATTGCATTCCAGCCTTCCTATTGTCCTGTTTCTTTTAACATCCCCATGTTTCATTAAAACAAACAAAACCCCAATTCTATCTCTGGGAAGCAGCTAAGGTTGCTGTGATGAGTTATGCTAATGACCGAGGGCAGTAAATTAATCTCTGCTTTAGACTCCAGTTTTTCCAGGGTTACATTTACCTCAGTGCAGGCAAAAGCTCTCAGCTGTCTAACTAGATTTTCTGGACTTCTGGCAGTTGTAGAAAAAATATTTAAAAGTCAGTAAATCCTGGAACTCGATATTAGTATTACGAAGGTAGCTATTTGGTTTGTTTTTACCAGAAAGCTAAACCATCAATGCTATTGCAGTCAATGTTCCCCCTATTTACCTCCACCTGCAGCATTTCTACTTCTCTTCCAAAGGACTGACACTCCCTTTCTCCTTATCTTCTCATCTCTTTCCCTGTTTCATCCTTTTTTCTGTGTGTTTGAGCCAGACTCCATACAGGTACATGATTGCTGCTGGTGCTGCTTTTAAGCTAACACAGTTCTCTTGTCTACCTCCTGGTAGTGATCCCTTTTATTCAGCTCAGAGCTATGGTAAGCAGTCAGAAGTGGAATTAGTATCCATTCAATGCATTGAGAGCCAGAGAAATACCTGCATTTATATAACTGCAACTCTACAGCTCTGTGAGCAGACAATAAACAACAGCTCTTCCTTCCAAATTGTCATAGCTTTGTTAGAAAAGGGGGTCTGGGTACACAGCTGAGCTCAAACAGCAGCAAGAAGGGACCAACCTACTCAGGCAAAATATCTACTCCTGGAAACTTCCCATTGAATCATAGAATGGTTCAGGTTGGAAGGGACCTTTAAAGACCATCTCTTTCCAACACCTCCCATGGGCAGGGACACCTTCACTAAACCAGATTGCTCAGAGCCCCATCCAAACTGGCCTTGAACACTGCCAGGATGCAGCATCCACAACTTCCTGGGGCACCCTGTTTCAGTGGCTCACCACTCTGATTAAAATTTCTTCCTTATATCTAGTCTGAATTTACAATAAGTTCTTCGCAGAGCCTTCTCTTCCCCAGGCTGAACAATCCTGTCTCTCTCAGCCTGTCTCTGTGGCAGAGCTGCTCTGAGTATTTTGTAGCCTTCCAGGTGGGGTCTCAGGAGAGCAGAGGTGCAGAATCCCCTCCCTCGACCTGCTGGCCATGCTGCTTTTGCTGCAAACCAGGATAATGGTTGGCTTTGTGGGCTACAGACACATTGCCAGCTCATGTCCAGCCTCTCACTGACCTGCACCCTCAACTCCTTCCCTGTGGGACTGCCCTCAGTCTCTTCATCCCCCAGACTGTAGTTATACCTGGGTTGCCCCCCAAATCAGCACAGGGTGATTTAATGGAAGCAGATGCAGCTAATGAGGCTGAGGGGAGTTGGTGGCTGTACTTCAGCCTTCACTGCCCACATGTCCCAGTCGGGTGTGCCTGCAGCAGAGTTATCAGAAATACCAGCAGGAGGAAAGGACTGAGTCAGGAATCATCTCTGAGACTTTGTGAAGATTGAGGGAGGTCTCTAGGGACCAGAAAAAGGCTGTTGAATCTTCAGAAAGGCAGGAACAGGAATTAAGAGTTCTTCTCTTCAACTCCTTAGGAGATCATTGAGCAAGAAATTTTGGAAGCAATTTCCAGTCACGGAAAGGAGAAGGTGGTGACTGGGAATAGCCAGAACGGATTTACCTGCACTGAATCACATCTGACTGACCTGCTTGCTTTCTTTTTTAAAGGACTAGATTTGTGGATGAGGGTAGAGCAAAGTATTGTCCAGCTCACAGTACAAGCCCTTTTGACACAGTCTCTAAGAACATCCTTGTATCCAAGCTGGGATGTTACACTGCAGGGGAAGGACTACCAGCTGGCTGGAAAACTGTCTGGATCTCTGGGGACAGAGTAGCTGTTAATGGTTTGTATTCTGCCTAGAGACTCATTCCCAGTGGAGGACTGCAGGTGTTTTGTACTGGGACCTGCCCTGTTTAAAATCAACAATCCAAAGGTGAAGGTGGAGTTCACTGGTTTGCAGATGATGCCAAGCTGGTGCTGAAGTCTGCATGGGCAGGACCGACACTCAGAGGGACCTGGGCAGGTCGAGGAATGGGCTGACAGGGACCCCATCAAACTCAACAAGGACAAATGCATGGGATGGCCAAGTGCTGGAACAGGAGGGGATGGCCTGGTGGGGCAGCAGTTCTGCTGGTGGGGACCTGGGTGACATTGGGCTGAGTACAAGCCTGTTCCCAGAGCAGCCAGCAGAGTATCAGCTCTAAGCTTGTCCTGCCTTTTTTGACACAATTTTGCAGTCCTAAGGGCTCAAACCATGTCCCACAAAGTCTTAATGCAGCTGCTGGACTTGGCAGTGGCCTGGCTGAGATGTGGTCACCCCTGGCTTTTGCCACCTCTCCTCTGGGGCTGACTGACCACAGTGAATGCACTCCATAATTGCAACTCAGTTTTAAGCCTCATAGCTCGAACACATTGAGAGTTTCAACACAGGCAAACAAATATGGCATGTAGGCTTGGCTACTAGCTTGTAGTGGCATAATTGATCTGTTTTTCATGCAAATAGCCTCAACAATTGAACTAAAAATAATCAATATTAATTGATGGTTGCTGTCAGGCCTGTGTTTAGCTATTTTCTGTCTGTGCTGCATGGGTATGCATGTATTTGTAGGCTGTGCTCGATATTCTCTGACTATGAAATCGCAGCAGTGGGTTGTGAAATATGTATGAAATTAAAATTTTGAATGCATAGAGGGCATAAAAGTATGGATGGCTGTGAGGCTCTGCTTTGCAGGACTATGATGTGCATTTCTAAATAGCTGGAAAAGCTCATCAGACATTGCAAGGACAAGGAGAAAAGAATCCTTAAATGGCTTTAAAATCTAAGCAAATCTTACTGCCTTCTTTTCTCACTAGTGGATTTCCCCTTACTCTAGGCTGACAGTATTTTAAAAGGAAGAACTTCAAGTTCTCACTTTTAAGTTTGGCACCATTGTTTTCATGTTTACATGTTATTTAATTCTACCCCTTGCAAGACTGGTGTGGGCAGGATGGATTCTGAGAAGGAAAAACCTGAAAGGCTTCAAGAAAAAAAGGGTGGGCCAGGTGTCCAGGAATAGTGGTTTTTGTTGTTGGTTTTTTTTTTTTTTCCTGCAAATGCAAACCTCTAGCTGTGAGAATCAGATTTGGTTCAGCTTTTGGTTAATTTGAATGAAATCTAGTTCATGAAAATGGGGCATTTGTCATCGGTCTTGCCTTTCCTGTTGTGTTCCCTTTCTGCATTTTGATTTAGAGTAACAAGATCCAAACTGGGAGAGGCAAATAAAAAGAAAGTTTGGGACTCTCGTTGGGCTGTGGAATTTCTTTGAGATGTATACTACATCTATATACCTCAGTTATATTTCTCAGTAAAAGAAAATAAAATAACACTGGATAACAACTGGGATAGCAGTGAACTTCTCTGAGGACTAAATAATAAATCTCATAAGATACACGTGAAAGGGTCATGCTTGATAGTCCACTGTAATGTAATGATTTTGTGCATGCTGTTTCTAATGCATTATTAACTGTTTTAGGGGGTTTTTGGTTTTGTTTGTTTGGTTTTTTTTGGCAAATTAATGAAACTCTGTACTTTTCCCTACCCTGATCTTTATTCTGTAACAAATGAACAGATGTGTGTATCTCATGGTTGTTACAAGGATATTTACCAATGCATTTCATGGCTTTTAAGCCATATTAGAAAAAGGATATGCATTATATTTATAGCCACTTGTATTCATTATAGAAAATAAATATTCATTCTTCAAAGCATGAAAGTGCCAGGCTGCCCTCAGTTCAGTAAAGGCTGTGGTGTGTTGCTTAGTCCAGTTGTCAGGGACTGCTGTCAGATTGGTTAGTTGGGTATTCTATAAGGGGAAGAAAATTACTCAACCACCAACACAATCCTGTTTCCATTAGAAGTTGTAATGTTCTTTATCTGTATTGAATTTCCTTTGAGGTTTACATGCAACTTTTTATAACAGGTCAAACCTAGGAAAAGAGCCTGAAAGGCTTCACTGGAAGTTAAAGAAGAAAAGTATTTAATTTTATTCTCATTAAAAGCATTCAGTTTGACTCCTAAATGTGACCAGAACAAATGTTTTGAGATAGATCTGTATGAAAAGTACTTTTTGTAGGAAAACAAGCTTTAATGTTGTGTGCCTTTTCTTACAGGAAATTAAAATGCATGACTGACAGTGAAACTGTGGCACCTGACTGGCCTTACTACAAAACCATTGATAGGATCTTATCCAAAGTGACAGACCACAGCGATGTGAAAATGCATGAAAATCAGCAGCCAGGTCCTTCTACATCACAGACAGAGGCCTCGCAGTCTCCATCAGCCAAGTCTACACCTCTGTATTTGCCATATAACCAGTTTACATATGAAGGAAGGGAAGAATGCTTTGAAGATGAACATTCAGAGAGCTCATCAAGCTTGCTTTCTTACAAGCTGAGGTAGCATCTATTTTCCCCTCTTTTCAGGATTTTGCAGAATGAATCGAATTTGCTGTGTAAAGGGAACACCCTCACACATTTTTCTCTAACAGCTCTTGTATTTTTTCTGTAAATCACAAATGAGATCTGTTCCCCAATCTCAGTCACTTTGCTGAATTAGGGCTTTTTCTTTATTCCTTTATGAAAGACTGGAAGGGAGTAGGAGAACTGGGCAAAAAGTTGTATATTATTGCCAAAACTCAGCATGCATGTCACGGCTCACATCAGGGAGAGTGTTCATAAAAGGAGTACAGGCATGTTCAAGAGAGTCCTGCGGTGCAATCAGAGATATAACATACTGCTTAGATGATTTTTGGCTTGCTCTAGTTCTGCTTTTGATATGACTATGAAATTTCTCTGGCTTCAGTTATTATTAAAATGGTGAAAAGATACAAAAATAAATATTTCTGTGGACACTGAAAAGCTGCTCATGCAGTTTGAAAGTACATTGCATCATTTTAAATACAATTGAGAATGTAATTTTTTTCAAAGTAAATGTTAGTTTGAGATGCAAACATGTGATTCCTTTTTTTTTTTTTTTAATATGATTGGAGTTCCCTGGAAGGCAAGCATTTTAACAAAAGGCAGGGCTGTACTCTTGATACAAATTTCAGACTTTACGGGTCTCATTTTTCATCCAGAGTGGTGTGAAATAAGAGCTGATTACAGTTTTCTGGCAGGAAAAAAGTTGATCCTAGAGATCCTTATCATGAGTGTGTGAGGCTTTAACTGTAACAGTAAAATTACCTGTCAGTCATGCAACTGTAAAGATGTTGAGCTGGAAGAAGAACCAACTGAGCAAGTTCGAATTATTGTTTCCAGACTCACTCTTGGATGAATAAAACTAAGTTAAATTCATTCAATCATTCAAGCAGATAGTCCTTGATTATTTTAAAAAACTTTTTTTTTTTTTTTTTGGCAATGAATATTTGCTAGGGTGCATCACTTTTGAATTATAGCAACCTTTTTGTTCACAAGCAACAATTTTTTTTCATCTCAGTCCGTTGTAAGTAGTTGATATTCCTGATACACAAACTTGCTTGACTTCAGGATTTGCAAACTCCACAGCCATATTTCAGATGCAATAACTTTATTCCCAATTGGATTTACAATAACATTATTTAATATTTAATTAGAAGGTCCCATTTCCACAAACATTATGGAGTTTATTCAGTTGACTACTTGATAACATCAGGCTTTTTCAAGATATTGGATGTTAAGTTTTTTCAGCTTAGGGACAACTCCAGGACAACACAGATTTTGTACCGTAAGAGAGGACAGAGGTCACCACACCAGGCTTCACTACAGAACACAGACATTCCTCACAGAGATCAAGTTAATCAACCCCAACCCCACATGTGTTGTGCCCACAGTTTGCAGGTGGACTCTCAACTCATGTAGGTGCTTTCATTTACAGCTGAAGTGGACTTAAATCAGTCACTAAATTATAAGCTCTGGAAAATTTAGGCTACGATGCATTTTAGCCAGCTTCAGGTTCTGGTTTGTTTATTTATTTGTAATTTTATCCAAGGAAATACCCTAACCTGTTCTAGTAAAAAGTAGTTTAACTTTACTTGGCTAAATTTAGAAAATGCATCTCATTTAAATCTAGCCCCTAGTGGCACAGGCTGGCTTTCAGCTGGCTGCAAGTCTGGGGCAGGCAATGCCACTCAGCCCCTGCAATGCTGCTGTTGCCTGCTAGGAGTGGCTGTACTGGATGGCTCAGGAGGGTCTGGGAGCTGCAGGGAAGGGCAGGGCAGCTCTCAGGATGGCAGGACCTCCATAGCTTTTAGGAGTTCAGCCATGGTCTCACAGTCTCCACTATGAAAGAATTTTGTGCAATAGAATATTGTGCATATTACTTAACAGCAACTTAGTTACACAGTGACAAGTTAAAATACAGTTCCCCTGTTTTAAAAGAAAAGAAGAAGTTGAGCAGCATGAGAGGTCAGTGTAATATTCCAGGTGAGCATCGTGATTGGATTAAAAATTAGAAACCACTTGTGATAATGGGGCACGTGTCTGGAAGGAGAAAAAGTGTTATTCCAGTAGTCCTAGGGGGTTTGAAAAGTTTGTCCAGCTTTGACCTGTTTAATTTAGGCAGATGAATGAAAGCAGAGTAGGGAACCCTTTACTGGCCAGAAGAAAATACATTGCTTGCTAGTGATACCACATGGTTAAAATCACTTAGAGCTGCCATGTTAGACAAAGAAGTTAATTATTTTACTAATGGAAAATTATGAACTGAGGAAGCAATTTATAGCTTAAGCAATTAGTGTCTCATCCTGTATTTGAAAAACACTTTGAAATAGCCAACAAGAGAGAAAAGAATTAGCATAAAAAATTTGGGTCTATCTTGGCTATTTTATCAATGCCTTTGCCTCTGAACAGCCGACAATTGATCCAACAGATTCAAAGAAGAGAACAAAAGACAATTCTGGGAATTGAAAAGAAAAGAATGTTTTAGGTCCTCAATTTCCCTATTTTGAAAAATACACACTCTTGTCTATATGAAAATACAGATGTGTTTTGTAGCTGTATATTTTACAACTTACATTACAGCATTTTTTCTTCAGTAATAAAAATCCTAATGTTATGGCAACAATTGATAGAGAAAAAAACTTTTGAATGGTAGTTCTTTCTAAATAACTTTTAAACTTCTGAAAACTTTTCTGTTATTCCTTTAAACTCTCCAACACAGCTTTAGAGTGTCAGCTTTGTGTTTTTCACAGTATCTTTGAACATAGCAGGAGTCTACTTGGCTATATAAATTATAGCTTAAAAAAAATTCAATTGAATGTTTAGCTTTCATGATAGCAAAGAATGTCAAGTTTTATGCTTCAATCAGTACATACATATTGTCAAGCTAAAAATAGTTGAAACTGGTTTTCTTTGCATTCTGTTTGAAAAACTTTGAGTTCAGGACCTTCTTACAAAACCAAAATTTTGCTGGTTACTGATAATACAATTAATGTGAGATAAAATTAACTTGAATTTTTGTTTCAAGTGTGTAGATGAGGAAAACATTTGGAATCCCTTTAAAGGGGTGCCTGTAATTGCTTAGTATTGTTCTAACGCTGCTCTGACACTGTTATACAATACAAAACATCTGACAGTAATAGAATTATTCTATTATGGTCATAAAATATAATGCAATGTGGTGGAGTCTTGTACTGCAGCTTAAACTTTTAAAATCCAAATTCCTGACACCACTTTTTATCTAATTGAAAACAGTGTTTTTTCACCCTGTGGATTAATTTAGGGTCTTTGTTTTCATAGTAAAATAATGACAGAACATATTTATACGGGCTGTGAATGGAGTTCAGACTTCATGTGTTCTGACATTGTACTGAAAATGTGAAAGAGTTACTTTCACAGATTAAAAGACCAAAATAAAACCACTGTGCTATTTAGTCTGACTTCTTGTTAGACACATTTGAATTTGGTCATTCTGATGTGGAGTCCAGAAATGTTATGGAGAGGTTCTTTCCTCAGCAGGGCACTTCTGCACTCAGGAGCCCCCTGTCTCTGCTGTCCTCCACTTTGTTTCTTTGATTAGTTTCACTCTGGGAAATACTAAATGTCTGGTCTAGACCTGATAAACCCAGAAGATGGAGAATTCATTCTTCCCTTCTTTCTAGTGATAAGCAAACCCTTGTTTAAACCAGTCCCTTGTTTCTAATGTGAATTTCGTGAATGAGACTTTCAGATGTTATTTCTGCTTACCTTTCTTTTCAGTATATTGGAGAACCTTTCAGTATTTTTTTCTTTCTGGCAAGGTGGTTGTGTGCCATGATTGTACTGTCTGGTATTTTTTAATTTTTAAATGTAGATGAATTAATTTGCTACAGAAAGTTTACACAGGAAGAAAAAGTAAGAATTAGTAACATTAACTAGCCAAGATATAGATTAAAAGAAGTGCATTAAAACTTGGTGATGATGCTAATTTGGGAACCAACATATTTGGCAAAGACTTTACTATTTCTAAAATTATGCTATGGCTATTTAAATCTGAATGGGCATCATCTACAAAGAAGTTTGAGCTTTAGGCTATGTGCATTATGTAGTGCATCTTAACTCATTATGCAGACTTGTTATCCTAGCAAGGTGCTTTGCCCAGGCTCCAAGCCATTTGTGGTTCTTTTCTGTGCCTTACTTCAAGGATGAGTCTCATTAATCCCTGAATGCATTTGAATGATTGAATGAGCCTAGTTTACCAGAAGATCCAGGTTGCCTCATCCTCAGTCCTTATGCTCTGAATATCTTTATATATAATCTCTAATATTAATATTGATTATATGCAGACAATTGTTAATTCTTTTACTAAAGACATGGATTATGGAGGTCTGCTCAGATTTATATGGAGCTAAAAAACCCCAAACCAGTGAGAAACAGGTTTTAGGTGTTAAAAGCCATAAATTCAAAAAAATGATGGTACTGCAGACCTGTTTGCCATGAAGTAGTCAGAAAGGAGGAATTGTTGTTAGGGTTTTGTGAAGATAATACATTTTGATAAACAGAGAACTCTTAGTATTCAACTCCTGCTTCATTAATTATTCACACATGTCCCTGAAACAAGCTGTATTGGATAAGTGTAAGCAATCAGTCAAGGAAATTTTAATTGAACAATGAATTAAATTGGTATTAGGTAGGCAGACAGCAAATGCATTTGAGACTTGCCTAATATGTTGCCTGATTGTATCTGGAGGTTTTGCTTTGTTCCCCCTCATGTCCATTACACACGGTCATTTCTGCTCAGTCTCCTAGGTGAGATGGAACAATTTCTTTTTTCTTTGGAAGGTTTCTTCTTCTTCTTTCCAAGGAAAGTTTGCTTCCATGGAATGCTGTCTGTCTGTTTTAGAGCATAGCAGGGAAATAGCTTTGTGAGGCTCTGTTTGGAATATGGTCTCAGTGCCAGAGCCCTTCCAGAGGTCAGAGGAATACCAATGCCAATCTCTTGTATACTCTGCTGTAGGCACTGGAAGCCCAGCAGAAGAGTACCAGCAGATTGTACTTTAGGTCTTTACTTGCCCAGACCCTTCTTTCCTGACATTTCCCTCAAAATCTACCTTCAGAGACCAGGCTTGGCAAAGAGGGAGGTGCTCCTTCAGCAGTTGTGGATGCTGTCAGGATCTGCTGCACCCCTGTTGTTGCAGAGGTGTTGGCTGCACAGGAACACACCATGGAGAACAGGCAACAGGAACTGGTTGATGCCACAGCCATCTTCAGTAGATCCCTGTTCTTGTGCCCATACACTGGCAAAGGAGACATGCTCCTAGCTCGAACTGTTTGAGGATACTGGTGCTGCTTGGGTTACTTGGTGCTGAACCCATATTCCTGCTTGTCTCTTGAACTTGTTGTAAAAAATTACTGACAGAAAGGGGTCTCTGACATGCTGCCCAGGACACCTAGAACTTCTCTAGAAAGGTGGCTCAGAATCTGAAGAAACACTTCAGTATTCAAATAATTCATCACTGGATGAGCATCACTGGACATTTTACATTGTTTCATGTTGCAAGTGCTCTTTGCTTGTAAATTAGATTCTTTAGAGCCTTCCTTTGTAGGACCCTTCTCAAGAACTCCCTTTCAGAAGCAATTCTGTAGAGGAGAGGACTGTAAGTGCCAATTCCTTACTGTGAACATGTGAGTGACCACAGAACCCTTTCAGTATCAGTCAGTGGAGAGAAATGGAGATTTGGACCATCACCAAAGCTTGGGCTTTCTGAAAATTTCTGAAATAAGTTTTTTTTTTCAATGAAGGCGAATTACCAAGTTATGTTTGTTATTATACACAAATGTAGGGAGTACTCGGGAGACCTTGAAGAATCCTGGGGTCATTGCTTTTGGGAGCACTTCTCTGTGCTAAAACACAGTTCTGAGCTAGCACTCTTTAGTGAGTATTTTTTAGTTATTAGCAGACTGCAGATACTGCTGACATAGTAAAAATTTGCTGCTCCTTTCTCTCTAGAGCTGTGCAAGGCACTTACTTTCTTGGATGTATGGTTTCATGTCTTATAGTTCTTTGATGGATTTAACTGAAAACCAGGTAAAATCCCTTACAGACTCTAGGAAAACACTTCAAAGATTCTTTTCTCTTAAAAATAAGGCTTATTTTAGATATTTCAGTCTAAATAATTTCATATTGGTTTTTTTAATGTTGTTTTTTTTTTTTTTTTTTTTTGTGGGTTTTGTTGTTGTTGTTCTTGTCTCAGTTGAAGTTGAAATCCAAATGGTGGGTACTGTTTCCAAGAAAGACACACAATGCTCAGTGCATCTCAGTACCATTGACAAGCTCAGATTTTCTCTCTCATTCCTTGTTAAGGACCATTCTCACCAGTGCTTATGTTGACAACACACAAGCCCTCTTGTGGAGTGAGTTCGTACTGGTTTCAAGACAAGAGGTTTTACCACAGCTGCTTTCTAACACTGTATGGTGCAGAGAACAGAGATTCATCAAGTTTCCAACATTTAAATCCTCTGTGAAGACAAGTTTAAATTCAAAAGGTGACTTTGGCTAAAATAATATCACCATTTCAGAAAGTTTCTTGCAAGCATTCTTTGTGAATGTGACTGCAGTGATGGGAACCTTGGAATTACAGATTCAGTGCTGTCCTTAGACTGCTGTGGATCTTTTCCACTTGCTTCACCTCTTTGAGAACCACATTAAAATAATTCTGGCCCTTACAGTTAAGGGTGACAAACAGAATTTAGTCAGCCAAGACCCATTCTCACAGGATTGTGAGACTGATAATTTCAGTGATCAGCAGCAAGCTTGACCCACAGTTTGAGCAGAGCAGAATGTATTTATTTTATTCACATTTATTTGATGCCCCAAATCAAATATGGTATATAGAACCTGCAAAGCTGAGTTTATTGTGTACCTTCCAAAGTAGATAGTATCTCACCCTTTTTGGGTCACTGCAGTCTTAAATGTCAAGGGGCTTGTCTTTTTCTTATATTTGCATTAAGCCTTTCAGGTGCTAAGGATTGTTTATCTCGCCTGCTGACAGATATGAATGTCACAGTGGCTGCTGCACAAAGCCTGTCAAGTAGGATAAGAACATGAATCAAATTATGATACAAATCTGTCACAGCTGAGTGACCTCACCCCCACTACCCTTCTTCACGTTAATAAAAACACATTTCTCAAGAGTTCAAGTTATCCTTATTCAAGGATGTCTTAAAATCTGCAGCATGTTGACATGGCATTCTAGTCACAACTGTACTATCTCATTATTGCTTTTCACCTAGAAAGGATACTGCATTTGGCAGAACATGACTGAGATTGCTGTTTGTGTCAAGGGACTTCAAGACACATCATCAAATATCTTTGATGTTGGGGACTCCGGTCTGGAGTTACAAAAAGTGTAAATGAAGACATGGTCTCTCACTTAAAGTTAGGAAAGGAGTTATCCAGCTCTAACTGGAGGTTTCTCAGATGTGTACACTTACACATATGCCTTCCACTTGCCTTTCTTCTGCTTTCACACTTCAGCATGGTTCCTTCTTAGGCTGCAGGTTAAGAGACACAGATCTCTGTGTGTGCCCTCACTTGTATGCCACATGGGCTGGTTTTGACTGTGTGGCTCTGTCACCCCAAGTTAGAGCAGCCATGTGGCCTTTACACTTGAGAGCACCTTTATTGCCATGTTTATCTCTTCCAAAACAGAAACCCAGCATGATAAAGCATAGAGGAAATTCTTAAAATGTTCCCCAAATTCCACATGGCAGCTCTGCATATTTCACACGAGGATGTCCATTGCCCTTCTCTGGACACACTCCAGCCCCTCAATGTTTTTCTTGTTGTGAGGGGCCCAAAAATGGACTCAGGGCTGGAGGTGTGGCTCACCTGTGCTGAGTACAGGGTGACAGTCACTGCCCTGGCCCTGCTGGCCATGCTATTGCTGATCCAGGCCAGGTGCCATTGGCCTTCTTGGCCACCTGGGCACACCTGGCCCATGGTCAGCCACTGTCAGCCAGAACCCCCAGGTATTTTTCTGTCTTTTCAGGCTTTTATGTTGTTTGTCATGTTTTGTGGTGGAATATAAAAAAAAGAGTGGTCATTGCCAGTGCTGTGTCTTGGCACAGAGGCAAATTCTGAGACTCGTATTCTGGAGTGGGACCAGCCTTACTGATGCAATGCTGTGAGACACTACCTCATGTAACCATGCAGCACTTTCTCTGGATTGGGATGGTTATTGCAGCTTTAAAATTGGACTTTCAATGGCCACATAAGCCAAATGTCTCTCCCAGTACAGCGTATAAATTGAATGTGTAAGAGATGTCAAGATAAAAAAACAAAACAAAAAAAAGCCTGGTATTCTCCAGGGAAATATCTTATTGAAAACAATGAGATGTAAAAATCTATTTTTTTTCTTCTTCTTCTTTTTTTTTTTTTTCAATCTGTAACACTATTCAATTATACATTAAATACTTATGTTTTGGCACAAACCTGGAGGGAATTTATTGGAGAACACAGGGGTTTAAAAATATGACTAGGTTGTAGCTTAGCCAAGAATATGCTATCGAATTTTGGGTTCTTTCTTTTTATAAATATGACTCTAATTTCTAACAAATATTCACATTTCAGAGCTGAAGAAAGACCAGTTAAGAAAAGAAAAATGCAAAACTGCAGTTTCCAAAAGAAGAAGCTAAAATTAATGGAAGCCATGTTGGAAGAACAAAAGAAGTTGAGTAGAGCTATGGAAGAAACCTGTAGAGAAGTGCGCAGGATCCTGGATCAGCAGAACATCATTCAAGTTCAAAGCTTACAGTTACAGGAGAGAATGATGAATCTACTGGAGAAAATGATCTCCAAGTCTAATGTGTAGTTTCCTTTGTGAATGCCTCTGAGATTACTATTGCTATTATAGATAACCATTTATTGCACACCATATGTGTGTCTGTTGCCCTATTCCCAGGTTTTCCATGGAAATTAAAACCCTAGTGTAATCCTAGTTCAGCAAAGAAAACATAATGCAGGGTGAGAGCTATCCAGTATGATAAAATTAGTGCAATATATGCCTAAGTTGAATTATTTTTATACAGAAAGATTAAGGGATAAATAGCTCGGGGAACTGAAGTACTATTTATGCCTAAGTCAGGTATTGTTTTGCAAACAGTGGTGTTGTATATTGCTTCACATCAAGGACTGCAGCTTAATCTGTTTTAGGAGAATGAAATAGTGCATTTCTAAACATGGTTATTGCACCTTGACTTTGCTGATGATTAAACCCTGTTTTGAAACATATGCCTGATAGTATAAGTGACCTATGGTTCTTGTGAAGAGCTAGTTGGGACCATGAGATACATAATTTTAAACTCCATGCCTGATATGAATAGTACTCTAAAGTATGAGGGTAAAAATAGTCTATTCAAATACATTTTTTGATATAAAAACAAACGCCCCAAACCACCTTCCTATATACTGAATACTAAAATGTATAGAAGATACTTGAAGTTGCTTTTGATATTAAACATTTAAATTTTTTTCATTATTAACTGGAATCTGTTGACTTAAGAACCAGCAATGAAAGCTTTCATTTATTCTCTATCACAAAAAAAAGTATTGTACTGTGTGTATATACATATATATAATGTCTACCAAATGAAATAAAGAAAAAGAAGAAACTTACTGCTTATTGCTGGGCAGATGGTGTGCATTGGGGCAGGAAAGGGTACTGGGAATGGTGAGCACAGTGAGAGGTTCACAGTCGCTGATGGCAGGGTGCAGCTCCGCGGTGCTGATGCCCAGATGGACAGGGATGCACCACACGAGGGAGCCGCAGGCACGGAGGATGGTACCCAGGGAGCTGAGATGCAGCACCAGCTCGGGATGGCTCCTCCATGAAACGTGACATTTAAATAATCTTTCACTTAAATTCGAAACTTGGCCGGCAGAATTTCCTATGTGCCTTTTCCTTTTGTGTTCTCCCTAAAAAAACCATATTTCTCCCTGTTTTACTGTATAGGCAAGAGCCTATACAAAGGTTGGATTCCAATATAGAATCTAAAGAATTAGTACAAGTAACTCAGGCCATTTTCCATTCTTGCTCCTGAATAATGTCCCCTCTTAAAACTTTGTCTTTGAAGGTGTTTGCATTCTCCTATATAACAATGTTTTGTTGCCTAAAGGTGAGCTAAAATATTTTAAATTCCTGACACAACAAATTAATCTCTAATTATGCTTGCTGAACAAGATGAAGGTTATACTCACCAAGCAAATTATTAATATGTGGAAATATTTCTTAGAAAGACCTCCAGGTATGAAGATTAAAAGTTATTATATATCTAAATGTGGCCCATTCCTTCTGATTTTAATTAATGATAACAGAATAAGGCAAATGTAGTAGAAGACTGAACTTGGAGAAAATGGTGGCTGCTGAAATATAAACAAAGTAACTGTCCCTCACCCCACCTTTACAACAGTGATT